>NC_074701.1:11907207-12514130 GCF_029448725.1 Salvelinus fontinalis | reverse complement strand
TTACCCTGTATGATAACCCTTCCAAAGCCTTAGGCCTTATACCTTTATCACACTTGACATTGACCCACAGTAGCAAGACCACAACTTGAGGGATCACTACTACCTGTGGCTATGATGGTTTGTTGTGAGAGATGTATCTAGACTGTGTGCTATTGTTATGCAGCTTGAAGGGGTTTGTTGTTGTTGTTGGTGGTCTATAGTGTAAATGTTCGGCTCTCCATGAAGCCACACTTCTCAGTTCCCAGTACTGAATCATGTCAAGCCGCTAGCTTTCTCTGGAAAATACTTGTTAGCCCACTTGTTATCATTGGGTGTCAAAAGCTGTGTTATAATTTATGTTGTGGTTTCAAAGGACACCCTGATCAGTTTTGCTTTATGAGATGATAATGACTCGCAGCGCCAGAGTTCGTGACCATTGGGGGAAGGAAAATCGTGCAAATCACACAATGCCCTCAAATGAAAGAATGTGGCCAAACGTAGTGCGAGTGTGGACCGTATGAAAATATTAAGCAAGGGAAATACAAGGATACTCTCTGGTCTGTGATCCCTACCTCCTCGCTTCACCATTGAGCAAATACCAAGGTTATTTACGCTGTCATAAGTCTGCTGAGGTGCAGGCAGCCCAACATTTGGAAGCATGTTTTGTTTCCCGACATCGGTTTGAGAAGTTGTAAAACACCCGATTAAAAGCCTGCAGTGTGCTGCTTCTGTCGCAGGGTGTGATCACAGTAGGAAACAAATTAACTCCCTCCCTGGCTCAGCACTGCCGGGGCCTCAGCACACATGCAGCACCACTTACTCAGTGTGCAGTCTGCTCTGTGTATGTCACCCTCTCAAATTTCAAACAATTCCAAACCACATCACGCGTTGCTCAACCATCGATACTTTGTGATTTTGTCTTAGCAAATGGAATTGACTATTTGAAATGTTTCATGCCTCTCAGTGTAAGCTTTACAATGATAGGAAAATAAAGTGGGTTTTGCAAGGATACTGATTTGCAATAATAAAGCCAGCTTCTTTTGAGGAAACCGTTTTATGGTCACAGAGTGTACTACCTCCTTAGTCCTGTGGGAAGGTGACATGTGCAGATGGGCTCAGCTGTCAGCCAGGGCCTATTTGAAGTTTTGCTATTACCCACAAGAACTCCAGAGAAATCTCTGTTTTGCTTCCAAAGTCAATGTTAGTCGATATGAAATATGTTATTTTGGTTAGCTGTGCATAGTAACTCGATATTATAGGATAACAGAGGGTTTTGCGATGTTTGAAGAGAAGTGGCCGGAAACCATGGGGCCGTGCCTATCTGAATGTTTGTAATTGTTCACATTCTGATCTTTACCCTACTTGGTCCCCATGATTGGAGCACATCAGATTAAGTTATTTTGGTTTCTGCACTTTTATAATAATACAGTCAAATGTCTCTCGTGTACGGCTGGCTTCGTTCTATAATGGTGCTTTTTGAATTGGACCTCAGAGAAATAGCCCAACTGTCTGTGGTCAGAGAGCAAAAATGAAAGCCAGGGTTGTTCACCAAGTTCAACCAATCAGAACAACACACAAATCCAGTGAGAAACGGATCTAACCCCTTGTTCAAACAAGAAAGAGAAATTACAACATTTAAGCCATTTCAGGAAAACATAACTTTTAAAATTGTCATGTCAGCCTATGTTTGTGTGTGCGTGCGTGTGTGTGCGTATGCATGTGTGTACATAATGTGCATGCTCCTCTCGCGGTTAGTGCTAATCAGAGAAATACAGAGAGCTATGACATAGACCATTTGCTCAAGCCCAGCGAGACAATATCCAATGTGTCTGTTCCCCTGAAAGCACCTCATCCTAGTAGAACATAATTGATCATGGAAATATAAAGTTGGAAGGACACTAGAAGTTGGTTATGCACTGTTTACGTAATGTACAATTATGTTTTGCCTCTGATTTCCTGGACGTTGTGCAGAGGCCTGAGAGAGGCATGTGGGGCTGCTTTCCTCTGCCTACACAGAGCAGGACACGCTCGAGTTTGCACAAACAGAGGCTGCCTGTACCTCAGAGGGGGGCTCTGCCCATACAGGGAGGATGGGGAACACGGAGGAGAGATCTGACAGTACACAGTGCACTTGACCACATGAGTACAGAGTGCATACTAGTTTTCTGTTCAATGCAAGGTGAGCAACCTTTGTTTGGTTGTTTAGAGTCAAGGCATTTGGAGGTTTGCAAAAAATACTTTTTGAATGAGCTTCTGCTTTTGAAAGTCACATCTGTGTTTTCAGGTTTAGATTATTTGATCAAATAGTCTCTCACCCAGACCCAATTGACTCTGTAACCTTGTGACTGTTTAGATTTTCCTCCCTACATCGCTTTCTATCAGATGGAATCTAAACTGACAGAGCCCCAATAAGATATTGATGTCTAAAACAACAATAAAAGTTCTTATGAACTGTTGCCTACTCAGTTTTAGGCTCCCCTCAGCGTTGTATTAGTGTTGCATTTTCTCACTGAGCTTAGATAAAGGCAATTCCACAGTAGTGACAGACCAGCTCAAATCGGTCTTGGGTAGCAAAATTTGAAATTGTTTTTTTTTTACATTGGATAAAAGTAGAGACTCAGAGCTACAAAATGGTATATCATACACTGCAATTGAGGAACAATGGGAAAGTAATTCTGCTTTGAAAGTTGATCAACTTTCAAATCAAAGGGCCTTGAAAGTTGTGGTACGTAAAGGAGTGCTCTCTTTCGTCTACACCCATTCAGCATTGTTCACACCCTCTTAAGCCGGCCCCACCCATCTCTTTAAAGGATTCACATGTGAGGTCAGGTGCTAAACAGTGAGTGGTGTAGTAAAGATTGAGACTAAAAGTGGTCGCCTACATTAAGGAACAATTCCATGTAAACATAGTGTCCAGATAAAAAAAATAGTCATAAATATGAGACACTTACCCAGACACGTTTGTCTAAATTGATGGGTCATGTGAAATAAATGCTATAACCCCCAGCCACATCCAGTGGTGGAAAAAGCATTATCGTAGAGTAAAAGGATAAATCATTTTAAATTCCTTATATTAAATCAGACGGCACAATTATTTTAATTTTTATGTTTTATTGACGATAGCAAAGGGCACACTCCAACACTCAGACAATTTACAAACTAAGCATTTGGGTTTTGTGAATCAACCAGATCAGAGGCAGTAGGGATGACCAGGGATGTTCTCTCGAGAAGTGTGTGAATTGGACAATTTTACTGTCAAAATGTAACAAGTACTTTTGGGTGTCAAGTAAAATGTATGGAGTAAAAAGTACATTATTTTCTTTACGAATGTAGTGAAGTAAAAGTAGCCAAAAATTTAAAATAATAAAGTACAGATACCACAAAAAACGACTTAAGTACTTCACACCAGTACATTAACATACTTTATAATGTATACTGTTACACATGCACTTACCACATAGTATTCCATACATTAGTTAATGCCATACAACCTGAGTTGAAACCTGAGTGAGGCACACATGTACAGTACATAAACAGATGCATGCGCCATATATTTATGTGGTGGACACTTGATATTGTTGTGGTATGTCAAAAGAATTCATGTTACGACCACACATATCAATATATATTTATTTATTTTCCTAAGTGGATGGGTCTCTACAGAAGGTGTAAACAGTACAGCCAAATGGTTACTTGCATAGTAGCAATATCAGAAATAGATAGTGACAATATAAATAACATATACAGTATGTACAAGAACAATATCAATAACGATATCAGTGATAGATGAGGTGGTTATATGCATACAATCAGGGGTAAAGTGGCTGAGCAGCAGGATAAAAAAAATGGAGCAGCAGCGTATGTGTGTTAGGAGAGAGTCATGTGAATAGAGGCACTGCAGATAGTGCTGATGACTGGTCTGTCCGAACCACGCATGAACAAGGGAATCTATATTCGGAGAGCCTGTTTCTGTCCTGCCCTTGACTTTGGTGCAGGCCATGTGATATCCATAGCCGCTTTGTCGCAAAACTCCCTGATCTTGTCAAAAATATAGTTTGTCTAGCTGTGTCCAGTCCAGGTGGTGCTTTTAAAGGGAGGCCATCTATGGGCGGAAGGATGCGCAGCAGCTGAAACCTGGTCCCGACAGTCCGAACGCTCCTTGGAGACAACACCAAGCTCCAGAGCATCGAAGTGATAAAACAGGGAATAACAACAAAAATCAGAATTACAACCCTCCACAACATCAATTTACCTCCCAAGTTTAGATAAGAATAACCTTTACTTTACCTTTGCCTTTACTTGCTTGGGTCAGCTCTCTTTCTGATGACTGGTGGATAAGAGTCAGGCGTGTTCTACTGATTGATGCTGATAGACAAATTCCAGATACAAAAATTTTAGGGAAGGTAATCAGGGAAGTGAGTCTGACTACACGCAGGTGCCATCTCATCATAATTCTGTTACTGTGACCTGACTTGTGACATACGCCTAGTTTCCTGAATCGGGTCACAGTAACAGAATTACGCTTAGACTCAGATTTCTCACTTTAAAATGTATGCCAATCAAAAAAACACTGATTTACAAGTTTAACAAACTATACAACTCTATGCATAATACCTACTTTGAACAATTTACACATAATATTTCACAAAAACACATTTATTGTAGGAACTGTGCAGATGCAAAGTTTGGTAACAGAATTATGGTAAACTCTCCCCCAGCTCTATATGCAACCACGTTTTCCAAAAACAAAATATCTGCTTTGAATTAAGATTCAAAGATGTCTGAAGAAAGAATGGGGTTTCAGCTATTACATAACATTTTGGGTAAAATCTGTCTTCTCCAGCACATGTTGTTTTTCTTTGTTGATTTTTTCCCCGTCCCTCCGATGATTTAAAAAAAAATGACAACCAACCAAAAACATGTTCTATTGAATCGTTCTAGGTGTGCAAGGCACAGTAAGCCAGTATGCAGGCATTTGTGAGCATATTGGTGGCCACATTAATTATAGGACGACTTGGGATAATGATGATCCAAGACAAACAGCGCATGAGAAGGCCATATTTTCCGGTGGTAGGCCTATCTGTTAATGCCAATACATCCTGACAAAATACATACTGGCCTGCTAATGTGCCTTTCTGGACCTTGTAAACCACGTGTCAAACTCATTCCATAGAGTGCCGAGGGTCTGCGCGTTGTACTTGATTGATTAAGGTCACTAATTAGTAAGGAACTCCCCTCACCTGGTTGTCTAGGTCTTAATTGAAATGATAAACCAGGGGCCCCCTGAGTGGCACAGCAGTCTAAGGCACTGCATCGCTACAGACCCGGGTTCGAGGCCCAGGGCTGTATCAAAACCGGCCATGATCAGGAGTCCCATAGGGCGGCACACAATTAGCCCAGCATCGTCCGGGTTAGGGGAGGGTTTGGCCGGGGGAGCTTTGCTTGGCTCATCACGCTTATGTGGCAGGCCGGGCGCCTGCAGACTGACCTCGGTTGTCAGGTGAACAGTCTTTCCTCCCACACAGCTGGCTTCCGGGTTAAGCGGGCGGTTGTGAGCCTTTGCCTCCCAAGCCCGTTGGCGAGTTGCAGCGATGACAAGATTGAAATTGGGGAGAAGGGGACAAAATTAAAAGGTGAAACCAAAAACCCGCAGACACTCAACCCTCTGTGGAATGAGTTTGACACCCATGTTGTAAACTGTGGAGAAAAGGTTGATTATTGATCCAAATGGTTGCCTAATCAAGCCTAGGCTACATTATTAATATTATTTCGGAATGAAACATGCATTCAAAACACAGGGCTTTTTAGCAGGTATTGAAATGACATATTCACTGCAGTTTACCTCCTAGACTAGAATTATTTACTCCAACTATTATTTTTGCATTGTGTTGTTTTAGCCTAGGTATGATCATTTTCTTGTCCCTCAAAAGCTTAATCAATTGGGGAGATTTTAGAGCTGCATGTCCACCGGGATGGAGCGCAGCCTGGGGAGCACACTATCCTAGGCTACCTATTTCATAATCTGATTACAAAATATTTTTCACTGTGTAAATTCATTGGGAATAGGCTATTCACTGTGGTATTAGGCCTAATATTTACCTAATAAATGATGGGTTGCATAAGCTTCTAACTTAGGCTACATATCTCTAGTCTGTCTTCATGGTTCCCTTTGCGCAATTACGCACCTGGCCTCTCTGCTGCGTCTCAGCTACAGTGCCTTGCCTATGTATTCACCCCCTTTGCTATGAAGCCCCTAAATAAGATCTGGTGCAATTACCTTCAGAAGTCACATAATTAGTTAGATTGCACACAGGTGGACTTTATTTAAGTGTCACATGATCTGTCACATGATCTCAGGACATATACACCTGTTCTGATAGGCCCCAGAGTCTGAAACACCACTTAGCAAGGGGCACCACCAAGCAAGTGGCACCATGAAGACCAAGGAGCTAGGGACAAAGTACAAAGTACAGATCAGTTTTGGGTTATAAAAAAATATCAGAAACTTTGAACATCCCACAGAGCACCATTAAATCCATAATTACAAAATAGAAAGAATATGGCACCACAACAAACCTGCCAAGAGAGGGCCGCACACCAAAACTCACGGACCAGACCAGGAGGGCATTAATCAGAGAGGCAACAAACAGACCAAAGATAACCCTGAAGGAGCTGCAAAGCTCCACAGCAGAGATTGGAGTATCTGTCCATAGAACCACTTTAACTTCTTGCGACTATAGGGGGTGCTGTTTCAAATTAGCATAATTGTCTCTACAGATGAAACGGCTTCCTACTCAATTCTTGATCGTACAATATGCATATTATTGTTATTATTGGATAGAAAACACTATCTAGTTTCTATAGCCGTTTGAATTATGTCTCTGAGTGGAACAGAACTCTTTCTACAGCGAAATCCATGACAGGTTTTGCGAAGGTCTGAGAGCGAAGCTCTGATCTCAGTTCAGTTTAAAGGGGTGTGTATATCCTATGGAACGACACGAACTGCACCCGCCTTCCCCTGGATGTTAGTAACCAATGAGAAGTGGAATGGGCTTCCTACGTAGCTCTCAGAGGTTATAAAAGACCAAGGAGTGAGGTACGCCTTCTTTTCGACGTTGAACTTTACGCAGAGAGAGACCTCGGGATGCCATTTTCGAACGCTCAGTAATGAACTTTAGATATATCAGTCTGTAATTTAATTTGATATAGGTGTTAGAAACATCATAACGAAGCTATTTGAAACCGAGTTATATCAGATTATGCGAGTATATTGCTATTTTTCGGAATTTCCTCATTATTGCGTAATGAGGATTTGGACACGTTAGCTAATGTTAGCAATTGTTAGCTATAGTTAGCTGCTATATCAGAAGTTGAATGCAACGTTTTACAACCAAGCAACGATTCTTTTGGACAAAAGTACCACTTGGCCAAGATTCCGATGGAAGCTCGTCGAAAAGTAAGAGCTATTTATGATGTTATTCCATTTTTATGTGGAAAAATGTAAACTCAATAACGGTAAATAGTGACGCCGTTATTGCGGCACTAGTCTGTCTGTAACGCACACTGTATGTCTAGTAACGTTAATTTTAAAAATCTAACTTAGCGGTTGCATTAATAACTAATGCATCTTTCATTTCATGGCCAACCTGTATTTTTTTAGTCAAGTTTATGAATAGTTTTCGATAAAAATAGTTGTATTATCATGATGCTGCCGGGCAGATTGCTTGAGTAGTTGGACAGTATTTCCATTGTGTAAGCACGATTTGTGCCGCTAAATATGCACATTTTCGATCAAACTCTATATGGATTGTGTAATATGATGTTACAGGAGTGTCATCGGAAGAATTCTGAGAAGGTTAGTGAAAAAATTAATATATTTTGGCAATGTTGACGTTATCGCTCTCTTTGGCTAGAATCTATGCTCTGGTAATGTTTGAACATGTGGTATGCTAATATAACGATTTATTGTGTTTTCGCTGTAAGACACTTAGAAAATCTGAAATATTGTCTGTATTCACAGGATCTGTGTCTTTCGATTAGTGTATGCTGTGTATTTTTACGAAATGTTTGATGATTAGTAATTAGGTAATACACGTTGCTCTATTTATTTATTCTAGTCAATTTGTGACGGTGGGTGCAATTGTAAACTATGACATCTACCTGAAATATGCACATTTTTCTAACAAAACCTATCCTATACCATAAATATGTTATCAGACTGTCATCTGATGAGTTTTTTTCTTGGTTAGTGGCTATCAATATCTTAGTTTAGCCGAATTGGTGATAGCACCTGATGGAGTAAGAAACTGATGGAGTTAGAAAAATGGTGTCTTTTGCTAACGTGGTTAGCTAATAGATTTACATATTTTGTCTTCCCTGTAAAACATTTTAAAAATCTGAAATGGTGGCTTTATTCACAGGATCTGTATCTTTCATTAGGTGTCTTGGACTTGTGATTTAATGATATTTAGATGCTACTATTTAATTGTGACGCTATGCTAGCGATGCTAATTAGTGTGGGGGGGGGGGGTGGGGGGTGCTCCCGGATCCGGGGTAGAGGCTCGTTAGAGGTTAAGCCGTATGCGCCACAGAGCTGGACTTTACGGAAGAGTGGCCAGAAAAAAATAAGCAAACATGTTTGGTGTTCACCAAAAGGCATGTGGGAGACTTCCCAAGTAATAGTCTGTCTGTAGTCCTTGCCACATGTGACTCTTGTCTGAGTTGTTGAACATAAATTAAAGTTTGAGCCTGTATTGTCTTTTTGCGTCCCTAATGAATTTGCGGAGCTCGTATCTGCTTGCCTTGTACATTTTGCGCATCACCGAGTCATCTGGGTTTGTTCTGCTGACATTGATCGCTGCAGTAAGGGTTCTCAGCATTGTACTGACATCGCCGTTCATCCAGGGTTTTTGGTTGGGGTATGTCCGGATTGTTATTGTGGGTACAACATCATCAACACATTTCCTAATGAAGCCTGTGACTGATGTATATTCCTCAATGTTGATGGATGAGTCCTGGGTGGATGAATCTTTGAACTTATTCCAATCAGCAGAGATTCCAGCTTACTCTTACTTGCTGAATGTAAAATCGGTGAGTTTGAAAGGAGAGGGAGCGTGCGATGGTGTGATCACTTTGGATGATACATTTTTTGCACTGATGCAATGCAAATGGTTGCACAGGAGAGACAGAGAGATGAGTGCAGCGAAGATCCAATCAAATTGATAATCATTCCTTTATTATTTTCCCCTAACCCTACTGTCAGGACCCGGTGCGAGAAACAGTCCCTAATAATCGTCAGAACCCAGAAGATGAGGCAGACACAGCAGTACCAGCTCCTGATTCATCCTCTCAGTTTGGCCATTGGAGTCCGGATGGTACCCTGAAGATAAACTGGCCGTGGCCCCTATGAGTTGGCAGAAGGCCTTCCAAAACCTTGAGGCGAACTGGGGACCTCTGTCGGAAACCATATCTTGCGGAATCCCAAAGACTCGGAACACATGGTTAATCACCAACTCAGCTGTTTCCTTGGCAGAAGGAAATTTGGTCAAGGGAACAAACCTGGCCGCCTTAGAAAACCTGTCGATGATGACTAGGATCGTAGTATTACCATGGGACGGAGGAAGGCCAGTAATAAAGTCCAACGAGATATGGGACCAGGGTCGGTGGGGAATAGATAGAGGGTGAAGGAGTCCTTGAGGGCGGAGGTGAGAAGATTTGCCCTGGCAGCACACGGAACAGGCCTTGACGAAAGTGGCAACGTCTTCTTTTATGGTGGGCCACCAGAACTTACGCTGGATGAACTCCAAGGTGCGACCTACGCCCGGGTGACAGGTGAGGCGAGAGGAGTGCCCCCACAGAAGGACTTGGGACCTTGCTGCCTTGGGAACAAACAACCGATTAGCAGGACCTCCTCCAGGGCCCGGTTCGATGGCTTGAGCTTGTTTCACGGAATCCTCCACTTGCCACGAGATCGGAGCCACGATCTTAGCGGCCGGAAGGACAGTCATGTCAGTATCTTCTCGAATGGCAGGAGAGTAGATTCGTGACAAGGCATCCGGTTTGAGATTCATCGACCCGGGTCTATAGGTGAGGATAAACTGAAATCGGCTGAAGAAAAGAGACCATCGAGCTTGTCTGGAGTTCAACCGCATCGCCTGCTGGATATACTCCAGATTTTTGTGGTCCGTAAGCACTTGAAACGGTTGAGAAGCCCCCTCGAGCCAGTGTCTCCATTCCTTCAATGCCATCTTAACCGCTAGGAGTTCACGATCCCCCACATCGTAATTCCTCTCGGCCGGGGTAAGCCGGTGAGAGAAGAAGGCGCAAGGATGAAGCTTCTTGTCTTCACCCCTCTGAGACAGGACAGCTCCAACACCAACCTCGGATGCGTCTACCTCCACCACAAAAGGTTCATCCGTCGTCGGTAGTGTCAGGATGGGAGCAGAGAGGATGCGCTCCTTGAGTCCTTGGAAGGCCGTCTCAGCTTCTCTTCCCCACAGACACCTTGTGTTGCCACCCTTGGTTACAGCTGAGAGAGGGGCTGCCACCGAGCTGAAGTTCTTGATGAACTTGCGGTAAAAGTTGGTGAAGCCCAGGAAACGCTGAACTTCCTTAACGGACTTGGTGGTGGGCCAATCCGCTACCGCCCCTACCTTCTTGGGGTCCATCTGGACTCGACCGGGTTCCACTATAAATCCCAGGAATTGTACTCGAGAGGAATGGAATTCACACTTTTCCGGCTTAACGTACAAATGGCTGTCTAGGAGGCGTTTGAGCACTTGTCTGACATGCTTAGTGTGTTCTTGAAGGGAGCTCGAAAAGATGAGGATGTCATCCAAGTAAACAAACACGAAGATGTTGAGCATATCCCTAAGCACATCGTTTATGAGCGCTTGGAACACAGCCGGGGCGTTGGTCAGGCCGAAGGGCATCACCGAGTATTCGTAGTGACCAGTAGGCGTGTTGAAAGCGGTCTTCCACTCGTCCCCGGGTTTGATCCGCACAAGATGGTATGCGTTCCGCAGGTCAAGCTTAGTGAAGACAACTGCTTCCTGGAGCAGCTCAAAGGCTGTGGCCATAAGGGGTAGCGGGTAGCGGTTACGGACGGTTATGGCATTGAGTCCCCGGTAGTCAATGCAAGGTCGTAATCCACCGTCTTTCTTGGCCACAAAGAAAAACCCTGCTCCCGCCGGCGAGGTAGATGGACGCATGAGGCCTGCTGCCAGAGCGTCCTTGATGTAGGTATCCATAGCAGCTCGTTCGGGAGGAGAAAGGGAAAAGATCCGACCCCTGGGAGGGCAGGTCCCCGGAAACAGGTCGATGGTGCAATCGTAAGGTCTATGGGGTGGTAGTTTGGTGGCCCTCTGTTTGCTAAATACCAGTTTGAGGTCATGGTAACACTCGGGAACTCGGGACAGGTCGATGGATTCTAGAGACTCGGAAGGGGAACTCTGGGAACTCGGGAAGATACAAGTGGCTTGGCACGTAGGAGCCCACTGCTTGATAGTGCCCACAGACCAGTCGATGTGAGGGTTATGGCTGTGAAGCCAGGGATAACCAAGGACGAGAGGGAACTCGGAACAGGAGATCAGATGAAAGTTCATCACTTCCTGGTGTTGGGAAACTGAAAGTCGCAAGGGGGTAGTGGCACGAGTGACAAGTCCAGATCCCAAAGGGTTTCTATCCAACGTAGTAACCCTTATGGGGTCACTTAGAGGTTCAGAAGGAACGCCATTCTCCTTCGCCCAGACCCCATCCATGAAGTTACCTGCGGCTCCAGAGTCTACCAAAGCTTGAAGAGAAAACTCGTGGTCGTCCCAGGAAAGGGTAACTGGAATGAGCAGGCGGGAGTTGGATGGATGGGAGGAGGTTATGTTTCCCGTTACAGTCCTCCCAGGCCTGCACGGGAGAGTGCGTTTCCCTGGAGCCCGGGACACGTGGAGCGGAAATGGCCCGGTTTGCCGCAATATAGACAGCATCGCTCCCTCATCCGGCGGTCTCTCTCAGCCTGGGAGATGCGTCCAACCTGCATGGGTTCTGGTGGAGCCAGCGAGGATAAAGGTGGAGACTCGGAGCTGGAACCGATAGGAGCTAGGGTGAGCAGTCTACGGTTGAGTTCTCTCTCTCTCAGACGCTGGTCTATGCGTGAAGCCAACTTGATAAGGGACTCGAGGTTGTCCGGTGGTTCCCGAGTGGCCAGTTCATCTTGGATGGTGTCAGAAAGACCCTTCAAAAAACACACTGTGAGCGCCTCGTCGTTCCAGCCACTTGTTGCTGCCACAGTGCGGAACTGGATGGCATAGTCCGTCACGCTGCGCCGACCTTGGCGGAGAGTCAGGAGCTGTTTGGCTGAGTCAGGGCCATTGGTAGGACCTTGAAACACTCGCTTGAATTCTTCAGCAAAGGTAGAGTAGCTGGCACAGCAGGGACTTTGGGCATCCCACACAGCAGTAGCCCAGGCTAGGGCTTTTTCCGACAGCAGGGTGATGATATATGCTATCTTGGACCGGTCGGTGGGAAACGACGATGGTTGCAGCTCAAAGGAGAGAGAACATTGGGTGAAAAACCCCTTACAAACACTCGGATCCCCTGAGAACCGTTGGGGAGGCGGCAGACGAGGTTCAGCCAGGGGGTTAACTGCCAGGGGCACTTGAATCTGATGAACTGGAGCAGAAGCGGTTGCCGGGGAAAGTCGATCCGAAATCTGCTTTATGGAAGTCAGCATCTCTGACAGAAGTTGAGAATGTCTAGTCATTAAGGCCTCTTGCTGAACCAGAGCAGCTTCGTGGCGTTGGACAGTCCCCTCGTGGTGGGACAGCATGGAAAAAAAATCCTGGGTACTGGCTGCCTCTGGGTTCATTATAATGGCTCAGTGTTTCTGTCAGGACCCGGTGCGAGAAACAGTCACTAATAATCGTCAGAACCCAGAAGATGAGGCAGACACAGCAGTACTAGAGATGGTGGTTTAATAAAAGAACAAAATCTTCAGGCAAAGAAACTAAATCCACAATGTCCAAAAATAAAGCCAAGAGGCACAAAATGGAAATCCTCCAAAATACAAAAGAAACTCCACAAAGTGGTAAAAAACAGCAGGGAAAAACAAACCTCAAAAGACTACTCAAATAATACACAAGACCTAAACCAGAGAACCTCTGGAAAATCCAACAAGAGAAATATCTGTATAAAACAAGGCTGGGGCTGGGGCTGGGTGCTAACTTACAAACACTGAGCAAGGAACTGAGAAACACACAGGGTTTAAATACTAACAAGGGAATGACCTACAGGTGCAAACAATAATTAGAGCAAGAAAAACAAAAGGTACAAAAAAGGTGCAATGGGGACATCTAGTGACCAAAACCCGAACAGTCTTGGCCAAAACCTGACACCTACGACCCCTACACTAATTGGAGTAAACTAATGGACAACAGCACTTAGGCTTCTACTTCCAGCTTACACATAATATATGTATTTTACAGTAGTTGTTATTTATTTGTTTTTATTACAATCCTTCAGCTACCCTCAACACCTCCAATCTATCTCTGAAGACCATCCAGTTTCTATTTGCCATATATTTTTAACTGAGCTTTCACAAAAGTTCTGAACCTACAGTGCCTTCGGAAAGTATTCAGACCCCTTGACTTTTTCCATATTTTGTTAGATTACAGCCTTATTCTGAAATGTATTTAAAAAAATGTATCCTCATCAATCTACACACAATACCCCATAAGGGTTGGATGGGGAGCGTTGCTGCACAGCTATTTTCAGGTCTCTCCAAAGATGTTCGATCGGGTTTAAGTCTGGGCTTTGGCACAGGGTCATTGTCCTGTTGGAAGGTGAACCTTCACCCCAGTCTGAGTGCTCTGGAGCAGGTTTTCATCAATGTTCTCTCTGTACTTTGCTCCATTCATCTTTGCTGCAATCCTGACTAGTCTCCCAGTACCTGCCGCTGAACATCCCCATAGCATAATTCTGCCACCACCATGCTTCACCGTAGGGATGGTGCCAGGTTTCCTGCAGACGTGACGCTTGGCATTCAGTCCAAAGAGTTCAAGCTTGGTTTCATCAGACCAAAGAATCTTGTTTCTCATGGTCAGAGAGTCTTCAGGTGCCCTTTGGCGGGCTGTCATGTGCCTTCTACTGAGGAGTGACTTCCGTTTGGCCACTTTACCATAAAGGCCTGATTGCTGGAGTGCTGCAGATATGGTTGTCCTTCTGGAAGGTTCTCCACAGAGGAACTCGATCGGGTTCTTGGTCACCTCCCTGACCAAGGCCCTTCTCCCCCGATTGCTCAGTTTGGCCAGGCGGCCAGCTCTAGGAAGAGTCTTGGGTGTTCCAAACTTATGTAAATAAGATATTTCTGTTTTTTATATTTAATACATTTGCAAAAATATCTAAAAACCTGTTTTCACTTTGTCATTATGGGGTATTGTGTGTGGATTAATGATGACAATAAGAATAAGGCTGTAACGTAACACATTCTGGAGAAAGGGAAGGGGTCTGAACACTTTTTGAATGCACTGTATATTTTCATCATGATTAGGACCGGATATGTTAATGAGCCAAATCTGTTTATGGTCCAATAACATATTTAAAATAATCCATCTACCTTGCGGCTCTGTTTGGACAATTTGCACATTCGGCTCAAAATTATTGTTCATTAAAATCATCACCCCTCTTGAATTTGTTTGCTCATGGGAGAAGTATATTTTGCCCCCCAGTCCTTTTTCCACACAACTTCATCTAAAAGTGTTCAATGAGTTTCCTCTAACAGATATAACATTTCTTCTCGTTTAGCCAGCCAAAACTGATCGTTTTTTCTTATCTGCTAAGCCATGACAATTAAAACTGGCTATACCTATTTCATCATTTACCATAATGAGATACAAGTTTCAATTCTATTTATCATAATATATGTTTGTACATTTACTATTAAAAAGTACCCTAATGATTGAGTGTCCATATAGCTGTACCATGATATTTGCATTGCTACTAAGTAAACCTCCAATTGTTCTCCACTATTCCACCCGCTAAAACATCCCCCGATCCCAAGTTGGGTTGTCAATCCAGTGACCGGCAGACCACCCCATCCCTCCAGATCCCAGGGCCCCCAACAGACCGGGACCCATCCTTCAAAAATAGCACACAGTGCCACCCACAGAACAGAAGCAGATCACCCGGCAAAAGTATTTCCAATGCCCCCACCTCGATTGTATTATATATATATATATTAAATTGCTACATTTAAATACGAGTTTTATATTTTTTCTCATTACATATACATTGAAGTATTATTTGCAGTTGTCACTATGACAGTGAACACACCCTGACGCACTGAATGGTCTGTGTTACCACCTTATTAATAGGCCTACAATGTGCTGTAAGGTGCGTCAGGGTGTGTTGATCAGTTGATTGACAGGTGTAACCTACTGCAGAATGATAAACCGTCTGCTGGTGTGGAGGCTCGCCAACGTTTATAGTTCATCGTTATCGTTATACTGTAGTTATCATCCTTGGTGTGGATGGCCCTTTGGAGTGGCCAATTTGAGTGTCTGAGCAATGTAATGGATGATCCGTGGTCACACACGATAACGGCAATTTGATAGTCACACTGGATATCTCAATTTGCACTAGGGTGGGCGATGCATCGTTATTGGACATGTTTACTGTTGCCTTGTTGGTAATGGTGAGAGGATAGCATGTCTTGAGGGTATGATCTTTGACCCTCTGTAACTTCATCACTCGTCATTATTCACAGTTCCAGCTACAATGGTCATTTACAACATTAACAATGTCTACACTCTATTTCTGATCAATTTGATGTTATTTTAAAAATGGACAAAAACATTTTTTTTTTCAAAAACAAGGACATTTCTAAGTGACCCCAAACTTTTGAACGGTGGTCTCATTCATAAACAAAAATGTACTGTATATCAGTAAAAACTAGCATTTTAGTTATAAAATAAAATAACAAAGCGATCATTGAATTATTAGCTTATACAATAAATAGGCCTAAACCGTTCCAGTTTGGAATGTGACTGTTTTTAGTTTTTGATGTAATCAAGGCTTTACAAAAAAACTACAAAAATGTTACAGCAGACTCTCAGGTACGCTTATAATGTATTTAGTGTTGCTTACATTGTTCCAAACTGTCAAAAAAATGACATTGTACATAACGTGTTTGGCTCACATAATATGCACGCAGTTCTTGCTACTTACCTTCTTTTTCTTGATCTCCAGTATTTTCCACAACTAGCCAAATTTATTCCACACATCTGACTTCTCTTTACCTCCTGAGCAACCAGTAAACATTCCCCCGCTTCAAGTTTATTTGTCAGGTCCTCTGCATTAATTTTGCTGTTACATGTGTTGCGGTGTTCAGAGTTTGTTCTAACCAATTTATTGATGTGATTATGATATGCTATAGGTCAGGCCCTATTGGTCATGTGCATGCAATGCACACATGTGTCATGCAAAGAGAGCAAGGTTGAGGGTAAAGGGAGTGTTTTTCCTAAACAAATTAGGGATTTCAATAGCATTACTTTTCAGTCAGAAATGGCTGTAAATATGTTGCGGCTTCAGCAACACAGACAGTGCGATACACACTGTTGATGTGCTGTGGTGGTCGCTGCAGCAGGGAGGAGAGAGTGAAAAAGGGCTAGTCACACAGTCACTTGCTTAACACAGCGCAGCAAGTCTGAGCCAGCCCTGGCACAATCAAATCAATTGCGGTCGGACTCCCTCTAGTCATTTGTGTGGGTGAAATTATTTCATCAAACAGTTCGCTTAAAGCATCAGACAAACTCAGAGCATATAGTTGTTTTGATTAAAACACATAGGATGTGTCTATATATATTAAAATACACATTGAAAAATGCAGACTAATCGATTGGTCGAAAGTGCAGAAGACTCTTGGTAAAGCAAGATTGTTTTGGGGCGGGGACAGCCCTAGTAAAAACACTAACTAATTGGTAGGTCTACCTTTACTTGTTACTTCTGTGAACTTTCATTATCCTCCCTCCTCATGAGGGACAGAAATATCATAAAGATACAGTATATGGGTTTTTGGTAAAGGAATTACAAGGCAATGTTTCTTAAACTTACAGAAGGCAAATCATTTCTCCGAAACTAAATGTAAGTCTTTTTTTATTTTTTATTATTGATATATGGTTTCAAAAATATATATGTTTTCCTTTTTTATTTTCCCCTAACCCTACCACCCCTCTCCTAATTGGAGTAAACTAATGGACATCAACACTTAGGCCTCTACTTCCAGCTTTTATACAATGTATTTTACAATAGTTCACTTTTGTTTTTAATCCATAAATATAAGTGTTGATATTAGTTGGCAGGCGGTCTTTTCTGCAATTTTGAGCAATTGTATTACTGTAAAACAATATTTCCTCAATTTTTGGGGAGTAGACAATATAGCTCAGTATTTTAATTATTTATTTTAAACCGCCATTATTGCTCAACCTTATCAAGGGTGTCAATCATTTTGATCTCCACTGTATACAGGTATTACACTGGCTATGACTGTAATGAGCTCCGCCCCAAACAAGACCAAATTAGGTTGGGCAGGACCGGATCAATTCTGAACTAATTCACAAGTTTAGACATCACAGTACAGCACATCACAGTAGAGTACAGTATAGTAAAGTATAGTTCAGTACAGTAGAATATAGTAGAGTAAAATACAGTGCATTATACTGTACTCAAGTGTGCTCTACTGTACTGAACTCTACTTTTCTTTACTGTGCTGTGCCATCCAAATTTGTGAAACAACCTTATTGTGTTTTGATGTATTTGGAATACTTCATTTTTTAAAATTCAGGTAGATGTTTTCTAAGACCATTTTTCCACCTGTTTGTCCAGAAATCAAATCCATTATGTATGCCTAATTTTAAAGATGGAAAATGGTAGAAAAAGACCAAAATTTCCCAAAAATTATAGTATTAGCTTTCATTTGGCACCCAATTTGATACGCTCCTATAAACTTCACGTTGATGCTTCTGGGTCCTTTTTACATGGAAATGGAAATATCTTAACTGACAAGGATCAGATTGTTTTGTCTCCAAGGACGATTAGCACTGATGTGATTTACCAGTACTGCTCTATGGGAGACCCCAAAAGATAACATCTCTTGAACATTTGATGTGAATGAATTTGACTCCACTGTCTCTGTCCTGTCTGCCCTCTCAGAGCTATGAGGGACTTCCTCTTCTCTGTCAGTTCATTGTACTTCCTGCCTTGATCAGTCATGGATCAGACACACACATAGGATTGTCTACCGTTCCCCAGCCGTGAGTATTTAGCACCTCTGAACAGAGTCCGTGCTGAAGTTTGTACTTGTTCACATATAGCCGATCTCGGCAAAGTATTTGAGTTTCAAGTTTTAATGTCACATGCACAACAAGTACAGTGAAATGCCTTTCTTGCTAGCTCTAACCCCAACAATGCAGTAATAAATAATAATGTAAAACTAAAAATAACAAGGTTGAACAAAAACACACAAGATATAAAAATAAGAAATTAAAAGCAATTTACAGCTGGTACTTGTTTTATCAGCTTTAGGCCTTTGGCTGATTGAGGAGGAAAATAAGAGACGAAGACGAAAGATTAGTAGATAATGGGTTAAGTCATGGATACTGCAGCGTTAGGATCAATTTTCAAATCCACATTTTTGCTGTGAGCTGGAATCACATGAAATATCTGATTTCAAGAATTTTGCCCGACTCTTTCCTGAGCAGTTTCACATGTTGAAAGAGTAGGTCACTCCACTCATCCAAAGGCCGAATAAAAACTACAGGGATTGCATCTTGGTGGGAGAACGTCTCATGACTACGCTGTGATTCTTGGCAATGGGTAAGCTAATAACGTTTTCGAAAGACACAACAAACTGGTTTTCATGAGCTATAGTAATAGCTAGCTAGTAACATAAGCTGGTTGACTAACATTTTCAGCCAGAAAAGATAAATAGCTAGCTTAAGCTAGCTAATGTTGTAGCTATACCATGGATGGCGTATACTTGAACAAAACACTTGGCTAGATGGCTATCGTCAAACAATGTTGGTTGATTATAACATATTTGCCTAGTTAAATAAAGGTTTATAAAAAAATCAACATTGATACTTGGCTTCATATAGTTCTGAGTATAGTATAGTTATAGCTTTGAGGTTGGCCAGACAACATTTGTTTACAATTTCTGTTTTGATCTGCCATCACCTAATGGGTCTACCAGTTGTACTGTGAGCAGTTAGATGCGTTCATTTGTGTTTGACATGATCTCTGGAGTTGATGTGATAAATATTGCCTTTCCATCCTCTAAAATGCATTGTGTTTTCTATTCTGTTTTTCGGTGCCCAGACGCAGTAGACGAGTGGTAGGAAGTAGCCCTTGGATTCCAACAGCAATGAGATTCTCCTCTTTGTTTAGGAGCATTGGATGGAAAACATGTAACCACGGTCTGGATCCATTACACAATTACACAACTCTATTATGCTGATGGCACTGGTGGACAGCGATTACAGATACCTGTACGTTGATGCTGGATACAATGGACAGGTTTTGAATGGCGGGCTGTTTGGCAAGATGTTCTTTACAGGATGCCTGTAAAGAAGAGGACCGCCGACATCCCTGCTGCTGCGCCACCTTCCTGACACCGACCATCTGGCTCCATACACTATCGCTGCAGATTAGGTATTTCCCCTGAGGCCGACCTCATGAAGCCATATCCACATTGGCAAGTTGAAGACCCCTAAAAGGTCTTCAACTACAGGTTGTCATGTGCTCGGAGGGTCATGGAAAATGCCGTTGGCAGCCTAGCTAGTCGTGTCAGAGTCTTCCTGACCCCCATCAACCTTCATCTCGAGAGAGTGGTGGAACTTTGGTTGCCTTGCTTCGCTTTACTTCCTGCAGAGTGAGTGCATGGACCGATACGCACATGACATTGTTGATTATGGATGAGGCCAATCATGAAACTTTCCCAGGAAGATGGAGACAAGACCCTCTCCTACCTCACTACTCTCTGCCATACACCACTAATACTGAAGTGAGAGCTAAGCAGCACAGAGACACACTCTGCAGTTACTTCATGTCAGTGCATGCAGTGCATTTTCAGTGGGGCAAAATAACTACAGCCTAGCCCATTTGATTAGAAATTAAGCCCAGCCGTCACCACCACAGTCATTCATGTGGCATGTTGAAAAGCAAAGAGCATGCATGTTGTTTTGCTCAGAAAACTGAGTGTACACATTTTTACTTATTCTGTGCTGGTGTTTAAGTTGGTTGTAACCCCATGCGAGACAAAAACAACATTAACATGCTACTTTGACTGCCTGTCTGTTTCTGGCTTGTTTAGATGTTTATTGTTCCATCCCATACAATATGTCATAACTTTGTACACAACACTGAGTAAGAATGATCAACAAATGATTCTTTAGCGAGCCAGAATGCCATACTAGCCACCCAAGCCTTGATTAAAGGAAAGGAAGATACCTAGTCAGTTGCACAACTGAATGCTTTCAACTGAAATGTGTCTTCCATATTTAACCCAACCCCTCTGAATCAGAGAGGTGCGGGGGGCTGCCATAATCAACATCCACATCTTCAGCGCCCGGGGATGAAATGCAGATTTTGACCATGTCACGTCAGGGATTTGATCCAGCAACCTTTCGGTTACTGGCCCACCACTCTAACCACTAGGCTACCTGCTGCCATTAGAATGTGTGTATGATCTACGCATCTCCAGGCCCATTAAACTGGAATGGTTTGTTTTAAATCTGCAAATCAAGAACACACAGAGACTACTTTTGTTTAGCATGTGTAATATGAAGATAGAATTAGGCATGTTCCTCCTTCATCTGATGGAACTGACTAGCCAGGCAGATCTTAAGAATAGTTACAGATTTAAACCAAGCCAAAGTCTGAGCTTCTTTATTTTGTGATCAGTGCAGTGCCTTCGGATGTATTCAGACCCATTCCCTTTTTCCCCAACAGAAATACCTTATTTACATAAGTATTCAGACTCTTTGCTATGAGACTCGAAATTGAGCTCAGGTGCATCCTGTTTTCATTGATCATCCTTGAGATGTTTCTACAGCTGGATTTGGAGTCCACCCGTGGTGACTTCAATTGATTGGACATGATTTGGAAAGGCACACACCTGTCCATATAAGGTCCCACAGTTGACAGTGCATGTCAGAGTGAAGACCAAGCCATGAGGTCAAATTAATTGTCCGTAGAACTCAGAGACAGGATTGTGTCGAGGTACAGATCTGGGGAAGGGCACCAAAAAAATGTCTGCAGCATTGAAGGTCCCTAAGAACACAGTGGCCTCCATCATTCTTAAATGGAAGAAGTTTGGAACCACCAAGACTCTTCCTAGAGCTGGCCGCCCGGCCAAACTGAGAAATCGGGGGAGAATGGCTTTGGTCAGGGAGGTGACCAAGAACCCGATGGTCACTCTGACAGAGCTCCGGTTCCTCTGTGGAGACGGGAGAAACCTCCAGAAGGACAATCATCTCTGCAGCACTCCACCAATCAGGCCTTTACCGTATGGTGGCCAGATGGAAACCACTCCTCAGTAAAAGGCACATGACAGCCCGCTTGGAGTTTGTCATAAGGCACCTAAAGGACTCTCAGACCATGAGAAACAAGATTATCTAGTCTGATGAAACCAAGATAGAACTCTTTGGCCTGAATGCCAAGCGTCACGTCTGGAGGAAACCTGGCACCATCCCTACGGTGAAGAATGGTGGTTGTAGCATCATGCTGTGGGGATGTTTTTCAGTGGTAGGGACTGGGAGACTAGTTGGGATAAAGGGAAATATGAACGGAGCAAAGTACAGAGACATCTTTGATGAAGACCTGCTCCAGAGCACTCAGGACCTCAAACTGGGGCGAAGGTTCACCTTCCAACAGGACAACAACCCCGAGCACACAGCCAAGACAATGCAGGAGTGGCTTCGGAACAAGTCTCTGAATGTCCTTGAGTGGCCCAGCCAGAGCCCGGACTTGAACCCGATCTAACATCTCTGGAGAGACCTACTAATAGCTGTGCAGCGACACTCTCCATCTAACCTGACTGAGCTTGACAGGATCGGCTGAGAAGAATAGGAGAAACTCCTCAAATACAGGTGTGCCAAGCTTGTAACTTCATACCCAAGAAGACTTGAGGCTGTAATTGCTGCCGAAGGTGCTTCAACAAAGTACTGAGTAAAGGGTCTGAATACTTATGTGATATTTCAGTTTTACATTTTTTATGAACTTGCTAGGTTGGCTCGTCAGGCTCCCATGCCTCAGCCAGCTCGACAGGTTCCCGCTCCCCAGCAGGCTCTACAAGTTCACGCGCCTCAGCTGGCTCTACAGGTTCCCGCGCCTCAGCAGAAGCGACCGGCCCGCTCCTCTGGTCGGCGTCCTGTGGCTGGAGCCGCGCATCAGGGAGGGGGTACTGTCATGTCTACTCCCGCTCCCCCTCTCGAGGTGCTCGATGTTACCAGTTTACTCATTATTACGCACACCTTCCACAATTGTTATGAGTACCTGCGTCTCATGAGACTCACCTGGACTCCATCACCTCCCTGATCACCTCCCCTATATCTATCACTCCCTTTGGGAGTTATTGCATTATTGACTCTGTTTCTGTGTTTCATGTCTGTATGCTACTAGTGTTTCTTGTTTTGTTCCGTTATTTATGAAATTCACTCCCTGTACTTGCTTCCCGATTCTTAGCTTATACGTTACACCCCAATCCCAGAGTTGTTGTGGTTGTGCTGACTGGTGCTGGTCTGGTCCTCATCTGTGGGCATTGGGGTAAAAATGCAGGCTGTGCTGGGCTAGGGCTGGGCTCGCCCTCCGCCACGAGCGCGGGGTTCCAATGGACGCTGTTGTTCGGTAGCTGGCCCTCATACGTGGGCGAGGGGGTCCCACTAGGTAGGCTGTATCTGTCCTCCTCGGGACTATCCTAAGGAACACATTTTTTGGGGGGAATGTACACTGAACAAAAATATAAACACAACATGTAAAGTGTTGCTCCTGTTTCATGTGCTGAAATAAAATATCCCAGAAGTGTTACATAGCTTTTTTTCTCAAATTTTTTGGCACAAATTTGTTTTCATCCCTGTTAGTGAGCATTTCTCCTTTGCCAAGATAATCCACCCACCTGACAGGTGTGGCATATCAAGAAGCTGATTAAACAGCATGATCATTACACAAGTGCACCTTGTGCTGGGGACAGTAAAAGACCATAAACTGCCTCCAACTTCGTTTTAGATAATTTGGCAGTACATCCAACCGACCTCACAACCGCACACCTCCCCACGTGTAACCATGCCAGCGCAGGACCTCCACATCTGGCTTCTTCAACTGCAGGATCGTCTGAGGGAAGGGGGGTGGGTGGGTGCTGAGGAGTATTTCTGTCTGTAATAAAGCCCTTTATTGGGGAAAAACTCATTCTGATTGGCTGGGCCTGGCTACCCAGTGGATGGGCCTGGCTGCCCTGCCCAGTCATGTGAAATCCATAGATTAGGGCCTAATGAATTCATTTCAATTGATTGATTTCTTTCTATGAACTGTAATTCAGTAAAATCATTGTAATTGTTTTATGTTGCGTTTATATTTTTGTTCAGTATAGCTACAAAGCCACACTTTCATATCAAAGCAGCAGGATCTGATCTTATGAGAACAAGTTGCTTCAATTGATGTTTATTTACCTGGGAGTTCAAGTTGGATACAGAGGCTCTCTGCTTATATGGGGCACCAGAAAGTGCAGTATCTGAAAGATGAAGATTTGTCATCCCGTGCCCCTTCCATTAGCACTACCCAAGGGCGCCGCCTTCCTGGCCTTGGTGTAATGTGTCCTGTCTTCCATCTTGTTTCCACTGAAAGTAAAAGCAAAGGGGAAATATTGAACAGTGTTTTCATGAGGAAAGAGCACAATTTTCTGCAAATCATTCAAGCTTTATGGACTTTGAGCCAATCTCTTCAAAGTCAAGTTGTCGGCCGCTGTGGAGCATTGTGATTCTACAAGGGGAAATGTCAGGGTCGTCTCTATCAAGTAGGTACACCTTTTGTTCTAGCAAGAGAAGGAAAGGCCTCCTACTGTGATAAGTACCTTACGGCAGTCAGATTCCCGGTGTGTTTCACACTTTAGGAGCTGGACAATTTCTCTTTAAACTTCTGACAAAACTCATTTGGTGATCAGTTTTTATCTCACAACTTGCAACATATGTAGTAGCTTGTCTCTCCGTTGACCAATTTCATATGCATTTGCTCTGCACAGTATCTATTAATGGTCTTTAATGCAATTTTACACTGTATTTATGCACTCAAAATGTGCTTTGAATAATATTTTTTTATGAATGCGTGTCCATTTTCACTGTATGGATCCCACACCATGACATTTCCAACATAACTACTTCACACAGCCCCTCCGCCTTGGTCGGTTAGCAATTTGCCTTTTAAGCACAATGCATTGTGGGATCCAACTGTTTAATCCTGGGGCATTAGAAAGGAGGATACATTCCTGCTGGCAAAATAATTGCCCTCTCGCTACGGAGGTGACTCGGGAACATCCCAATTACCACTCTTACCAGACCTCTGCCATCACTCTTGAGAGTGGAAGGAAGACTACCTTGTTAAAGAAGGGGTGGAGGAAGAAGAGCGAGTGATTTGACCTTGGCCATCTGTCTGTAGGAGAGTGCCGATAGGACAAATGCGACGTGCATGTAAAGCAGCAGGTCCAGTCTGAATGCAGACTCACTGCCATGCTCCACCACGCACTGCACGGTCATACTGCCAGGCCAGCCCTGCAGCAGACAGGATGATATAAGGTCTGACAAGAGCGATCAATATTTTAACAGATATGAATCCCCAAAAATGACTTTTGAGGTGTATTTGAAATTATGTGGATCTGGGCTGAGCAACAAGCATGACATCAATCATTACACACTCGTCCTCTTTTAGCCCACAGCTCTGAGGGGAAGGAGGGCCAGTAGAGAGGAGTTGGACTGGTTATCTCAGTATTCAAAGTCAAAATAATGTACTTCTGTATTCCTCCCCAGGAGTGGAAATCAATGGGGAAACTTTGCAGAGCTCCTGGACTGTCCGTGCTGTGTTGGCAGGCATGGTGTGCGTGCTGTTGGACAAAGACTGGTTTCTTTTTTTACTGCCGCGTGTGTGTGTGGAGTTTATATTGTCCGATATGTTTGTTTGTTTCACTAGAGCAGCAGGTAACACAGACCCCCGTCTTTGTCCTAACGAGTCCCTCTCGACTCTCCAAACGCAGCATTGACTGAATAGCTACTGTTTTTCACTATGAGTGTTTGAGTGTGTGTGTGTGTGTGTGTATCTGTGCACTGCATTCGTCTTTGCTTTTGTGTCAGTGTGTCTGTGATAGTGGATTATCTAGACACATGCCGGAGGCTCAGTGTGTTATGACTAGCAGTGTAACGGTACACGTATTACCGACACATTCGTATGGGGTCCTCGGTTTGGTCCGAACTGTGAACCCGAATGAATACATGAACAAATACACACATATCATACATATATACACTGCTCAAAAAAATAAAGTGAACACTTAAACAACACAATGTAACTCCAAGTCAATCACACTTCTGTGAAATCAAACTGTCCACTTAGGAAGCAACACTGATTGACAATACATTTCACATGCTGTTGTGCAAATGGAATAGACAAAAGGTGGAAATTATAGGCAATTAGCAAGACACCCCCCAAAACAGGAGTGATTCTGCAGGTGGTGACCACAGACCACTTCTCCAAGATTGGCAAATTCGCCACTGGCGCCCTGTGCTCTTCACATATGAAAGCAGGTTCACACTGAGCACATGAGCACATGTGACAGACGTGACAGAGTCTGGAGACGCCGTGGAGAACGTTCTGCTGCCTGCAACATCCTCCAGTATGACCGGTTTGGCGATGGGTCAGTCATGGTGTGAGGTGGCATTTCTTTGTGGGGCCGCACAGCCCTCCATGTGCTCACCAGAGATAGCCTGACTGCCATTAGGTACCGAGATGAGATCCTCAGACCCCTTGTGAGACCATATGCTGACACATGCACATTTGTGGCCTGCTGGAGGTCATTTTGCAGGGCGCTGGCAGTGCACCTCCTTGCACAAAGGCGGAGGTAGCGGTCCTGCTGCTGGGTTGTTGCCCTCCTACGGCATCCTCCACGTCTCCTGATGTACTGGCCTGTCTCCTGGTAGCGCCTGCATGCTCTGGACACTACGCTGACAGACACAGCAAACCTTTTTGCCACAGTTCGCATTGATGTGCCATCCTGGATGAACTGCACTACCTGAGCCACTTGTGTGGGTTGTAGACTCCGTCTCATGCTACCACTAGAGTGAGAGCACCGCCAGTATTCAAAAGTGACCAAAACATCAGCCAGGAAGCATAGGAACTGAGAAGTGGTCTGTGGTCACCACCTGCAGAATCACTCCTGTTTTGGGGGGTGTCTTGCTAATTGCCTATAATTTCCACCTTTGTCTATTCCATTTGCACAACAGCATGTGAAATGTATTGTCAATCAGTGTTGCTTCCTAAGTGGACAGTTTGATTTCACAGAAGTGTGATTGACTTGGAGTTACATTGTGTTGTTTAAGTGTTCCCTTTATTTTTTTGAGCAGTGTATATTTATATATACAGTACCAGTCAAAAGTTTGGACACACCTACTCATTCAAGGATTTTTCTTTATTTTTACTATTTTCTACATTGAAGAATCATAGTGAATGCATCAAAACTATGAAACAACACATATGGAATCATGTAGTAAGCAAAAAAGTGTTAAACAAATCAAAATATATTTTATATTAGAGATTCTTCAAAGTAACCACCCTTTACCTTGATGACAGCTTTGCACTTGTTGGCTGCTTTTCCTTCACTCTGCGGTCCAACTCATCCCAAACCATCTCAATTGGGTTGTGTTTGGGGGATTATGGAGGCCAGGTCATCTGATGCAGCAGTCCATCATTCTCCTTCTTGGTAAAATAGCACTTCCACAGCCTAAAGGTGTGTTGGGTCATTGTCCTGTTGAAAACAAATGATAATCCCACTAAGCGCAAACCAGATGGGATTCTTAATAAATCATAGACAGTTTCACCAGCAAAGCACCCCCACACCATCACACCTCCTCCTCCATGCTTCACGGTGGGAACCACACATGCGGAGATCATCCGTTCACCTACTCTGCGTCTCAAAAAGACATGGCGGTTGGAACCCAAAATCTCAAATTTGGACTCATCAGACCAAAGGACAGATTTCCACCGGTCTAATGTCCATTACTCGTGTTTCTTGGCCCAAGCAAGTCTCTTCTTCTCATTGGTATCCTTTAGTAATGGTTTCTCTGCAGCAATTCAACCATGAACGCTTGATTCACGCAGTCTCCTCTTAACAGTTGATGTTGAGGTTTGTCTGTTACCTGAACTCTGTGAAGCATTTGTTTGGGCTGTAATTTCTGAGGCTGGTAACTCTAATGAACTTATCCTCTGCAGCAGAGGTAACTTTGGGTCTTCCTTTCCTGTGGCGGTCCTCATGAGAGCCAGTTTCATTATAGCGCTTGATGGTTTTTGCGACTGCACTTGAAGAAACTTACAACGTTCTTGAAATGTTTCATATTGACTGACCTTCATGTCCTGTAGTAAGGGTGGACTGTCGTTTCTCTTTGCTTATTTGAGCTGTTCTTGCCATAATATGGACTTGGTCTTTTACCAAATAGGGCTATCTTCTGTATATCTCCCCTACCTTGTCACAACACAACTGATTAGCACAAACGCATTAAACAGGAAAGGATTTCCACAAGGTAACTTTTAACAAGGCACACATGTTAATTGGAATGCATTCCAGGTGACTACCTCATGAATCTGTTTGAGAGAATGGCAGGAATGTGCAAAGCTGTCATCAACACAAAGGGTGGCTACTTTGAAGAATCTCAAATATCAAATATGTTTTTATTTGTTTAACACTTTTTTGGTTACTACATGATTCCATATCTGTAATTTCATGGTTTTGATGTCTTCACTATTATTGTACAATGTATAACATACTACAAATTAAGACAAACCTTTGAATGAGTAGGTGTGTCTAAACTTTTGACCGGTACTGTATATGCTATGCTTATGCTGTGTTGTATGCCCCTTGAGTAAATCTGAGCTGAAAAAAACATTGAAGGCATCGTATCCCTTGAAATACATATTTCAACTATAAGAGAAAGTGATATCCACATTGGGTCCTGGGGCAAATCTTAATTCATTGCCTATATCCCTGTGGAGCACATCATTGATTTGTCTGCGATTCATAGTAGTAGTTGTAGATGATTGAATTGTGCTGAATTTACGATGCATTAGGTGTGTTCTCCAAGGGTGATATTCTGACACCGGAAGTGTTCATTACCTATTTTAACCACAAACAGCCATAAATAAGGCCGTAATGTGTCCGAGACTGGATATTTACGGCCGGATCTAATCAGAGATAAATAGAAATATCTCACCAATTTATTGACAGGATGCATAATTTATTGGACGTTTGTTTATAAATCACCACACAGAGTTGTGTTTCTGTGGTATTTACTCATATGTCCCTCAGGTCACCATCTCACAGTTCACCTTTCCACTCTTCTGTCCACAGGATTCTCAGTAACAACAAGATCTCACTACTGAGGAACGCCTCCTTCTTTGGCCTGACAATCCTGGAGAAACTGTAAGTAAGCCATCTGCTGCAGGGAATTTGTCTGTTTGTCCTCCCATGAGCCATAATAGCTGTCATCGTGAAAATGACCCTGCCTGCGCTGTGGAAGGGACAGTGCAAAGGGACAGCCATGGGAGCTAGGGTAACGCTCAAGGGGCGGTTGTTGTTAATGCTAGCCCAAATCAAGTTGTTGACTGCATCCACCTTCAAGCCACCACACTTAACCTCAATTGCCTGAGTCAATGTCTTAAAATGCATAATACATAAATTGTAAGTCGGTACAATTTGGCTTTGTAATGTGATGGGGCACTGATTGTGATGATAACTCTGCTGTCAGTTGAGATGTCACCATGGTCTGCATACAAATTAATTTCTAAGTCAAATTTCTCCTTGTGGACAATAAAGTATATCATATCATATATACAGTATATATAATATATGTGACCCACCACCTGGATTCAGTCCTACAGTAGTACATTTTGAAATGGTTTGTTTTACATTGGATAAATTGGATTTACAGTAGATAAAAGTAGAGCTGGTATATCATACACTGCAGTTGAGGAAAAATGGGAAAGTAAATCTGCTTTGAAAGTTGATAAACTTGTAACCCCACTTTTGAGAAAATGGCCCTTGTATGTTTTGTTACACCTACTGGAGAGCTCTACTTTGTTCTACACCCATTCAACATCGTTCACTCTCTCTTAAGCCTTAGCCCCGCCCATCTCTTTTAAGGATACCCATGTGGGGCCATGTGCTAAACAGAGGAAGTAGTGTAGTAAATAACCAATGATTTCAAGACTGAAAGTGATCAAAGTAGTAGCATACAATAAGGAAAAACTACAGGTAAAAATACACTGTTAGCTAGTACTTGGCCTATATCCTAATCTGACTTTGATGCAGGTCATGTTGTTCTTCACATTACCATCTCTGGTAAACACACACTATGTCAAATAAAATCTAAGTTTATTTGTCACATGCACAGGATACAGAAGGTGAAAACAATACAGTGAAATTGTTACTTGCATAGAAGCAAAAATGGAAAGTGTTCAGATAAAAATATTGTATAAATATTTTATAATTATAAGATGACACTTACCCAGACACACTTGTCTAAATTCATGGGTCATGTGAAGGAAATGATATAACCACCTCCCCCAGCCACATCCAACTAAGTGGATGGGTCTCTATTGTCTAGACATGTACATGTGTTCATGAAATACAATAGAGGGGCCTAATCACCCCCAAACACACCTGGCTAACTTGATGGGTCATGTAATCATCTGGCGAAGTGGAGTCTTTTGTTTAAACAAATAGCGAGCTAGCTATATGTTTGTAATGTTTGTATTGGTAGTAGTATGAGTTGGGATTATGCTAGCTAGCTAAACAAAGAACCGGGATAATCCCAACTCATACTATTACCAATACAAACATTGTCATAGCTGGAGTATGAATCTGCAGGAAGGTAAAGCTAACCAACTAGGTTCAGTGTTGGTTAGCTAACATTAGGCTATAACTAGCAATGCAAATGGGTTTCTGATTCGAATAATATTACTACACAGATCATACATGTAATGTTAGCTAGTGAGCCAGCAAGCTAATGTTAGCTAGCTAACAGTACGCTTTAACTTGCAATGAAAACAACTTTCTGACAAAATTAGAAAATTAGAAACTACATCTGAAAATGTAGCTAGTTCTTACCCATATACATGGATGAATGCTTCACAGCTGACTGGAACCATTTAACTCTGTTTTGTTTGTAGGTACATATTTTTTGGCCAGTGTGTTTCAAGTCCTTCCAGTTCACACTCACTGTTGCGTGTGCAGAAAGTAGCCCATCACAACTTTTTCCAACAGAAAAGTAGCAAAACTTTTGTAGTTCTCGATGGCTCACGTTATATCTTTCAAAAACGCTGTGGTAGAAAGGACTATTAACACATACTGAGCAACTCACGTTATAGACAGAAGCATGCCATATGGCAGACCAATCCAAACGTATCTCCCGGCATGTCCAGCCCATTAATTATCTAAGCCAATCATAGCTAGCGGGAAGGTACCTATCTTTTTCCGTGGTTAAACCAATTAGGCTTGTAATTAAAACATTGTCTTTGTATTTACAGATGGAATACAAGTTTGTTACTAAGGCACATGAAAGTTCACATGTTCCAGAAGGAATTTCTGACAAAACATAAAAAATAATAAAAAAAAAAGACGTTAAAATGCCTCCCCTGTGATGTATTGACGTGTGAGATACGCCTAACTTCCTGAAACGGATCACATGTGTGTGTAAATATATACAGTATATATATACATTGCCTTCTGAAAGTATTCAGACCCCTTGACATTTTTTGTTGTTGTTACATTACAGTCTTAATCTCAAAGGGATTAAATAACTACAAATCCTCAGCAATCTACACCGATCTGTAAATAGCACGCCCAACTACCTCATCCCCATATTGTTATTTCTTTTTTTTTGCTCTTTTGCCTATTTTTGCCTATTTATTGCCTTACCTCCCGAATCTTACTACATTTGCACACACTTTACATAGATTTTTCTATTGTGTTATTGACTGTACGTTTGTTTATCCCATGTGTAACTAACTCTGTGTTGTTGTTTTTGTCCCACTGCTTTGCTTTATCTTGACCAGGTCGCAGTTGTAAATAAGAACTTGTTCTCAACTGGCCTACCTGGTTAAATAAAGGTGAAATAAATGTTTTAAAAAATTAAAAATAAACACCATAATGACAAAGCGAAAACAGATTTTTTGAATTTTTGCAAATGTATAAAAAATTTAAAGACACAAATGCCTTATTTACATAAGTATTCAGACCCTTTGCCATGAGACTCAAAATTGAGCTCAGGTGCATCCTGTTTCCATTGATCATCCTTGAGATGTTTCTACAACTTGACTGGAGTCCACTTGTGGTGAATTCAATTGATTGAACATGATTTGGAAAGGCACACACCTGTCTATATAAGGTCCCACAGTTGACAGAGCAAAGACCAAGCCATGAGGTCAAAGGAATTGTCCGTAGGGCTCCAAGACAGGATTGTATCGAGGCACAGATCTGGGGAAGGGTACCAAAACATTTCTGTAGCATTGAAGTTCCCAGAGAACACAGTAGCCTCCATCATTCTTAAATGGAAGAAGTTTGGAACCACCAAGACTCTTCCTAGAGCTGGCCGCCCAGCCAAACTGAGCAATCGGGGGAGAAGGGCCTTGGTCAGGGAGGTGACCAAGAACCCGATGGTCACTCTGACAGAGCTCTAGAGATCCTTTGTGGAGATGGGAGAACCTTCCAGAAGGAAAACCATCTCTGCAGCACTCTACCAATCAGGCCTTTATGTTGGAGTGGCCAGACGGGAACCACTCTTCAGCAAAAGGCACAAAACTGCCCACTTGGAGTTTGCCAAAAGGCACCTGAAGACTCTCAGACCGTGAGAAACAAGATTCTCTGGTCTGATGAAACCAGGATTAAACTCGTTGGTCTGAATGCCAAGTGTCACGTCTGGAGGAAATCTGGCACCATCCCTACGGTGAAGCGTGGTGGTGGCAGCATCATGCTGTGAGGATACAGGGACTGGGAGACTAGTCAGGATCGAGGGAAAGATGAACGGAGCAAGGTATGAAGAGATCCTTGACGAAAACCTGCTCCAGTGCGCTCAAAACCTCAGACTGGAGCGAAGGTTTATCTTCCAACAGGACAATGACCCTAAGCACACAGCCAAGAAAACGCACAAGTGATTTCGGGACAAGTCTCGGAATGTCCTTGAGTGGCCCAGCCAGAGCCTGGACTTGAACCCAATCGAACATTTCTGGAGAGGACTGAAAATAGCTGTGCAGCAACGCTCCCCATCTAACCTGATAGAGTTTGAGAGTATTTGTAGAGAAGAATGGGAGAAACTCCCCAAATACTGGTGTGCCAAGCTTGTAGCGTCATATCCAAGAAGACTCAAGGCTGTAATCGCTGCCAACGGTGCTTCAACAAATTTCTGAGTAAAGGGTCTTAATACTTACATTTTTTTACAAGAACTTCTAAAAACCTCTTTTTGCTTTGTCATTATGGGGTATTGTGTGTAGATTGATGAGGGGAAAAAATTATAATTTACCCCCAGGGGTATGCGCAATGGCATTGGGGGTACGCCAAATAAGAATGTAATTAACATTTACATTTTTTAAGTTTTTCAATTTTATTTTTTTATTCTCATTTTCAAACAGTCCATTTATATTTTCCAATGGGGCTATACATTTGGGTGAGTTTTTTTCTCGCCTGAGTAGTCTAATTTCACTGCCAAAAATAAAATGAGTGTGTAGTGTTCAGCGAAATAACAACACAATGTCAAATACAGGTAGCCTAGTCAAATAATTAACATCCAATCACATTAACCATTACTCTCTTGCGGGAATTCCACTAACAGTCAGTATGTAGCCAAACGTAGCTGCTGCTCATTCCATTTGCTCGAAAATGGATAAATGGTAAAAAAAAGTAGGGCCTGCACCTGTCGACATCACAAATTGTTCTGCTCCACGAGCACATCCAATGCTAGCATCAGTAATTCTACATTTGTTGTTAGCTCAGCTAGCATGGACACTGACAGTTGTGAATCTGATGCAGCTGAAGAACTACTGCCCCCTTACCAGGGAAATCACCGAACAACAGACAGGGACGTTGGACCATCGAAGAGGCGCAAATGTGATTAGAACTACATTGATTTGGGGTTCACTTATATTGGGAGTAGTGCCTTTCCTCAGCCACAGTGTGTTGTATGTGCAAAAGTACGATTTCACAACTCGAGGAACCCTTCACTTTTGCGCAGACATTTAGAAACAAAACATGCCAATTTGGAAAATAAGCCACGTGATTTTTTTTAGCAAGAATTAAGACGACTTTCTAGTAGTAAGACATGTATAAAAGCAACAGATACCATTAATAAGAAGGGGCTATAAGCGTGTTATATGGTGAGCTACTGAGTGGCTAGGACAGGCAAGCCCCATACTATTGTGGAGGACTTAATTCTTCCTGCTTCCGCGGATATGGCTGGGACAATGCTGGGGGAAAAGGCCAAAAACGAAACAGACAATAACTTCATCAAACAACACTGTTCCACGACGCATCAGTGACATGGCAGGAGATGTTTTGAAACAATAACTGCTTCGCATACAAGCCAGTGAATTCTATGAGTTACAGCTGGATGAGTCAACAGACGTGGCTGGCCTGGCACAGCTCCTAGTATATGTCCATTACGTTTATGGGGGGTCAATTAAGGAAGACAGCCTCTTCTGCAAACCACCGGAAGCCAGGACAACAGGAGAGGATATTTTTAAAGTACTGGACAGCTTTGTGACATCAAATGGGCTTTGGTGGTCTAGATGTGTTGGTATCTGTACTGATGGTGCAAAAGCCATGACAGGGAGACATAGTGGAGTGGTAACGCGTGTGCAAGCAGTTGCTCCCGACGCCACTTGGGTACACTGCAGCATCCACTGAGAGGCTCTTGCTGCCAAGGGAATGCCTGACAGCTTGAAATACATTTTGGACACTACAGTGAAAATGGTTAACTTTGTTTAATGCAAGGTCCCTGAACTCTTGTGTATTTTCTGCTCTATGCAATGAAATGGGCAGCGACCATGTAACGCTTTTACATCATACAGAATTGCGCTGGTTATCAAGGGGCAAAGTATTGACACGTTTTTTTTTATTGAGAGACAAGCTTAAAGTTTTCTTAAATTACCATCATTTTCACTTGTCTGACTGCTTGCATGATGCCGGGTTTCTCACACGACTGGCCTATCTGGGTGATGTTTTTTCTCGCCTGAATGATCTGAAACTAAGATTACAGGGACTCTCCACAACTATTTTCAATGTGTGGGAAAAAATTGAGGCTATGATTAAGAAGTTGGAGCTCTTCTCTGTCTACATTAGCAAGGACAACACACAGGTATTTCCATCATTGTATGATTTTTTGTGTGCAAATGAACTCAAGCTCACAGACAATGTCAAATGTGATATAGCGAAGCACCTGAGTGAGTTGGGTGCGCAATTACGCAGGGATATTCCCGAAGCGGATGACACAAACAACTGGATTCATTATCCCTTTCATGCCCTGCCTCTAGTCCACTTACCGATATCTGAACAAGAGGGCCTCATCGAAATTGAAACAAGCGGTTCTGTGAAAATTTTATTTAATCAGAAGCCACTGCCAGATTTCTGGATTGGGCAGCGCTCAGAGTTTTTTGCCTTGGCAAATCATGCCGTTAAGACACTGATGCCCTTTGCAACCACGTGCCTATGTGAGAGTGGATTCTCGGCCCTCACTAGCATGAAAACTAAATACAGGCACAGACTGTGTGGAAAGGATTTAAGACTGAGACTCTCTCCAATACAACCCAACATTGCAGAGTTATGTGCATCCTTTCAAGCACACCCTTCTCATTAACCTGTGGTGAGTCATTCACAATTTTTGATGAACAAATAAGGTTTTATATGTAATATGGCAAAATATAGAGCAAAATTATTGATTATTATTATTTGTGCCTTGGTCCTATAAGAGCTCTTTGTCACTTCCCACGAGCCGGTTTGTGACAAAAACTCACTCTCATTCTTATGTTTAATAAATGTATCGTATAGTGTGTCAGGCTTATAATGATGGCGAAAAACAACAATTGAGAGTGCGCTGACCCTGGTGCAAGAGGGGGTACACAGCTGGAGGTTGACTGTTTATAGGGGTACGGGACTATAAAAAGTTTGGGAACCATTGCTCTACAACATTACGAATAATCTTCCAGCGATCACACACTGGTTAATATTCAGTGTTGCATACAGTGTCTCTACTGGATGTCGTAGAATCGTGTTTCGTGCTTAACCCTTGACATTCCATTTCAATTTGATGAGTAATCCATTTCTTTATCCCTCGTGTCTTTTAATGATGACCCTCCCTGTAACTGTTTAGAGAATGATGTCATCGGTCTCAGTGGGATTGAGTTGTGCCATTAAGGACTGACCCTCTGATGATATACCCCGCTGATTTGATGGATAGACAATAGCTACTGTTCCAGATCCAGGTCAAGGTTCTTCATCTATTCTGTGACTTTTGACCTCATGGCTGCCAGCTGTAGCTATTGGCAGCGCCTGCCGCCTGTGCTCTTACGAGCGGTGGGTGCCAAAGCACTGCTTGCAGGTGCCCTCAGTGAGTGGGCTGTGGCGGCCAGCTGTTGCAAAGTCTGCCGTTTGGCACCCAGAGGGCCGTGGTGCTGACTAACAAGCTTACCCAGCACAGTCTGTGATGCTACTCTACCACACTGTGACCAGAGTCCTCATTACTGTACCCTGGATCTGGAAGGAAGAGGAAGTATCTAGACACATTAGGATGAGGCTGACCTAATGATTATGCAGCATATTGCTTGGTTACTCAAGCATTTGAGGGTCTGGCATGCATGCACCATCTGTGCTGCTGTGTTGTGTGGACTCTACCACTGTGAGTGTAACAGAGTGTCCCATTACTGTACCCTGGAACTGGAAGAGGAGCAGAGGTAGTTGGACATATTAGAATGACACTGGGCTGATGATTATACAGCACATTTCCTGGTGATTACTCACTAATTTGAGGGCATGGAATATGGTTCTGATCGTTTTGAAGATGATATCATGGTATGATTATTGAGCTGCTGCCTATGTACCATTGATTGGCATGTATTTGCAACCACTTGCTCACAATTGAGATTTATGTTCGTTGCAATCCTTTTGCCTTTTATGTCACCCATGCTGCAATATGTAGATATCTTTCACCACATCAGAGAAGAGATGTGTTGGGTGGTAGCCTGGGCTCATTATATGTCAAAGTGGGTCAGATTTATAGCATGCATATGAACAAGGTACACCATACATGTCATGATTTGACGATTTACCAGTTCAATGCTTTCCCACAATGTAAACTATCCCCATTCCATATAATTACATTTCCTTGAATCCTATGTCGTCACATTGAGAATTCAGTAATAGTATGACCTAAGTAGCATGTAGCAGGCTTTGCATTCAGGCCAAATAATCTTGTTTCTCATGGTTTGAGAGTCTTTAGGTGCCTTTTGGAAAACTCCAAGTGGGCTGTCCTGTGTCTTTTACTGAGCAGTGGCTTCCGTCTGGCAAATCTACCATAAAGGCCTGATTGGTGGAGAGCAGCAGAGATGGTTGTCCTTCTGGAAGGTTCACCCATCTTCACGGAGGAACTCTGGAGCTCTGTTAGACTGACCATCATATTCTTTGTCACCTCACTGACCACGCCCTTCTCCCCTGATTGCTCAGTTTGGCCGGGAGGTCAGCTTTAGGAAGAGTCTTAGTGGTTCCAAACTTATTCCATTTAAGAATAATGGAGGCCACTGTGTTCTATGGGATCTTCAATGCTGGATACATTTTTTGGTACCCTTCCCCAGATCTGTTTCTTGACAAAATCCTCTCTCGGAGCTCCACGGACAATTCCTTCAACCTCATAACTTTGGTTTTTCCTCTGACATGCACTGTCAACTTGGGCCTTATATAGGCAGGTGTGACTCAGGATATGACCCAGATGCAGATACGGGAGGCGGATAGTACTATTCTCAGATAATTTATTAAAACACGGGGCAGGCAAAGGGCAGGTCGAGGACAGGCAGAGGTTTGTGATCAGGTCAGAGTCAGGCAGGTACAGGATGGCAGGCAGGCTTGGGGTCAGGGCAGGCAGAATGGTCAGAACCGGGAAAAACTAGGAAACAGAACATGAGAAACAGGAAGACGGGAAAGCATGCTGGTAAGACCTGACAAGACAAGACAAACTGGCAACAGAGAAACAGAGAACACATAAATAAACAAGGGATAATGGGGCAAATGGGCGACACCTGGAGGGGGGTGGAGACAAGCACAAAGACAAGTGAAACAGGACAGGGTGTGACAGGTAGACTCCAATTAAGTTGTAGAAACATCTCAAGTATGATCAATGGAAACATGTTGCCTCTGAGCTCAATTTCAAGTAATTAATAAAAAAATAATTAATATGAATTATAGAATATGGCTGTAACATAACAAAATGTGGAAAGAAGTCAAGGGTCTGAATACATTCCGAATGCACAGTGCCTTCGGAAAGTATTCAGACCCTTGACTTCTTCCACATTTTGTTACGTTACAGCCATATTCTAAAATAGATTACATTTTAAAAATCCTCAGCAATCTACACACAATACCCCATAATGACAAAGCGTTAACAGTAACAGAAATAGGATATTTACATAAGTATTCAGACCCTTTGCTATGAGACACGAAATTGAGCTCAGGTGGATCCTGTTTCCATTGATTATCCTTGAGATGTTTCTACAACTTAATTAGAGTCCACCTGTGGTAAATTCAATTGATTGGACATGATTTGGAAAGGCACACACCTGTCTATGTAAGGTCCCACAGATGACAGTGCATGTTAAAGCAAAAACCAAGCCATGCGGTCAAAGGAATTGTCTGTAGAGCTCAGAGACAGGATTGTGTTGAGGCACAGATCTGGGGAAGGGTACCAAAAGATGTCTACAGCATTAAAGGGCCGCAAGAACACAGTGGCCTCCATCATTCTTAAATGGAAGAAGTTTGGAACCACCAAGACTCTTCCTAGAGCTGGCTGCCCGGCCAAACTGAGCAATCAGGGGAGAAGGGTGACCAAGAACCCAATGGTCACTCAGACAGAGCTCTGGGATTTCTCTGTGGATATGGCCTTTTTGGTAGAGTTTCCGGACGGAAGCCACTCCTCAATAAAAGGCACATGACAGCCCACTTGGAGTTTGCCAAAAGGCACCTAAAGACTGCCAGACCATAAGAAAGAAGATTCTCTGGTCTGATGAAACCAAGATTAAATTATTTGACCTGAATTCCAAGCGTCATGTCAGGAGGAATCCTGGCACCATCCCTACTGTGAATAAGGTTTGATGCCAGGTGCCCGTGATGATTGTTGCCAGGACCGGTGGTTAGTAAACCAGCGACGTCGAAAGCCGGAGGGGAGGAGCGCGAGTAGACATGACACCCTTGACCTTTTCCCACATTAGATTTTTTGTCGGTGGCCTACACAATGCCCCATAATGTCAAAGGGGAATTATATTTTGCTTTTGCTTTTTACAAATTAATAGAAATGAAAAGCTGAACTGTCTTGAGTCAATAAGTATTCAACCCCTTTGTTGTGGCAAGCATAAATACAGTTGAAGTCGGAAGTATACATACACTTAGGTTGGAGTCATTAAAACTTGTTTTTCAACCACTCCACAAATGTCTTGTTAACAATCTATTGTTTTGGCAAGTCGGTTAGGACATCTCCTTTGTGCATGACACAAGACATTTTTCCAACAATTGTTTACAGACAGATTATTTCTCTTATAATTCACTGTATCACAATTGCAGTGGGTCAGAAGTTTACATACACTAAGTTGACTGTGCCTTTAAACAGCTTGGAAAATTCCAGGAAATTATGTCATGGCTTTAGAAGCTTCTGATAGGCTAATTGACATCATTTGAGTCAATTGGAGGTGTACCTGTGGATGTATTTCAAGGCCTAACTTCAAACTCAGTGCCTCTTTGCTTGACATCATGGGAAATCAAAAGAAATAAGCCAAGACCTCAGAAAAATAATTGTAGACCTCCACAAGTCTGGTTCATCTTTGGGAGCAATTTCCAAACACCTGAAGGTACCACGTTCATCTGTACAAACAATAGTACGCAAGTATAAACACCATGGGACCACACAGCCGTCATACCGCTCAGGAAGGAGACGTGTTCTGTCTCCTAGAGATGAATGTACTTTGGTATGAAAAGTGGAAATCAATCCCAGAACAACTGCAAAAGACCTTGTGAAGATGCTGAATGAAACAGGTACAAAAATATCTATATCCACAATTAAACGAGTCCTATATCGACAGAACCTGAAAGGCCACTCAGCAAGGAAGAAGCCACTGCTCCAAAACCGCCATAAAAAAGCCAGACTACGGTTTGCAACTGCACATGGGGACAAAGATCGTACTTTTTGGAGAAATGTCCTCTGGTCTGATGAAATAAAAATAGAACTGTTTGGCCATAATGACCACGGGGGTGGCAGCATCATGTTGTGGGGGTGCTTTGCTGCAGGAGGGACTGGTGCACTTCACAAAATAGATGACATCATGTTGAAAGAAAATGATGTGGATATATTGAAGCAACATCTCAAGACATCAGTCAGGAAGTTAAAGCTTGGTTACAAATGGGTTTTCCAAACGGACAATGACACCAAGTCATTGGTGCACCAAGTCAATACAAAGGTATAGGCGTCCTTCCTAACTCAGTTGCCTTAGACGAAGGAAACCACTCAGGGATTCCACCATGGCGACTTTAAAAGAGTTAGACTTATTGGCTTAGATAGGAGAAAACTGAGGATGGATCAATAACATTGTAGTTACTCCACAATACTAACTTAATTGACTGAGTGAAAAGAAAGAAGCCTTTTAACAGAATAACAATATTCAAGGCACTAAAGTAATACTGTAAAGAAATTCACATTTTGTACTGAATACGAAGTATTATGTTTGGGCCAAATCTAATACAACACGTTACTGAGTACCACTCTCCATATTTTTAAGCATAGTAGTGGCTGCATCATGTTATTGATATGTTTGTAATCATTAAGGACTGTGGAGTTTTTCAGGATAAAAAATAAACAGAATGGAGCTAAGCACAGGCAAAATCATGGAGGAAAACCTGGTTCAGTCTGCTTTCCACCAGACACTGGGAGATTAATTCATTTTTCAGCAGGTCAATAATGTAAAACACAAGGCCAGATCTTCACTGGAGTTGCTTATGAAGAAGACAGTGAATGTTCCTGAGTGGCCGAGTTACAATTTTGACTTAAATCTACTTGAAAATCTATGGCAAGACCTGAAAATGTTTTTTTAGCAATGATCAACAACCAACTTTACAGAGCTTTAAGAATTTTAATGTGCAAATATTGTACAATCCAGGTTTCCAAAGCTCTTAGAGAGTTACCCAGAAAGATTCACAGCTGTAATTGCTGCACATGTGCAAATGGAAAACAATGTGATTCTAACATGTATTGACTCATGAGGTTAACATTGTAGAATACTAGTGAAGACATCCATACTATGAAATAACTCATATGGAATCATGTACTGTAGTAACCAAAAAAGTGTTAAACAAATCAAAATATATTTTATATTTTAGCCACCCTTTGCCTTGATGTCAGCTTTGCACACTCTTGGCATTTTCTTAACCAGCTTCACCTGGAATGCTTTTCCAACAGTCTTGAAGGAGTTCCCACATATGCTGAGCACTTGTTGGCTGCTTTTCCTTCACTCTGCGGTCCAACTCATCAAAAAAAAATCTCAATTGGTTTGAGATCAGGTGATTGTGGAGGCCAGGTCATCTAATGCAGCAATCCATCACTCTCCTTCTTGGTCAAATAGTTTGTACACAACCTGGAGGTGTGTTGGGTCATTGTCCTGTTGAAAAACAAATGATAGTCCCACTAAGCGCAAACCAGATGGGATGGCTTATCGCTGCAGAATGCTGTGGTAGCCATGCTGGTTAAGTGTGCCTTGAATTCTAAATAAATCGCTGACAGTGTCACCAGCATGCTTTACGGTGGGAACAACAGATCATCCGTTCACCAACTCAGCGTCTCACAAAGACACGGCGGTTGGAACCAAAAATCGTACATTTGGACTCATCAGACCAAAGGACAGATTTCCACCGGTCTAATGTCCATTGCTCTTGGCCCAAGCAAGTCTCTTCATCTTATTGGTGACCTTTAGTAGTGGTTTCTTTGCAGCAATTCGACCATGAAGGCCTGATTCACGCTGTCTCTTCTGAACACTTGATGTTGAGACGTGTCTGTTACTTGAACACTGTGAAGCATTTATTTGAGCTTTCTGAGGCTGGTAACTCTAATAAACGTATCCTCTGTAGAAGAGGTAACTGTCACGCCCTGGCCTTAGTTATCTTTGTTTTCATTATTATTTTAGTTAGGTCAGGGTGTGACATGGGGAAGTTTGTGTGTTTTTTGTATTGTCTAGGGTGTTGTATGGTTTAGAGGGTTAAGGTGTATAGATGGTTTAATGTTGTGTGTAGTTGTCTAGGAAAGTCTGTGGTTGCCTGAATGGGTTCCCAATTAGAGACAGCTGGTTTCTGTTGTCTCTGATTGGGAGCCATTTTTAAGGTAGCCATAGGCTTTAGCTGTTTGTGGGTAATTGTCTATGTTATATGTTTGTAGCCTGTGCGTGCACTACGTTCATAGCTTCACGGTCGTTTGTTTGTTTTGTTAGTTTTTGTAAGAGTGTTTCTTTTCGTGTTACGTCTTCATCTATATTAAAAGGAAGATACATTTCTCACACGCTGCGCCTTGGTCATCTCTCTCTCCTATTGAAGATCGTGACAGACATGGGGGATGTTTGTGTGTTTTTGTCTAGTCTAGGGTGTTTGTATTGTCGAGTTGATGTCGTTGTGTTCAGTGTAGGTGTTTATGTAAGTCTATGGTTGCCTGGATTGGTTCTCAATTAGAGACAGCTGTCTATCGTTGTCTCTGATTGGGAGACATATTTAGGCAGCCATAGGCATTAGGTAGGTTGTGGGTAATTGTCTATGTCTTGACGTTAGTTGCTTGTGTCTGCACTTTTGTTTGATAGCTTCACGGTCATTTGTTGTTTTGTCTAGTTTGTATTATTGTTCGTGTTCGTTTCTTCTTCTATTAAAAAGATGTATTTATATCACGCTGCGCCTTGGTCATCTCTTTCACCCGAAGACGATCGTGACAGTAACTCTGGGTCTTCATTCCAGTGGCGGTCCTCACAAGAGCCAGTTTCATCATAGGGCTTGATGGGTTTTGCGAATGCACTTGAAGAAACGTTCAAAGTTCTTGAAATGTTCGGTATTGACTGACCTTCATGTCTTAAAGTGACGATGGACTGTCCTTTCTCTATGCTTTTTTGATCTGTTCTTGCCATTACCAAATAGGGCTATCATCTGTATACCACCCCTTCCTTGTCACAACACAACTGATTAAGAAGGAAAGAAATTCCACAAATTAACTTTTAACAAGGCACACCTGTTATTTAAAATGCATTCCAGGTGACTACCTCATGAAGCTGGTTGAGAGAATGCCAAGAGCGTGCAAAGCTTTGAAGAATCTCAAATATTGAATATATTGTGTCTTCACTATTCTTCTACAATGTAGAAAATAATAAAAAATAAAGAATAACCCTGGATTGAGTGTCCAAACTTTTGACTGGTACTGTATATACATTTTTTTAAATGTTCGATTTTTTTCTTCCATTTTGACATTACAGAGTATTTTGTGTAGATCTTTGACAAAAAATGACAAATAAATAAATTTTAATCCCACTTTTTAACGCAAAAAAAAATATGTAAAAAGTCAAGGGGTCTAAATACTTTCTGAAGGCACTGTATGTGATAGTATGTCCCATAAATCAATCTGCATTGACTGCCCAACAGCCATTTACTGAAGAGAGAACATTGTTTTGGCCACTCAGTTAAAACCTTGACCAACATTTCTTTTGTGACATGATGAGTAGATAAGTGACGAGAGGCAGAGAGATGGAGTAGAGCGAGATGACCTCACCTCTGGGACGTCATCAGAATGCAGGGTGGCGACTGCCATTTCTCACTCTGTAAATGTATGCCAGGAGGGTAACTTGTCCTCTAAAGTTTGCTCTTATTGTTTTCTGTTGGAGACATACTGACATTTTCCCACACCTCTTTAGGGTAGTGTCTCCTTGGATATTGATTAATGAATGTATTCCAGATCCTTGAAGGACAAATCACTCTGCCTGGCTGTGCATATATATGTATATATGAGCAATATAGCAACAGATTCGGAACTAGGGAGGGGCATGAGTAATCAACTATGCAAATGAGCGTCAACGCTTTAACCAGAGATCCCATTTTTCAAGTACATCTAAACTATTTGGTGGAATGTGCTTTGTGGCTGCCTGAACCGGAAAGTGACATTTTTACCCAATTTTTCAAAAATGGTGTCTAGTGTTCCATTTCTACATGTGCATTTGCGGGGCACAACAAAAAAGAAACCAAGCCAAGCGCCACACAATTCTTCACCCTAAATGCACTTTCCCCTCCATGTCTCATTCACTCAATTGCGTTCCGATCGCTCCCTACACACAACCCGTGTGCTGAGTGCGCTCACCAACTCCCGTCTAACTGATGGGATACACAAGCCAAAGTCCTTTCCAAATGAAGATAGTTTTATCACAAATTCAAAATGGACTGGTTGATTGATCGAGCTGCAGTTGCCATTTAGAATTGGTTAGCCTAGGCTATAACCCCCCCAAACCATAGACTGGTTCCACACTGAAAATACACGAAACATTAGTTTAATAAAGACAAAGAGCGTATTTTTTATCAGAATCATTTAGCCTAGGCCTCCTCATCAAACGGATGTCGTAGCCGTAATTCATCACCATTCGGTGTTCAAGGTGGAATTATGAATCCATTTTTAAACTTCCAAAGAACAGGCAGAATAAACTAAATCGTATATCTGTATATCGAAAAGAAGACAGATTTCGTCTTGTAACCATGAAAAAATGGGTTCAACGCACTAAATTGAGCCCTTTCCAAATGAGCACTCTCTCTGAGAATAACTGTCCCAGACTCGATATGTGCATCACATCGCAGAGGCAACTTTTTTCATTTGGAAAAACATTCTGTTCTATTTTATTCTGTTTTAAAATTGGTATCTTGACTCTGATAAGGGCTCGGGAAATAAGAGCATCTTGTATGCTAAATGAACAAAGCACAGCCATAGGCTTCTACAAGCAAGCGCCACTGCTGAGGTTACTGTTTTCTGAAGATTGTGTTCCACGTTAAACTATAACCAGTTGATATTACGGTTTCATAAATTAAATTAATCTTCAACGGCACGTTTTTATTGACTGAATATATATATAGGGCAGTTTAGCAAGAAGAATTTGTTAACTGTAATGGTTATAATAAATTATGCATTGTTTCACGCTGTTGGCATAGGCCTAGATAAATGCGCACATTTCTTTCCAGTGCGGGCCAAGTGCAATTTTGTACACAATGGATTAAAAAATATATATACATGCTCATGGGATCATGTGACTGTAGGATTTATTACCTGGTTCCTGGGTTAAAGTTCTATAGTAATTAAGAGGGCAGGGAAGCAATTTAATTGACTCTGAATTGATGAATGCGTTGATGTCAAAGATGTACTTGATTGAGTATGGCAAATTGAAGCAAATCCATGCAATTACATGCAGCAACACATTTAATGGGATGATATACACTGCTCCAAAAAATAAAGGGAACACTTAAACAACACAATGTAACTCCAAGTCAATCACACTTCTGTGAAATCAAACTGTCCACTTAGGAAGCAACAGCTCAACACCGTGCAGGACGTTTGGCATTTGCCAGAGAACACCAAGATTGGCAAATTCGCCACTGGCGCCCTGTGCTCTTCACAGATGAAAGCAGGTTCACACTGAGCACATGTGACAGACGTGACAGAGTCTGGAGACGCCGTTGAGAACGTTCTGCTTCCTGCAATATCCTCCAGCATGACCGGTTTGGCGGTGGGTCAGTCATGGTGTGGGGTGGCATTTCTTTGTGGGGCCGCACAGCCCTCCATGTGCTCGCCAGAGGTAGCCTGACTGCCATTAGGTACCGAAATGAGATCCTCAGACCCCTTGTGAGACCATATGCTGACACATGCACATTTGTGGCCTGCTGGAGGTCATTTTGCAGGGCTCTGGCAGTGCTCCTCCTTGCACAAAGGCGGAGGTAGCGGTCCTGCTGCTGGGTTGTTGCCTTCCTACGGCCTCCTCCACGTCTCCTGATGTACTGTCCTTTCTCCTGGTAGCGCCTCCATGCTCTGGACACTACACTGACAGACACAGCAAACCTTCTTGCCACAGCTCGCAATGATGTGCCATCCTGGATGAGCTGCACTACCTGAGCCAATTGTGTGGGTTGTAGACTCCGTCTCATGCTACCACTAGAGTGAGAGCACCGCCAGCATTCAAAAGTGACCAAAACATCAGCCAGGAAGCATAGGAACTGAGAAGTGGTCTGTAGTCACCACCTGCAGAACCACTCCTTTATTGGGGGTGTCTTGCTAATTGCCTATAATTTCATCCTGTTGTCTATTCCATTTGCACAACAAATGTATTGTCAATCAGTGTTGCTTCCTAAGTGGACAGTTTGATTTCACAGAAGTGTGATTGACTTGGAGTTACATTGTGTTGTTTAAGTGTTCCCTTTATTTTTGTTGAGCAGTATAACGCAGTTCTTTCAGGTATCTTACATTCAAGCCAGAGAATACAATGCATGCATTTTAAAGGTTCCAAGTGCTGTTTTGATATGGCAGGGTTTTCCGAGCTGTTTAATGTGAGTCAGTTGCAGGGTCACAGATGAGGTTAAAAGTGATAGCGCTCTGGGCCTGCTGATTTACCGAGCAGCCTTTGAAAACACAAGAGGCCGATTTCTCTTTCTCTTCATTGTTGGCTCAGTCATGCCTGGTCTCAGTGGTTTTCTCTGCGAGGCCATCTATCAACTCTGTTTTTCAGCCTAAAAAGAGAAAAGCGTTCCTTCCCCCTTGCATATGATCTTTCAAAATGGTTATGATTGGAAATTAGAACAGCATGATTCATTTGAAATATTTGTAACAGTTTCCAGACAGGAAGTGTTGGAAATCACCATTGGTTTGCAGTTATTCTATATAACAGGGTTAAATTCGAAATTAATTAAGCAATACATATCATAGAAGAAGTACAATATGTTCTTACACTAAACAAAAATATAAAGCAATAATTTAAACGATTTTACTGAGTTACTGTTCATATAAGGAAATCAGTCAATTGAACTAAATTCATTAGGCCCTAATCTATGCATTTCACATGACTGGGAATACAGATATGCACCTGTTGGTGACAGACACCTTTAAAAAAAGGTAAGCGCTTGGATCAGAAAACCAGTCAGTACCTCGTGTGACCACCATTTGCCTCATGCAGCGTGACACATCTCCTTTACATGAAGTTGATCAAGCTGTTGATTGTGGCCTGTGTAATGTTGTCCCAATCCTCTTCAATGGCTGTGCGACGTTGCTGGATATCGGCGGGAACTGGAACACACTGTCGTACGCGTCGATGGTGGCAGATTAATGGCACGGCAATAGGTCTCATGATCTCGTCACAGTATCTCTGTCCGTTCAAATTGCTATCGATAAAATGCAATTGTGTTCTTGTCCATAACTTATCCCTGCCCATACCATAACCCCACCACCACCATGGAGAACTCTATTCACAATGTTGACATCAGAAAACCGCTCGCCCACACATCGCCATAGACGCTGTCTGCCATCTGCCCGATACAGTTGAAACCGGGATTAATACGTGAAGAGCATTCTTCTCCAGCATTCCAGTGGCCATCGAAGGTAATCATTTGCCCACTGAAGCCGGTTATGACGCCAAACTGCAGTCAGGTCAAGACCCTGGTGAGGACGACGAGCATACAGATGAGCTTCCCTGAGATGGAATTTTCTGACAGTTTGTACAGAAATTCTTTGGTTGTGCAAACCCCCAGTTTCATCAGCTGTCCAGGTGACTGGTCTCAGATGATCCCACGGGTGAAGAAGCTGGATGTGGAGGTCCTGGGCTTGCATGGTTAAACGTGGTCTGCGGTTGTGAGGTCGGTTGGATGCACAGCCAAATTCTCTAAAACAACGTTGGAGGCGTCTCTACCTTAAGGTAGAGAAATTACCATTAAATTCTCTGGCAACAGCTCTGGTGGACATTCCTGCAGTCAGCATGCCAATTGCACGCTCTCTCAAAACATGAGCCATCTGTGGCATTGTGTTGTGTGACAAAACGGCACATTTTAGAGTGGCCTTTTATTGTCCCCAGCACAAGGTACACCTGTGTAATGATCATGCTGTTTAATCAGCTTGTTGATATGCCACACCTGTCAGGGGGATGGATTATCTTGGCAAAGGAGAAATACTCACTAACAGGGATGTAAACAAATTTGTAAACAGAATTTGAGCGAAATAAGCATTTTGTGCGTATTGAAAAAATGTTGGGATCTTTAATTTCAGCTCACTTTACATGTTGCGTTTATATTTTTGTTCAGTATAGCTCAGGTTTTGTAGCACAGTAGTTTGTCGTTTGACAAATGTCACACCACTCCAAAGATCTACATACTTTTCTCAGGAGGGGAGGAAGATGGGGAGTCGCAAAAAATATGGAATTATAGCAGGCCACTATTAGTTAAGGTTGAATGTTTGGGTCCTTAGTGAGCCGCCAATAAAGTAATCCAAAGGAAACACTGCATGAACACACCTAAAGCATTCCAAGTCCTGTTAGCTAAGCTTCCAGGAATAAATTGCTCTGGAGTTGCGTCTGAGAAGAATTTTGTCATCGTTTGGGTTGGAAATAGAGTGGCGAAGTACTGAAAGAGCAAAGAATTTCTCACACTTACTCTCTAAAGGAGGAATAACTTCTTAAAGGCCAGGTGCAGTCAAACATGAATTCCCTGTGTTTTATACATATTTCCACACTGAGGTTGGAATAATACTTTGAAATTGTGAAAATTATGATAATGGCCTTTTAGTGTAATATGTGTTTGAAAAGAACAACTGAAATTTCAGCCTGTTTTGGTGGGATGGAGTTTTGGCTTGCCTAGTGACATCACCAGGTGGTAAATTAGTTAATATAGCAATAAATAAGAGAGTTCCAAACCTCTCTGCCAATAACAGCTAGTTTTCAATTTTCCTTTCCACACTCAGAACACTCCCAGACAGTCCTAGCTAAATTCTTGCTTGAAAAATTGCTCTTTGCTAAGAAGCTATTTTTGTTTCTTTTTGACAATAATAAAAAAAACTTTTAAAAAACAGTAACAGTAAGATTCTTAGTTGTTACCCAGAAATGATGTGACGTCGAGATAAAAACAGCTGCATTGGACAAATAACATATCTTAAATGTTATGAAAATATAAACGTCTATACCCACAAAAGTGTGGGCCATCGACATAAGTTCCATCAACAGGTAGTATTTATTTGTCATGCATTTATTATTAATGCATGATGATTAGTCCCACCAGAGTGCTCTGATGTCATTTTCTTCTATGTTATTAATGGAAGCCCAGTGCCTTTTGATGCTCTGGCAGTGGTTGCTACTACTGTCACATCGCATACACTCAGTCGCTCTAATTGGACTGAACTGTTTTACTTATCCCTCTTTTACTCTCCTCCGAGAGATCTCAAAGCATATGTATTTACATTAGGTGGTTATCCATCCTACTTAGATGTGTATGATCTAATTTGAAGTGTCTGATGAGATGTTTCTTCCTGCCAGCTTGTTTCCTGAGTGGAAGAGCAAATTGACCCAGGATATGTAATATGAACAAACTAGTTCTAACTGTACCATGGAGAATGAGAAGGGATGTAATCTCAGTTTACAATATGTTCTTATCAAATCGCAGGCAAATTAGCACGTTTGTGTTGCTGTATTGTTCTGCGCTGTGCATTCATGGTTGGATTGGAATACAGTGAGATGTTTTAAACTGAGGGGGGTGTCACGGCATTCAAGAGAAGAAGATGAGGACCAAGGTGCAGTGTGTTGCGTGTTCATGTTTAATTAAATAACAACCGAACACTAAACACGAAAATGACAAAATAATAACCGAAACAGTTCTGTCTGGTACAGATACGAAACAAAAAACAACTACCCACAAACACAGGTGGGAACAGGATACCTAAGTATGGCTCCCAATCAGAGACAACGATAGACAGCTGCCTGTGATTGGGAACCACACCAGGCCAAACACATAGAATCACAACAACATAGAAAAAAGAACATAGACTGCCCACCCTAGTCACACCCTGGCCTAACCAAAATAGAGAATAAAAAGCCTCTCTATAGCCAGGGCGTGACAGGGGGTCTGTGGTGTCCAATGCAGTCCCACCTTGAGAGGAAGCAGTTTTCCATTGTTAGGCTACATAGTGGCCTTTTCCTCTCTGTCAGAGACTGCTCTCTACTCCCATTAGGGTAAATCCATTTGAATTCAAAACATTTGACAGAACATCTTTTGATTTGAACAAAACCTGTAAAAGTGCCTGTTTTGAAAGTGCTTAGAAAGTGACTTTTTGGACCTGAATTCCAAAACATTCAAAAGATAAAGGTGCTTCAAGTTGACCCATTTTGCATAACCCACCAAACCATGAGACATCCATGACTTGATCACAGGAAAAGATCAACGGTTGGCATTGATATCATTTATAGCTGCTTTATGTAACCTTCCCGGGGAGAACTGACCAAATTCACGTAGAAATGTAAGTTATAGATCTGTCATTCTCATTAAAAGCAGGTCTAAGAAGCAGTATAAATGTACTACTGTATGTGCGCTATTTCTATGTTTCCTGGTCTTAAGTTTAGTTTTTGCTTCTTTAACTTACGGTTTACAATGATTCTCTACACTGTACTTGCTTGTTTTGCTATTAGAATCTGAGCAACCAGGAAATGGCGGAGCGATTTCTGCATAGTGCATCTTTTAAAGCTTACAAAAACGGTTGTCAAAATATTTATAGTTTCAGAAAAAATGTTTTTGAATAAAAATAAACCTTTAACGTCAATTATCTAAAAACGTTTTTTTCCCCCTTCATATTCGAATATGTTGTAACTTAGACCCTATTTTACATTGTCTAAGGATTTTGTGTTGTGCCCTCCATGTTCTTACAGGGTGGGTTTCAGATTTTGGCTGATAAATGTACTAAAATGGGAATATCATTTACATTTCTACTTTCAAATGGTACCACAAAGATGGTTGGAGGTCCACACATCTGAGAATTTTGACTTTAATTGGAATATCTGTTGTTTTAAATTATACTAGGAAACCTATTGAAATCATAGAAATATAGATAGTAGAATAGACATGACCATTTAAGTTGACATTCAACAGTGGGTCGACCAGTGGTCCTCTTTGTAGTAGTAATTTTAAGTAAACATTTCCATTCAATTTCAATTTCAATGGTGTTCCAGCTAAATTGCAGTGGTCTGAAGGGATAGGTCCATTCTATTAATTATATTTATATGATTTAAATGCCACCCACCCTGTATTCAAGAGCATGTTGTGTCTCGACCGAGGACGTGCACAACACATAAACCTCAAATGATGTGAAATAGGGTCTTAGCGACAACAGATTACTCACTTTTAGATAATTGACCTTAAAGGTTTAAAAATGACAATATTTTTTTTCAAAAAATAATACAATTGTTTGACAATACTGTTTGTAAGCTTTTCAATGATATCCAACTCAACCATTTAAATTTTCCAGTGATGAGGACATCGATGTCTCATGGTATGGTGGGGTATGCAAAATGGGTAAATTTGAGCACCTTTATCTGCTGAATGTTTTGGCATACAGGTCCAAAAAGTCACTTTCTGACCACTTCTTCCATGGGAAAACATGTATGGAAAGTTTTGTTTAAATCAAAAGGGTTGCTCTCAAAAAGTGATTGAATTCAAATGGATTTACCCATTAATCTCGCTCTCTCCCTCTCCGTTTCTCTCTCTCATTCTCTCTCCACCCTTTTATCCTGTGGAACAATTTGTTTGCAGGGCACTCTGTACTGTCCTCTGTGTGTGAATGTGAGTGTGTCTGTGTCTGTGTCTGTGTCTGTGTGTATGTGTGTGTGTGAGTGAATCTCCACTCCTCTGACCTGAATACTGCTTCTCTGACACGGTGGGGTAGGCTTTGGCTTCACTCCCCTCAACTACAGGATTACTTCTGTTTACTGGACGCTCAAAACATTACCATCATGCAGAACACAAATTAGATGGGGCATACCATGCCTAACATGGTAGAGAGCTTACACAATACAATTTTTAATCTCTTGGTTTTATTAAATATCAGTGCGTATTCTACAATATGCCATATGATAAAGCAAAGTTGTCTATTTAACGTCATAAATTAAGTGGAAATGAATTAGTCATGGTATGTAATCATGTAACCCAGGGATGGGCAACTGTAGGCCCGCGGTGTCACGCCCTGACCTTAGAGAGGCTTTTGATGTCTCTATTTGGTTTGGTCAGGGTGTGATTTGGGTGGGCATTCTATGTTCTTTATTTCTAGGTTTTGTGTTTCTATGTTTTGGCCGGGTATGGTTCTCAATCAGGGACAGCTGTCTATCGTTGTCTCTGATTGGGAATCATACATAGGCAGCCTGTCTTGCCACCTTAGGTTGTGGGATGTTGTTTTTTTGTTAGCTCTGTGTAGCCTTCAAGATGTGACGTTCGTTGTTGTTTTGTTTGGTGTTCGGTTTTAACAAAGAAGCATGAACACGTACCACGCTGCTGCCACCACCATGCTTCATTGTGTGGATGGTGCTCTCGGGGTGATGAGAGGTGTTGGGTTTGCGCCAGACATATCGTTTTCCTTGATGGCCAAAGAATATCCATTTTAGTGTCATCTAACCAGAGTACCTTCTTTCATATGTTTGGGGAGTCTCCCACATGCGTTTTGGCGAACAGCCAATATGTTTGCTTATTTTTTTTCACCCCACCTCCTGACCGGAGCTACAAACAGACCTCTCTCAGGAAATAGGAAGACTTATTTATTCAGCTCGGCCTCCATCCTGCCTTTCACTCTCTCTGCTGCCAATCACCTAACAATGCAATACAGCAATCTAACAACACACACCGACCTCCACTTTAGAACGAGATGTGTTTAACTGGGATAGTCGATTGACATGATAACAGAGTAACCCACAGTATAAGATCAAAACAACAACAGCTGTCATTACTGTTGTCTGCTCACAGTACAAAATAACCCACGCCCACAGTACATCTCATAACCAAAGATAAGTTCCAGCTGTTATTAGCCAGACCTCTGTCTGTGGTTGGATGCTGTGTGTGCTGTGAAGAAGAAGAGCAAAGTAAGAGGCACAGTGAATTACCTTTGACCTTACCCTTCGCCAGTCCACCCGCTCCCTCATAACATGATTTATATAATCAAGGGCTCCCATCGACAAGAGGAGAGATCTGAGAAGCCCTGGCCTGTAGAGTACACCACGCTCCACTCAGTATCTACTCTCAGTTCCACTGTATCCACTCGTTTAGTTATCCCATCTCAGGATAGATAGGTTTTCACACAGTGAGGCAGTGCTTGAAAACCAACATATGGGGAGCTCCAGAACTTGGAGAGAGGGTTGGAGTAAAACTGACCCTGATGTACTTAGAGGGTTTATGTGCTGTCGGGTCCATTGAAAGCCAATGGAGATTGCCAAAACCAATTTCGCCATGCCAATCATTGTGGACCACCAGAAATCCACAGGCACAAGAATAAATGAAAGTGAATGAGCATGCGGTGAAGTGCAGCTTTGAGAATAATTTTTGCCTATGAACTGGTAGAGTAGGGAGTGTGGGTTGGGGTAATGGTGGAGTGGGGTTTTTTAACTCTGGACCAAACAATTTAACAGCAGACACACATCATTAAGGACAGACAGGGAGTCATTTATCTAACGATAATGATGGTTTCGGTACGAGTGTGCGTTGCTCTCTCTTTTGTGTGTGTAACTCTTTGTACATTGACTGAATTAGCATCAGTTCAATCAGAGGAATCCTCCACTGCTGGTGGTCTAGAGGCGCACTGTATCTCTAATGGTGCAGAAAACATGCCCTTTAATAGTTCGATTTTTTGGGGGTTGATTCCGTGAGGCACTCAGCTGATGTGTTAGATATACAGTATAACATTGACTTATTCTGCTCTGGCGTTGTACAGCTGAAAATGATCGTTTTGGTTTCAATGCAGTTGCCTTGTTTTACAAATAAAAACTATCATCGTTCAATTTTTATGGTTACATTGGGAAAGGGGCACATTATAGTTATTAGTGCTGGTGCTATTGTTTTAATGCCTTTGGCTGGCCTTGCATGTTTTTATGACTGCTGATGTGACTAGCAGTTAGGGTTGGGCTGAGACTACAGGCTAGACTACCCATACTGCACTGGTGTATTGTACTGTACACACATCTGGACGGAGAGAGAGCCAGACTCCTTCTGATTCTCATCACTCCCGACAGGCCCAGTCAAAGGAAACCGGGGGACACAATTTCAGGAAGTTTTCTTTGGCCCGAGAGGAAACCAAAAAGTAGGGTTAGGAAAGGATACCGGTCCATTTTTAGCAATGTTGGGTTGGGAAATCGAGGGACTGGGAACAGAGCGATCCTGGCTAAAACCACTGTAATGTTTATAACGTTTGTGTCAGACCAACATGGTATTTCTTTGAAATAACCTCCGTACACTATCATTCTCTGTCACTTTACAATGCATTTTACAATGCATGTGATGGCCATTGTAAAATGTACGTAATATCCGACCACATCAAAGCGATAATGAGTATTATTTCCTTTCTGAATAGAGATACCCATTCAGGGTTAACTGTGTATTCACAACTGAGTTTCATCATGTTAGTATAGCATTAGTAAAAGTTGCCATCTTTGCATTTCACCACATCTTCTTGGCCTTGTGATCTATGGGAACTGCACTGTCACGCCTTGAATGAATCGCAAATGGCGTTGTCGTTGTTAGGAGGCTAGAGTTTACATCTTAATGTCACAATGAGCTTGCATGCTCGGCCCTGACAAGAGCTCAGCTCAATGTATCTCATCGCTAACTGCCAACCACTTACTGTACTGCCAGATGAGAGGGTTTTAAGGGGCAATCCCCCTCCCTGTCTCCAGCACTATGACTCTCAAAACCCACAGTGGCATGATAAGTGACCTCCCTTATCTCTCCTCTCTCTCATTCTCTCTCGCTCTCTCTTGCTTACTCTCTCTCGCGCTTTCTGTTTCGCACCCCCCCTGCCCTCTCTCTCTCTCTTTCTCTCTCCCTCTATCCCTCCCTCTCTCTCTTAGGGACCTGAGGAATAATTTGATTGGCACGGTGGAGCACGGGGCCTTCCGCGGACTGGTGGCTCTGAGGAGACTGTAAGTGTGAAGCGGGTTGTCATAGTCGGTGGGCTACACGGCGTGACGAGGCCAGGGTGTTATGGCGGTTAACGGGTTGGGTTATTACACTGTGACATCATGATTAAAGAAGAAGCATCAAATTCATTGTTTCCTGAAGTGGTAGACCTCTCTCACTCACACACACACAAACACACACACACACACACACACACACACACACACACACACACACACACACAAAGATGGTCATAGATAAACCCTGCAGCGTAAATGACTTAATTCCATCATGATTGTTAGGAGGTTTTAGGCTGCTGGGGTGTTGCAGCAGGCAAGTGCGCCAGGCTCTGGGAGCAGCAGAGTGCTAATTTAAGTGCTCCCCAACTGGTGATTACTTGAGTGCCTTGCTTATTTTCCCACAGCTGCTCCAGCAAAGCAGCTCTTTAATTACAGAGGGGAAGGGCACAGAGCCACGACAGCCTTCTGTGAGTGTGTGTTTGCGCGCGCATGTGTGCGTGTGTGTGGTGCATAAGTGTGTGAGGATGGATGGTAATGTGAGGGTTGAAGGGGTAACAGAAGGTCGGGGTTGATATCCCACGATTTGGAATAAATAAACATTTGACTGGTGGTTTAACTCCATAGTTCCTTGAGCTGCTTAAGCTCTCGTTATTACGTCATTATGAGAAGAGACGGCACAAAAAACACACACGACACACTTGTTGTCACAGCCAAGCTCATTCTGTATTATCTCATGCCAGCTCTCCTGCGATGATCAGTGCTCTTAATGCTTTTAGTCAGATGGGCTTGGCTTATCTCTAAGCCATCATTTAAAGTGAGCTTTTCTGTCCTTATAGGGATCTGTCCAACAATCGGATTGGCTGCCTCTCTCCTGAAATGTTTGTAGACCTTGGCAATCTCTCTAAATTGTGAGTATTCTCTAAATTGAAAACATACAGCACCGTACGCACAATTTGAGATGTTTTGAGATGTAGGATCTATGTTTTTTCTCTTAGATAAGGCTGTTTCAAAGTAACGCAACAGCAGATACTGTGGCTTTTCTACTTGTTCAAAGTTAACTAGTTTGATGTGTATTTGCCCTGTTTTCCCCACAGGAATCTATCAGGAAATATTTTCTCTTCGTTGCCGGTGGGACTCTTCACACACCTTCTGTCTCTCAAAGTCCTGTAAGAAAACTAAATGAAACAACAAACACACAAACACACACACACACACACCCTACGAACAGATAGTCAGTCACACCCTGTACCAAAATGACACCGACACACAGTGCGATGATGGTTTTAACGCCGTTGCCGTATCTCCCCCAGGCACTTCTCTACAGAGTCTCTGTTCTGTGACTGTCAGCTGGAGTGGCTGCTGCTGTGGGCCAGGGCGAACAGCGTGCTTCTGGGCAACGACACCCTGTGTGTTCATCCCACACACCTCCGCGGCCTGGAGGTCCACAACCTGAGGGAGACACAGCTCAGATGTGGTATGTTATCTCACATCATCCCTATCTCTCTTTAAATAAGGCGCACACAACACCTACACAAGCATTACATGACTATTTCTTCTGTATATATTTGAATTTGTATTGTCCCACAAAATAAATGAGTATTATGATGAATATGGCCTATGATGATGACGATGTCTGAAAGTCTGTGGCTGAATGTTCCCTGCTGTCTGTCTGATCACCCCTCTGTGTATGTAAGGCGAGTGAATGGCCCGTGAGGAAGACATGGAGGAGAGCTCTGGGGACTGGTGAGGTAGCTAGCTGTTCTGGTGTTTCCATCTCTGCTCTGTGCTGTGCTGTGTGCTGTTCTGTGTGCTCTGAGCCATGGGGGGAATCACATCTCGTTTCTGATAGCAGCTCTCCCCCTGCCCTGCCCCTACACTCCCCGTATCCTGCACACACTTAGAGGATATTGCACCGGGATGAGAAAACACGAGTCACTGCTCGAAATGGAAATTGGGGTGGGGTGGTGGGGGTTGTGTGTGCATGTGTGTGCGTGTGCGTGTGTGTGTTATTTGGAGGAAAACAAATATTGGGTGCTTTTATCAATGTCAATCAAACAAGATATAGCAGGCACATGATTTGTACAGTGACAAAACATGAGCATGAAGGGGGGATTGATACAGCAGATCAAGATACAACAATTGAGAGATTGGGGTACCTAACGAAAGGTCTTTGATGTTGGAGATGGCATTTGACCAGCCCACTAAAGTTTTTGGAGCCGCATCACGCACCTTAGCGGTGGATTTTGAATAAGAATGTCTAAAAAGTACATTTTCCAGGAAGATTTTAAAGAAATATTTTTTTAGAATTGCCTTTTTTGGCATACATTAAACTAGTATTTCCTAGTAGAAACAGACCAGGTGACAGATACATTTCCATCTATCAAGGTGCGATAAAGGTTTTTAACATACTTCAAGAAGTCAGAGACCACTAGGCATTAGGTCCCGACCCATTTGTCACCCTTTCTAAGTCTTTCATGTGTTTGTTTGTGCAGATTGTTGTATTCACACACTTCTTATCCACGTACCCTACCAGATACATTCTGAAGTTATTCTATGGAATCCTGAGTGTGTGTTTTTCGTTATGTGGAACAATCCAAGCAATTACTGGGTAATTCCACACAGTCATATGACATAAAGCCAAGAGTGGAATTAGGATGGTTGGAATAGTGAATTGTTCTTTCAGCCTAACACATCCATTATGGGATTACCGTGCATGCCTCCGTGGGATTTTACTCCCTATACAACAGCCTCCTAAAATACCTTATTTATTTGCTTGGCAAGAGCCATTTTCGATTGGACACAGTGGAGTGCTCTAACAACCTCTTCTTGTATTGTTATTTTCAGCCTATTATCTCCGCATGGGTTCATTTAATGTCATGGAATGCAGCAAGGCTATACTGTGGCCATCAGCACTTCATCACGTATCAGCTGTGCTTGTTCAGCACCTGATGCTATAGGTCAAGGTATTACTGAGAATGGCGGTCGATAAGAGGACAATTGACAAAGCTACCCCTCCAACTCATACCAAACAAGAGATTTGTCTCTCTTTTCATTATGTTGAGCGATCAGGTTGAACTATTAAGTTGCTCGGGAATTCCATCCATGGCGTCCTTTTTGTATTTTCTTCTATCGTAGTTCTCCAAAGTGATGTAACGAGTAGCAGATGTCAGGGTGAACACATTTTAAAGTGTTTCTCCTCCTTTCGTCTGTCTGACATGGCGTTCGGGTCGAGTGTCGTTCTCAAGCGAGGGGGAACGGACGGAGGGAGGAGGGAGGAGAGGTTTCCTGCCAGGATCAGGTGCTTCCTCAGATGGGGGTCAGGGCAACGTCTGTTCAGCTCTGTTCAGCTCACACAAACACGGAGGAATAAAGGAGCACGGCCCTCTACTTCTGTTTCCTCAAGGCTCAGCGGTGAAAACCAGGCAGGGCCTCTTTGTGGAATTCTTTGAGATGAATTACATAGCAGAGATTGGTTGATTCATACACAACCTGGGTCTCTGGTGTAATGTCTGGTGTTATTCTTTATTATATTAAGCTACGGCAGTGACATGGTCCTCTTATGGTCACTACAGGCCTTATGCATATAGACCAATATACTCATCAGACCCTGTGGCCAGCCAGTAGAACTTGGTTTGAAGTTTAATCAACTCCATATTCTGAAAAAGACAGAGTATTATCCGAGCAACAACTGAATACAATAAGAAGTGTGGAAAGTGTGTGTGATAGGGCCTAATCGTATTGAGGAAATGGAAGGGTTGGACTTGTTTTGATTAATTAGGAGATTCTCATTTAATGGGTTCCCATCCTGAATGATGTGGCTCACTCACAGACCGACTTAGCAGATGTGGGTGGATGGGTGGGACTAGCCTGGTCGCAGATCTGTTTGTGCTGTCTTGCCAACTCCTATGGTCATAGTTGTGTTTGGCGAGACTGCACAAACAGATCAGGTACCAGGCTTTGGTGGAGCTGTTCTGTAGTGATTTGAATGGTTTCCTCTGTGGACTACTGCCAGACGTTTGGCCATGTGTCCACTCACTGCAGGACCAGCCATAGCAGCTGCTCGGCACGCCCCTCCTGCCAGGGAACACAGGTCAATCTGGTTAGAGGCCTGGGGCTGGGAATTGTTTTAAGATGGTCTTAACAAGGATCATTTAGCTATTTGATTTAGAATTTTAGGACCCCTGTCGGTAGCTATAATTTGGTGTATTTTTTTAAATAAATATCTGATAAAACATTGAATTTGGCATGCTATTAGTCCATAGAAACGCATTCCATAACAGATTCATACATGGAAAAACAGATTGAAGTGCCTGTGTCCTATATCTGAGAGATATAAGAATTATAATCATTTACCATGGAATGACCCTTTGATGTGGAAATGCCCTACGCACTTCCATTACATTTTCATCCCGGTACCGGGTTTCCTTCAGACGAGTCCGTGACACTTTAGTGGTCGGAGAGAAAAATGGAGAACAACAACATGTCCGTGAGAGTCTCATCTTTCCATAGAGAGGTCATATTAAGTGCATTCAGAAAGTATTCAGACCCCTTAACTTCCAAATGTTGTTACATTACAGCCTTAATATGAAATGGATTAAATAAATAAAAGTCCTCATCAATCTACACACAATACCCCCAAAATGACAAAGCAAAAACAGGCTTTTGGACATTTTTGCAAATTTTGTAAAGATAGAAAAAATAAGTATTCAGACCCTTTGCTATGAGACTCTAAATTGAGCTCAGGTGCATCCTGTTTCCATTGATCAACCTTGAGATGTTTCTACAACTTGATTGGAGTCCACCTGTGGTAAATTCAATTAATTGGATATGATTTGGACAGGCACACACCTGTCAATATGAAGTCCCACAGTTGACAGTGCATGTCAGAGCAAAAACCAAGCCATGAGGTCGAAGGAATTGTCCATAGAGCTCCGAGACTGATTGTGTCGAGGCACAGGTCTAGGGAAGGATACCAAAATATTGCTGCAATGTTGAAGGTCCCAAGAACACAGTGGTCTCCATCATTCTTAAATGAAAGAAATTTGGAACAACCAAGACTCTCCCTAGAGCTGGCCGTCCAGCCAAACTGAGCAATCGGGGGTGAAGGGCCTTGGTCAGGGAGGTGACCAAGAACCCGATGGTCACTCTGACAGAGCTCTAGAGTTCCTCTGTGGAGATGGGAGAACCTTGCAGAAGGACTAACATCTATGCAGCACTCCACCAATCAGGCCTTTATGGTAGAGTGGCCAGACGGAAGCCATTCCTCCGTAAAAGGCACATGACAGCCCTCTTGGAGTTTGCCAAAAGGCACCTAAAGACTCAGACCATGAGATACAAGATTCTCTGGTCGGATGAAACCAAAATTGAACTATTTGGCCTGAAAGCCAAGCGTCACATCTGGAGGAAACCTAGCATCATCCCTACGGTGAAGCATCATGCTGTGGGGATGTTTTTCAGTGGCAGGGACTAGGAGACTAGTCAGGATCGAGGGAAAGATGAACAGAGCAAAGTACAGATGATGATGAAAACCTGCTCCAGAGCGCTCAGGACCTCAGACTGGTGCGAAGGTTCACCTTCCAACAGGACAACGACCCTAAGCACACAGCCAAGACAATGCAGGAGTGGCTTCGGGACAAGTCCCTGAATGTTCTTGAGTGACCGAGCTAGAACCCGGACTTGAACCCGATCGAACATCTCTGGAGAGACCTGAAAATAGCTGTGCAGCGACGCTCCCCATCCAACCTGACAGAGCTTGACAGGATCTGCAGAGAAGAATGGGAGAAACTCTCCAAATACTGGTGTGCCAAGCTTGAGGCTGTAATCGCTGCCAAAGGTCATTCAACAAAGTACTGTGTAAAGGGTCTGAATACTTATGTAAATGTGATGAGTTTTATTTATTTATAAATTAGCAAACATTTCTAAAAACCTGTTTTTGCTTTGTCATTATGGGGTATTTTGTGTAGATTGATGAGGAAAAATAATAATTTAATACATATTTTAATTAAGGCTGTAACGTAACAAAATGTGGAAAAAGTCAAGGTGTCTGAATACTTCAGCGTGTAGCCTAAACCGTTCAGACGCTACAGACAGAAGTTGGCACGAGGGGTGTGAACGTTTAAATATTTAAAGGACATTTGGATCGTTATTGTTCATTAAAAATCTCTAGCGAACATTGTTTAACACTTTTTTGTTTACAAAATTGAAATCACAGTGCAGCACAAACCTACCACCAACAGGTCCAGATCATCATAAAGGGAAACATACAAATGAAACAAATACCTAATGCCACAATGCTGTAAAGCTAGTAGTAGAAAATATACACCTTTCAAATGATTTGCCACGGATATACTTTATAGCGATCAGGGCATCATCGCCGTTAACGGTTGGAAAAAATGGCAGAGTGTGAGACAGGGAAGCAACAGCAGCAAAGTCCTGTTTGGCAATACTTGAGAAGGTGGTGAAATAAATGCAATCTTTGCAAGGTGGAATTGAGCTACAGTGCCAGTACAGGTGCAATGCTTAACCATCTGAAAGGAAGGCACCCCCAACCCGTTGCTGGCAGCAGTGCGATAAGGGACGGAGTGAAAGAAATCACAGCGCTGATTACAGTTGATATGAATCCATTGTCAATGGTAGAGGATGTCGGCTTCACTGCCCTGATGGCGTATCTAGAATCACACTACAAGATGCCAAAAACTGTGACGGCCTGGATGGAGAAAATGTACAATGATTGCTCTGCAAGTACAAGGTGCGAGCTCTCAAACACCCTACGTGGCATTAACAACAGATTTTTGGACATCTATGAACATGCTGTCATACATCACTGCAACGAGCCATCACATTGATAAGAAGCGGGACATGAAGTCCCATGTACTGACAATTGGGAACATGGAGGAGAGGGACACAGCCGAGAACATAAAATGGTGTTAACTACCACTATTGCTGAGTGGTTGGGGGACAGTAGTAAGGTGAGTGCCTTCTGGTAAGTAGCCAGGACTGTGGTAGATCGAACCTTAGGATCCTGCATATGACAGCTATCTGAATTATGACTTCTCATATTATGAACATTTTCTTATTGATCAAATGTTTAAATGATTTAAAAAATTGCAGTTTAAACGTTATGAACAATTACACATTTGTCACATCCCTAGTTGGTACATATTCAGTACCGACTTCTGATGAGTCCCATGACACTTGTGGGGGTCGTAGAGCCAAACTGTTCGGACGCTATAGATTTTCGGGATGTCTCCTGGTCTGACACACAGCTGTAGCTCTGCCACCTTCCACCACAGTGGATTGAGACGCAGCCCTTGCAAAAAAAAAACATCTCTAGCTTCAACAGACACATTTCTACGGGGATTTTTGTACTATGCTAATTAGATTTCATCATGGGTGAGGACATCAACTCTAGGGGGGTTGTGTTAACTGCAGCCCAGTGATCCTTGTAGAGTTTAGCTCTGGCATCTAGGGATCCTCGCACCATCACACACACTTACTCACACATGCGCGCACACACGCTCGCACACATACTAGCGTACAAACACACACACAAATAGGGCATTGCCCTGGGATTTTCCTCGTGCCATTACACACACACAATGGCTCAACACCCCTACTTCATCAACACGCACATACTGTACACACCGGGAAAACAAACACACACACAATCTCACCCTGGCAGCGCCTGATAGGCACAGGCCATCTGCCACTCTGATCCTTTGGCACTTAGTGTTGATTCAACAGTATGAGGATAATAGCAGGTCAACAGTCCATCGCTTTTTTTGCTGTGGTACCATTTAGCCAGCTGCATTCAGCTACAGGGTACGCGGTAGCTCCAGTTCTACACCTCTTCATGTGCAACTACCAATACATGGCTCTGTAAATGATCAACAAATGAAATGACACTATAAAACACATGTAGATTGAGGGCCTCCCGAATGGTGCAGCAGTCTAAGCCACTACATTACAGTGCTAGCAGCGTTGCTACAGATCCGGGTTCGATACTGGGCCGTGTCGCAGCTGGCCGCGACCGGGAGACCCATGAGGCGGCGCACAATTGGCCCAGCGTTGTCCGGGCTAGGGGAGGGTTTGGCAGGGATGTCCTTGACTCCGGTGGCGGGCCGGGAGCATGCACACTGACACAGTCGCCAGGATTTTTGCCCATTCTTCATGGCAAAACTGCACCAGCTCCTTCAAGTAGGATGGGTTCCGCTGTTGTACAGCCATTTTAGGTCATACCACAGATTGTCAATTGGATTGAGGTCTGGGCTTTAACTAGGCCATTCCAATTACATTTAAATGTTTCCCCTTAAATCACTCGAGTGTTGCTTTAGCAGTATGCTTAGGGCCATTGTCCTGCTGGAAGGTGAACCTCCGTCCCAGTCTCAAATCTCTGGAAGACTGAAACAGGTTTTCCTCAAGAATTTCCCTGGATTTAGCGCCATCCATCATTCCTTCAATTCTGACCAGTTTCACAGTCCCTAGGATGGTATTCTCATGGTGATGAGAGGTGTTGGGTTTGCGCAGACAGCGTTTTCCTTGATGGCCAAACAGCTAAATTTTAGTCTCATCTGACCAGAGTACCTTCTTCCATATGTTTGGAAAGTCTTCCACATGTCTTTTGGTTAACACCAAATGTGTTTGCTTATTTTTTTCTTTAAGCAATGGCTTTTTTCTGGCCACTCTTCCATAAAGGCCAGCTCTGTGGAGTGTACGGCTTAAAGTGGTTCTATGGACAGATACTCCAATCTCCGCTGTAGAGGTTTGCAACTCCTTTAGGGTTATCTTTGGTCTCTTTGTTGCCTCTCTGATTAATGCCCTCCTTGCCTGGTCCGTGAATTTTGGTGTGCGGCCTTCTCTTGGCAGGTTTGTTGTGGTGACATATTCTTTCAATTTTTTAATAGTGGATTTAATGGTGGTCTGTGGGATGTTCAAAGTTTCAGATATTTTTTTATAACCCAATCCTGATCGGTACTTCTCCACAACTCTGTCCCTGACCTTTTTGGAGAACTCCTTGGTCTTCATGGTGCCGCTTGCTTGGTGGTGCCCCTTGCTAAGTGGTGTTGCAGACTCTGGGGCCTTTCAAAACAGGTGTATATGTCCTGAGGTCATGTGACAGATCATGTGACACTTAGATTGCACACAGGTGGACTTTATTTGACTAATTATGTGACTTCTGAAGGTAATTGGTTGCACCAGGTCTTATTTAGGGGCTTCATAGCAAAGGGGGTGAATACATATGTACGCACCACTTTTCAGTTTTTTACACTTTTTTACACTCAAAATATGAAAAAGGCCAAGGGGGATGAATACTTTTGCAAGGCACTGTATGTCTTATATCTGCTATTTGTATGCATTATGCATTATTACCATGTATGTATGCATTAGAGTATGCATACATAAAATCAAGGTCAGGCCTCGCTAAATCGACCTTGATCTTTTCTCAGATCATACATTAAAATATACATTTATTGGCTCTGTTATTGGCTTAGTTTAGCCATGGATTGGAGAGCTGGATTGGAGCCGTGCCTTTGCATTCTCACTCTCTCAGTAAGGGTTGAGTACCTTTTTTTCTAAATGTAGTCTGTTACAGTTGCTAGTTACCTGTCCAAAATTGTAATCAGCAATGTAACTTTTGGATTACACAAACTCAGTATCGTAATCTGATTACTTTCCCCTTAATAAGAGGCATTGGAAGAAGACAAAACGGATCCATAAAACACATTTAGTGTGTCATCATAGTGGTCAAACTTGCTCAGGTAGAACAAACTTACTCAATGGAATGTCACTGAGAAAACAGAAAAGTTTGTCGAGAAAAATTTTCTCGCCAACATGAATTTAAAAGTAAACATCTAGTTTTTCTAAAGTATCTGTAACCTTATTACAATACGTTTCCCTGTAACATAACCGATTACAGTTTTAAAAAATGTAATCAGATTGCATGTAACTGATTTACATGTAATCACTTACTCCCCAACCCTGAGCTCTGTCAGATTTGTTGCATAGCATTTAGAATGTAGATGTAATGTAGCCAGAGATGTAGGCATTTGAACTGAATGGGAGAGGTCAGCAGCCATAAATGGGAGAGGTTTACGATTCATGTACTGAATGGCCTTTCACACCATACTGCTAGCACTCTCCATTGATCTGAATGGAACTGAAGGTAGAGCGTTGCTTAGCTGGCTCCTTGGAGCATGTCCAAGGAAATGTTTTTATGTGTCCAATCGAACATGTTCCCTGTGTTCAGTGGAATTCCCAAGGTACCACAGCGAGCCAGTACACTGCAATGATCTCAGATCAGTATGTAGAAGTGCGTCCGTGCATACAGTGCCAGCATTTTCTAAGCTTTTCCGAAAACTTCTGAAACCTTTACCTGCTTTTTTATATAGCCAAAATCCACAAAAATCATAATTAATATGGTAGTGACTGATTTGAATGACTGTAAATCCTCTATATTCCCCACAGCTTTTGTTAATTCCTACAAGCACAATGCTTTCTCCTGATTGATAATGTGTGTTTTTGTGTATGTGTATTTGTGCATATTGTATGTTTATAGTTGTGCGTTCACATTTGCAATACCCTATTACTGGCATGATTTCAGTCATAGAGAATCATTCATTTTGATTCCCCTCCTCCCCTCCCATTCCAATACCGCACCAGTCTCTCCTTCTCTCTGGATTGAATGAGTTCTACTCTTCCCGTCCTCTACTCCTCTCCCTGACCCGCTCCCTGGTGTCTTCCTCTCCCCTCCTCTCCAGATGAGCCTCTGGAGCTGCCCCTGTTTCAGCTGATCCCGTCCCAGAGACAGGTGGTGTTCCGTGGGGACCGGCTGCCCCTGCAGTGCACTGTGTCCTACCTGGACCCCTCGGTCACGCTGCTCTGGCACCACAATGGCCACGTCGTCCACAGCAACGAGGACAGGGGCGTCTACGTAGAGGATACCCTGGTCCATGACTGCTGCCTGCTCACCGGGTAGGGGGAATCGGGGACGTGAGTGGAGAGCTCATCTCCCTCGCTCGCTGTAGCACAGACACACTCATGCGTTACATTTGTATGAGCTCATGCGGTACAGTTTTGCGGTACACAAACACACGCTCACAACACCGCATCTCGCTAACCATGCTCACATGCACTAACAGACAATCGCACGCATCTGTGCAGGAACACACTCTTCCCCTTCTCTCCCGTATTGTAGCCGAGATTTACCTTGTGTTATCGTCCGCCCTTGATAGGGATCTGGAAGGACAGGGACAGAATTGGATTGGCCGCGTGCCACTGCCTCTGAAAGCTAATCTGTGCCCCTCTCAGGACGTTTGCGGAGCGCTCCTGGAACGTTGCCGGAGTGCTTGGCGATCACAAGCTAACAGGAACAGTTGCTGAATCTTAATTACAGTGATAATGGGAGCAGCAATGCTGGTTTTCTCACATTTCGGGGCCTGTTGTCGCGTTTCCTCTTCCTGTCTTTGTTTTCTCTCCATGCTGCTGTTACTGTTAGCTTGGTGGCAGACCTGGTTTCAAATACTATTTAAAATCATTTAAAAGACTTTATCTGTGCTCAATTAAGCGTGCCTGGCTTATTGGACCAATCAAATCTTCCCAAACCTGTATAACCCGCCCATCTGGTCCTCTAAGCAGGCTAAAGCAAACACTCAAAATATTGGAAAGATTTCAAATAGTATTTGAACCCAGGTTTGCTTGGCTTGGCGGTAAGCAGGCTCATATGGAGGAGCACATTGCCGTTGATTAGTTTAACTGCTGCTACGCTCTGAGCCGGGGGCTCGAACAGAAATATTGATGGTGCTGACAGAAATATGTTTCATTGTGTGGAATGCTTGTTGTCACGGTTTACATAGCACAAGGAATTCCATCTCTTTTCTCAGTTCTGGGAAAGATACCAACTCAGAATATTGTAGCTCCCACTGCTCCCGATTTGACCAACATTGCCACTTGTAATTTATGATGCTGAAGTTTACTATTATGTTCTATTCTCTATGGCTTTGTGGCTGAGTTGATTATCTCAAAGTATGAAGATGAGTGAAAAGATACGTTTCATGACCATTTATATATTGCGCTAGGCTAACAGTATTCAGTGTTACTCTTCCTAATTTGAATTTGTATTGAGAGATTGTTCTGTAGCGGTCTGACAAAATGGAATGGCTTAGCATTGCCTCTCCAATGAGGTCTGTAGTTCACACCTGGCTGCTCATTACGAACTGGCTAATGGCCGTGGAACACGCATAGCTAATGGCAACTAACAGCTGTAGTGTTAAGTTGTGAATTGTGTCCATCAAGCTGCTGTGGTGAATGTATCACTTGTATATGTGAAGGGATTGGAGAGTGATTAACACAGGCCTGTGTTCTCTAGCGTACACAGCAGAGCGGAATGGCCTGATAAAGAGCCCAGTGTCCATTGTTAGGTGGTGTTCTGTTCTAACGGGCCTGTCATGCCAAATAGTGTCCTCTTGACAAAAAGTGTCCCCCCCACTTGGTCACAATGGGACTCGGTAATCGATGGATTTCACATGACTGGGCGAGGTCGTAGCCAATCAGAATGAGTATTTCCCCACAAAAGGGCGTTATTACAGACATAAATACTCCTAAGCACTCTTGGGAGTCTCACCTTTCTATAGAGGGAAAGGTGTAGCCCAAACTGTTCTGACGCTACAGGCAGAAGTTGGCAGATCGGCGGTACTAACCTCAGATGAGTCCTGTGACGCTTCTAGGGGTCGTAGAGCAAAATGGAGAACACCATGTTTGTCAGAGTCTCGTATTTCCATATCTTGGTCATACTAGTTTGTAGGCCATTTTCGGGATGGCTCATAGTCTGGCAAACACCGCTGTGGCTAGGCCACCTTCCACCACAGATTTCTCTTGCTTAAACAGACTTTGATGGGGACTTTTTTATTATGCTAATTACAGTTATATGGGGCACGGTCATCGACTCTAGGGATTTTTAAACAAGTTTTGTTTAGATAACAAGATGAAAACATGACTTTGAACTCCTTTTGGGTACCTTGTTAACATTTTAACAACATGAAAAGTCATGTCTTAAACGGTTCTACATTTCTCGGGAAAATAGCGAAGAAAATGTGTAAACTGGACATTAACTTACCTTTCAGATTGCAACATGAGCTGCTATGCAGCTATTATCACTTCATTATTGTGCAAATCTGTTCAATTCATACACTGGCTCGTCTGGCTGGCAAGTTTTGAGCTTACCTCCCCTTGTCATGTCTTACTAAAGTATGCTTTCATTAGTCCTATTATTCTACTTTGTTCCTATCTCCCTTCCTCCACCACATGGCATATAGGCATAGCTCAGTAATTCAGCAGGACACTTGTGGTTGAATACAATGCAGGACACAACAGACAGTTGAATCATTTTGAACCTACCTGTCAATATTTAAGATTGAATATGAAAATGTTGCTCTTTTTGTGGAACAGTTGTGTAATGAAGTGGTTTATTTAATTGAATATACCCACATGGGTATAGACTAAAATAAAACACATAAATAATAAAGTGCAAATGAGTTGAGAAAACAGAAGTATGAATGACAAGTAAAAGTACATCATATGAGAGGAGGATCCTCAAAAAGATTTGGCAGAAGTAGGGTATGGCTGTTCTTTTTTTATCTCTCAGTTCTGGTGTGTGGGATAGAGAGGAGGTGGGTGCTACGGGTGGTTCTGCACGTCACTTTACCTCCACAGGCAGCCAGTTTTGGAAGGGGGACTGCCAGGCACAGCTGCTCTCTTCGCTGTTGGAGTGTTTGCAGTGCTAGTGTATGTAGCGCATCTGTGTATCTCACTGTGCCTAGGATGATATGGCAGGTACAGTTTCTTAACAGATTAGATTAAGCGACATGGCAATAACAGTAGCTGTAGATAATGTCATGAGTGGCATCTTGGAGGGTGGTTGGTCATGGAAGACATCAGGTGGATCCAGGTCTAGGGAAGGGATACGGAAGGCAGAATGGCAAAACCCCTCGGTCCTGGCGAACAAGAGCAGAGTAAAAAGGAAAGGGGAGCAGACAGATGAGTAGGACACAGGAAGAAAAACACACAGGTTACATGTAGATCAGGGGAGCGTTGAGCAGGACACAGGGTTTTGGAATGATAAGATATCAATATGTTATGTAGAACAAACATGACTCTCCGACATGCACAGTGCCTTCGGAAAGTATTCCAACGCCTAGACTTTTTCCACATTTTGTTACGTTACAGGCTTATAAAATTGAATAAATATACTTTTTTCCTAAGCAATCTACACACTTAGTGGGAAGGAGCTTAACCTCTACCGAGCACCTACCCCGGGTCCGGGAGCACCCCCCACCCCCCCCCACACTGATTAGCATCGCTAGCATAGCGTCACAATTAAATAGTAGCATCTAAATATCATTAAATCACAAGTCCAAGACACCTAATGAAAGATACAGATCCTGTGAATAAAGCCACCATTTCAGATTTTTAAAATGTTTTACAGGGAAGACACAATATGTAAATCTATTAGCTAAACACGTTAGCAAAAATCACCATTTTTCTTGTCCACCATTTTCTCTCAACACCAGTAGCTATCACCAATTCGGCTAAACTAAGAAATTGATAGCCACTAACCAAGAAAAAACCTCCTCAGATGACAGTCTGATAACATATTTATGGTATAGGATAGGTTTTGTTAGAAAAATGTGCATATTTCAGGTAGATGTCATAGGTTACAATTGCACCCACCGTCACAAATGGACTAGAATAACTACATAGAGCAACGTGTTTACCTACTTACTAATCATCAAACATTTCGTAAAAATACACAGCATACACTAATCGAAAGACACAGATCATGTGAATACAGACAATATTTCAGATTTTAAGTGTCTTACAGCGAAAACACAATAAATCGTTATATTAGCATACCACATATGCAAACGTTACCAGAGCATTGATTCTAGCCAAAGAGAGCGATAACGTAAACATCGCCAAAATATATTAATTTTTTCACTAACCTTCTCAGAATTCTTCCGATGACACTCCTGTAACATCACATTACACAATCCATATAGAGTTTGATCGAAAATGTGCATATTTAGCGGCACAAATCGTGCTTACACAATGGAAATACTGTCCAACTACTCAAGCAATCTGCCCGGCAGCATCATGATAATACAACTATTTTTATCGAAAACTATTCATAAACTTGACTAAAAAAATACAGGTTGGCCATGAAATGAAAGATGCATTAGTTATTAATGCAACCGCTAAGTTAGATTTTTAAAATTAACGTTACTAGACATACAGTGTGCGTTACAGACAGACTAGTGCCGCAATAACTGCGTCACCATTTACCATTATTGAGTTTACATTTTTCCACATAAAAATGGAATAACATCATAAATAGCTCTTACTTTTCGACGAGCTTCCATCGGAATCTTGGCCAAGTGGTACTTTTGTCCAAAAGAATCGTTGCTTGGTTGTAAAACGTTGCATTCAACTTCTGATGTAGCAGCTAACTATAGCTAACAATTGCTAACATTAGCTAACGTGTCCAAATCCTCAATACGCAATACTGAGGAAATTCCGAAAAATAGCAATATACTCGCATAATCTGATATAACTCGGTTTCAAATAGCTTCGTTATGATGTTTCTAACACCTATATCAAATTAAATTACAGACTGATATATCTAAAGTTCATTACTGAGCGCTCGAAAATGGCATGCCCAGGTCTCTCTGTGCGTAAAGTTCAACGTCGAAAAGATGGCGCACCTCACTCCTTGGTGTTTTATAACCTCTGAGAGCTACGCAGAAAGCCCATTCCACTTCTCATTGGTTACTGACATCCAGGGGAAGGCGGGTGCAGTTCGTGTCGTTCCATAGGATATACACACCCCTTTAAACTGAACTGAGATCAGAGCTTCGCTCTCAGACCTTCGCAAAAGCTGTCATGGATTTCGCTGTAGAAAAAGTTATGTTCCACTCAGAGACATAATTCAAACGGCTATAGAAACTAGATAGTGTTTTCTATCCAATAATAACAATAATATGCATATTGTACGATCAAGAATTGAGTAGGAAGCCGTTTCATCTGTAGAGACAATTATGCTAATTTGAAACAGCACCCCCTATAGTCGCAAGAAGTTAAAGCATTATGGCTTTGCAGGCAATCAGTGCGTTGTGTTTTAAATGTTGCTTGTAAATGTATTTGCAATTCTTATAGAATGTACTACTTATATATCCAAGCCTTTTGCCAGCTTTACGTGATTAATTTGTTGAATTTCCATTGAATTGTTTGCTTTATTGTTCAATTTCTTTGACAATGACAAAGCAACATTTTTTTTTTTTTTTTACATTTAAAACAGAAATACCTTATTTACATAAGTATTCAGACCCTTTGCTATGAGACTCGAAATAAAGCTCAGGTGCATCCTGTTTCTATTGATCATCCTTGAGGTGTTTCTACAACTTGATTTGAGCCCACCTGTGGTAAATTCAATTGATTGGACACAATTTGGAAAGGCACACATCTGTCTATATAAGGTCCCACAGTTGAGAGTGCATGTCAGAGCAAAAACCGAGCCATGAGGTCCAAGCCATGAGGTCCGTAGAGCTCGGAGACAGGATTGTGTCGAGGCAGGGATCTGGGGAAGGGTACCAAAACATTGTTGTAGCATTGAAGGTCCCCAAGAACACTGTGGCCTCCATCATTCTTGAATGGAAGAAGTTTGGGACCACCAAGTTTGGAACCACCTAAAGCTGGCCGTCCGGCTACCATCTCTGCAGCACTCCACGAATCAGACCTTTATGGTAGAGTGGCCAGATGGATGCCACACCTCAGTAAAAGGCACATGACAGCCCGCTTGGAGTTTGCCAAAAGAACCTAAAGAATCTCAGACCATGGTCTGATGTAACCAAGATTGGCTTGAATGCCAAGCGTCACATCCGGAGGAAACCCTGGCACCATCCCTACGGTGAAGCATGGTGGTGGCAGCATCATGCTGTGGGGATGTTTTTCAGGCAGGGACTGGGAGACTTGTCCGGATCGATACACTCACATATGCTGGGCTACAGCAGCTCCATCTTGCCCTCTAATAGAACAGGTGGAATTGTCACCATATTGCTTATACCTTTCAAACCCCATCAGGTCTACACAGTGCATAGGATGTAAGGGCTAGGGTTTGATTTGTGATTCAGGGATAGGTTCTTTGTCAATTTGTCTTTCTTTGATTCCTCACATCCTTCCTCTTCACGTCCTTTTAAAAAAGAATTGGAGGAGAATATCTGAGGATGCGAGGAAGAAGAATCACATAATTACTGACTGCTGTCACACAACTGTCATGCTGCATGAGAAGGAAGAAAAAGTCCTGTGCACATGCACAGATGCTTACCATTCTCTGTATGGGTGCTGACAGGTGCAGCCATTTTCTTTGCCCTCACTTTGCATTATATCACACTACTGCTTGTGTTCACATCATATCACTGAGTCTGCGTTTAAGTATATGCATCATGTAGATAAACACATGAATTTACTCACTCATTAATCAGGAGGTGACTGCATTACTCTTGATATTGCATGTTAATGCATGTTAATTGCATTAAATTGAATTAAATTAGTAATTGTGTGGGAAAAAGAGGGAAGGGGAGCATTGCAGAGCAGAATACGAAGTGCCATTAATATTAGGATAACATACTGTACATAGAAATACAATGACATTATATTGACACCACTTAAAATATTAACTATAAAGGCATCACTATAACATGTTACTACATACAGTGCCTTCAGAAAGTATTCATACCACTTGACTTATTCCACATTTTGTTGTGTTACAGCCTAAGTAAAAAAGGATTTAATAGATTTTGTCTCCACCCATCTACACACAATACCCCATAATGACAAAGTAAAAACATGTTTTTACAAATTGATTGAAAATGAAATACACAAATATCTAATTTACACAAGTATTCACACCCCTGGGTGAATACTTTGTAGAACCACCTTTGGCAGCGATTACAGCTGTGAATTTATTAGGGTAAGTCTATAAGAGCTTTGAACACCTGAATTGTACAGTATTTGCCCATTATTCATTAGAAACAAGCTCTGTCAAGTTGATTGTTGATCATTGCTGGACAGCCATTTTCATGTCTTGCCTTAGATTTTTAAGTCAAAACTTTAACTAGGGCACTCAGGAACATTCATTGTTGGTTAGCGACTCTCGTGTAGATTTGAGATTGTGTTTTAAGTTATTGTTCTGCTGAAAGGTGAATTTGTCTCCCAGTGTCTGTTGGAAAGCAGACTGAACCATGTTTCCCTTTTAACTCTCGGATTTTGCTTGTGCTTATAGCTGTATTCCGTTTCTTTTTATCCCAAAAAAACTCCCTAGTCCTTGCCGATGACAAGCATACCCATAACATGATGCAGCCACCACCATGCTTGAAAATATAAAGTGGTAGTTAGCGATGTGTTTTGTTGGATTTGCCCCAAACATAACGCTTTGTATTCAGCACATAAAGTTAATTTCTTTGCCACATTTTTTGCAGTATTACTTAAGTGCCTTGTTGCAAGCAGGAGGCATGTTTTGGAATATTTGTATTCTGTACAGGCTTCCTTCTTTTCACCATCCTCAGTTTTCTCATATTTTAAAATCACCATTGGCTTCATGGTGAAATCCTTGAGCAGTTTCATTCATCTCCGGCAACTGAGTTAGGAAGTACGCCTGTGTCTTTGTAGTGACTGAGTGTATTGATACACCATCCAAAGCCTAATTAATAACGTCACTGTGCTCAAGGGATATTCAGCATCTGCTTTTTTTATATTTACACATCTACCAATCGGTGCCCTTCTTTCCAAGACATTGAAAACCTTCCTGGTCTTTGTGGTTCAATCTGTGCTTAAAATTCACTACTCGAATGAGGAACCTTACAGATAATTGTATACAGTTGAAGTTGGAAGTTTACATACACCTTAGCCAAATACATTTAAACTCAGTTTTTCACAATTCCTGACATTTAATCCTAGTAAAAATTCCCTGTCTTAGGTCAGTTAGGATCACCACTTTTTTTTAAGAATGTGAAATGTCAGAATAATAGTAGAGAGAATGATTTATTTCAGCTTTTATTTCTTTCATCACATTCCCAGTGGGTCAGAAGTTTACATACTGTAAGGGGTGCGTAACTGGTGGCAGGGAAGTCAGACTCAGGAGAGCAGAACTAGGTAATAGCCGGAGCAGTTTAATTGCAAAACCAACGGCATAAAGAAATAACCAACATGGGTACAAAACCCAACGCGCACCAGTAAACATGTGCACAAGCACTTACAACAAACAATTCCACACAAAGACATGGGGGGAAACAGAGCGTTAAATACACAACAATAAATGAGGGAAATGAAAAACAGGTGTGTAGGAAAACAAGACAAAACAAATGGAAAATGAAAAGTGGATCGACGATGGCTAGAAGACCGGCGACGCCGACCGCCGAACGCCGCCCGAACAAGGAGAGGAACCGACTTCGGTGGAAGTCGTGACACATATACTCAATTAGTATTTGGTAGCATTGCCTTTAAATTGTTTATCTTGGGTCAAACGTTTCGGGTGGCCTTCCACAAGCTTCCCATAATAAATTGGGTGAATTTTGGCCCATTCCTCCTGACAGAGCTGGTGTAACTGAGTCGGGTTTGTAGGCCTCCTTGCTCGCACATGCTTTTTCAGGAAACATTTGAAAAATTACTTGTCATGCACACAGTAGATGTCACGTTCCTGACCTGTATTCCTTGTTTTTGTATGTGTTTAGTTGGTCAGGGCGTGAGTTGGGGTGGGCATTCTATGTTATGTGTTTCTATGTTTAGGTTATTTGTCTATTGGCCTGATATGGTTCTCAATCAGGGACAGGTGTTTTACGTTTCCTCTGATTGAGAACCATATTAAGGTAGGCTGTTCTCACTGTTTGTTGGTGGGTGATTGTTCCTGTGTCTGTGTCTGTTGCACCACACGGGACGTTTCGTTTGTTCGTTTGGCTAGTCTTTCCTGTTCGTGCGTTCTTCGTGTCTATATGTAAGTTCTCAAGTTCAGGTCTGTCTACGTCGTTTTGTTGTTTTGTATTTTCCAAGTGTTTTTCGTGTTCGTCTTGTCTTTAATAAATATCAATTATGTCTGCATACAACGCTGCGTTTTGGTCCGACCCTTACTCCTTCTCCTCATCCGAGGAGGAGGAATTAGACAGCCGTTACAGTAGATGTCCTAACCAACTTGGCAAAACTATAGTTTGTTAACAAGAAATGTGTGGAGGGGTTGAAAAACTAGTTTTAATGACTCCAGCCTAAGTGTATGTAAACATAAACTGTATGTGGGGTACAGAGATGGGGTAGTCATAAAAAAATCATGTTACCTATTTGTTAACACAGAATGAGTCTGTGCAACTTATTATGTGATTTATTAAGCACATTTATACTTCTGAAATTATTTAGGCTTGCCGTAACAAAGAGGTTAAATACTTATTGATACAAAACATTTCAGGTTTGAATCTTTTTATTATTTTCTAAAATTTTCTAAAAACAAGATTCCAATTTGACAGTAAATTTTACATTTATATATATATATATTTTTAAAATTAAGTCAAGGGGCATGAATACTTTCTGAAGGCACTGTATAAAAGGGCTTAAACTAAATCACCACCATGTGGCAGTAGTAACACATTAATGACTAGGCCATTATAAATGACAATGAACAGAATATGACTAATTCCTGTAAGGACACCGGAAAAGATGGGACCTAATAAAATTTCCAAAGTAACATGCGTCATCTTAGGCTTGACCAACTAATAATTACTAACCCTCTTAACAGGCCTGAAAAGGCTTGCTATAATACCCCAAATGGTACGCGTATGGATACACAAATACAATACCCAGAGTGTAAGAGCTCCCTTTTAACCGAAATTACTTGTATGACTGCGACCCATCGTCCACTAATAAATTAATACCACGGATGGGCTTCACATGTTACAAACCCACTGCAGTAATAACCAAACAAAAGGAAAAGGAGAGAACGAGTAACAGGATGAGGAGGAGGAAGAGGCAGAATCAGGTGACTGGACGGAGAAAGATTCACACAGAAGGGAGAGCTGATACGTTTTACATCATCTAGATATGTTTTATCGGTGCAGATTAAGAAGACACAGGGAGAGAGAACCTGTTGGACTATTGAGATGTTCCCCTTTTTGTTTGTCACTCACAGTTTACTGATTTACGTGGTGAAGTTGCACTTGCTGCAGGGATTCTATAGGAATGGAGCTGTCAAAAAGAAGTGTGACATACTGCTTGTAATTAAAACATTATGTTAATAAAACATGTAAGAACCAGATAATTCATTGTGCAGTGTAAACATTGTAAATATCTGGTTGTTTTAACTCCTGATGTGAATTTTTAAAGCTCTACTTACAGCTCTACTCGCGAGAAATCAATTATTTTACAGTGTGGCCTACACGTCGAGGCCTGGTGACAGACGGAGTATAAATCACGAGGCGATGTCTCTATCTGCTGGACGTGCCAGGTCTCGACGGGCTCTCCGGCCAGGACTAATTGGGGCTGATTGGGAGCTGGTGAGTAATCAAGGGCTGATTGCTCACCAGCTGTGCAAGGCTCATAAAGCTGCCAGAAAGGGCAGCACACAAGGGAGAGCAGGGGGAAGAAAGGACTCCCGTATAGTTGGGGACGGTTGCAGAGGTATGAGGAGGGAGTTCAGTTTTTGTGCCCGACAGGATACAGCAAGACCCGGAGCCCAGAAGACGGTATCCCTGAGAAGGTCACATGGGGGAGACCTATCCTTTTCTTTTTTGATTTATTATTTACACAGCATCAGCATGGACGAGTTGATAGCTCAGTTCGTCCGGGCCCAACAAGCACAACAGGCGGTTCAGGAACGAACGCTGGAGGAACAGCGACTACAAAACGTCCGCCTCGTTGAGGAAATCAGGAAGCTACAAGGAGGAGCGTCTCCTGAATCACATCCCAACCAGTTTTTAATCAAGCTAATGGAAGACGATGACATCGAAACATACCTCTGTACGTTTGAACGGACAGCGCTACGGGAAGGATGGCCGAGGCCGAAGTGGGCTAGTCTGCTGGCCCCGTTCCTCTTTGGGAATGCCCAAAAGGCGTATTGGGACCTGAACGACGACCAGGCGGCTAACTACAATGGACTCAAACGGGAGATACTCAGCCAATACGGGTACAGCCTGGCCAATTGGGCTCAACGGTTCCATGACTGAAGGTTTGTACCCGACGCATCCCCCCGAGCCCAGATGAGCGACCTACTGCGTGTCACCAGGGCATGGCTGCTAATTAACGTATCCACCCTCTCCATCCTCGACAAATGGTCCTGGATCGCTTCTTACGGGCTCTACCCCACGACCTGAAGAGGGCAGCGAGTCTATGCGTGCCCCAGACCTTGGAGGGCCTCCTGGAAGCAGTGGAGATGCATCAGAACACTCAGGCACCCTGCTGAGTGGGAGCCGGGATGAGTCGGCAACCCGTTTGAGGGAACGGAAGGACAGTCCCACCGTTGTATCCCCCATAAGACCGCAAACCCGTGGAGAGATGGCTGGTGTAGGGCCAACCCGCCACCGACGACCCCAGTTAGATGGAGACCAAAGGAGGTGTTTTGAGTGTGGCGCCCGGGGGCACATTGCCTGGAATTGCCCGACTCGAGGAGTCAATGCCATCAGCTAGCCGCGGAGGCGAGGTGGGTCACGCCGTAAACTATGTCACCTCCTGTTGGGCGTACCACGAATCAACTGCACCCATGGTCCGGGTGAAGGTTGACGGACACGACACGGAAGCGCTATTAGACTCAGGAAGTATGGTTACGCTCGTAACCACGAGCCTGCTGAACCAGGAGACCGAACGGGACAGGGAGATGTCCATTTCCTGTATTCACGGTGACACAAAGCGGTATCCAACCATATGGACCAACCTTGTGACGCAAGGGAGCTGCCAGATGATGGCGGGTGCAGTACCAGAGTTGCCGGTACCTCTCCTAGTGGGACGGGATTGTCCGCTGTTTGCGGCTCTATGGGAGCATGAGTTGAGGAAAAAAATACGAGCCATCGGGGGGGGGGGGATCGACCCATCGCCTGTGCGGCCCAGAAGCAACCGGTTAACCAACCTGTATCTACGGGTCCGGAGTCGGAGTCGGAGGGGGCGCCAGAACCCAACCCCCCCTGGGGAACCACTGGAGGATGAGCCCAGCCTCCCCCTCCTCGATTTCGAGGGGCCAGTCGAGACACCAGCGGGGGGCCAACTGAGGGGAGAATTCAGGACGGCCCAGTGGGAGGATTCGAACTTGAAAGCCGCCGCAGCCCAAGTGATAGTGGTGGATGGACAGCTACTTCCGGGGATGAGTGACTGGCGATACCCCCATTTCCAAATCAAGAGTAACCTTTTGTATCAGGTGTCGGGCCAACAGGGGGAACTTCGAGAGGTATTGTTGCTGCCCCAACAGTACGTGGGAACCGTTCTTCAGCTGGCCCACACCCACCCTTTGGGGGCGCACCTGGGAATAGAGAAGACCCGGGAATGGACCGCCGGCTGGTACCACTGGCCCAGGATGAGGAGGGCCGTGGAAGACTACTGTCGCAGCTGCCCGGAGTGTCAACTAACTGCCCTGAAAGCCCACTTCTGAAACCCATTGGGCCCCTCTACCGATCATCGGGGTGCCCTTTGAACGTATCGCCATGGACATAGTGGGACCCCTGGTAAAAACAGCACGAGGACACCGGTAAATCCTGGTGATAGTAGACTATGCCACCCGTTATCCCGAGGCTATTCCCCTACGGGCGGCGGTATCCAAGGGAATCGCCCGGGAGCTGTTCCACCTTTTTAGCCGGGTGGGCATCCCGAACGAGATCCTGACAGACCAAGGTACTGAGTTTATGTTCCGCCTAATGAAAGAGGTTGTGTGCTCTCTTGCATATCAAGCCGATCCGGACCTCCGTCTTTCACCCGCAGACGGATGGGCTCGTCGAGCGCTTCAATAAAACGCTCAAACAAATGCTGCGGAAGGTCATCGAGCAGGACGGGAAGAACTGGGACCAGCTACTACCCCACCTAATGTTCTCAACCCGAGAAGTACTCCAGACCTCCACTGGGTTTTCCCCTTTCGAACTCCTCTACGGGAGGAGGCCACGCGACCTACTGGAACTCGCCAAGGAGTTGTGGGAAGCCCAACCGACCCTATTACGCAGTGTGGTAGAGCACGTGGAGATGATCAGGGAGCGGATGTCAGCCATATGGCCAGTCGTGAGGGAACATATGGATAAGGCCCAACGTTCCCAAGCCCAGGTCTACAATCGGGGAGCCCAGCCCCGAGAATTCCAGGTGGGAGACAGGGTGTTGGTCTAAATCCCCATGGCCGAAAGTAAGTTCCTGGTAACATGGCACTGGCCATACGAGGTGATCGAGAAGTTGGGACCTGTCAATTACCGGCAACCGGGGAAACGGAAACCCCAACAGATTTACCACGTGAACCTGTTGAAGAAGTGGCAGGAGAGGACAACCTTGGCCGTGTTATGGTCGGGACCCAGGACGCCAACGGTACCAGTGGTGGTCCCGAGCAATGAGGACCTCAACCCGGCCCAGAAGCAAGAGCTCAGGGAGCTCATCGATCGGAACACGGCAGTGTTCTCTGAGAAGCCGGGCCGCATGACCCTCATTGAACACCACATCCGTACCCGGCCCAGGGAAACAGTACAAAAGAGGCCATATCGGATTCCGGAGGCCCTAAGGAAAGCCGTGAAACAAGAAGTGGAGGCTATGCTGAGGATGGGGGTCATTGAAGAGTCCCACAGTGCATGGTTTAGCCCCACTGTGTTCGTGCCCAAACCGGAAGGTAGCCTCCACTTCTGTAATGATTTCCAGGGTGTGAACGACATATGCTTATTTGACGCCTACCCCATGCCGAGGGTGGACCTAACCAGGGCCCGCCTCCTGAAAACAGTGAAATGGACGGACGAGACAGAAGCGGCGTTCAGCCATCTGAAGGGAGCAGTGCTCCCATCCGATTCTCGTAATTCCCGATTTCCAGGTGCCGATGGTGATCCAGACAGATGCATGTGACACGGGGATATGGGCCGTTCTGTCCCAGATACACGATGGGGAGGAGCACCCCATCATGTACATCAGCCGAAAGCTGATGCCTAGAGAAAAAAATACTCAATTGTTGAGAAAGTGTCTAGCGTTGAGGTGGGCGCTAGACACTCTCTCAAGTATTACCTGTTAGGTACCCACTTTACCCTGGTCACGGACCATGTTCCCCTGGTCTGGATGGCCAGGGGAAAGGACACAAACAATCGGGTCACCAGGTGGTTCTTGTCCCTTCAACGCTTCTCTTTTTCTGTTGTGCACAGGTCAGGGGCGAAGCATGGAAACGCGGATTGTCTATCGAGAAGGGAGACATACGTTGCACTGATGACAGTCCCCTCCCCGACAGAGCTAAGTGGGTGTGGCGTACAGAAGGTCAGCCACCAGGGGGAGACTCGTCGAGGCCTGGTGACAGATGGAGTATAAATCATGAGGCGATGGTTCTATCTGCTGGACGTGCCAGGTCTTGACGGGCTCTCCGGCCAGAACTAATTGGGGCTGATTGGGAGCTGGTGAGTAATCAAGGGCTGATTGCTCACCAGCTGTGCAAGGCCCATAAAGCTACCAGAAGGGCAGCACACAAGGGAGATCAGGGGGAAGAAAGGACTCCCGTATAGTTGGGGACGGTTGCAGAGGTATGAGGAGGGAATTCAGTTTTTGTCTCCGACAGGATACAGCAAGACCCGGAGCGTAGAAGACGGTATCCCTGAGAAGGTCTCATGGGGGAGACCTATCCTTTTCTTTTTTGATTTATTATTTAAATAAACACCCTTGAAACTGAGCTAATCCTACTCTGTCCATGTCTGATCTGTGTAAACAACTTGACCAAACCCCCTGGTCTGCCACAACAGACATACATTGGCATTCGATAGGTACTGATATTGCTATAATAACTTCACTGCAACAGGGTTTCCTATAATCTACTCATACAGGTTATGCATTTCCCTGGTATAGGCCAGAGCATTTCCTATACTTCTAGATATAGTCTGAAACCAGCCTCTCTAATGGTGGACCCAGGTACAATCTGATTACTCATGATGACCACAAAATGTATTAATGGAGTTCACTTTTTAGCTCAGGCCGTATCCCCACCTGCTTCAAGATGTCTATTTTCATCCCTGTGCCCTGGGAAAGTAACTGAACTAAATCACTACTGACCAATAGCATTCACTTCCGTCATCATGAAGTGCTTCGAGAGGCTAGTCAAAGACTTCATCACCTTCTCCCTCCCAGACACACTCAATCCTCTCCAATTCGCCTACTGCCCCGACAGATCCACAGACGACGCAATTGCCATTGCACTGGGACTGAATTCCTCCCCATGCAACAGGGACTTCCTGACGGGCCACACCCAGGTGGTGAAGGTAGAAAACATAACCTCCTCCACACTGATATAGCAGGGGGTGTAAAGCAATAACACATACGTTTTTCCATCAGCAGACTATGATCGATATTGTCGAAAAGCCGCACTGAAGTCTAACAAAACAGCTGCCACAATCTTTTTATCATCAATTTCTCTCAGCCAATCATCAGTCATTTGTGTAAGTGCTGTGCTTGTTGAATGTCCTTCTCTATAACCATGCTAAAAGTCTGTTGTCAATTTGTTTTACAAAACAATTAGTGATGAAGTCAATCTCTCCTCTACTTTGAGGAAGATGGGGTGCAGGCCAGGGGAAGCTCGGGTAGGTTGCAGGAAGCCTAGAGTGGTGGCTGAGGCTGGAACGAGGGGAGTTGGGACTGGTTAAGCAGGTGCGGAGAGGAATGCAAGGACGCAGTGGAGTGGGGGGGTCCAGCACGGAGTAGCAGGACTGACGAGACGTGGGACTGGAGACGGGTCAACGTCAGAGCAGGCAGAACTGTAGCGTAGAGGAAAAAAGTGTCAAGCATGGGTAAACAGGCATTACTTGAAAACAGGATCTAAGCAGGAACAAACGTCTAAAATGACTGAGCAGAGATTACGATCTGGCAGCGTAGAAGTGGCAGGGCAGAGTATTTGTAGAGGTCTTGTTTATGGAATAGGTTGCAGCTGGTGGTGATCTACTCTACCTCCTGCACACCTGTCTCTGCCCACACAATCACACACACACACACACACACAGAGAGAGAGAGAGAGAGAGAGAGAGAGAGGAAGAGGGAGAGAGCACTGGAAGAGTGGCAGCAGGATAAGATGAGAAGTAGAGGGCGTGGCAAGAGCAGATGTAACAACACTCAAAGAGCTGTAATAGTCACTTAGCCAGTTATGGAGGGCTAAAAGTCTGCTGAAACGTTCAATGCCATGATTTAGGAAGGGCACAGGGCCAGATATTATGGGGCGTTTGTTGGTGTAGTGGGTACACACTGCCTGGCCTCCAGGACACCTACAACACCAGGTGTCGCAAAAAGGCCAAAAAGATAATCAGGGACCTCAGCCACCCGAGCTACGGCCTGTTCTCCCGCTTCCATCACTGTGACGTGGGCAGTACAGGAGCATCATGTCTAAAACTAACAGACTGGCCAATAGCATCTACCTCCAGACCATCAGGCTTCTGAATAGCCACTACTAGTCAGCTACCTGCTCCCCCCGCCCCCCCCCCAGACTATCTTAAATAGTGTAAATAACCTGTAACTTCAATTGCATTCTCCCCAGTCTTTTGACTGCACGCGCCTCCATTTCCAGGCAACTCTCTCTCCGCATGCCTCAGAACAATCAGAACATAGCAACCAGCATAGTAACGAGTGCTATTGATTTTTTTTCTTTCATTACATAGCCAGGCAGAATTTGTCAAGTTTTAGCAACGGCCCTAGCAACGGGCGCTAATAGCTTATCGAGTCCCATTGTCCCACAGGGAGGACACTTTTTGTCAAGTGGACACTATTTGGCATGACAGGCACTCCTTATGCAATCGAACTAAATTAAGTGGATCTGGGTTGATTTGGTGTTTTGTGACATTCATCAGTGTTCGCCGAGCCCTCTGGCCCCTCACAGCAACACACACACGCTTCAGGAACACACTCTAGAAACATGCTCACGCACACACACATGCATACACGCAGCTGCAGAGATACACACTCTCCAGGAACACACACACACACACGTGAGGGGAGAGCTAATCGCTCTCGCTCGCTGTCGCACAGACACACTCAGTAGTACACACACACGCACGTGCACTCATGCGTTTCAGTTGTGCAGTGGAGTTGTGCAGTGCACACGCACAAACGCATCCTCACATCACTGACATCGCTGCATCTCGCTAACCATGCTCACATGCACTGACAGGCGATCGCACACATCTGTGCACATACACTTTCACACTCCCAATGATCCTTTTCCACCATTGCGTCCCAGAGCGGAATGTGATGGATTTTGTCTCATTCTAATTCTGATTAGGCTTCGCAATTAGCCAACATTTTCCCTTGTATATACAAATTATGCAATTTTCTCCCTCCAAGTGGAACCTATATGGTAATGGTGCACTTGGCAGCCACTGGTTCAGTCAAGCTTTCCCAGCAGCGCGAGAAAAGCAAGCGGGAATTGAGGAACTGCATTGGTTTTCTAATGTGGACTGTTGAGTGTATAAAACGTCAGTCCAACAAAAACACCACTCTCAACCCAGTCTGAACCTCACCTCCACCCTGCTTCTATATCATCAAGTGTGTCGACAGGCAAGCAGGGAATTAGAGAGGGGTGAATTTCTGGCCCTGGTGCTCTCGTTAAATAAAGGATCAGAGATTAGTAATGCTTTGGCCTCTCCACCATGCCAGGAGCAAGGTCCATGTCAATGCCAGTTTAACAACGTGAGGTCATATTTGTAGTCATTATGCTCTTTCTGTTGATGGAGTTAACCTTTAAATAATGTCTTGTGAGTTGCGTTTGTGTGTAGCCCGGTATGGAGAGGAAAGTCTAAACACACAGTATTTATCATGAAGCTTAAACCCCCCAATGTGTTATTTAAGGAGTAAGGCACGAGGGGGTGTGTTATATGGCCAATATAAGATGGCTAAGGGCTGATCTTATGCGCAACGTAAGGAGGAGCACCCCGAGGTGCCTTATTGCTATTATAAACTGGTTACCATCGTAATTAGAGCTGTAAAAATAAATGTTTTGTCATACCCGTGGTATACGGTCTGACATACCACATCTGTCAGCCAATCAGCATTCAGGGCTCGAACCACCCAGTTTATAATTGGTCATAATAAGTCATATTTAATCTGGATTTTATGATCTCTACTAAGGTGATCCCAAAATGTTTTCATAGCTTTTCTGTCACCTCAATTGAGTGTAGGCACAAACCAAAGTTGCCCATACTTCGTTCTGCAGAGGGTGCCATGCTACACAATGTGCAAGTGTAAACATTCAGGATATGTTACGTCGTCTTGCTGTCCTTGTCTACTATGGTAAAGCACTCTGATGCTGGGAAAAGTGTATGTGTGTTTGTGCGTGCGTGTGATTTTGTATGTGTGCACAGGTCTGCATGTGTTGTATGCATGTGCAAGCGTTTATGTGTGCGTGTGCCGTGCATGCATGTGTGTGTGTGTACACTGTATATATCATTTCGACTCCGCTCACAGGCACAGAATGATAAGATCCTCCATTTCCATATTTCATTCAGATTTTAGGCCCTAAATAAAGGTCCCTGAATGCTAATAGAGTGTGTGTGTGTGTGTGTGTGTGTGTGTGTGTGTGTGTGTGTGTGTGTGTGTGTGTGTGTGTGTGTGTGTGTGTGTGTGTGTGTGTGTGTGTGTCTTTATTTTTACTATTTTCTACATTGTAGAATAATAGTGAAGATATCAAAACTATGAAATAAGACATATGGAATCATGTAGTAACCAAAAAAGTGTTAACCTCTTATGGCTGCAATCCCGGTGATATCCGGGATGATATGACAACAGCCAGTGAAAGTGCAGGGCGCCAAATTCAAAACAACAGAAATCTCATAATTAAAATTCCTCAGACATACATGTTTCTTATACCATTTTAAACAAATCAAAATATATTTGAGATTTGAGATTCTTCAAAGTAGCCACCCTTTGCCTTAATGACTGTCACACCCTGATCTGTTTCACCTGTTTTTGTGATTGTCTCCACCCCCCTCCAGGTGTCGCCCATCTTCTACATTATCCCCTGTGTATTTATACCTGTGTTCTCTGTTTGCCTGTTGCCAGTTCAAGCCAACCAGTGGTTTGTGTCTCAGCTCCTGCTTTTTCCAGTCTCTCTTTTCTTGCCCTCTTGGTTTTGACCCTTGCCTGTCCTGACTCCGAGCCCGCCTGCCTGAGCACTCTGCCTGCCCCTGAGCCTGCCTGCCGACTTGTACCTTCGACCCCCTCTAGATTACCGTCCTCTGCCTTACCCTGACCCTGAGCCTGCCTGCCGACCGGTACCGTTGCCGCACCTCTGGTTTACTGACCCCTTCCTGCTTTGAAGTTCTTCCAAGATGGTGCAGCAGTAAAAAGTGTTTGTTTTCGTACCATGTAAATATTCAGTTTTTTTTTTTTTTTTTTTTTTTTGGACATTTCATTATTTCAATCTCTTTTTTTCCTTTTTCTAATTAAATATACCTTCCTGCAACCCGCCTCACCCAATGTGGTACGGATCTGCTATTTTTTAGACCTTATAACTGGAACCTCCATCAGAAGCTAGCCAGCTAATTAGCTACTAGCTATTTAGTCATTGTTAGCCACTGCTAGCGGTCTTTACCTATAGCTTGGACACCAACCGCCTTAGCCCGGACAGCCCGGAAAATACCTGCCAGTCTGCACAGTGTGATATCAGCCCTGAGCATATCAGACTGCAACCCCCCCCCCCCCCCCCCACTACATCACTTGATTCCTGCCACAAGCTCTGGACCATTACACCGGATCTTCGCAGCTAGCTAGCTGCTACCAAATTGGCTACTGTGGCTAACACCCTTGTCCAGAAGCATGCACGAGTTAGCCTCAAGCTAGGCCCATCTCCCGGCTAGCAAACCAAGTACACCATCTACAATACCTCTCTTGCCAGTTGGCCTGGACCCTTTGTCGACACCGAGCCCCGCCGATCCATCACGACTGGTCTGCTGACGGAATTCGGACGATCTGCTCTCAACTGGCTTTTGCGTCGTGGATGTTGGTGATGATTCATCCATCCAATACCAGTTGTGCCCTGGACACCATATGTGAATTGATTGCCCAGCATCTATCATCAGAGTTCGTACTGCTAGGTGACCTATATTGGGTTATGCATAACAACCCGGCCGTCCTGCAATCTAAGCTAGATACCCTCAATCTCACACAAATGATCAAAGGAACCTACCAGGTACAACCACAAATCCGTAAACATGGGCACCCTCATAGATATCATCCTGATCAACTTGCCCTCTAAATACACCTCTGCTGTGTTCAACCAGGATCTCAGCAATCACTGCCTCATTGCCTGCGTCCGTTATGGGTCCGCGGTCAAATGACCACCCTTCAGATTTTTGGGAGAATAAGAGTACCTCCTCCCAGCTGGCCACTGCACTGAGACTAGGAAACACTGTCACATACTGATGAATACACGATAATCGAGAATTAATGAGCATTTCTCTACGGCTGGCCATGCTTTCCACCTGGCTACCCCATATTTGTTTTTGTTTTTCTGCTCTTTTGCACACCAGTATTTCTACTTGCACATCCTCATCTGCACATATCTCTCTGGTGTTATTTGCTAAATTGTAATTACTTTGCCACTATTGGCCTATTTATTGCCTTACCTCCTTACTTCATTTGCACACACTGTATACAGATTTTTTCTATTGTGTTATTGACTGTACGTTTGTTTATCCCATGTGTAAGTCTGTGTTTTTGTCGCACAGCTTTGCTTCATCTTGGCCAGGTCGCAGATGTAAATGAGAACTTGTTCTCAACTGGCCTACCTGGTTAAATAAATATTAAATAATAAAATAAAAATTGACCTGTGTATTGCCTTTCCCTGTTGGAATATTAAACTATTGTTTATTCGACGTGGTCTGCATCTGGGTCTTACCTTCATATCTGATCATTTCTTTCCTTAACCTGTCTAGGATCAGCGTGGCGCTAGCGGCACACCCCCCCCCCCCCCACTGAAAAACCAGTGCCGCGAAATTCAAAAAAAATATTTTTTTAAAATATTTAACTTTCACACATTAAAGTCCAATACAGCTAATGAAAGACACAGATCTTGTGAATCCAGTCAACATTTCCGATTTTTAAAATGTTTTACAGGGAAGACACAATATGTAAAGATGTACATCTATTACCTAAAAACACATTAGCATAATCCACCATCTTTTATTTGTCCACCAACACCAGTAGCCATCACCAATTCGGCTAAACTAAGATATTTATAGCCCCTAACCAACAAAAAAACTCATTAGATGACAGTCTGATAACATATTTATGGTATGGGATAGGTTTTGTTAGAAAAAAGTGCATATTTCAGGTATATGGCATAGTTTACAATTGCACCCACCATCACAAATGGACTAGAATAATTACAATGAGCAACGTGTTTACCTAACTACTAATCATCAAACATTTCGTAAAAATACACAGCATACACGAATCGAAAGACACAGATCCTGTGAATACAGACAATATTTCAGATTTTCTAAGTGTCTTACAGCGAAAACACAATAAATCGTTATATTAGCATAGCACATAGCACATAGCAGCCCAGCATTGATTCTAGCCAAAGTGGGCGATAACGTCAACATCGCCAAAAATATATTAATTTTTTCACTAACCTTCTCAGAATTCTTCAGATGACACTCCTGTAACATCATATTACACAATCCATATAGAGTTTGATCGAAAATGTTTATATTTAGCCACCAAAATCATGGTTAGACAATGTGAAATGTAGCTCAGCTGGTCAGAAAATGTCCTTGCGCCACTTAGACAGTGATCTACTCTTATACATAAATACTCATAAACGTGACTAAAAAATATAGGGTGGACAGGGATTGATAGACAATTTAATTCTTAATACAATTGCGTTATTACATTTTTTAATTTATCCTTACTTTTCAATACATTTTGCGCCAAGCGAAGCTACGTCAAAAAACATGGCGTCCTAAGCCACTAAAATGTTTCGACAGAAACACGATTTATCATAATAAAAATGTCCTACCTTGAGCTGTTCTTCCATCAGTATCTTGGGCAAAGGATCCTTTCTTGGGAGAAATCGTCTTTTGGTGGAAAGCTGTCCTCTTGCCATGTGGAAAAGTCAACTGCGTTCGGGATGAACTGAAAAGCGTGCCCAACTTTTCACATCGTTGCAAAAATAAATGTCCCAAAATCGCACTAAACGGATATAAATTGCTATAAAACGCTTTAAATTAACTACCTTATGATGTTTTTAACTCCTATAACGAGTGAAAAGATGACCGGAGAAATATAACAGGCTAAACTAACGCTTGGAACAGGTGCGCGCCGGTGTCCACTTTGCTCATGACGCAGCTCCCAAAGAATGACTAGCTTCAGGGTTTTTTCATTTGTAGGGCCTGTGAACGTGCAATCGACCCCGTTGGAATCGTCATCACGTAAAGGCATCCAGGGGAAGACGTAAGAAGTGTCCGTATAGTCATAGCAACGACAGTGCCCTTTTAAATGACTTCAGAAGAGTGGCCAACATTTCTCAAATCTGACTCCATGTCAGGGAAATTGCTGTAGAATGGGCTCTGTTCCACTTAGAGACAAAATTTCAACTCCTATAGAAACTATAGACTGTTTTCTATCCAATAATAATAATAATATGCATATTGTACGATCAAGGATTTTGTGGGAAGCCGTTTAAAAAATTAGCCAAATTAGCATAAGTAGTCTAAACAGCGCCCCCATCCCCAACAGGTTAACTGACTCCAGATCAGGGGCCAACATTTCTGAAATCTGACTCCATGTCAGGGAAATTGCTGTAGAATGGGTTCTGTTCCACTTAGAGACAAAATTTCAACTCCTATAGAAACTATAGACTGTTTTCTATCCAATAATAATAATAATATGCATATTGTACGATCAAGGATTTTGTGGGAAGCCGTTTCAAATATTACCCGATTAGCATAAATAGTCTCAACAGCGCCCCCATCCTCAACAGGTTAATGTTTTAGCCAATCAGTTGTGTTGTGACAAGGTAGGGGTGGTATACATAAGAGCCCTATTTGGTAAAAGAATAGCTTAAATAAGCAAAGCGAAACGACAGTCCATCATTACTTTAAGACATGAAGTTCAATCAATTAGGAACATTTCTGCAATTGCAAAAACCATCAAGCGCTATGATGAAACTGGCTCTTGTGAGGAATTCCACAGGAAAGGAAGACCTAGAGTTACCTCTGCTGCAGAAGATACGTTCATTAGAGTTACCAACCTCAGAAATTGCAGCCCAAACAAATTCTTCACAGAGTTCAGGTAACAGACAAACCTCAACATCAACTGTTCAGAGGAGACTGCGTGAATCAGGCATTCATGGTTGAATTGCTGCAGAGAAACCACTACTAAAGGATACAAATGAGAAGAGACTTGCTTGGGCCAAGAAACACAAGCAATGGACATTAGACCGGTGGAAATCTGTCCTTTGGTCTGATGAGTTCAAATTTGAGATTTTGGTTACAACCTCTGTGTCTTTGTGATACGCAGAGTAGGTGAACGGATGATCTCCGCATGTGTAGTTCCCACCATGAAGCGAGGAGGTGTGATGGTGCTTTGCTGGTGATATTGTCAGTGATTTATTTTGAATTCAAGGCAGACTTAACCAGCATGGCTACCACAGCATTCTTCTGCAATACGCCATCCCATCTGGTTTGTACTTAGTGGGACTATCATTTGTTTTTCAACAGGACAATGACCCAACATTCCTCCAGGCTGTGTAAGGGCTATTTGACCAAGAAGGAGAGTGATGGAGTGCTGCATCAGATGACCTGGCCTCCACAATCCCCCAACCTCATCCCAATTGAGATGGTTTGGGATGAGTTGTACTGCAGAGTGAAGGAAAAGAAGCCAACAAGTGCTCAGCATTCCAGGTGAAGCTGGTTGAGAGAACGCCAAAAGTGTGCAAAGATGTCATCAAGGCAAAGGATGGCTACTTTGAAGAATCCCAATATAAAATATATTTTGATTTGTTAAACACTTTTTTGGTTACTACATGATTCCATAGGTGTTATTTCATAGTTTTGATGTATTCACTATTATTCTACAATGTAGAAAATAGTAAAAATAAAGAAAAACCCTTGAATGAGTAGGTGTGTCCAAACGTTTGACTGGTGCTGTATATATAGCCCAGGCTGCTGCAGACTGAGTAATGTTGCCAGGCTAAATTCCCAGTAACTATTGCTAGCAGCGGACATGGGACCAGTGTGTGAATCATGCCCCATTAATCAAACAATTGAAAGCCCTGCAGCTAGCTTCGGAAGTATCTTTCTTAATACCCTCCATTTTTAATCACTCTAATCTGCCACTGAATGAAAGACCTGGGAAAAACATTAGCTGCAGACAGGGAACAGAGAGGAAAAGCTCTGCCTCGTTCTCTCTGTCTTTCTCTCTCTTTGCTTCTCTCTCTATTTCTCTATTTCTCACCCTGCTCCCCATTTTCTTATTTTCTCCCAACCACATTCTTTTCCTCTCTAGGCATTTTCACCTTTTGAATTCCTCCCATTTCTATTTCTAACTTTTCTTTCTCCTCATCCCTTGATTTTTCTTCACAACTCTCCTCAAGCTGATTGGCTCTTGGACTTTTTCTGGCACTGTGTTCTCCGCAGGCATCAGTAGCCATGGAGACAAGAGTTAATTGTCTTAGTACTTTCCAGTTCATCAGTTGATTGGTAGACAGTTAGGTTAAACTAGCACATGAAAGAATGTTCCGAGCTGGCCAGAGGGAGTTGAAATTCTGATTGTCAGAGGGATAGTAGGTTAGTTGATGGATGGCATTACATAGACCATACTGTAGATAGTGGCGAACTGAGAGAGCAGAGAACTTCATTTTTGCACATAAAAGCTTTGGTAGGGTTACACTGTCACAACATGTTTTATCGATGTACACTATGCAAAGAAATATACAAACAGCTCCCTTTAAACTACATTTTTCAGAAGATCCTTGTATGAATAGTGTTCTTACCTGGGACCTATACCCCATGGCCATGCCATTTATGGTCATGTCACCCCTCATCACTGTCAAATGCTCCCTTAAACACTTCAGCGAGCAGGCCTTTCTAATCAACCTGGCCCGGGTATCCTGGAAAGATATTAACCTCATCCTGTCTGTAGAGGATGCCTGGTTGCTCTTTAAAAGTGCTTTCCGCACCATCTTAAATAAGCATGCCCCATTAAAAAAATGTAGAACTAAGAACAGATATAGCCCTTGGTTCACCCCAGACTTGACGGCCCTTGACAAGCACACAAACATCCTGTGGCGTTCTGCATTAGTATCGAATAGCCCCCGCGATATGCAACTTTTCAGGGAAGTCAGGAACCAATATACACAGTCAGTTAGGAAAGCTAAAATGTGTTTTTCAAACAGAAATGTGCATCCTGTAGCACTAATTCCAAAAAGTTTTGGACACTGTAAAGTCCATGGAGAACAAGAGCACCTCCTCCCAGCTGCCCACTGCACTGAGGCTCGGAAACACCGTCACCACCAATAAATCAACGATAATCGATCATTTCAATAAGCATTTATCTACGGCTGGCCATGCTTTCTACCTGGCTACCCCTGCCCTGGTCAACAGCTCTGCACGACCCACAGAAACTTTCCCAAGCCTCCCCCCCCCCCCCCAGCTTCCCCTTCACCCAAATCCAGGACATATTACGGACATATTCAATCAATCCCTATCCAAGTCTACTGTTCATGCTTCAAGAGGGCCACCATTGTTCCTGTTCCCAGGAAAGCTAAGGTAACTGGGCTAAACGACTATCGCCCCATAGCACTCACTTCCGTCATCATGAAGTGCTTTGAGAGACTAGTCAAGGATCATATCACCTCCACCCTACCTGACACCCTAGACCCACTCCCATATGTTTACCGCCCCAATAAGTCCACAGACGACGCAATCGCAATCACACTGCCCTGACCCACCTGGACGAGAAGAATACCTATGTAAGAATGCTGTTCATCGACTACAGCTCAGCATTTAACACCATAGTACCCTCCAAAGTCGTCATTAAGGCTCGAGACCCTGCAGTAATCTGTGACCAGCTCTGAAACCAGATTGCATAGCGGAGAAGGTGCGGTGGGATTCGAAATGGTCGGTAATCTCTTTGTTGACTTGGCTTTCGAAGACCTTAGAAAGGCAGGGTAGGATAGATATACAGTGGGGCAAAAAAGTATTTAGTCAGCCACCAATTGTGCAAGTTCTCCCCCTTAAAAAGATGAGAGAGGCCTGTAATTTTCATCATAGGTACACTTCAACTATGACAGACAAAATTAGGAAAAAAAATCCAGAAAATCACATTGTAGGATTTTTAATAAATTTATTTGCAAATTATGGTGGAAAATAAGTATTTGGTCAATAACAAAAGTTTATCTCAATACTTTGTTATATACCCTTTGTTGGCAATGACAGAGGTCAAACGTTTTCTGTAAGTCTTCACAAGGTTTTTGGTGGTCTTCCTAAGCCAGGATTCAGACACGGCTAGGACATCCGGTTTGGCAGAGTGTGCTAAAACAGTGAATAAAACAAACTTAGGGAGGAGGCGTCTCATGTTAACATGCATGAAATCAAGGCTATTACGGTTACAGAAGTCATCAAAAGAGAGCGCCTGGGGAATAGGAGTGGAGCTAGGCACTGCAAGGCCTGGATTCACCTCTACATCCCCAGAGGAACAGAGGAGGAGTAGGATACGGGTACAGCTAAAAGCTATGAGAAGTGGTCGTCTAGGACGTCCGGAACAGAGAGTAAAAGAAGCAGGTTTCTGGGGGCGATAAAATAGCTTCAAGGTATAATGTACAGACAAAGGTATGGTAGGATGTGAATACAGTGGAGGTAAACCTAGGCATTGAGTGATGATGAGAGAGATATTGTCTCTAGAAACATCATTGAAACCAGGTGATGTCATCGCATGTGTGGGTGGTGGAACTGAAAGGTTGGATAAGGTTTAATGAGCAGGACTAGAGGCTCTACAGTGAAATAAGCCAATAAACACTAACCAGAACAGCAATGGACAAGGCATATTGACATTACGGAGAGGCATGCTTAGCCAAATGATCATATAGGTCCAGTGAGTAGTGAGGTTGGTTGGGGTCACGGCGATTCAGACAGCTAGCCGGGCCATGGGTAGCAAGCTGGCAGAGGATGGAGGTCTGTTTTTAGCCACCTCGCACGTTTCCATCGGTAGGTTAGTGGGGTTCCGTGTGGTAGAGGGCACCAATCCAATTGGCAAAATAGTTATAGTTATAGAGGCCCAAGAAAATTGTCCGATAGACCTATTCAGATAGCAGCCGATAAGGCAGCTAGCGATTAGTGGGCCGCAGATGGGCGTTCAGGTTACGCCGCGAGGGAGGGGCCAGTTGGATAACTCCCTCAGGCAGATAACGTTGGTAGTCCAGTCGTGAAGGCCCGGTGGGGCTCCGCATCGGCAGTAAAACGGGTCCGGATAGGTGATTGTAGCCCAGGAGTGGCTGATGGAACTCTTCAGCTGGATAGCTCCGGAATAATTGATGTTTGCTCCAGGACCGACGTTAGCCAATAGTCACTTGGGTAGCAGCTAGCTAGCTGCAAGATCCAGGTGTAAATGTCCAGAGCTTGCGGTAGGAACCCGGGGATATGGAGAGAAAATAGGTCCAGTATGCTCTGGTCTGAGTCGCGTTGTACAAAACTGCCGATAGCTTTTCGAGCTAAAGGATAGCTGATGACCGCCAGCCGTGGTTAGCTGAATACAGTGAACTGGCTAACTATTAGCTAAGTTCTGGCTAGCTTCTGTTGTGGATTTCAGATTTGAGGTGAAAAATTATTATTATTATTATTATTTTAATTGGTGAGGCAGGTTGCAGGAGTGTTTTGAAGTTGAGTTTTTAGAAAAAAAAATATAAAAATATATATAAAAAGATATGCGAAGAAAATATGTAAATATATATAGAGACGGGACATGACAAGACGAGGACAAAGGACGTCTGACTGCTATGCCATCTTGGACTGCTATGTCATCTTGTGTACCTGTACACAGCCCATCTGTAAATAGCACACCCAACCACCTCATCCCTATATTGTTATATATTTTTTTGTTGCTCTTTTGCACCCCAGTATCTCTACTTGCACATCATCATCTGCACATCTACCACTCCAGTGTTACTGCTAAATTGTAAATATTTCGCCTCTATGGCCTATTTATTGCCTTACCTCCCTAATCTTACTACATTTGCACACACTACATAGACTTTTTCTATTGTGTTATTGACTGTACGTTTGTTTACCCCATGTGTAACTCTGTGTTGTTGTTTTTGTCACACAGCTTTGCTTATCTGCTTTATCACAGTTGTAAATGAGAACTTGTTCTCAACTGGCCTACCTGGTTAAATAAAGGTGAAATAAAATTTAAAAAAATACATTTATGGAAGGATTTTATTGCCCTTCTTACACATGACTGTGACGGTCTGTAGTGGATGAAGTAAATCTAACTGGGGTCACTATACTGGATGGATTGGTTAAAGAGGAGAGGTAGAACAACATTTCTCTAAAAGAATAGCTGCTTCCATTATGGTGCTGCAGGAGGGATATTTTATTTATTCCCAAATCACTCTCCGACCATCCATACCCAGATTTAGCTTTCTCTATTAAAGTGTTTTATCACCACATAGGCCCGCAGTGGTGTGTATATGTGTTGCACGGTATACCAAAACGTTTGTACTTTTTCAATATTAGAACATGAAAACCGATTCGGTACTAGAAGTTTGGTTACTTTTGGGAATTCTATCAAATGTGTCTCACGTTGTCTGCTGATTGTGAAAGGTTAACGTCTGTCTATCAGCACAGCCTATGTCTCCTTATAGCGCGAGGGCTCCGTGCCTGCTCCGTGCCTGCTCTGTGCCTGCTCCGTGCCTGCTCCGTGCCTGCTCTGTGCCTGCTCCGTACCTGCTCCGTGCCTGCTCTTTGCCTGCTCCGTGCCTGCTCCGTGCCTGCTCTTTGCCTGCTCCGTGCCTGCTCTTTGCCTGCTTCGTGCCTGCTCCGTGCCTGCTCCGTGCCTGCTCTTTGCCTGCTCCGTGCCTGCTCTTTGCCTGCTCCGTGCCTGCTCTTTGCCTGCTTCGTGCCTGCTCCGTGCCTGCTCCGTGCCTGCTCTTTGCCTGCTCCGTGCCTGCTCCGTGCCTGCTCCTTGCCTGCTCCGTGCCTGCTCCGTGCCTGCTCCGTGCCTGCTCCGTGCCTGCTCTGTGCCTGCTCCGTGCCTGCTCCGTGCCTGCTCTTTGCCTGCTCCGTGCCTGCTCTGTGCCTGCTCTGTGCCTGCTCCGTGCCTGCTCCACTTAAGCCAGGCATACGCTCAAATGTTGTTGATCAGTACAATAAAATAATAGTAATCATTTATTAAACAGAGTAAAAATGGACAACTAGAACAAGCTCAAACCAAGTTTATTCACCTTCTATATCAAACAGCCTCAAAGACATGCTTCCAGCCATACACGTATTTATACCCCCTTCAGTCAGAATCTCCTCCTTTTCTCTAAACACTACATCTTTGTTGCTAGGCAGGAAGTTCAGGGATGTGGGTAATAAACTGTTCCTTCTCCCTTCATGTGACCTGACCTGACCTCGGCTCACATTCCTCACTAGCTCCACAGCTGTACAGCCTTATCAGTGACTGCAACCATGTGATTACCTTTCCCTTACTTAGTAACTGTCCAAGCCCATGGCTCTTATCCAACCTCCAATGACCCCACCATCTATATTCCTCATACATGTAACCATTAACTTCTAGCATAGCAAGTATTTCAAACTAGAACCCAACAATTCGCAAAGCGCTTTTCATTATACAAGAATAATCTCAAAGTGCATAAAATAACATTCAAATATGTCTAACCATATCATGAAAGCTACAATCAAAGTCTAGGAGGAAGGGTAGGCCAGCCGATAGAGATGAGTCTTAAGGCCTGCTTTAAAAGCTCCAAAAGTCTGAACAGCCCTGAGATTAATGAAGTTTCATAGGGGTGGTGCGTTGGAAGAAAAGGCACAGTCCCCCATTGTGCACGCCTGGTCCTGGGGGCATGGAGGAGTTTGTCGTCACTTGAACATAGGATGCCTGGATGTTCACAGGGGGAGAGTAAGTCTGACAGTAGCCGAGGAGGATAATTGTTTTTTACCCCTTTTTCATGGTATCCAATTGATGGTTGCAGTCTTGTCCAATTGCTGCTACTCCTGTGCGGACTCAGGAGAGGCAAAGGTCAAGAGCCACAATGCGCACTTAACCCAGCCGCACCAATGTGTCACAGGAGTCACTAGAGCGCAATAGGACAAGGACATCCCAGCAGGCCAAACCCTCCCCTTACCCGGATGACGCTACTCCTGTGCGGACTCAGGAGAGGCAAAGGTCAAGAGCCACAATGCCCACTTAACCTAGCCGCACCAATGTGTCACAGGAGTCACTAGAGCGCAATAGGACAAGGACATCCCAGCCAGCCAAACCCTCCCCTTACCCGGATGACGCTGGGCCAATTGTGCGCCGCCTCATGGGTCTCCCGGTCAGCAAGCTGCGACATAGCCTGGAATCGAACCTGGATCCGCTATTTGAGGAACAGGTAGCCAAAAGAGATCAGCAAGGATGGGGGGGATGTGGGAAGACTTCTTTGTTTGCGTCAGATTGCATGCAGGCCCCCAAGTACAACACTGCTATAATCGATTCTGGAGAAAATGTATGCATGGATTAGCTCTTCTGCGTCAATAAAAAGTGCTTCCCAAGTGGAAGGAAGCCGATTGTTTTCATCTGTAGCCCAATTAAATCAGCCAAAACAAGCTCAATAACTCAATGAATGCACACACTGCTATTGAATATGAACTTCCTTTTATTGTGAATAAATTTTCACAATGTAGTTTTCTCTTGAACATTTATTGAACAAGGATGTTTTGCTTCAACATTTATATGAATATTTAGGACTATTGAAGAGTAACCTAATGTTTTGTTCAAACAAATTTCAAACAATAGCTTAAATTGACACCGTACGCATGCTTTTGTGAAAAAAAGTCAAACAATAATCACACCTTGTGCATGTTTTGTGAAAAAGCTTTCTACAATTAGGCTTCTTTGCCCTTGAACAATTCATTTTTTTAAATTATGTTTTTCTTGAGCATTTAAGCCTATTAATTTGAAAAGCCTTAGGATTAAGCTTGCAAAGGAAGGGTATATTACTGATCATTTTTTAAGTTTACCAGTAAACTACCAGAATTTTGGTAACTTTCAAGTTTTGGGGAGAATTTATCACAAGACAACTAGTGGCCTTTTTGGGTACTTCAGATTATCACAGGTGTCTGTAATTATCTCTAGTCCTCAGTGTGTCCTTATCACATGTAAAATAATAAAATAAAATAATTGTTAAACATTATCCTAAATATAGTGAATACCATTGGGCTTTAATATAAGGTTTTCAGCATTAAATATTCTTTATATTTTTTACACACTTTTATTTATATGCTTATATACTTTTAATGTTGGTGGCAGTTGATTAATTATGCTATTTTATTTTTAACCATATGGTCTATCCACTAGAAACTCGTGGACAATATGGACACAGTAATAAAACATGTATACTATACTACAAATATACTACAAATATACTATATATACATTTTTACAAAGTTATTCAATTATAAATGAACAAAATTACAATGAATTACCAAAATGAATGAATTTTCCGGTAGCTTTGCAACCCTACTTAGGCTTAGGCGTACGCACTGACAGATAAAACATGATCAAAGAAAAACCTCAATGTAGCCTTTATGAATTGCAGAAGAAGGATACATTTATGGATTTTTTTAGGCATTGTTTTCTCAATATTTTATATCCTCACGGATCTAACCGCGTGGTCTGCGGGTTATGAGTCAACCCGTGTACCACTAGTGTGTGCACAGTATGTCTGCATGCGTGTGTGTATTCACGTGTGTGTTTGCTAACGATGGTCCCAATAGTTAGTGGTGTTACGCTATGGTGTTTGCTAACTATGGTCCCCTTACACAAAGTTATCTTTATTCTGTTTCCTATGTTTATTTGTATACAGTAGCTGTTAAACTCAATTTATGCTTGAAAGCACCCATGCACTTACTTAGAGGAAGTAGGAAACCAACTCTGTGGCATTGAGCCTCTTGTAAAATGGCTGAGCATTGCCAGAGCTTTGGAATGTTGGTTTGTTGTTGAGGAGGGGACACTTTCAAAGTGTACTGTCTTGTCAGCAGGCATTATGAAAACAAATAGTTAAACATCAGCGTGAGAGCATAAACTTTCCTAATGAGGCCCTTGGGAAGCGTTAGGTACAGAGAGCTCCACAACAGTGCAGTGCTACGTGTGGATTTAGGTCATTACTTTGTGTTGTGCCCCTGTCTCGCCCTCCAAGCTCCCAGCTCCCTCTCATAGTTATGATTTAGTGTGAGGATGACTTTACTAAAAAATGTTTTCTATCAAATCATCAAACCACCCATAAGCTGACTGACAGTTTGTCCAGCTCCAGCTCCAGCAATCTGTTTATCCGGGTCTCAGTTGAGCTCTGTGTAGCAGATATGGAACAGTTTACGATCTAGCTGCCACTTTGTTATTTAAGCCCTCAGCGGTGAGTTTGCCTTGCTCAGGCAGCAGGGAGGAGAAGGGGAGAGGAAGGGAGGAAAGAGGGAGGGGGAGGAGAGGGGGAGAGTACAGACCGAGAGGGGGAAAGAGCTGGGAGAGGAAGAGAGGAGAAGATGGGGAGATATATTTCCCAATGTACAGTATGTGTGGGTTGGCCTGTTCACCAATGATGTAACTGTCCTCTGCACACTATTCATGTCTCAGTCTCTCACACATAGACTTGCACATGGGCAGCAGGTAGCACAGGGGCAGCAGGTAGCACAGGGGCGGCAGGTAGCACAGGGGCGGCAGGTAGCACAGGGGCGGCAGGGAGCACAGGGGCGGCAGGGAGCACAGGGGCGGCAGGGAGCACAGGGGCGGCAGGGAGCACAGGGGCGGCAGGGAGCACAGGGGCGGCAGGGAGTACAGGGGCGGCAGGGAGCACAGCATCCAGGGAAATGGATTGCTGTCATAACTTGTCCATAGACTGCTTACAGGGTAAGGAAACCAACAGGTCATTTTGTAATTTGGGTGAACAATCACTTTAATCCTAATCTTAATGAACACACACACACACACACACACACACACACACACACACACACACACACACACACACACACACACACACACACACACACACACACACACACTTCCTCTGCAGTTACATTTACATGGATTTTATTACTTTATTTCATTATTGTCATGAATGAATTGTCCTCTTTGCCATCATCAAATCTTTAAGTAATCATCATCATGTCATTATCATCATCATATGTTTCAAGGCTTTCTTCTCCTGTTTTCTCTTTCCTAGAAATGAAAGACAAGCAAGCTGCTTGCAATGGAGACATCAGACTGGCTGATATTGGATGAAGCTCAGAGGGTTTCTATTTAGGACCTGACTGGAGAGTTGATGCACTACTTTGTGGTTGTGTCCCTTGAAAGGAACGCTGCTGTTATAGGGAGGGAGAGCTGTGTTCTATTTCTTCCTGTGGTGTTGGAGACAACCGAGGCTGTAGCAGCAGCAACCCTGGGTTGCCCATGCTATCATAGGATTATTCAACATCACTGCACTGGATTTGACTCACACAGTGCTCACTTTAACAGTCCCTCTGATGTACAGTGTGGTATAATTGTCTATTTGGGCATTGCTAAGGGAGCTAAACTAAGGAAGAGGAACGAATAATGAATCTATGTTAGGGTTGCAAAGGGAGAGTATAATACTGTTAACTTTAGAAGTTTACCAGTAAACTTCCAGAATTTTCAGTACATGCAAAATATATAAAACAATAAAATAAGATGATTTTGAAATAAACCATTTAATGACAACGCTAAAACATTATCCTAAACATAACCCATACATTTAGTGAATACAGTTTGTGTTTAATATGAGAGTTTCAGCATGAAATATCCTTCAGATTTTTACACACTTTTATTTATTTTGCCATGTCAATATGTCTTTGTTGTAAATGTTTTTGTGGTGGCAGTTCTGAAAACAGTAAATAGTAGGAGTAGTTGCAGAGTTAATTAGGCTATTTTCTCTTGAACCATATGGTCTATCCACTAGAAACTAATGAACACCAGTGTAAAGATTAAGAAAATATGATTAATAAACTTTTTTTATTATTCAAGTACAAATTACGAAAGTTACCATAGATTGTCATAGATTACCCGTTAATTGCCTAAATTGCTGAACATTACGGTAATTTACCAAATTTGTTATGCAACCCTAATCTAGCTACAGTACATCTAGCTACATCTATCTCAACCTAGACGGATGTTTTGCTCAGTGGTAAAGGATGACGGATGTTTTGCTCAGTGGTAAAGGGTACAGAAGTAGCCTAGGTCATTCATAAGATGTAAAGCATACTGTATTTCAGCGCAAGCTTTTACTCAAATCCCAAAAGCCTCTCAGGTTCTTGTCTCTGCTCCAGCCGATGAAATCATGATCAGTGTTTAAAGCTTTTAGCTAACAGCCCTGCAAAAAAAAGTGTGATGGCTGCGCACTTAAAAGATGTCTCATAAAGTTTGCTTAATTTTTCAAATGTGTTATTAGTTTCACGGCATCGGGGAAATGTCTGTGTACACTATCCCTAATTCAGTGAAAATCATTTTTCAAATCTAAAAACGAAGTGAGCTTTATGTGACATCTTTCTGAGTGCGAACCCATCACAGTTTTCTGCTTATCTGAATTGACATGTTTTACGCACCAACCAAACACCTGGAAGGGCGTGATAGTCCCCCTTTGATTAGCTAAAAGCGCTGCGAAACACCCAGGAGTTTGGCCTCTCTCTCACAGCTCTCGACTCCCCCTCCATTCTACCACAGGATGCCATCATCTCAGTCAAAGAGTTCAACATTGAATTTAGAGCCCTTTGGAATCCCCATCAGAAATGAGTGGTGAGCAAAAGGCAGAGATTGAACCAATCGGTGTTTCATTATTTATTTCCTCGCAGAGAGTGTCGTTGAGGCAAAGTCATTGAGAAAAGTTGATTCAGGGAATTAGAACAGTGTTCAGCTCTTTACTTGTTTGTTCTTTACCATCATGTGACGATACGAGACTTTGAAAGGCGCCACGCTGTAGATTAGAATCTAGAGACCTTTTCACACTACTGAGCAAAACTGACCAGAGACAAACTGAACTAAGCTAGCCGGGGTACACATCCATACTTGCTGATCCATGCTGAAAAGGAACATTTTAAAGAAGATATCCAAGCCAGCACAGTTGGGTTCGGATCAGCACGATAGTGTGAAAAGGGTAAAGGTTTTTAAAATATTAGCATCGTCATGTCTATGGGATTCAGAGCTACGGTACTGAAAGAATTCAAAGAAACACAACAGCAAGAGACAAGTAAGATGAGTAATTTGAGGGTATTGGAGAAAAAAGCCACAGGGAACTATACTTCATGTCGCTGAATAAATATTTCCTGCACATCCTCTGTTCAGAGGCGCTGTCAAGGATTATTCTCTGGCACATCAGAGTGCACTCAGCAACTAATCATTTTTACTGTGGAAGATTTAAGTGCCTTCTCTTGCCTGTCACTTATAATTTGAATGTCAACTGTCAAACACCCATGGCATAGTATTGTTCCTAAGTCGGATTTGAAAAGTCGTGTTTTTTTTGGGAAACCGTGGCTGTTTTTTTTCAGCTCAACACAGAACGCTGCTCAATGAAATAGTGGAGCAAAGCAGTCAATTGTCTGAGGTGCCACATGGAAATGTAGATTTTACGGAAATTATTATGCATTAGTAATTAAAAATACATTTGGCTTTGTGCTGAGATATACAGTATTTCTATGGAGATAGCGGTTTTTGCCTCGCAATACTTTATAATCTGCTGTCATTGTCATGTATGTATTCTATTTATAACCAGGGACGTGCCATTCAAATAGAAATCTTCCTTACAAGGAGACATGCTCCAAATGCCAATCACCAAAGCATGTAACGACCACAGCTCTAAGTCGTTGTAACAGCACTATTTTAAGTTTCACAATTCTAAGTGTTTCTTGAATTGAGTAGTTCTTGTGTGGTTACACGCACGCACGCACGCAAACACGCACACACGCACGCACACACGCACACACACACGCACACACACGGAAACTCATGCAGTAGATCTGTCTTCTTCTCTCCTCCAGCGAGGTCGTCCTCTCCAACATCAACCACAGCCTGTCTGGCATCTGGGAGTGCCAGGTGACCAGTTCCCGTGGCAACAGGTCCAGACAGATGGAGATCCTTGTGTTGGAAACGTCAGCACCCTACTGCTCAGCAGACAGGGTCAACAGCAACAAGGGGGACTTCAGGTGGGTGCTCTAACCAGACCAAAAACAAAGACTAAACGAAGACTGAATGACAAGGTCAAAGGTCAACTACAGTGCAACAAGGTAGCCTAAAACATGCCTGACCTCATGTCGGCCGTCAAGAAGTCAGTGTTTTGAGAATGTGCAATGTGAAAGCCCAATGGTTCGCTAAACTCAGCTCTGCTCAAGTAGGAAGCGACTGTAGAATATTAGATAACAAAGAAAGTAAACAGTCAAATGAAAAGAAAATCCATGGAATGTAAGTACTGTTTAGCTAGCAGTTATCCCCACGCATTAGGAATCCATGTGTTTCATATCAATCACCAAAATGCTAATAAATCTGTACCCCAGCTTTATACTGTAGCTTTCTATAAAACATTCCAATTAGTCTCTGACTGGCATTTTCCCATCCAGCTAAAGCCTTATGAGTTGAAAAGCTAACAGGCTCTCCACGAGACCTGGGTTCAAATACCTTGAGCATCTGCTTCAGTCTGCCTGGAGTGCCAGATGGGAGGGGTTTACCATTTTGGAACTGTTCAACTGGTTCCATTGCGTCAGGCAATCTCAATCAAGCACATTAATGATGGCAAATACTATTTGAAACCAGGTCTGCTTTCCACCTCTCCCTCTGTCTCTGTCCCTCTCCCTGTCCGTCTGGAAGTCTTGAGAAGTTGTCTGCTCTTCTCCCTTCAGTCTTGTTTCCATGTATGCTCCATTGTTGTCATGAACTGCTGTTGTACTTTTACAACCCACTTCCAGGGAAGCGAGCAGAGAGGCTTTGTTTCTGCTAAGCAGTGGTGTAATGGGCTGGAAAATGAGACCCTGTTTTTATCGGGGGGGGGGGGATTAGTGCCATAGATTACGAAGTAGCCGGTGCCATGATGACAGGGGGGAGAAAGCAGGACAGGTTCCTCTGAACATAACGACAGATGTATCCTCAGTCTTTCCTCAATTTACTCCCTTTGTTTTCCCGTTATGAAGAATTGCCAAAATGACATTGTTGAAATGAAACAAGCTTGTTTTCATTGGTGTTTTTGAGGGTATTTTCAGGGAGATCTAGACTACAGTAAGATGTACTGTATATGTAATATCCAGTTCCATTATGTTTGTTTACATGTCATGCAGATCAACAATCAACAATAAATGATACCTTAGTAATGCGACATAATAACAAGGCAACGTGTCACATCTTTGTAGTGTAGTCAGGAAATCAAGGCTTATTGTTGATCACGGTGACAAAGACATTGCTACCATATCTTGTGACAGGTGGCCAAAGACCCTGGCAGGGATACTGGCCTTCCTGCCCTGTGCTCCATCCACATTTGGCTATGCCCCCCACCCTTCTGGTGCCGCTTCACACCACCGCACTCAGAGGGAGAAGAAGGCCTGGCGACGCTGTGACCGGGCAGGCCGGTGGGCAGAGGATGACTATACCCAGTGCCCATATGCCAGCGAGGTGACTCGCATACTGCATGAGCTCACCCAGGTAGGACATTTTTCTCACTAGCAGAGACAACGCGAGACAAGGGGGTCTAAAACGGAATAATCTGAATCATTAACTATTTTTATTTGAGGTAATATCTGGCTTGATTAAGACCCATAGGAAGACATACAAACTGTTATTTTATAACACATATGAAATGCATCTGTGTAAATCCAAGTGATCTAGCCTCTTCTAACCCAATCACTGTTCTATTACCAGATGACCATCAACACCAGCAATGCCCAGCCGTTAGCCCAGCAGTTGGTAGCCTTCACCAGCAGGGCGGGGGACTTCAGCGATGTGATGGATGTCATCTTTGTCACACACCTGGTGGAGAGGCTGACTCGCCTGGTGGACCAGCGTAGAGAAGTACGTATGATAGCAGGACTTAGCCGCTGTTCACACACACACACGCGCGCGCACGCGCACACACACACACACACACACACACACACACACACACACACACAGACACACACACACAGACAGACAGACAGACAGAAAAATGCACACACACACACACACACACAGCATTTACCCTCAGCCTCCATGCAGCAGTAATTGTTTTGCTAAATCAACAGTTCTCTGCATATTGTAAGAGGAATTGCAAATTTGACTAATCACTACACTATATCTGCATAAAGCAGTCAAAACAGTACAAAAAGAGGGCTTGCAATTTCAACCAATCTCCACACATTTAACGCATAATATAGTTCAATCAAGTCACACGTCAACAAACTTTGTCCCTCATCAATGCATTTTCCGGAGAAATTGGACAAAAGCATTGCATATTGCCATGCATAATGTCAGAATTCCTCTGGCAAAATCAAGCATTTTTGCCCCGCAAATGTCAAAATAATCCCTGGGAAATTCTGGAGGGACTGAATAAAGAACCCCAAACTGTTTTCTTTGGACGAGCCGTTTATAGTCCAATGAAAGGCACATATGAGTGGAGGTCTCTTTTTGCCCCGGTAGCTGGCTAGTCTACTTGACTCCAGCTCCTTAAATGCTAGACTTAGGGTGCTAATTTCCCTGAGATGTCATCAGTGCGGCAATTTGGTAACATGCAATTTGAGGGGAAACTATACATATTGTTAGCTGCTATTCCTGACCTGGTATTATTTAAGCCCGTGAGATGTGAGTGTTTTTCAGTGTTTTGAAAGCAGGGATTTGCCAAATTCTGAGGAGTGATTTGCAAGAATAGACCTGAAACTGTTCAGATGACAGCTTAAATCAGGGGTGTCAAACTCATTCCATGGAGGGCCTAGTGTCTGCTGGTTTTTTCCTTTCAGGTGAGGGCAGTTCCTTACTAATTAGTGACCTTAATTCATCAATCAAGTAAAAGGACTGTAAACCCGCAGACACTCGGCCCTGCGTGGAATGAGTTTGACACATGTGGCTTATATGGAGGGATCCGCAGGTTAACGGAACTCGATTTGAGAAACCGTACATTACGCTAAATGTGCTCACACTCTAGGAACAAAGGAGTCTTAGCCTGCCACCGTCCACGCTATACTAGCCTTCAAAATTAATTTGGAAAAGCTGTGCGTTTTTGTTCATCTTTATGACAATCATGCACCTGAGAGCTAAATTGATGAAGAGGTAGTTCAGCTATCCCCCTAATCTATTCAAAATGTATTTCCTTTATACCAGGGGTCTTCAACCTTTTATTGCCCGGGGACCCCTGGTGAGGCAAACCGGAGACCGAGGGATCCTCATCATATGTTAGCCCCCCCCCCCCCAAAAAAATCTATGTTAGCCCCCCAAAAATGTAACCTCTTGTCTTATCATCGGGTGATGTAAAGAACATTTTAAAATGAATAGATTTCATAGAATTCGGTAGTCTATTTTGTTGTTCCTAGCGATATTAATAAAAACATTCAAAGTAAAAATGACAAAAATTCACTTTTTCAACATTATTATCTGATATACAGTACCAGTCAAAAGTTTGGACACACCTACTCATTCAAGTGTTTTTCTTTATTTAGACTATTTTCTACATTGTAGAATAATAGTGGAGACATTAAAACTATGAAATGACACATTTGGAATCAAGTAGTAACGAAAAAAGTGTTAAACAAATCAAAATATATTTAATATTTGAGATTCGTCAAATAGTCACCCTTTGCCTTGGTGACAGCTTTGCACACTCTTAGTATTCTCTCAACCAGCTTCACCTGGAATGATTTTCCAACAGTCTTGAAGGAGTTCCCACATATGCTGAGCACTTGTTGGCTGCTTTTCCTTCACTCTGCAGTCCAACTCATCCAGAACCATCTCAATTGCGTTGAGGTCGGGTGATTGTGGAGGCCAGGTCATCTGATTAAGCACTCCATCACTCTCCTTCTTGGTCAAATAGCCCTTACACAGCCTGGAGGTGTGTTGGGTCATTGTCCTGTTGAAAAACAAATGATAGTCCCACTAAGTGCAAACCAAATGGGATGGCATATTGCTGTGGTAGCCTTGCTGGTTGAGTGTGCCTTGAATTCAAAATAAATCCCTGACAGTGTCACCAGCAAAGAACCCCCACACCATCACACCTCCTCCTCCATGCTTCACAGTGGGAACCACACATGCAGAGACCATCTGTTCACCTACTCTGTGTCTCATGAGTTCCACCACAGGAAAGGAGGACCCAGAGTTACCTGTGCTGCAGAGGATAAGATCATTAGAGGTACCAGCCTCAGAAATCGGCAAATAACTGCCCCTCAGAATGCAGCCCAAACAAATGCTTCACAGAGTTCAAGTAATAGACAAACCTCAACATCTTCTGTTCAGAGGAGGCTGCGTGAATTAGGCCTTCATGGTTAAATTGCTGCAAAGAAACCACTACTAAAGGACACCAATAATAAGATGAAACTTGATTGGGCCAAGAAACATGAGCAATGGACATTAGACTGCTGGAAATATGTCCTCTGATCTGATGAATCCAAATTTGAGATTTTTGGTTCCAACCGCCGTGTCTTTGTGAGTGCTAGTTTCATCATAGCGCTTGATGGTTTTTGCGACTGCACTTGAAGAAACTTTAAAAGTTCTTGAAATGTTCCGCACTGACTGACCTTCATGTCTTTAAGTAATGATGGACTGTCATTTCTCTTTGCTTATTTGAGCTGTTCTTGCCATAATATGGACTTGGTCTTTTACCAAATAGGGCTATCTTCTGTATACCAACCCTACCTTGTCACATCACAACTGATTGGCTCAAACCCATTAAGAAGGAAAGATATTCCAAAAATACAATTTTAACCATGCGAATCTGTTAATTGAAATGCATTCCATTTGATTACTTCAAGAAGCTGGTTGAGATAATGTCAATAGTGTGCAAAGCTGTCATCAAGGCAAAGGGTGGCTACTTTGAAGAATCTCAAATCTCAAATATATTTTGATTTGTTTAACACTTTTTTGGTTACTACATGATTCCATATGTGTTATTTCATAGTTTTGATATCTTCATTATTATTCTACGATGTAGAAAATAGTAAAAAAAAAAAAAAAAAAAAAAAACCTGGAATGAGTAGGTGTGTCCAAACGTTTGACTGGTATTGTACATTTTCGCGGACCCCCTGCAGTAATTCTGCGAACTCCCGGTTGAGTACCCCTGCTTTATACGACTGAAGGCAACTATAGGGTCTGCACACAAATGCGGTCAGAGTAGTGTAGTGGAATTACATTTTTATGTAAGAAGATCATTATTTGGAGCTCTCCTCAACACTGGGTCCTACTAGAAAACCTAACAATACTTGGATGCCCAGATACACCTTGATTACTGCCAACCCAATCTCTCCACAGAACAGTTAGAATAAAGAAACTGTGAATTTGATGTAAGTAGTTCACCTGTCATCACAACTAAGTGATTATGCCCCATTGGAGCCGCTAATCGAAAGACAATCTTTATATAATGAATACAGTCACCATCACCACCCTCATCATTTCATTTCCTCAATCCCGTAGCTAGGGGACTATATCTCTGACATAGCCAGTAACATTATGCTGGTGGAGGAACACATCCTGTGGATGGCTCAGAACGAGGCCAGGGCATGTACACGCATTGTCCAGTGTGTGGAGCGCATCGCCGACCTGGCTCTCACCATAGACACGCAGGTCATATCAAAGGTAGGTAAACAAACATCAAATGCACACAAACGTCTATAAACTAACTGGTCACTCTTTAACCCCTTAAAAGGATAACTTATAAAGTGTTACTAAGGTTGGTTTTGGAGTCAAAGCTTAAGGGAGCTCAAAAAGTATTGGGACAGGGACTTCAGCACTTTGGATTTGAAATCATACAATGACTGTGAGTTTCAAGTGCAGACCCCATTTTAGGGGACCAAAAGAGAAATTCACTGATATGTGTATTAAATGTGTAGTAATAAGTTAAGTAGTTGGTCCCATATTCACGGCGCAGAATGACTACATCAAGCGTGTGTCTCTACACATGTGTTGGATGCATTTGCTTTGGTTATGTTTCAAATCATTTTGTGCCCAATAGAAATGAATGATAAATATTGTTGTGATGACAGACGCTGGGAGATGAAAAGCAAGTGCAGGGAGTGAATATTTAATAAATAACGGACATGAAATAAAACACGGACAGCGTCTGGACAAGGGGAATAAAACAACATTAGTGCAGACACGGGGAAGAAACTGAGGAAATTATAGATATAGGGGAGGCGATCAATATGGTAATAGAGTCCAGGTGAGTCCCATGATGCGCTGAATGCGCGCAACGATGGTGACAAGTGTGCGTAATGATGGGCCGCCGCCTGGCGCCAGAGAGCACTAGAGACGGGGAGCGGGAGCAGGCGTGACAAATGTATTGTGTCAGTATGGAGTCACTTTTATTGTAAATAAGTATATAATATATTTCTAAACACTTCTACATTAATGTAGATGCCACCATGATCATGGATAATCCTGCGTGAATTGTGAATAATAATAAGTGAAAAAGTTACAGACACACAAATATCATACCCCAAGACATGCTAGCCACTCACCATTAAAACAACTGGGAAGGTTAGCATTTTTTGGGGGGGGGTATAATATTTGTGAGTCTGTAACTTTCTCACTCAAGAATCATTTCTAAACGGTTCACCCGATATTAATGAAAATACCCTCAAATTAAAGCTTACAGCACTTTAACCTCATAGTCATTGTTTCATTTCAAATCCAAAGTGCGATATCATTTTATATCCAAAGTCAGCTCAAAATAAAATATTTTGGAACTCACTGTAGTTCAGGCCTGGGCAAAGGCCGGCCCGGGGGCCGTATGCGGCCCGCAACCTGATTCAATACGTCCCGCGGAATCATGCTCAGATCACATGAAGAATTTGCGATGTTATTGAAATTAAAATCCCAATGAATTCTCGCCTTTGTGTAATGATTTAACTCCCACCACTTGTGGGACATTTATTTTGAAGACACGTATAAATAACAACTGCACGAGGACAGACAGTGACTGACAGGCTGACAGACACGTCACAGTTACAAATAGTAGCTAGCTAGAAATTAGTTTTTCAAAGTTAAGGAAAGTTGACAATGAATGTAGGTTGTTCCAGCAAGAGTGGACATCGAAATATTTATGTATTGAGGTATCAGGGAAAGCTGTGTGCTTAGTGTGCAAGAGAGCATCGCTGTCTTGATAGACTACAACTTGTCCTGACACTTCCAGATGAAGCATGCAGAGAAATATAGGAATATGTCTTCTGAGCAGAGAGCAAGTGCATCGAAAGAGTAAAGGAGCAAGGTCTTTTCACAAAACTGCATTCAGCAAATGACAGAATTGCGAGAGCTAACTATGTATTGTCCCACAAAATTGTTAAACATAGCAAGCCATTCGCTGAGGGCAAATTCATAAAATAATGTTTAATTGACTCTGCAGCAATACTTTGCCCCGACAAGAAAGAGCTGTTTGAAAATGTTTCCCTGTCAAGATGAACAGTGAAACGGCGTGTTGAGGACATCACAGAGAATATGGAACAATAGTTGAAAGACAAGGCAAAGGATTTCACCTATTTCTCCGTGTACCTGGATGAGAGCAGTGATGCACGTGACACGGCGCAATTGTTGATGTTCTTACGAGGCATAACCCCAGACTATAAAATTACAGAGGAGCTTGCTTCAGTGCAGTCAATGAAGAGCACAACCACAGGGAAATATTTATTGGAGGAGGTTAATAAGTGTGTGGCAAAACTGAGACTGAGTTTTGAAAAGTTATCCAGTGTGACCACTGATGGGTGCCCAAACTTGACAAGAAAAAATGCTGGCCTTTTGAAAAGGATACAAGATCAAATAGCTGAGCTGAACCCAGATCAGATTCTTTTTCCCTGCATGCATTATTCATCAGGAGATACTCTGTAAATGTGTTCTGAAAATTAGCCATGTTGTGGATACAGTCACTAAAGTGGTAAACTTCATAAGATCTACATCTTTAAACCTCAGGCAGTTTGTCTCACTGTGGGAAGAGACAGAGTCGTGTAATGCAGATCTCCCATACCACAAAGACGTGAGATGTCTGAATTTGGGGAAGGTGCTTAAAAGGGTGTTGGACCGGAAATCGGAGATTGCTGAGTTGAATGGTTGGCTGATTTTGCCTTCACCGTGGACATCATGGCCCTCATGAATGAAATTAATTCCAAACTACAAGGGAAGGGCCTTTTTGCACATCAGATGAACAGCCTTGTCAAAGTCTTCAAGGGAAAATGACTCCTCTTGACCCGCCAAGTAGAAGCCAACAATCTCACCCACCTTCCAACACTACTAGTCTCTTCCCTATGAGATGACCAGCAGGAGAAGTATACATCGCTGCTGCGTGCTCTGAACGGTGAGTTTTATCGTTGTTTTGAGGATTTCAAAGTGTTGGAAAATGACATGCTTTTGGTTTCCTCTCCTTTCACCTTCAATGTGGATAACGCTCCCACTGACATGCTGTTGGTTTCCTCTCCTTTCACCTTCAATGTGGATAACGCTCCCACTGACCTGCAACTTGAGCTTATCGATCTTCAGTCTGATGCAGTGATTGGAGAACTATTCAAAACAATGTCACTGATGAGGTTCTATGCATCTCTCGATGAACAAAACTTTCCAAAGATTAGGAGTCATGCTCAGAAAATGTTTGTAGGGATTGGATCAACCTATTTATGTGAACAGACATTTTCAGTGATGAAATATAACAAGTTAAGGCACAGATCATCTCTTACTGACTCTCACCTCCTTTAGCAATCCTGTGCATAGCGACGTCAGAAACTATACCTGACTTCACTGCTCTAGTCAATGCCCATCAGACTTCACTCCTCAAACTGATTGAGTAATTTAAGTGTAATGTTGAGCTCTCTCTCGTTCTTGTGTTTTTGTGCATACCAATTAACAAGAGTTCTGTCCGTGGTGCTGAATGCACAGTGTACTTTTCCCTCCGTGTAGTTCATAGCAAGTTTAATAATGAAAATACCTACCGAAAGGAGGACATGGATGTGGTTTATTTCTGTGCATGTTAAAAAGTAAAATAAGTAGCACATGATTTACAGTAGATATATCTGTCAACACAGTCATACACATGATGTACAGTTGAAGTCAGAAGTTTACATACACCTTAGCCAAATACATTTAAACTCAGTTTTTCACAATTCCTGACATTTAATCCTAGTAAAAACTCACTGTCTTAGGTCAGTTAGGATCACCACTTTATTTTAAGAATGTGAAATGTCAGAATAATAGTAGAGAGAATTATTAATTTCAGCTTTTATTTCTTTCATCACATTCCCAGTGGGTCAGAAGTTGACATACACTCAATTAGTATTTGGTAGCATTGCCTTTAAATTGTTTAACTTGGGTCAAACGTTTAGTATAGCCTTCCACAAGCTTCCCATCATAAGTTGGGTGAATTTTGGCCCATTCCTCTTGACAGAGCTGGTGCAACTGAGTCGCAGTTGTAGACCTTCTTGCTCTCCCACGCTTTTTCAGTTCTGCCCACACATTTTCTATAGGATTGAGGTCAGGGCTTTGTGATGGCCACTCCAATACCTTGACTTTGTTGTCCTTAAGCAATTTTTCCACAACTTTTGAAGTATGCTTGGGGTCATTGTCCATTTGGAAGATCCATTTGTGACCAAGCTTTAACTTCTTGACTGATGTCTTGAGATGTTGCTTCAATATATCCACATAATTTTTTCCCTCATGATGCAATCTATTTTGTGAAGTGCCCCTGTCCCTCCTGCAGCAAAGCACCCCCACAACATGATGCTGCCACACCCGTGCTTCACGGTTGGGATGGTGTTCTTTGTCTTGCAAGCCTCCCTCTTTTTCCTCCAAGCATAACGATGGTCATTATAGCCAAACAGTTATATTTTTGTTTCATCAGACCAGAGGACATTTCTCCAAAAAGTATGATCTTTGTCTCCATGTGCAGTTGCAATCCGTAGTCTAGCTTTTTAAAGGCGGTTTTGGAGCAGTGGCTTCTTCCTTGCTGAGCGGCCGTTCGGGTTATGTCGATATAGGACTCGTTTTACTGTGGAAATAGATACTTTTGTACCTGTTTCCTCCAGCATCTTCACAAGGTCCTTTGCTGTTGTTCTGGGATTGATTTGCACTTTTCGACACCAAAGTACGATTATCTCTAGGAGATAGAACACGTCTCCATCCTGAGTGGTATGACAGCTGCGTGGTCCCATGATGTTACACTTGCATACTATTGTTTGTACAGATTAACGTGGTACCTTCAGGCGTTTGGAAATTGGTCCCAAGGATGAACCAGACTTGTGGAGTTCTAAAAAAAAACATTCTGAGGTCTTGGCTGATTTCTTTTGATTTTCCAATAATGTCAAGCAAAGAGGCACTGAGTTTGAAGGTAGGCCTTGAAATACATCCACATGTACACCTCCAATTGACTCAAATGATGTCAATAAGCCTATCAGAAGCTTCTAAAGCCATGACATCGTTTTCTGGAATTTTCCAATTTTCTAAGTGAAATAATCTGTCTGTAAACAATTGTTGGAAAAATGACTTGTGTCATGCACAAAGTAGATGTCCTAATCGACTTGCCAAAACGATAGTTAGTTCACAAGAAATTTGTGGAGTGGTTGAAAGACTAGTTTTAATGACTCCTACCTAAGTGTATGTAAACTTCTGACTTCAACTATAATCCTGGCCTGTGATGGCAAAAAATATATTCTAATGTGGCCCTCCATGGAAAATCATTGCCCAGGCCTGCTGTAGTCCATCATCCTTTTAGTCTCGCAGCTCAGCATGATCAGCAAATTCGTTTTGTTTTTCATCAACATCTATTTATCGATTCAGTGCAGAATGACACTTCAGAATGACACTTTCAAGGATCAGCCATTTATGTTCAGACCAGGAAGATAAACTCACTTACTCCCATTCTCCCTGTCGCTCTGACTCCATCCAGGTGTCCCCAAACATAGCCATGGAGGCCTTTCTGATCAGGCCGTCTAACTTCCGGGGTCTTTCGTGTATGGCGGTACAGAGAGCCCCCCTGCCACCCTTCTCTGGTCAGAGGAACCAGGATGCCATCGGGGACACGCTGCTCAACTTCAAATGTCACACGGTCAACGGCGGCGGCTCCCCCGCCAGCCAACTCAGCAAGGTACAGTACATAGAAATAGAATGACTTGAAAATAAAGCACACATTGAAGGATGAACTTCCTGCTTTTACTCCATGGTTAATGGGTACAACATACATTCAATATGGCTGCCGGTCCTCCTGTTACAGAACGTTGACTTGAATGAGAATCTCTTTTCTAGGAATGACATTTCTACGATACCATAAGAGTTCATCAGAGATTGGACATTTAATTCTGTCCTAAAATTCTCTCTGTCTATTTTTTATTCATTTAGATAATGCAGCTTGTTATGGTCAAGATTCAAATGCACCCACTTTGGTGTAAGAATAATAGGGCAGTGCTCCTGCCTGGCAGACTTGTTGTTGTCTATTACTCTCCATAAGTTGACATCCTGTTTTGGTGCAGTGGCATGCTGTAGATCAGCCTGTGATAGGTTGCACTGTAAAGGGGGAAGGGTCAGGATTGGTGGGGTAGTTCTGGAGTCAGTGTATGTAGGCCACTCTCCTGTGATGGATACTGTGGCCTTGTGTCCCTGTCACACTAAATCACTGTTACTCCATCATACCTCCTGCTGGCCCGTCCCAAATGACAGATGCCACGTCAGCTACACTTTACAGTCTACATATGCAGACAGGGAAAAACACTCCTCTGGCATTGAAGTGGCATTGTTTTGCAATATTTCAGTAGGTCGTTCTACACATCAGCTACTGTGTGCATGTGCGCGTGCTTGTGCTGGTGTGTGTGCATGTTTACTTTCGTGTCTGTGTGTTTCAGCATGTTTGTTGAATGTGTCCTCTTATGATTAGCTAATCATATCTACTGTGCTCAGCTATTAATTAGCTTGGTTGCAGTGCCCAGTGCAGCTTTTCAGCGATCTCAGATGGGACTAGCCATGGGGGAGAAAAGCAAGGCATTCCTTTGATGACTAAGCTGTTCCTTTGTGATGACCAGTGACAGAGGTCGATGAGCATGACTAGGCTTATCGAAGTGAGACAATTCCAAAACCAAACCTGTGTGGCTTGATAGACAGGGAGCGATTGTCATTGAGAAAGTGAGCTCAGAGAAAGTATGGTGGGTACTGGCACATGTCCCTAGGCAAGGCTTCTACCATTGGGGGGGCTATTCAACTTCTGCCTGTAGTGCCTCCCGGTGGCTGGAGGTGTAGGTGCAGGGCTGCCGCAGGGCTCAGTGGTTCCCTTTGTCCTTGTTTCACCCACAGACAGAAAGAAACGAAAGATGCAAAGCGGAAGCCTGACTCCACCGCTCGTCACTTTGACTGTGAAGACGGCGTGTGGATTTAGAGAGCGAATCCATTCAGGCCACACACACTCACTCACATACACGCACACACACATATGCACACACGCACACGCACACACAAGCACACGTACACAAACACACACACTAATCTTGCACTCACACTCTCACTAGAACTGACTCAGACATGCAGCATCCCTCAGGAGGAGAGGCTACTTCCACAAATATCACCGCTTCCGTCTCTTCTTTCCCCAGGATAGAACACTGCATGTTTGGGGGAATTTCTCACCTCCTCTCTGTGCTGTTGTTCCTTCAGTGTATTCTGTGCGACTGATGATCTTTACCAGTGTTCACACTGCTGGCATTTAAGCCGTAGTGCTGTTTTAGCCCCCACTCGCAGAGTATCGGATCTCTATCTCTCTGGCTGTGTCTCATGCCTGGTTGTGCTGTGCTAGGTTAAACTGAGCTACTGCACAGAACATATGGTCACGCTGTGCCCACACACAGCCAAACGGGTGGCATTGCGCACATACACACACCCACACACAAACGCTTACATGTGCAACCACGATCACATGCATGTATACACACACACACACACACACACACACACACACACACACACACACACACACACACACACACACACACACACACACACACACACACACACACACACACACACACTAGATGCCAGACCTCAGCCACCAGCTCCATTCAACACATATGTTTTTAAATGTCTGGCTGTTAGCTAATTGGATGGGATAACAGTGAAATATAAGGAATCTGGTTTGTGGATTTCCTCAAAAGAATTTCACTGAACGACCACACACTCTCCCTCAACAGTGCCAAGCTGCACAGTGCACTTCAAACAAAATGTATAATAACAGAATATCAGGGGCATCATGGAGTCTGCCAGTAAACTGCTGTATTATCTAGTTTAATTTAACACATTTTGCATGCCTATTAATAAAGATTAGTTCTAGAGAGGAGAAGCGTTCTCATGGGTGTGAAATACAGCTAGCGATGCCTTTGATAAGATCACCTGAGTTTAACTCTACGCTACGTCGTTCATATTATCACCTACTTATCATCCAAGCAGATTCTCTTTCAGTACCATCCGGTAAACATTATTAATCTCATCTGATATAATTGCCCAGAGCATTTTTCATATTCATTTTTATTTTTTACGTCGTCTTAAGTTAAGCCAAAAGATTTTTAAGTTCAAAGTCTGACAATTAGCCATCTATGCCGACATTTAGCACCAAATCGCACACTCGTGCGTAAAATAACAGTTTTGAATGATGCGACACTGCAGTTAATCCAAAATGAGGTGGGAATACAAAACAACAAAACAGTTGAGGGATTTGCTTTGCGTGAGTATAGCTACAGTGTAAAAACGTACCTATCTGCAAATTCTGCTATTTCTCTCTTGAAATGGTACCAACATGGGAAAACTCGTCAAAGGTAAGCAATGTCCCAAAAGATTTCTGTTAAGTATTAGTTTGCCTTGCATTTTCTTTAGTGTTTCATTTAAATGAAATCATTAATAGAGCAGTTTCAAGATATCACGCCTCTAAGTGTTTTTATGCACTGTGAGGGCGTGATTAAAAATGTCTGCTAGAGTCACAGTCATGTCTTAAAAGCTAACTGAATAGCGAAGACCACAGGGGGTGACAGTGATAGCCTTCAGTAGAGGTATCGGCCAGTTAGGACAATATTTACCGGTCACTTCTCTCCCCCTTGCTCATTAAGCCATAATTAATTAGAGAGAGCCTGTGGCTGAGCTAGTGGGATATGCTAACCTCTCTGTTTAGATAGCATTCCTGCTCCATAGAGCTTTAGTGCTTTTTAATTATGCTGCTGTTAGCCGTTAGCCGCTAAACAGTCACCATGCAGGTTAGAGCTGCTGCTACCTCATCTGGGGAACTGTTAGCGCTGGGAATACACAACCACAGGCAGGAAGACACAACCACCAAATATCTCATGCGACAAGTGCTCAGGGACAAATTTAACTGACACAACCTACTTTTTGAACACAGATGCAGCACTTCCCTGATAGTGATTTACAATATAATAATGAAACCCATTTAATATGCGCTTTTATCCAAAGCGACTTGTGAGTGCATACATTTAAGCATGTGACCCAGTGGAAATTGAACTCACAACCCTGGTATTGTTAGTGGCTCTTATCAACTGAGCCAAACAGGACCACACAGCTTCTATGAAATCCACGTGTCTAAATATACTCTTAATCATTCCATCATAATGTAGATACGGACTAGGAGTGCTGTTGAGAATTCTGTGCACAAAGCAATGGAGGAATTAAGCCATTTAAGTGGGTATCGACAGAGGGAAGGCTATTCATTAGCACGTTGACCTGTATTCTTTTAGACGAGGGGAAGCACAGAGAGGAAATCATGCAAATTCCCTCGCCCGATTCATACCCAAATTGCTCAAGGTTAATCGTATGTGTGCCGAATGCCATGTTAATGGCATTAACACTCATCCATTATTTTCATGGGTTTCACATTGCAGATACTTAGTGTGTGTGTGTGTGTGTGTGTGTGTGTGTGTGTGTGTGTGTGTGTGTGTGTGTGTGTGTGTGTGTGTGTGTGTGTGTGTGTGTGTGTGTGTGTGTGTGTGTGTGTGTGTGTGTGTGTGTGTGTGTGTGTGTGTGTGTGTGTGTATGGTGTCTGTGACCATACATATGAGGGCATTTGCATTTGTGCTCTGTTCTATAACTGCAAAAGCATACAACAACAATGTTCCCTCTAAGCATTGTATTTTTCCAGGAGTAGGTCTCCAAAAACAAATAGGCCTGTGATGTTGCAGTGAGATGTGCTGAATGCTAAACACTGTGGAAACCCTCTCTACTCCTCCTAATAAGAAGAGGGAGGGAGTGAGGTAGGGAGAAGGAGGAAGGGAAGGTGGGAGGGAAGGAGAAGAGTGAAGCAAAAAGAGAACTGGAATTTAGGAAGAATGAGAAAGAGGGAGAGACAGGGAAACGCGACAGATTAAAAGAAGGGATTGAAAATTCAGAAGCAGACAGGTAAAGAGACAGAGGGATCTATTTTATTTTATAAATGTTTTATTTAACCTTTATTTAACTAGGCAAGTCATTTCAGAACAAATTATTTTTTACAATGACGGCCTACCAAAAGGCAAAAGGCCTTCTGCGGAGACGGTGGCCTGGGATAAAAATATAAAAGATTTCATACAATATAAATATAGGACAAATCACAACGAGAGACACAACACTACATACTTCAACAGAACACAGCACTACTTCAATAGAGAAAGAGAGATTGAGAAAGATAAATAGTTCCATCGACGGATAGAGATAGCCAGTCACCGAGCATTTGGGGAGATCTGTCCATTTCCGCTGAACAGCCGAGCAGGGGACAGAGGAAATGGGGTTCTCTTTGTGCCTTTGGAGCCTAGTCGCTCTAGCTGCCTGGGCTTTGTGCAGCAGAATGGCCCTGGCTGTCCTTTGTCACGCCTGCTTCCCTGAGAGGGTCGGATATGCACGCACACACACACACACACACACACACACACACACACACACACACACACACACACACACACACACACACACACACACACACACACACACACACACACACACACACACACACACACACACACACACACACACACACACACACACACCGTATACACACACAGACGCACACATCCTCTATTCCCATCCTGCTCTGCCGCAGTACAGCATTCACACTGTTTCATTAAGTGCCTCTGTTGCATTACCACGCTCATGTACTGGACTGCTGGCTGTACAATGCTGTATTGTGAAGCGAGCTCCTCCTAATCTGTTTGCTGCTGGCTGTCCTATGCTATGCAGACCGAGCGCTATTTTGCTGCATAATGATTTATATTAAACGTTGGACTCTGCTGCACTGCACTACACAATCGAGTTGTTGTTTGCCCCTGCTGACAACTTTTCTTTGTGAATACTGTGCTTCAACATTTCTTACAGCACGGCATGCTTTTATTGTAGATTGAATTCCTTGAAATCCCCCCTCTGCTTATAGAGGGTGGGGTTGAGGTGAGGGCATTATCAGCGCGACACATAGCTGATTCGTAGATATGTGACGTACAGGGATTGTTGATGCCCCCGGCTGGCACTCAGTCATAGATTGTTAACTTTGATGAAGAAACCTCAAACTTTTATTTCAGAGGCCGGGAAATGCAGTGTGCTCTCAGTTAGTTGTGTTATTAGGTCATATCAACTTAGTCACGAGTGAAGACTTTCCTCACTTGAAGCAATGGCGTGCCGTTCATCATCACAAGTCCTCTTTGTGCTTATTTGACCTGTCGCCTTGGTAATAGTCAAGCATACAGTCATTTAGCATTGGCGTTATTCCATTGCTATGACCAGTGGTAACCCTCCACGTGCTATGATTCTGTCTCTCTCCCCCGCTCTTTCACATTGTTTCTCTGTCTATCTTGTCTCTTCCCTGTAGCGCTAAAAGCACCAAGTAGGCCAATTGGCCGAGGGCTCCGTCCCCTGTTCTAGTTAATCTGTGCTGTCCGGCTTTATTTTTCACCTTTTGCTTCTGACCTACAAATCACAGCTCCATTGACCCATATTGTCACCCCCAGCCCTTACAGCCTCCTTTAAACAGGGAGCAGCTGGGGAGCTGGTTTCAGTCTGTCTCTTTTGCTTTCTGTCTATGTCTTTCTCCCTCCCTCCACTACCTCCCTCCCTCCCTCCATCCTTCCCTGCATGCTATTACAAGCTGCTTTCTCCCTTGTACATTCCTTGCCGGGCCATGTGGGGTAATTAAAGCTAAATTAAGAAATAATTAAATATATGCTGTAAGGAACAGTCTGGATGAAGGTCACACAGAGTAGCACATACATGCACACACACACACGTGCGTGCAAGAGCATGCATACCCAGAGATGAGCACACAGTCAAACACACACACAGTCGAATGAATTAATACACAAATGCACATTCTGAATAGAGCAGTCATTTCTTTTGAAATTCCTCCCGAACTCTCATCAGGTCCATCAAAGTCTGATCTCAGAAGCATAGCTCCCTGCTTTGGAGTAGCAGCATTCCCTAAAGAACTAACCCTTATTGCTCTGCAATGTGTTTGCGTGTGCACCATCTGTGAGCTTTTGCGGTTCCCTAAATGCAAATTCTTAGATTAATTAATTGGAATGTTCCTATCCTGGCTGTGTGCACAGCCTAGATTCTGGAGGCTGAGGTTCCACAGGCAGTATAATTACTGTAAAACCTTGTTGAGTTCTCTCTGTGTGTGTGTGTGCGTGCGTGTGCGTGTGCGTGTGCGTGTGTGTGTGTGTGTGTGTGTGTGTCTGGGTCCATTACAAATTCCATACATCTCTACCCACTCTCTCCATCTCCACCCACTCTCTCCCTCTCCACCCACTCTCTACCCACTCTCTCCGTCTCCACCCACTTTCCCTCTCCACCCACTCTCTCCCTCTCCGCCCACTCTCTCCCTCTCCACCCACTCTCTCCCTTTCTACCCACTCTCTCCGTCTCCACCCACTCTCCCTCTCCACCCACTCTCTCCCTCTCTACCCACTCTCTCCGTCTCCACCCACTCTCCCTCTCCGCCCACTCTCTCCCTCTCCGCCCACTCTCTCCCTCTCCGCCCACTCTCTCCCTCTCCGCCCACTCTCTCCCTCTCCGCCCACTCTCTCCCTCTCCGCCCACTCTCTCCCTCTCCGCCCACTCTCTCCCTCTCCGCCCACTCTCTCCCTCTCCGCCCACTCTCTCCCTCTCCGCCCACTCTCTCCCTCTCCACCCACTCTCTCCCTCTCCACCCACTCTCTCCCTCTCAGCCCACTCTCTCCCTCTCCACCCACTCTCTCGCTGTCCACCTTGTAGCAACTGATGATGTAATAAATTGACAATAATGTAATAAATATGCTGAACGCATAACGCAATACCATTTTCTGCATAATGCAACGTTATGAAGTGGGTAAAACAAACCATGAATAGTGTAATAACTTTAACCAATATTGTATTATTCACTCTTTTTTTCATGCATATCAGGTGTCATGCTTCAGTAATAGCTCACTACACAACAAACCACATTCCTAGCAGTAATATGAAGACAATTGACCCACCTCCCAATACATACCCACAACCCCAGTCAGTCAGTCAGTCAGTCTGTGTAAATGAGGGAGAGAGAGAGAGTGTGTGTGTGTGTGTGTGTGTGTGTGTGTGTGTGTGTGTGTGTGTGTGTGTGTGTGTGTGTGTGTGTGTGTGTGTGTGTGTGTGTGTGTGTGTGTGTGTGTGTGTGTGTGTGTGTGTGTGTGTGTGTGTGTGTGTGTGTGTGTGTGTGTGTGTGTGTGTGTGTGCTTGCTACATTTTTGGGGAAAACTAATACTAAAATCTCAACTGATGTGCAAAGTTTTTTTATAGATATAACCCCGCAAACTAAAATGAGTTGTTAGGACATCCACAGAACGTCACAAAATGGTTGCCTGAAGTGGTAAGGACATTGTGTCATGGTCTCATGGAGGTGTCTAGTTCCCGGTTAGTTCCGGGGACATCCCCAAGGACATTTTTAGGATGTTCTTGGGACATTGTATCATGGTCCCCTGGAGGTTTTGTCTAGTTCCCGGTTTGTCCCGGGGCCGTTCCCTTAGAATGTTTTAGGACATTCATGGGACGTTGTTTCATGGTCCCCTGGAGGCTTTTGTCTAGTACCCGGTTTGTACCGGGGACGTCACCTGATGGTCGACACCCAATGGTCACAAAAGAACGTTGTCATTTCAGTGCAGATGGCACTTTGATAAGTGCAGAGATGTATTATACGTATGAATGTGTAGGTGACTTCTTAAATGCTACAGACTTTGTGGCACAACAGAAAGATCAGCGTACCCCAAATCCAGATGTTGTGAGTTCAAATCCCAGTTTGCGTCGTATTGAAAAGTCAGTACTAAGTGATCGTGTCATTGATTTAAGATTTGACACTATTTTAGCTAAACGGCGTACCATGTACCTTAAAACCTATACCACTTAATTACATTACTTAAAATAGTTTGGCACACGTGGGACCATCAAGTGACAAAAACCTCCGGGGACCTTGACACAACGTCCCAAGAATGTCCTGAAAAGATCTTTGGGGATCTTCCCGGGACAAACCGGGAACTAGACAAAACCTCCAGGGAACCATGAGACAACTTCCCAGGAACTTCCTAAAAGTGTCCTCAGGGAGGTTCACAGGATAAACCGGGAACTAGACAAAACCTCCAGTGAACCATGAGACAACTTCCCAGGAACTTCCTAAAAGTGTCCTCAGGGAAGTTCCCAGGATAAACTGGGAACTAAACAAATCCTCCAGGGGACCATGACACAACGTCCTTACCACTTTAGGCGACCATTTTGTGACGTTCCGGTGACATCCTAACGACTAATTTCTGGTGCAGGGATGTTCCCTTGGGACCATCGCCCATGTCCTAATGACTTACAAAGGTCCTGACATAGTCCTCAGTAACGTCCTGTTAACTTACAGGGAACTAGACAAAGGTCCCCCAAAGAACGTTCTCTTTGGACCATCATGCGACGTCTCCTTGACCATCATGAAACATCCCCTTGTGGTCATTGAATATCCCATGGATAATGTTCTATCAGAACCAAATATACACTTTTTTATAACGTTTCCTAATAGACATCAAAATACATTATTTTAACGTTATACTACAGCCAAACAGGGACCTGTAATGAACGTCTTGTTATGGTCCTGAGGTTAACGTCATGTTTTAATGTTCCTGGAATAGGATAACGTCTCGACCTTATGGGAACCTCACATAATGTCATTAAGACGTCCCCTGTTTGCTGGGAACCCATTTGTAGACTGAACTGAACCATACCAGAGAGAGGGTAGAGAAGCAAGAGCCATATCTCTGCCCAAAATACACTGCTCAAAAAAATAAAGGGAACACTTAAACAACACAATGTAACTCCAAGTCAATCACACTTCTGTGAAATCAAACTGTCCACTTAGGAAGCAACACTGATTGAAAATAAATTTCACATGCTGTTGTGCAAATGGAATAGACAACAGGTGGAAATTATAGGCAATTAGCAAGACACCCCCAATAAAGGAGTGGTTCTGCAGGTGGTGACCACAGACCACTTCTCAGTTCCTATGCTTCCTGGCTGATGTTTTGGTCACTTTTGAATGCTGGCGGTGCTTTCACTCTAGTGGTAGCATGAGACGGAGTCTACAACCCACACAAGTGCTTCAGGTAGTGCAGCTCATCCAGGATGGCACATCAATACGAGCTGTGGCAAGAAGGTTTGCTGTGTCTGTCAGCGTAGTGTCCAGAGCATGGAGGCGCTACCAGGAGACAGGCCAGTACATCAGGAGACGTGGAGGAGGCCGTAGGAGGGCAACAACCCAGCAGCAGGACCGCTACCTCCACCTTTGTGCAAGGAGGAGCAGGTGGAGCACTGCCAGAGCCCTGCAAAATGACCTCCAGCAAATGTGCATGTGTCTGCTTAAACGGTCAGAAACAGACTCCATGAGGGTGGTATGAGGGCCCGACGTCCACATGTGGGGGTTGTGCTTACAGCCCAACACCGTGCAGGACGTTTGGCATTTGCCAGAGAACACCAAGATTGGAAAATTCGCCACTGGCGCCCTGTGCTCTTCACAGATGAAAGCAGGTTCACACTGAGCACATGAGCACATGTGACAGACATGGTAGAGTCTGGAGACGCCGTGGAGAACGTTCTGCTGCCTGTAACATCCTCCAGCATGACCGGTTTGGCGGTGGGTCAGTCATGGTGTGGGGTGGCATTTCTTTGGGGGGGGCCGCACAGCCCTCCATGTGCTCGCCAGAGGTAGCCTGACTGCCATTAGGTACCGAGATGAGATCCTCAGACCCCTTGTGAGACCATATGCTGGTGCGGTTGGCCCTGGGTTCCTCCTAATGCAAGACAATGCTAGACCTCATGTGGCTGGAGTGTGTCAGCAGTTCCTGCAAGAGGAAGGCATTGATGCTATGGACTGGCCCGCCCGTTCCCCAGACCTGAATCCAATTGAGCACATCTGGGACACCATGTCTCGCTCCATCCACCAACGCCACGTTGCACCACAGACTGTCCAGTAGTTGGCGGATGCTTTAGTCCAGGTCTGGGAGGAGATCCCTCGGGAGACCATCCACCACCTCATCAGGAGCATGCCCAGGCGTTGTAGGGAGGTCATACAGGCAACACACACTACTGAACCTCATTTTGACTTGTTTTAAGGACATTACATCAAAGTTGGATCAGCCTGTCATGTGGTTTTCCACTTTAATTTTGAGTTTGACTCCAAATCCAGACCTCCATGGGTTGATAAATTTGATTTACATTGATAATTTTTGTGTGATTTTGTTGTCAGCACATTCAACTATGTAAAGAAAGAAGTATTTAATAAGAATATTTCATTCATTCAGATCTAGGATGTGTTATTTTAGTGTTCCCTTTATTTTTTTGAGCAGTGTATGTCCACATCAAGCAGATCCTTAGTTATTAAGAAGGTGAGGAGTTTTTGTATGGACTCCGGAGATTCCAGAGGCTTTTTCGATGCCACCAAGGCGTTGTATGGACTCAGTTACCTCGGTCTAAACCCCTTTCGCTCCAAAGATGGTCAAAAGCTGCTGAAGAATGACAAATCAATTCAATGGGATTCCAGGTAGCAAAAGCAACCACTGTTACATGGCCTTTATAAATCTTGCCTTCTGACTCTGTGAACCGCCATGCTCCCTGGCTGATTCTGTCAAGAATCAGTTGCCCTGACAAATTCACCAAAATACTGCTGCGTGACAGCATGTCAGCTTTAGTACTCAGTAACAGTGGCGCTGAAACGGAATCCTTCAAGGTTGACACTGGAATTAAACAGGGCTGCACCATTGCACCCACCCTGTTTTCTATTTTTCATCGCTGCAGTCCACCACCTCACAGGCCAAAATCTGCCGCAGGGATCCAAAATTCTGCACAGAACAGACGGCAAACTCTTCAACCTCACCAGATTCAAGGCCAAGAGCAAAATCACCAACACTTCCATTGTGGAGCTCCAGCATGCAGATGATAATTCCATCACTGCCCATTTAAGAAGAGGACATTAAGTGCATCCTGGAAGCTTTTGCAAAGGCATGCAAGCTTCTGGGTCTGGCCCTAAACCTAAAACATACCAAAATCCTCCACCAACCACACCCTGACAAAAATTCACCAGCCCCAGCTAAACATGTTGACAATACCACTCTTGAAAATGTGGACCACTTTCCCTACCTTGGCAGCCTTCTCTCCTCCAAAGCCACCATTGACACGGAAATGCACCACTGCCTAATCTGTGCCAGTGGAGCCTCCTTAAGATTGAAGAAAAGAGGATTGTGACATCCAGGCCATAACTAAAATCTTGATCTAGGGTGCTCCCCACCCTACTGTATGGGTTAGAAACATGGACCACATACAGCAGGCACCTTAAAGCCTGGGAGTCGCACTAGCAAAGATGCCTCTGCAACATGATGATCCTCAGCTGGGAAGACAGGTGTACCAACAACAGTTTCCTTGAGGAGGCAAACATCAGCAGCCTCCCCACCACCAACACCAGCTCTGATGGACTGGCCATGTTGTCAGGATGCCCAACTCTTGCCTCCCAAAACAGGTCCTGTGTTCACAACTAAATGCAGAGCACCGGGCACCTGGACGACAAAAGAAGCAGTTGAAGGACAAGCTAAAGAATAACCTCAAAAAGTGCCACTTAAATATCTCCCGCTGGGAAGACACTGCAAAAGATAGGTCAACATAGAGGAAAACTGTCCATGAGAGAGTAACACGGTACGAAGAAGATCTCTGCCGTGCCACAGAGGACAAGCAGCAACTTCAAAAGGAGAGACTTTCCATCTAGAAGGCTTACCCACCACCACCACTCACCGCTACCCACAGCGCACAAAAATATGTGGCTCGCGGAACGGCCTCTTCAGCCATCTGAAGATCCACAATTAGGACCCACCAAGAAGACAATCATACTTGACACCAAGTGATCTTCAATGATGATTCCACATTTAGCACCCTCTTCCCAAAACCAGCCATTACTCTTTCTAAGGCAGTGTTTGGTGAAAAGAGGAGAAGTACTGTATCTGTAATGAAATTATTCCTGCTCCTCCGTATAAGCTTGTTCTGAGAGCTCATCCATCTCTCACTGAAGTGGGCAACCTTTTCTTTGGCAGTAATCCAGTCTAGCTCCTATGTTTCTCTGAAGATAACCAGACAGACAGACAGACAGACAGACAGACAGACAGACAGACAGACAGACAGACAGACAGAAACCAACCAACCAACCGCCTGCCTGATCAAAATCCAAACCTCCATGGGGAGGTTAATAGCACCTGGACATACATTATTACATGGCCAAAAGTATGTGTCATCGAACATCTCATTCCAAAATCATGGGCATTAATATGGAGTTGGTGCTCCCTTTGCTGCTATTTGCTGCTACTCTTCTGGTAAGGCTTTCCACTAGATGTTGGAACATTGCTGCGGGGACTTGCTTCCATTCAGCCACAAGACCACTAGTGAGGTTGAGCACTGATTTTGGGCGAATAGGCCTGGCTCGCAGTCTGCTTTCCAATTCATCCCAAAGGTGTTCGATGGGGTTGAGGTCAGGACTCTGTACAGGCCAGTCAAGTTGTTCCACACTCATTTTGACAAATCATTTCTCTATGGACCTCACTTTGTGTACAGGGGCATTGTCATGCTGAAACAGGAAAGAGCTTTCCCCAAACTGTTGCCACAAAATTGAAAGCATAGAATCGTCTCTGGAATGTCATTGCATACTGTAGCGTTAAGATTTATCTTCCCTCGAACTAAAGGGCTGAGCCCGAACCATGAAACAGCCCCAGACCATTATGCCTCATCCACCAAACTTTACAGTTTGCACTATGCGTTAAGGCAGTTAGCGTTTTCTTGGCATCCGACAAACCCAGATTTGTCATTCGGACTGCGAGATGGTGAAGTATGATTCATCAGTCCAGAGAACGCGTTTCCACTGCTCCAGAGTCCAATGGCGACGAGCTTTACACCACTCCAGCTGATGCTTGACATTGCGTGTGTTGATCTTAGGCTTGTGTATGGCTGCTCGGCCATTTAAATCCATTTAATGAAGCTCCTGGCGAACAGTTATTGTGCTGACGTTGCTTCCAGAGGCAGTTTGGAACTCGGTAGTGAGTGTTGCAACCTAGGACAGACGATTTGCACGCACTACATGTTTCAGCACTCGGCTTTCCCGTTCTGTGAGCTTGTGTGGCCTACCACTTTGCAGCTGAGCCGTTGTTGCTCCTAGACGTTTCCACTTCACAATAACATAATTTACAGTCGAGGCAGCTCTAGCATGGCAGACATATGATGAGCTGACTTGTTGTAAAGATGGCATCCTATGACGGTGCCAGCTTGAATGTCACTGAGCTCTTCAGTACGGGCCTTTCTACTGCCAATGTTTGTCTATGGAGATTTTATACACCTGTCAGCAATGGGGGTGGCTGAAATAGACGAATCCACTAATTTGAAGGGGTGTCCACATACCTTTGGCAATGTAGTGTACTTCCAGCATCAGAAATCCTTAGACATGCAGTGCTATTTCTGCATTTTCAACACACCACTCTTAGGTATCACAAAACTATTTCAGTTGTTTTCTCAGTAGTAGAATTGAAAGAATGCGAAACAGTTGAATAATTTAAACACATACCATACCATTCCTTTACTTTTCATGTGTCGTTCTGTCAATATCAGATTTCCTAGCAGGTAATTGAAGTCAGAGAGCAGAGAAAGAATAGGAGAGAGAGAGATGCCGTTAAAGAAAGAAGCAAACAACAGAAAATAAGTGTGACAAAGCTAGCTCTGCCTTTGTCTGGTACAGTATTTCCTAAATCATATCACTTGCTGTGATATATAAGGCTTTCTTCCCACCAACCGACTGAGTGTCCCTGGCTCTGGCTCTGCTTCAGTGGTGATAGTGCCTGGGTGATCATTAAAGCTGTTTGCTCCTGGCGGCTGGAGTGGTCTCCGAACGGCTGTTTCCCGGCATTGAGCTGACAGCTCTGGTGGGTAAATCCCACAGGATTAGAGCCGGCGTGAGGCACAGTCCTTGTCTGATGATTGGTATATTGTTTCAAGGCACTTGGGCTCTGGCTGCCTGGCAGATTGAAGGAGAGGTAGGTAGTGAGAGAGGGAGAAACGGGTGAAAAGAGAGTGTGAAAGAGAGAGAAAGAGAGAGGGGGAGAGCAGGAGAGGAAGAGGACAGAGAAAGAGCGGAGAGAGAGAGATGAAAAGGCAGGTGAGTGCTTTGCTAAATAACACAGTGTTCTCTGTGATTGTACTTCCAGCAGTGTTAGAGGACACTTGACGTGATCTGGGTGATTATCCAAGGTGAGTTAGAGAGAGCTGCCATGATGGGGACAATGAATACTGAACAAAGATATAAACACAACATGCAACAATTTCAAACATTTACTGAGTTACAGTTCATATATACGGAAATGAGTCAATGGAAATAAATAAATGAGGCCTTAATCTACCCGATAGCAATGAATTACATATTTTCATTCAAATGTTATTTTGATAAGTAAATTCATAACATTTCATTCTTCCACCAGAAGAAATAGTCCGGACAACAATCTGGTGGTTCGTTTTTGGTCATGTTGCTACAGAAGCGACCCGGTCGTTAAATATTTTGGCATAGTTGCTTCGCAAAAGAACTGGTCGTCTGTTCTAAACAAAATGGTTGCTATGCAGGCTGGATAACGTTCTTGTCACATGCTAGCTAGCTTCAGCTAACTCAGTAATGTCAAAGATTGCACTTGGAATGACAGTACATTAGTTGCATTTTTGTTTTGTTTTAGATTTTTTCTATTGACATTTACTTGGATATATCCATGATAATGACATTGATGTTTCATTTCGCCTGGCTCAAATTTTTTTTTGCCTGGCACAGTTCACTTTCTATGTACAGTATAGTACAGAGATCGAGACTGCTGTTTTTTAACGTTACAGCGAGGGTAATCACGCAAGAGTTGGGTTGGCTACACTAGCTAGTTACTTCCCTCGCCGTACGGTTAACAGAACTACGGGAAAGCAGTTCTCGGCAAGCGAGGATGGACTACACTATGTACTGGTGTTTCCTATCTAGCTATCAGCCTCCTTCTTCTTCGGTGGGTTTTTTCTCGCGGTTGGCATCCAATGTTGGTGCATTCCCGCCAACTACTGTGCTGGAGTGTGGTCCAGAGATGGCGCTAGCAGCCTCACACCCTGACTACACCCCTCGTGTCGCGTGTGCGAGCGTTGCAAAATAAATTTAGAAATCTATATTATTCAATTATTGCACCCACACTGCTCGCGTGCGTCAACGAGCGTCTGCGTTTCCAAGGGCTAAAATAGAATCAGTTCTATTTGTGATGCAGATCGCGGTGCAAGTCCTGCCTCTCCCATCTCCTCATTGGTTTAATGAAGCAGATACCCACGTGCCATCACCTCATTGGTTATACCCACGTGGGTGATTGAAAGATGAACTGTGTTGTCGGTCATCGTGGTAATACTATGAAAGTTTAGATGCCAATCTAAACAGATACAGATACAGTACTTCACCGTTCAAAGAAGAAAAAGCCTGGAAGGAGGAGAGATGACTAGAAAGGATTCGGTTGACCGTTTTATGTGTGGATTAATTGTCGGAGTAGAGGACCTTGTGCATTTCAGGTAAAATAACAACTCAATGTTTATATCCCAGGACAAATTAGCTAGCAACAGCAAGCTAACTAAGTAGGACAAATTAGCTAGCAAGTGCAAGCTAGCTAGCTAAATTGCCATAAATGTTTAATGCTTTCGACATGTTCCCACATTAATTTAATTGGTTCAGAGTTTGTTTTGATATTTTAACCTGTGTGTCGGGATCGCGTTTGGTGTGGGTGGACAAAATAAATGTATGCATGATGGCGCACGCGCACAGCCGGTTTGGGTTCCATGTCAATGGCAGTGGACGTGGCATGTCGTAACCGCAGTCTGCAGGAAGACATTATTGAACCATGCTCGTCCAATCAACATCAAAGATCCAAACAACCAGTTTTATAATTAGTAGAAATACCTGTAATGTGGCCCTTCATTATCATATCAATAAAGATTTGACTGTATAAGTGTCCAATATGGCACACAATATATGGACATGTTCATATCCATTTGGTGACACTGATACCCTTATTCTTTCATTCCCTTGAAACATCCTGTCAAGTCACATTACATGCTGCAAGATTGTGAGCAGAATAGGGACTGACCGTCTCAAATGAATTTAGATGGAGGTATCCTGTCTGGGGCTCAACTTTAATATATTACATGTTAAGGTGATGGGGACTTCCCCTGTCATTCAGTTTTCATTCATACCTTCCACATCCCCCCTCTTTTTCTCTCTTACAAGCTTTCTCAATATTTAGTTTCAGATGGTTAAACCAGACTGAAAGCTATGCTCAAGTGAAAGACAGGTGAGCGTCTAAGTGCAGCATTCAGTCTGGTTTAACCAGGCTTGTTTTGACTCCCTAGTTGTCCGTTTTCTCCAGGCTCAGATTTACATTTACGTCATTTAGCAGACACTCTTATCCAGAGCGACTTACAAATTGGAAAGTTCATACATATTCATCCTGGTCAACCCGTGGGAATTGAACCCTGGTCCCCCCCGTGGGAATTGAACCCACAACCCTGGCGTTGCAAGCGCCATGCTCTACCAACTGAGCCACACGAGATTTCATTCAAATACTCCTTTGATCAATGCCTGTTGTCTCTGTTGACATTAAAGAGTTTGTTAATGTAAATGTTAACGATACCATAATTGCAGAGATTGAATAAGGTGTTTGGTCTGATTTGCCCTTATCTTTTCTTAATTTTTTTATCAAGCTGCACTGCAGAGCCCCGAAGCAACAGGGCAGTTAGCAGCTAGCGGTGGCGTGGAAATAAAAGCCTTAAATTGGGTTTGGCACTGGGCTTTAATGGTCCAATAAAAATGTGTTTCGGCCAATAGCAACTACTAGCCTGGCCACCAGCTAGTCCTCCACTCCACTAGTCTCTTTCCCTCCCATCCCACCGCACATCTGTGCGAGTGCACTTCAATCAGGCTCAATATGGTCTACAGCTTTTTATAGCGCACGGCAGTCCGCACTCAAGATGGCTTTTCAATTAAGTAAATTGGCTCCCGATGATGTCTGTTTAGCTTGATTCAGCATTGATTGCCGGATCATCCTGTCCCTGAGGGGTATACTACGATGCAAGCTAAATCTACTCAGGCTTTTCTAAAGTTAGCCAGCTTCAGTTAGCGTCACATTTCAGCTTGGGTTTCATCCGTGTTACGAAGATGGATATTGCTCGTCCGCCTACCGCTAAATCTAGCAGGTTTATAACTGCGCTTGTCTAGAGTGGCTAGTCGAACGCCAAACTCTTTATTGAGACAATGCTGAAGCATCACTCCATGAGCAAGTCAGTGCCACATTTTCATTTATGCCGAAATCAAAATGAAAGAAAGTTATCTTGGAAATTCAGCAGGCTATGGTGTGAAATAGGCTTTTAGAAGTGCTGTTTTTATTTTAATACTTATCATTAATGGTGTATTTGGTGTGCTTATCAATGTACGAGCAGCTGTTTTCCCACTCCTATGGATAAAATACTTGTATTAAAGCTGCAATATGTAACTTTTTAGGCGACCTGACAAAATTCACATAGAAATATCAGTTCTAGATCTGCCATTCTTAAGGAAAGCAAGTATAAGAAGCGGTAGATATGTTCTATGTACTCTATTTCTATGCTTCCCGTTTTTCAGTTTTGTCTTTGGGATTTGTACAGCCGAAAATATAATATTTTTGGTTATGGAAAATATTGGTAGATGATTCTCTACACTATACTTGCTTGTTTTGTCACATAAACTGAATTTAGGCAAACTGTTTTCATTTTAGAAACCAGAACATGGCGGAGCGATTTCTGAATAGTTTGCTAAGTGTGTCCTTTGAGCATGTGTCGATACTAATAGGATCGAAAGAAAGGCAGCACTGATTTCTGATCAGCTTTCTCCATGAACATAATAACATAATTATTCCACAATACTGATGACGGATCAGCTCCTAAAGAGATATTATCACCGAATGGCTGCAAATATTGCAGAGGTTTATTCAAATGCTTACCCTATAATAATGCACTCAATCACAGATTCATTTGGCACATCATTGCGCACAGCTTAGGCTACAAATATACTGAAACAAGTCACAGACAGTTACCTACAAGTAGCAAAATAGAACTCAATTGATTTAACATGAACAATGATTAAAATAGGCCTATAGCCTACCCTACTGTTTCTATTTTAATACAGTCATCTGTTTTCATTTGAAGCATATTTTTATACGTTGCTTGTTTGTATCAATTGCAAAGACATTGGCAACTTTGAATTTGTAGTCAACTTTGTCAGAAAGATGGATTAACCTTTTGATTCTATGCTTAGCAGAGATCTTCTGTGTAAAAAGTAACGTGGGAGGGCAAAAAAACTTCTAACCACGCACTTACAGTGCCTTCAGAAAGTATTCACACCCCTTGACTTTGTCCACATTTTGTTGTGTTGCAAAGTGTGTTTAAAATGGATTTAATTGTAATTTTTTGTCATTGATATCCACAAAATACGCTGTCAACGTGGAAGAAAAACATTTGTAAAAAATATATAAAACACTAATATATCTTGGGGCGGCAGGTTGTCTGGGGGTTAGAGCGTTGGGCCAGGAACCGAAAGTTTGCTAGATCGAATCCCCGAGCTGACAAGGTAAAAATCTGTTTTTCTGTACCTGAACAAGGCAGTTAACCCACTGTTCCTAGGCTGTCATTGTAAATAAGAATTTGTTCGTAACTGACTTGCCTAGATAAATAAAGGTTAAATAAAAAAATATATTGTTAAGTATTGAACCCGCTGAGTCAATACATGTTAGAATCACCTTTCCACACCTGTATTGTGCAACATTTGCCCATTATTATTTTCTAAATTCTTCAAGCTCTGCCAAATTGGTTGTTGATCATCGCTAGACAAACATTTTCAGGACTTGCCATATATTTTCAAACAGATTTAAGGCAAAACTGTATCTCGGTTACACAGGAACATTCTTGGTAAGAAACTCCAGTGTAGATTTGCCCTTGTGTTTTAGGTTATTGTCCTTGTCAGGGGGTGAGTGTAGCTGGTGCATAGAAGTCAGGCGCAGGAGAGCAGAAATGAGTGGACAAAGCACTTTACTAAGGCAATCATTTGCACAGAATGCAACCGCGTCACAAACCAAATGTCCAATGAACAAGTGAGGCAGCACAAAGTACAAAAACACAAGTACAAAGTACCGGCTGCCACAAAGCACGGGTAATTAAACAAAACCCAGTGCAAACCAGCCGGAAGCGTGCCGACCTTGACAATAAACAATTTCACACACAGACATGGGGGGAACAGAGGGTTAAATACATGACAAGTAATGAGGGAAATGTAAACCAAGTGTGTGGGAAAACAAGACAAAACAAATGGAAAATGAAAGGTGGATCGGCGATGGCTAGAAGACCGGTGACGTCGACCGCCGAACAAACAAGGAGCGGAACCGACTTCGGCGGAAGTCGCGATAGTCCTGCTGAAAAGTGAATTCATCTCCCAGAGTCTGGTGGAAAGCAAACTGAACCAGGTTTTCTTCTAGGATTTTGCCTGTGCTTATCTCCATTACGTTTCTTTTTTATCCTGAAAAACTCCCCAGTTATTAACGATTACAAAGATAGCCATAACATGATGTAGCCACCACAATGCTTGAAAATATGGCGAGTTCAATACAAACATTTGTAAAATATGGAAAAACAAAACAAAAACATAACCATTCCAAAAGATCTTTCAGCACCCCGATGGAGTTGACCTTAGACAAAAATGTGACAGAGGTCACGTTTTACGGAGTTGACAAGGTGCATATTTTTATTTTGAAGTGGTATACAAAATAGCAAAAAGTCATATTCTGTCTTAGTCTATAACGGAGATGGAGTTGACAGGTTATGGTTGTGTCCATGGTGATATCAATAATGTTTGTTTAAATCTATCAAAAGTAGAGGACCTTCAGGAACATGAATTGTCTTGTTGCATTCCATCGAATCAGGAGATCTGGAGATCATTTCTGATACCATTTTGACAAATCTGACGGAGTTGACTAAAACTCAGGACACATTTTTTAGGAATTACAGTTTTGAGAGAAATATGACTTAAAGTCAGTTAATATTCATTTTATCCAGTTTTTAGAATTGTAAACACTTTTATGGAGAGTGTGAAATTGTAATCCTTTGCTCTAGACAAGGGCATTTCCTCACACACAGCAGACATGGAAATGAATAACATAACAACTATTTAGAAAATGTAAATAATATAGATATTTTTCCTTGAAGTCATTTTTAAGCTCAAATAATGAAAGAACATATACAGTATTTGTTTTTATTATAAAGATTAAGTTTCCTTGCCAGACAAGGATTGCCCGATTTTCAAGAATTCCTGATAGTATACAGTAGTATTACTAAACTGGTCTGCCACTGCGAGGACGATCAGCTGTCCGTCTCGTCTCCCTGTAGCGCTGCCTTAGGCATTTCACAGTATGGACATAGCAATTTATTGCCCTGGCCACATCTGCAGTCCTCATGCCTCCTTGCAGCATGCCTAAGGCACATTCACGCAGATGAGCAGGGACCCTGGGCATCTTTCTTTTGGTGCTTTTCAGAGTCAGTAGAAAGGCATTTTAGTGTCCTAAGTTTTCATAACTATGATCTTAATTGCCTACCGTCTGTAAGCTGTTAGTGTCTTAACGACCGTTCCACGGGTGCATGTTCATTAATTGTTTATGGTTCATTGAACAAGCATGGGAAACCGTGTTGAAGTTATTTGGATCTTTAAGACCTATCTTTGAAAGACATGGTCCTGAAAAAGGGACGTTTCTTTGTTTGCATTTATATTTTGAGTTTATATTGATTTACTATAGTATTCACTGTAGGGTTTTTACTTTTACGCAAGACACTATAGGGAATACTGTAGTATTTACTATAGTGTTTTTGCAGACATTATTCTAGTATACTGTAGTATTTACTGCAGTGTTTTTATTTTATTATCTTTTAAATTATCTTTTTTATATACTTATATTTTGTAGGCTTTCTCCTTGAGGAACCTGTAGGCAGGCAGGCTGGCAGGCCTGAATGGTTAGGTTCAGAGCCTCTGCTCTTTTCTGTAACCTGTAGGGAACACAATATATGGTCTATACTTAGCATGCATGTTTTTCAGTCATGTTTTTCAGTCAAATTGGGATATGGGGGAGGGGAATTGGTGGGTCATACACAAACTAAATATTATCATATCAATACAGTGTATAGTATAGTATTCTACAGTACTACACAATTCTATAGTAAGCACTACACTGCCAAGGGATACTACAGTATGTAGTGTAGTATTCTACAGTATGCTACAACTTTCTGTAGTACTGTAAGTACTACACATGATCAAGGGATTCTACAGTTTACGACAATATACTATATAATTCTATAGTAAGTAGTACAATAGTATTCTATAGTAAACTGTAGTATTTTCTATGTGGGTAATGACCAAGTGAATGAATTACATGACTGTCCTACATGAAAAGTTGTTTAGAGAGCAAATAAAGTAGGACTCGTAAACCGTTTTTTTTTTTACTTATTTCAACCTCTTTACCTCCTGGAGATGGTTGGTCCCTCAGGTACCAATGAACACTTAATTTATTCATTAAATGCCATTATCAGATTATCTCAATTAATCAGAGTGTTCTGTTTCAGTAAATAGAGTCGGAAGATGACAGAGACTCACCTGAATGCGTTTCAACTCCTCACCCCTGCTGTCGAGAAGCAAGCTGCCAAATGGTTGAATGTTGAATGCGGGGTTCTGAATAAGAATGGATGATGTTGGTACAAGGGGAAGCTAAACAAAACAAGCAGGTGCTGAAACAAGGGCCCAGGCTTATCTCAGAGCATGAATAATGTACAGGCGGAAAGCACTAACATTCTGTTAGCACCGTTAGCTGTAAACAGACAATTAACATAGTATGAGAACTGCCTAGTAGTGGCCTACCTGAGGTATTTCCTTGTCCTTAGGAGAAGAGGGAGGGGTCATGGGTTAGGGCCACACACACACAAATGCACACACATGCACACATTGCCACACACACACACGCCCTGGAATATAATCTTTATTTATTTATCCTTTATTTAAATAGGGAGTCACATTAAGATAAAAAATATATTTTACAAGAGAGCCATATACACACAACAATAAAAACAGAATATTAAAACAACATACACAAACACTACCCATCAAATTTTTAGAACACCTATTCATTCAAGGGGTTTTCCTTATTTTTACTATTTTCTACATTGTAGATTACTAGTGAAGACATCAAAACAATGAAATAACACATGGAATCATGTAGTAACCAAAAAAGTGTTAAACAAATTAAAATATATTTGAGATTTGAGATTCTTCAAATAACCACCTTCTGCCATGATGACAGCTTTGCACAATCTTGGCATTCTCTTAACCAGCTTCATGAGGTAGTCACCTGGAATGCATTTCAATTAACAGCTGTGCCTTCTTAAAAGTTAATTTGTGGAATTTCTTTCCTTCTTAAAACCTCTTATGGATCCCTTCACGCTTAATCCCTTTTGCGGGATTGATTTGACAACATCCAGTGAAATGGCAGCGCGCCAAATTCAAACTACAGGAATATCAATATTCAACATTCACAAAAATATATGTGTAATACATCAACATAAAGCTTAACTTCTTGTTAATCCAGCCGCTTTGTGAAATGCGAAAGCAGACCATGCGATTACCTGAGGACAGCGCTCCGCATACAAACACATGAAAATCAGATTTCAACCAGGCAGGTGCGCAACAAAAGTCAGAAATAGCTATATAATTAATGCCTTACCTTTGAAGATCTTCTTCTGTTGGCACTCCAAAATGTCCCAGAAACATCACAAATGGTCCTTTTGTTCGAAAATGTGAACAAAAATGTCCATTTATTTGGCGCGTTTGATTCAGAAATACACCGTTTCAACTGGCCCAACATGCCTACAAAGTATCTAATGAGTTAACTGTAAACTTGGTCCAAACATTTAAAAAAAAAATCCTAATCCAACCTCAGGTACCCTAACACGTAAATAATCGATACAATTTAAGACGGAATAAACTGTTTCTAATACCGGATAAAAACAATGTGAAGAGATTTGAGACTTGCGCGTTCCAGTTCACACGCAACAAAAGACTAGAGTCCACCTGGAGTGATACTTACAAAGAACAGCCCTACTTCTTTATTTCTCAAAAGAAAAACATCAACCAATTTCTAAAGACTCTTGACATCTAGTGGAAGCCATAGGAACTGCATACAGGTTCCTCATGAATAGGGCTTTCAATAGAAAACAATTGGAAAACACAATGACCTCAAAAAAAATGTTGGATGGAAGGATTGTGCTCGGGGTTTCGCCTGCCAAATCAGTTCTGTTATACTCATAGACATTATTCTAACAGTTTTAGAAACTTCAGAGTGTTTCCTATCCACATCTACAATTATGTGCAAATCCTAGCTTCTGGTTCTGAGAAACAGGCTGTTTACTTTGGGCACGCTTTCATCTGGATGTCAAAATACTGCCCCCTAGCCTTAAGAAGTTTTTAATGCGTTAGAGCCAAACAGTTGTGTTGTGACAAAGTAGGGCAGTATACAGAAGATAGCCCTATTTGGTAAAAGACCAAGTCCATATTATGGTAAGAATACCTCAAATAAGCAAAAAGAAACATCCATCATTACTTTGAGACATGAAGGTTAGTCAATGCGGAAAATGTCATTAACTTTGAAAGTTTCTTCAAGTGCAGTCGCAAAAACCATCAAGCACTTTGATGAAACTGGCTTTCATGAGGACCGCCACACGAATTTGAAGGACCAGATTTACCTCCGCTGCAGTGGATAAGTTCATTAGAGTTACCAGCCTCAGAAATTACAGCCCAAATAAATGCTTCACAGAGTTCAAGTAACAGACACATCTCAACATCAACTGTTCAGAGAAGACTGTATGAATCAGGATTTCATGGTCAAATTGCTGCAAAGAAACCACTACTAAAGGACACCAATAATAAAAAGAGACTTGCTTGGGCCAAGAAACACGAGCAATGGACATTAGATCGTTGGCAATTTGCCCTTTGGTCTCGAGTCCAAATTTGAGATGTTTGGGTCCAACCGCTGTGTCTTTGTTAGACGCGTTGTGGGTGAATGGTTGATCTCTGCATGTGTATTTCCCACCGTAAAGCATGGAGGAGGAGGTGTTATGGTGTGGGGGTGCTATGCTGGTGACACTGTCTGGGATTTATTTAGAATTCAAGGCACACTTAACCAGCATGGCTACCACAGCATTCTGCAGCGATACGCCATCTGGTTTGGGCTTAGTGGGACTATCATTTGTTTTTCAACAGGACAATGACTCAACACACCTCCAAGCTGTGTAAGGGCTATTTTACCAAGAAGGAGAGCGGATGGAGTGCTGCATCAAATGACCTGGCCTCCACAATCCCCAGACCTCAACCCAATTGAGATGGTTTGGGATGAGTCGGACAAAAGAGTGAAGGAAAAACAGTCCGTGCTCAGCATATGTGGGAACTCCTTCAAGACTGGAAAGTATTCCAGGTGAAGCTGGTTGAGAGAATACCAAGAGTGTGCAAAGCTGTAATCAATGCAAAGTGTGGCTATTTGAAGAATCTCAAATATTAAATATATTTTGATTTGTTTAACACTTTTTTTGGTTACTACATGACTCCATATGTGTTATTTCATAGTTTTGATGTGTTCACTATTATTCTACAGTGTAGAAAATAGTAAAGAAAAACCCTTGAATGAGTAGGTGTTCTAAAAAATTTTACCAGTAGTGTATATGTGTGTAAAACAATATAATTCAGCAAAAATAAACATATTTAATTAAAGCAATCACATTCAACTACATAGGCAGTTTCAATTATTGATTGAGGATCTCTGAGTGGACCCAGGACATCCACAAATTAGGGGCAAAAAAACTAAAAGCATATTTTCCCAAATCTGTGGAGACTGAAGGGATCTCTAGTGTTATCCATTCCTGTGAACGGGTTTGGTAACTTAGGATTCTTATCTTAAATAATTATGTTACATATAGAGGGAGTTTCTGTAAGATTGCTTTGTAAATAAATAAAAGAGAATGCAGCTCTCTTCTTACAAACAGAGAGATCCATTCTACATTTTACACAGACTACAATGATGAGTCCTAAAATTGTCCCCGGTGATAAAAGGTATTGCGGAATGGTAGACTGCGTCCAAGGGTTTTAAAACAGAGGTTGCCACATGCATGTAAACAATATCACCAAAATCCAATTCAGATAACAATCTTTCTCCTATTTTTAAAACTAAGGCGTGATTTATTTTGATATAGAAAACCAATCTTGGATCTTAGCTTCCTAGTCAGATTTTCTATATGCATTACAAAGGACAATTTGTCACGAATCCAGACACCCAGGTACTTATATCGAGTAACAAGCTCAATTATAGCGCAAATATGTAGGTCCTCAGGGTCAACATTCTGTGACCTAGAGAACAGCATGAGCTTGGTTTTACTTGTATTTAACACGAATTTAAGATCTGTAAGTGATTTCTGAATTGAATCAAAGTCATGCTGAAGTTCACGAATGGCCTGTTGCACTGAGGTGGCACAGAAATACATAACCATGTCATCTGCATAGAGATGAATCTGCATAGAGCAGGGGTGTCAAACTCATTCCACGGATGGACTAGTGTCTGCAGGTTTTCGTTTTTTCCTTTCCATAAAGCCCTAGACAACCAGGTGTGGGGAGTTCCTAACTAATTAGTGATGTTAATTCATCAATCAAGTACAAGGGAGGAGCGAAAACCCGCAGACACTCGGCCCCCCGTGGAATGAGTTTGACACCTGTGGCATAGAGTATTAACAGTGTTTCCGATGTCATTAATATAAAAAGTGAAACAATAATGGACCAAAAATCGACCCGAGGAACATCTTTTTGAATCTCAAGAAATTCAGATTTAACCACCTCTATCAAGATGGCCTGAGTTCTGTCGCTAAGATACAGTTGAAGTCGGAAGTTTACATATACCTTAGCCAAATACATTTGAACTCAGTTTTTCACAATTCCTGACATTTAATCCTAGTGAAAATTCCCTGTTTAGGTCAGTTAGGATCACCACTTTATTTTAAGAATATGAAATGTCAGAATAATAGCAGAGAGAATGATTTATTTCAGCTTTTATTTATTTCATCACATTCCCAGTGGGTCAGAAGTTTACATACACTCAATTAGTATTTGGTAGCATTGCCTTTAAATGATTTAACATGGGTCAAATGTTTCGGGTAGCCTTCCACAAGATTCCCACAATAAGTTGGGTGAATTTTGGCCCATTCCTCCTGACAGAGCTGGTGTAACTGAATCAGGTTTGTAAGCCTCCTTGCTCGCACACACTTTTTCAGTTCTGCCCACAAATGTTCTATAGGATTGAGGTCAGGGCTTTGTGATGGCCACTCCAACACCTTGAATTTGTTGTCCTTAAGCCATTTTGCCCCAACTTTGGAAGTATGCTTGGGGTCATTGTGGGGTGGCAGGTAGCCTACTGGTTAGAGCGTTGGACTTGTAACCGAAAGGTTGGAAGATTGAATCCCTGAGCTGACAAGGTAAAAATCTGTCATTCTGCCCCTGAACAAGGCAGTTAACCCACTGTTCCTAGGCTGTCATTGAAAAAATAATTTGTTCTTAACTGACCTGTTGAGTTAAAAAAAATATATTTTTAAAAATTGTCCATTTGGAAGACCCATTTGTGACCAAGCTTTAACTTCCTAACTGATGTCTTGAGATATTGCTTCAATATATCTACATAATTTTCCATCCTCATGATGCCATCTATTTTGTGAAGTGCACCAGTCCCTCCTGCAGCAAGCACCCACACAACATGATGCTGCCATCCCCATGCTTCACGGTTGGGATGGTGTTCTTCAGCTTGCAAGCCTTCCCCTTTTTCCTCCAAACATAACGATGGTCATTATGGCCAAACAGTTATATTTTTGTTTCATCAAACCAAAGGACATTTCTCCAAAAAGTACGATCTTTGTACCCATGTGCAGTTGCAAACCGTAGTCTGGCTTTTTTTATGGCGGTTTTGGAGCAGTGGCTTCTTCCTTGCTAAGGGTCCGTTCAGGTTATGTCGATATAGGACTTGTTCTACTGTGGCTATAGACACTTTTGTACCTGTTTCCTCCAGCATCTTCACAAGGTCCTTTGCTGTTGTTCTGGGATTGATTTGCACTTTTCGCAAAGTGCGTTGATCTCTAGGAGACAGAACACGTCTCCTTCCTCAGCGGTATGATGGCTGCGTGGTCCCATGGTGTTTATACTTGCGTACTATTGTTTGTACGGATGAACGTGGTACCTTCAGGAATTTGGAAATTGCTCCCAAGGACGAACCAGACTTGTAGAGGTCTACATTTTTTTCCTGAGGTCTTGGCTGATTATTTTTGATTTTCCCATGATGTCAAGCAAAGAGGCACTGAGTTTGAAGGCAGGCCTTGAAATACATCCACAGGTACACCTCCAATTGACTCAAATTATGTCAATAAGCCTATCAGAAGCTTCTAAAGCCATGACATCATTTTCTGGAATTTTCCAATTTTCTAAGTGAAATAATCTGTCTGTAAACAATTGTTGGAAAAATGACTTCTGTCATGCACAAAGTAGATGTCCTAATCGACTTGCCAAAACTATGGTTTGTTAATAAGAAATTTGTGGAGTGATTGAAAAACGAGGTTTTTAATGACTACAACCTAAGTGTATGTAAACTTCTGACTGGATATCCATGCTTTTGGAATACTTCCTGATAACAATGTTTAATAAAACATTTGGGCTACTGAGCCAGCAATAAGGGGTGCTGCACACTTAAGCAGACCAGGCTCCAAATGATCAGCCCATTTGGATTTTTTTGTTTAACTTCTTGTCAATACCCCTATAACAGCGGCGCTGTTTTCACTTTGGACAAAAATCGTGCCCAAATTAAACGGCCTCATACTCTGCTCTAGATCATACAATATACATATTATTATTACTATTGGATAGAAAACACTCTGAAGTTTCTAAAACTGTTTGAATTATATCTGTGAGTAAAACAGAACAAATTTTGCAGCAAACTTGCATACAGGAAGTAAAAAATCTGAAAACGAGGCTCTGTTTCAGGGCCTGCCTATTCAACTGACTTTTATTTATCGATATGTATGCACTTCATACGCCTTCCACTAGATGTCAACAGGCAGTGGAAGGTTGAATGGGATGTCTAGCTTGATCTGAGGCCGAATAAGAGCTTTTGGAGTGGCAGGTCCGGTATTTTGTTTGTTTTCGACGGCGTGCGGGGGACCTCGACATTATCTTCTGAAGAGCGTTCGGTATACACAGCGAATTCCTCCGGCTATGATTTTATTTGATACATATGAGAAAAACATCATAAAGTAGGATTTTTCAACCGAGTTTGATCAGTTTATTCAACGTTTATTGGGAATTTGGGAATTTTTCGTTCCATGGGTCAAGGGATGATGGACACGTGAGCTCGACATGGCTAGCCAAAGTTGCTAATTTGATAGAAGAAATGGATATTCTAAAACCAAACAACGATTTATTCTGGACCTAGGACTCTTTGCACAACATTCTGATGGAAGAACAGCAAAAGTAAGACAACATTTATGATGTTATTTCGTATTTCTGTGTAATATGTTGACTCCAACACCGCGGAGAATAGGTGAGCGCTGTCTCACAATAACGCATGCTGTATGTTGTGGTAAAGTTATTTTTTTAAATCTAACACAGCGGTTGCATTAAGTACCAGTGTATCTTTCATTTGCCATACAACAAGTATTTTTATGTAAAGTTTATGATGAGTTCTTTGGTCAGATTAGGTGAGTGTCCAAAATATCTCCGAACATTCTGGTGAATCATTGCTACGTATTCACAATGTATAACCACGATTTGCAGCTCTAAATATGCAAATTTTCGAACAAAACATAAATGTATTGTATAACATGATGTTATAAGACTGTCATCTGATGAAGTTGTTCAAGGTTAGTGATTAATTTTATCTCTATTTTGGCGGGGAGTAAATTGCGTTGTGTGTTTGGCTACTGTAGTGAGCTAACAGAAATATATATTGTGTTTTCGCTGTAAAATACTTAAAAAATCGGAAATATTGGCTGGATTCACAAGGTGTTTATCTTTCATTTGCTGTACACCATGTATTTTTCATAAATGTTTTATGATGAGTATTTATATATTTCACGTGGCTCTCTGTAATTATTCTGGCTGCTTTGGTGCTATTTGTGATGGTGGCTGCAATGTAAAACCAGGATTTGTAGCTATAAATATGCACATTTTCGAACAAAACATAAATGTATTGTATGACATGATGTTATAAGACTGTCATCTGATGAAGTTGTTCAAGGTTAGTGAATAATTTTATCTCTATTTGTGGGTTTTGTGAAGGCTACCTATGCGGTGGAAACATGGTGAAAATATGCCGTTGTGTGTTTGGCTATTGTGGTTAGCTAATATAAATACATATTGTGTTTTCGCTGTAAAACATTTTAAAAATCGGAAATGATGGCTGGATTCACAAGATGTTTATCTTTCATTTGCTGTATTGGACTTGTGATTTCATGAAATTATATTATATGATATCCCTGTCCCGTTAGGCTAGGCTATGCTAGTCAGCTTTTTTGATGAGGAGGATCCCTGATCCGGGAGAGAGAAGCGGTAGAGGTTTTTAATGTTAACAAAGCATCCAGGACTTCTTTATCAGTGAATTTCCGGGAAAAAAAACTCCTGACCAGCGTTTTCAGTATCATTCAATAGATTGTCACCATCTACTGTACATCTAAACTACTCTTTGAAGAGCTGTCTTTGAAATACATTCAAACATAAAGCCTGCAGAGATAAAAGGGTGATTAAATGCATTAATGATATCAATTTTGTCAGTAATAGGGCCAGAATCTAAATTAATTTATTGGGGGAGAGAAGAGGAGACACAAACCTTCAGTGATTTAACAGCTTTCCAAAATGTAGCTAGAATCCCTGTACATTCAGATAGTGTATTAACATAATAATCAGATGTTGCTTTTTTAACTAGTTTTACACACAGATTTCTCAATCGCCGGAAAGACGGCCAGTCTGGGCCCAAGTCTGTGAATCGAGCACTGGCCCAGGCACCATCTCTGTTGTGTATGACTCTGGACTGAACCAAGGCCAAGACCATTTTTTTTATTACGTTTTTTAAAGGGAGCATGTTATCTACAATACAATTGAAAACATTTGAGAAGTGTTTCAGAGCCAACTCTGGGTCTGGTATTGTCACGTTCCTGACCTGTTTTCTCTTGTTTTGTATGTCTTTATTGGTCAGGGCGTGAGTGTTGGGTGGGTAGTCTATGTTTTGTATTTCTAGGTTGGTTTTTGTGTTCGGCCTGGTATGATTCTCAATTAGAGACAGGTGTGTATCGTTTGTCTCTAATTGAGAGTCATACTAAGGCAGCCAGGGTTTCACTGGGGTTTTGTGGGTGTTTGTTCCTGTGTCCTCACAGGACGGTTGAAGGTTAGTCACATTTGTTGTTTTGTAGTTTTGTAGTGTCTTGTTTGCTGTTGTCATTAAAAGATGGCTTATTTCCCTCAATCTGCATCTTGGTCCTATCCATGCTCCTTCTCGTCTAAGGGGGAGAACAACATTGACTGCCTTTACAGGTATAGATGCAATATAATCAAAGTCACCAAAATAAGGGTCACAAAAAATGCCTGTTCATTGAAATTTTTACAATTCCTCTTGTTGATAAAACAAGGTTTGGTTTGAGGCATCCGTATATCCCTGACACATACAATGGGACAGTGGTCACTCATTTCCAAAGCAAACACCCCACTCCCAGCATATTTCTCTGGAGTATTTGTAAATATCAGGTAAATCAAAGTCGATTTCGTAGGGTCCTTTAAGTTTGGACGAGTGGACTTTGTAATCAGCTGGGTCAAATTTAGATTAGTACAAAAATAATTTAAACAGTTAGCATTCTGCGTTCCCCATGCAAGATTAACATCTCCAGCGATCAACACCTCTGGGGTGGTAAAAATGCAATTCAAGTTTGTTTAGAACACACCTCTTGACGGAGAGTGGACGATAAATTCCTATAACTGTTGTTTTTGAGTTTGAACCCATCGGAAGACTTAAAGCCAACAATTCAAACCGTTTAGGACTGGAGGTCGCCTTTAACAGAGACACAGAAATACTATTCTTTGTGTGCTTCTACACCTGCATTGCTTGCTGTTTGGGGTTTTAGGCTGGGTTTCTGTACAGCACTTTGAGATATCAGCTGAAGGGCTATATAAATACATTTGATTTGATTTGATTTTGATTTTAAATAGCAACACCGCCACCTTTGCCTTTTCTATCAGCCCTAAACACATTGTAACCATCTATAGCAACCTCCGAGTCCAGGGTTTTATCAGTTAACCAGGTCCAGATCTTGATAAACTACGACTATACGATATAAAAATGTCAAACCTTTTCTGCATTTAAAATCATAGAGTTTCAATACAAGTGAAATTACTTTGAGATTTCCGAACAACAGGAGACTCCAAGATTCGATTGTACCTATTAGGAAAAGAAAACAATGTAGGAATAGCAATTACATTTCTCCGGTTAGCACAATTAGGCATGTCACCACTTTCATATACAACTTTCATGTGGAACTCTCACAGTGATCAAAGAGGACATGGTAAAAACGGACTTACATGTAATGCTAATATGGTCCTCACATCAATTTAGTTGACCAAGAACATTTTTTAATATTTGATGACAACAGCCGGGAGCCATTTTCACACAGGTGAATTCTGTCTTCCACAAAGTAGCCAGGCCTATTCCAGAAGGAGTCAAAATTGTCGACCAAGGACATGCCCAAGTCCTTGGTCAGACGCATTAACCACTGGTGAAGAGACCAAAGATGGCTAAAACACTCAGTCCCACAATGGCGAGGAGATAGAATTGGGCCCGAGACAATTATATGTCCTCCTAATTTCTGAGCATTCTCCTAGAGTTGAAAGAAATCCAAGAGTTGTAAGAAATTGCTTTACACGCCTAATATCATTAGACCCAATATACAACACAACTGTTTTCAGATCAGGAATTTGTTTCTTGATGGTGGGCATGACTTCTAATAAATCCTATTCCCTAGCTCCAAGAAAACAAAGTGTACGGGTATTTCAGACTTCCACTGATCTAACCATGGAGCTTCCCATAATAATGGTTGATGGCTGTTGTCCATTTTCAAGCCTGAGCCCTCAGCCCAACCCACCAGGGGCTCCTCTAACTCACCACCCCACAAATGATAGGAATAGCAGAGCCCACCGTAGACCCCGGTGAAGCAGAACCCACCTTAGTCCCTGGAGATGCCATCACAATGTTAGCCGATACCGAAGGAACCAGTGCCGATATAATGGCGCCGGAGGGGATGGCTGCCGTTTTACGGGCTCCAAACCAACTGTGCTATTTTGTGTGTTTTTTCGCATTGTTCTGTAACTTATCCTCTAACGAGTCACAAACCCGGATCCGGGATCCCACCCCATCAAAAAAGCTGACTAGCATAGCCTAGCCTAACGCCACAGGGATATCATATAACATAATTTTCATGAAATCACAAGTCCAATACAGCAAATGAAAACATAAATAAACATTTTGTGAATCCAGCCATCATTTCCGATTTTTAAAATGTTTTACAGCAAAAACCCAATATGTATTTCTATTAGCTAACCACAATAGCAAAAGACTCAACCGCATATTTTCACAATTTTTCTACCGCATAGGTATCTATCACAAAACCGACCAAATAGAGATAAAATTAGTCACTAACCAAGAAACAACTTCATCAGATGACAGTCTTATAACATGTTATACAATACATTTATGTTTTGTTCGAAAATGTGCATATTTGAGGTATAAATCATAGTTTTACATTGCAGCTACCATCAAAAATATCATCAAAGCAGGCAGAATAATTAGAGAGCAACGTGAAATACCTAAATACTCATCATAAAACATTTATGAAAAATACACGGTGTACAGCAAATGAAAGATAAACATCTTGTGAATCCAGCTAATATTTCCCGATTTTTTTTAAAGTGTTTTACAGCGAAAACACAAAATATAGCATTATATTAGCTTACCACAATAGCCAAACACACAACCGCATTTATCAGCAGCAAAAGGTAGCGATCGCAAAAAAACAGCAAAATATATAAAATTCATCACTAACCTTGACCAACTTCATCAGATGACAGTCTTATAACATCATGTTACACAATACATATATGTTTTGTTTGAAAATGTGCATATTTAGAGGTACAAATCTTGGTTTTACATTGTGAATACGTAGCAGAAATGCACAAAATTTTCCGGAGATATTTTGGACAGTCACCTAATCTAATCAAAGAACTCATCAAACTTTACTAAAAAATACATGTTGTACAGCAAATGAAAGATACACGGGTTCTTAATGCAACCGCTGTGTTAGATTTTTTAACATAACTTTAGTACGACATACAGCTTGCGTTATTGCGAGACAGCGCCCGCTATAAGGGCGGAGAATAGGACTAAACATTTCACACAAAAATACGAAATAACATCATAAATTGTTCTTACTTTTTGCTGAGCTTCCATCAGAATCTTGTACAAGGAGTCCTTTGTCCAGAATAAATCGTTGTTTGGTTTTAGAATGTCCTCTTCTCCTGTCGAATTAGCAACATTAGCTAGCCATGTGGCGCACACATGCCCAAATTCTCCTGACGCAAAAAAGGAAAATTCCAAAACTTGCAATAAACGTTCAATAAACTGATACAGCTCGGTTGAAAAAAACTACTTTATGATGTTTTTATCACATCTATCAAATAAAATCAGAGCCGGAGACATCCACCGTCTATACCGAAGGCTTTTCAGAAGCCAATGCTGATGTCCTTCCCGCGCCTAGGTAGAGAAAGGATATTGTGGACACGTGATTCCAAGAGCTCTTGTTCGACCTCAGATCAAGCTAGACACCCCATTCCACCTTCCACTGCCTGATGACATCTAGTGGAAGGCGTATGAAGTGCACGTATATCCATAGATTTCAAGCAATTGAATAGGAAGGCCCTGGAACAGAGCCTCGATTTCAGATTTTTCACTTCCTGTCGGGAAGTTTGCTGCAAAATGAGTTCTGTTTTACTCACAGATATAATTCAAACGGTTTTATAAACTTGAGAGTGTTTTCTATCCAATAGTAATAATAATATGCATACTCAATACTGCCCCTGCAGCCCAAACAGGTTAAGAATTGTTGACTTGCGTAAAGCTGGAAAGGGTTACAAAAGTATATCTAAAAGCCTTGATGTTCATCAGTCCACGGTAAGAAAAATTGTCTATAAATGGAGAAAGTTCAGCACTGTTGCTACTCTCCCTAATAGTGTCCATCCTGCAAAGATGACTGCAATAGCACAGTGCAGAATCCTCAATGAGGTAATTAAGAAGAATCATAGAGTGTCAGCTAAAGACTTACAGAAATCTCTAGAACATGCTAACATCTCTGTTGATGAGTCTACGAGAGGTAAAACACTAAATAAGAATGGTGTTCATGGGAGGACACCACGGAAGAATCCACTGCGGTCCAAAAGAAACATTGCTGCGCGTCTGAAGATCGCAAAAATGAGCATCTGGATGTTCCACAGCACTACTTGCTAAAAATTCTGTGGACAGATGAAACTAAAGTTGAGTTGTTTAGAAGGAACCCACAACACTAATTGTGAAGAAAAAAAGACTCAACACACCAAAATCAAAACCTCATCCCAACTGTAAAGTATGGTGAAGGGAGCATTTTGGTTTGGAGCTGCTTTGCTGCCTCAGGACCTGGATAGCTTGCTATCATCAACGGAAAAATTAATTCCTAAGTTTTATCAAGACATTTTGCAGGAAAATGTAAGGATATCTGTCCGCCAATTGAAGCTCAACAGAAGTTGGGTGATGCAACAGGACAACGACCCAAAACACAGAAGTAAATCAACATCAGAATGACTTCAACAGAAGAAAATACGCCTTCTGGAGTGGCCCAGTCAGAGTCCTGACCTCAACCTGATTGAGATGCTGTGGCATGACCTCAAGAGAGCAGTTCACACCAGACATCCCAAGAATATTGCTGAACTGAAACCGTTTGGCAAAGAGGAATGGTGAGTTGATCTGTTGATTGTGGCCTGTGAAATGTTCCTCTTCAATGGCTGTGCGAAGTCGCTGAATATTGGTGGGAACTGAACACGCTGCCATACACGTCGATCCAGAGCATCCCAAACATGCTCTGTGGGCGACATCTCTGGTGACATGTCTGCCGTTACTGTAATCTTTGCTGTATCTCCCATTACATTTCCATTTTCTGTTACAAAATGTTTTAAAACATTTTCTATTTTATAAGCCCTAATGAATGTGACCTAGTACTTGTGGTAACTATATGGAAGTAATCTGGTGTTAGTGGCGTTGTTACTAAGGAATTTGGGGTAGTTCATTAGAACGTTAACCCATTTCCAGGACTAGAACTGGGGCAGGTGCAGCATCTCCCAACAGTAGAAGGTCTGTTGGCTCTTTTTCACAGTGTGAAACCTCCTGTCCTCACTAGTGATTCTTCCGCTCATTCAGGGTCAAGCACATTGAAGATGAATGAGTCCTCTTGAAACAATATTAAACTGTTAAAAGCTTCAGAAGGTAATGGCCCCCTTTCATAATGCCAATTGAGGTTGGTGTTGGTATGATACTTAAGAGCACAACAGTGTGATGGTATCACGGTATATCTGCCTCCACTTCCCCTGTCCTCCTCTTTGATCCTGTGTAGATCAGTTTGTAGAGCATGGCACTTGCAATACCAGGAGTGTGTGTTCGATTCCTGCTGGGGTCACCATTATGAAAATGTATTCACTCACTACTGTACGTAGCTAAACGTGTCTGCTTGATGGCATATATTGTATATTTACCCAGAACCAGTTCTTACCCCAGACTGACAACAGTAACAGTTATACTGCCTTGTCTCCTGTTTGCACTCCACAACAACCACTTTTTCCAGGAAGAAGGAGTCTTTGGTGAGAGAAAAGCAGAGCGTAAAGCTCCCACATTCAAACTAATATCTGGTTTTGTTCTCGAGTTCTTTTGCATCTATTTAACCCTCTTTGAATTTGATTCAATTCTAGTTTGATCTTGGATCTTGCTCGGTTAACTGATGGTGTGCTGCAGGCTTCGTATACAGCTGGTACGGTAATCTACATGTATCAATCAGTACAGAATAATGCATCCACCAGTCTCTTGAAGTTCAAAGAAGAGGGGTGGCTGGGAGTCCGTGTTCACTGGCAGAGCCCCAAGCCTCTATCTGCCGCTCTGTCAGGAAGGCCTTGTGAACATTGTCCTGTTAGCAACGACGACAGCAGCTTATTAGCATTGGCCTCACCTTTCCTGGGAAACACTTTGTGTGTGGCAACTCATAAATAGCACAACAGCCAAATGAAAAAAGAGCTTTCAAGTAGTTAAACAGTTACTAATGTGAGAAAGCGTCCGAGATAGTGACCATTCAAGTCCCACTCTGTGATTGCAGCAGTTTTTGATTATTTAAGTTATACACCCATTTATTTTTTGAAGAACATCAACCAGTCAATGGGAAGATAGAGATATGTTTACGGGCCTTTGGCGTTGAACTGGCTCCCTCCCTCCAGAGGACCTTGATTGACTGAATATGTTTACATGCTGTGATCTGTGGACTGTAGCACTTATCAGGGACTCAGGGCCCCAGGAGTGAGCTGGAAGCTTAGAGAGAGACTTGGTTGTGAAAGGAATGAGTTTGTGATATTTACAGACCTGAAATACTACATGAGGTAGAAGATGTTTGATTTTAGTCAGCCGTTTTTTTCTAGCCTGGTCCTAGATCTGTATGTGTTGTTGCCAGACTGTGTGTGCTGTAAATGCATGTGCTAAACTAAAGCAAATAGCTATAGACCAGGCTACCTTTCCACTGAAATATGCCTGTTCTTAGACCTTTTTTATCCAGGTTTATCTCATTGAGATACAATCTATTTTTCAACCAACAAACCAACACAGCAGCAGGGGGGAACAAAGTTTGAGACAAATATCATACTGTAACAACTGACCGAAATAAACACCCCATGAAAAAGATTTGACATAGAAACACATACATTTCAATTACAGAAACATACAAGCATCGTAGATAAAAAAAGATTTAAAAATCCATCATATGTAGCACACCCTTTGAAGGTCGGTCGTGGTGTAATCTGAGGCGAAGCATACCACACTGGCTCATCCCAACCTCTCTCTCTCTGGTCCATGGGATTGAGCTATGGAGGTCTGCCAGTGGAAGGTCAGGGAGATAAGGTGGAATGGTGTTCAGCCAGGAAGATAGGGAGCTGCCGCAATTACCGCCACGTCGATGAAAAGGCCTTTAAATATCTGTCGTCCGCCCCCTGTGATGCAGGCGGGGACACCTCCCCCTCCCCGCGCTCTCTGTTCCCGAGTGAAGGCCAGTACCAACCCTGGCTGGAACACACACCATGTACTGTAGATGCAAACTCACATCATTATAGGCACTGAACCTATCTGCTTTCACTCTCACTCAGTCACACACACACACACACAACCCTGAGTGAAGGCCAGCTCCAACCCGGAACCCTCACATACTTGTAGACACACTAGTCTTTAGCTCTTTCTCTCTCCTCGTTCCCGAGTGAAGGCCAGTGCCAACCCTGGAACACAGTGTAGATGCACACTCAAATGTAAACACATTGATACCCTTATCACTGTCTGTCTGTCACACACACGCACCAGTCTCACACCTTAATCTGTGATCCAAGGGGAGGAGATGCCTCAAGCGGTTTACTGGGTGAAATTTACATTTATACTGACATGGGAAAGCAGGTCTACCCCTGGAGCGTAACTAAAGCTAGGTTGGCGCTAGCCTCTCTGAAATAGGCAATTTCATGCAGATAGCAAATCCTGGGAGGCTGCAGTTTTGCAGCCACACTTTTCTGTCTTTGAGCTTCTTGTTTGAGGAAGATGTGCCACTCCCATTGCCTCAGCGAGTGGTTTGCTCTCCCCTCTTTTCTGTTTTCTCTGTCTGTACGTGGATGTGACTTGTTGTAGTACAAATGCTGCATTGGCTCTTTTGCTCTTTTCTTGGTGTCTGCTTTGAATCTGCCAGATGAGATCGCATTATGTGGCGTCCCAATTAGAATCTACATGTGCACGATGTTTTGATTCACCCTTTGAATAAGGAGCTCTGTCCTCTGTCTCTCTAGCGCTGACTCACACACGTTTTCCCTGTTCTGTATCTCTCTCTCTCTCTCCCTCTCTCCATTTCTCTCTATCTCTCTCTGTATCTCTCTCTCTCTCTCTCTCTCTCTCTCTTTCTGCGTGTTTCGCCATCCCTTCGCTTTGAGCAAAAACTCTGATGAGAGAATGCCATTAAAACTTGCCCCCGTCAATATTTAATCCAAACTGCTTTTGAAGCATTTTCCCGTTGATGATAAATTTGGCATTCTAATGTAAATTGATGTAAAATGAGAAATGTGCTCACTGGAGCATGGCCTAAGTCTTCCCTGTTTAGGATGAACACATTCCTCTGGCACCTCATTTGTTTTGCCAGCGCTCACATGCTTAGTGGGAGGCGTACATAGCATGAACTCTCCCTCTAATGATTTACTTATCTATTAAACATTCTCCGGGGAAATGTTATGTCTCAGACAGCTATAGGCGAGAGGGGGAGGGGTCTCCCCAACACCAACATCATATGCTAATAAAAACAGTTAGTAATTAGTTGTATACCCATTCTAAGGGGCTATGGGAAAATCCAGATGGCAGCTAAATGTAAAAAGATGGGCACATATCTGGATATTCTCAAGGCATTTGGTTTAGTGTGGTGAGATGAGCATTTTGGTGCATGTGACATACATGTACTGTAGAAGCCATAAGGGGTCCGGATTGGGCACAGACAGCAATGTAATGCTGGGTATAAAAGGGCCTTAGCTAATGTAGTCAGATCAGCTGTTGAGTGGATGGTGCTTAGAGGTTCCAGCAGAGCAAGGTACCATCCTTTCCAGCATAGAGACTCGAACGCAGAGATGGCACTCAGCCCTGGAAGTGACCAATTACACCATACATCAGGTGGCTGATGCAACTCCCATCGCTGTGACATTAAAAAAAGGACATAAGTGGTGCATCACAGGCCCATTTCCTCTGGGAGAGAGAGAGAGAGATGGTCGGGGCTTGGATTAGACTGGCAGCAGGAGTTCAGAGCAACACTGGCAGAGGAGAGATAGTGTCAGTCTCCTGATGGAAAGGAATGTGTGTGTGTGTGTGTGTGTGTGTGTGTGTGTGTGTGTGTGTGTGTGTGTGTGTGTGTGTGTGTGTGTGTGTGTGTGTGTGTGTGTGTGTGTGTGTGGAGTTGTGGAGGATAGAGACGATAATATAAATCACTCCCCGAGGCTCGAAACACGTGATCCTCATCTAACCCCCTCTGAATCTAAACTAGCATTTAGCAGCCGTTAAACAGGATAAGAGTGGCAAGAGTCAAGGAGCTCTGGGCCTTAATGCTGCCATCCTTCTTGACTCAATCCCCATGGCATGCAGTGAGGATCATAGCGACTGAGTTGGGTCTTTTCAAACACTATGCTGATGCTCTAGTAGTACATCAGTGGTAGGTATTGAAATGGGTACAGCAATGGGATGTATTGTAATGGGTACAGCGATGGTTGGTATTGTAATGGGTACAGCAATGGGAGGTACAGCATTGGGTACATTAATGGGAGATACAGCAAGGATAACAGTAACGGCTGGTACAGCAATGGGTACAGCCATGGTAGGTACAGCAATAGGAGGTATTGCAATGGAAGGTACAGCAATGGGTAAAGGTGATTATTTATGCAAGCGAACAGGACCTAAGCTATGTCAGAGAGCTAAATCTTTGATTGCTTGGGCCAAGAGGAACAAGCAGGAAAATCAATCAACAACAGTCATTGGCACCAAACCCCTTAACTTTTCGATCTGCATAAAAAGTAGTTGTGATTCTTCCGACGTTTGCTAACAGTCGGTAAATGCACCAATTCAACAGAGGTCTATGGGGTTTTCTCCATCTTTATCTGTCTGCTTTGAAGGACAATGAAAACAAATGATTTGTGAAAAGGCTTTCTCCCCCTCTGTGCATTCATGTACAGTAAATGGCCTTGTTAATACTTCGCCAGTGGTTTACTAGGTTGGCCCCATGCCAGCCTTTCTGAAAATGGGAGGACTCAAAGTGTGCCCTCTCCTCTGAGGCTAATCTAGGCCATGTGGAGGCTGTGCAGCAGCAGGGCAGAGATGAAATAGAACCGTAGGTAACAGTGCTCGCTAAGGAGTGGAATGACAGCAGCTGGTTTAGGTTAGGGCTGTCAGATCATACACCTCCGCTTAGAACCTACAGTACCTGTCATCATCATCGCTATCCCTCTACCTGAGCTTGAACTATGACATCAGCATAGACATGAACAGGTCTCTCTTGCAAAAGAGATGTTATCTCAATAGGAATAACCAATATAAGTCAAGGTAAAAAGGCTGCGACGTTTGCGACAGCATCGCTTTTTCACAGTGCTGCTGTTGGTGTGGGGTTGGCCACGGGACACATGTTGATCAGAAGGGGAGGGGGGAGGGCAGGAGGAGTGCGGATGAATGAGCAGGGGCCATGGTAATGCTTCACCAGATCGATTAAAGAGATGTGCATTTGCGCCATAGGAGCACACCAATAAATTCCCCATCCCAACTGGTCCCTATAGACCTTTTAATGGCTTTTTGAGGAGGAGGCGGAAGTGAACCCTGGAACCCCAAATAACTTCTAGTGTGTTTGTAAACAACAGCTGTTCCATCGCAGCTGTAAACCGCTAGCTAGCTAAGCTAGCTAACTTAGTATAGTTGTTTTAGTATTCACGGGTGGGATGGTCCTCACGACCGGGGACAAATCCGTTAAAAAAAAAAAAAGATGATAGATTTCCCAAAGAAGCATCGCAGCGTGCTGTATTGCTTACATGGATAATAGCGTTCGTTAGCAGCAGGAGGTGGCGGCTCCAGGATCATGTGTAACACACGGGTAAGTTGTTTATCAAGTTAACCATCTAAACTAGGTAATGGGAGCTGGCTAGCTAACTACAGTCGTGGCCAAAAGTTTTGAGAATGACACAAATATTAATTTCCACAAAGTTTGCTGCTTCAGTGTCTTCAGATATTTTTGTCAGATGTTACTATGGAATACTGAAGTATAATTACAAGCATTTCATAAGTGTCAAAGGCTTTTATTGACAATTACATGAAGTTGATGTCATGCCCTGACCTTGGAGAGCCTTTTTATGTCTCTATTTGGTTAGGTCAGGGTGTGATTTGGGTGGGCATTCTAGTTTTCTATTTCTTTGTTGGCCGGGTATGGTTCCCAATCAGAGGCAGCTGTCTATCGTTGTCTCTGATTGGGAATCATACTTAGGCAGCCTGTTTTTCCACCCTAAGTTGTTTTTGCACAGTAGCTGAGAGCCCTGCAGAACTTTACGTTAGTTTATATTGTTTTGTTGGTGTTTCATTATTAAATTATCATGAACACTTTCCACGCTGCGCTTTGGTCGACTCCTTTCGACGAGAGCCGTAACAGTTGATGAAAAGACTCAATATTTGCAGTGTTGACCATTCTTTTTCAAGACCTCTGCAATCCGCTCTGGCATACTGTCAATTAAGTTCTGGGCCACATCCTGACTGATGGCAGCCCATTCTTGCATAATCAATGCTTGGAGTTTGTCAGAATTTGTGGGGTTTTGTTTGTCCACCCGCCTCTTAAGGCTTGACCACAAGTTCTCAATGGGATTAAGGTCTGGGGAGTTTCCTGGCCATGGATCCAAAATATTGATGTTTTGTTCCCCGAGCCACTTACTTATCACTTTTGCCTTATGGCAAGGTGCTCCATCATGCTGGAAAAGGCATTGTTCGTCACCAAACTGTTCCTGGGTGGTTGGGAGAAGTTGCTCTCGGAGGATGTGTTGGTACCATTCTTTATTCATGGCTGTGTTCTTAGGCAAAATTGGCTGAGAAGCAACCCCACACATGAATAGTCTCAGGATGCTTTACTGTTGGCATGACACAGGACTGATGGTAGCGCTCACTGTGCATGCAGATGCACTCACACCTGCCTGCTGCCATTCCTGAGCAAGCTCTGTACTGGTGGTGCCCCAATCCCGCAGCTGAATCAACTTTAGGAGACGGTCCTGGCGCTTGCTCGACTTTCTTGGGCGCCCTGAAGCCTTCTTCACAACAATTGAACCGCTCTTGATGATCCGATAAATGGTTGATTTAGGTGCAATCTTACTGGCAGCAATATCCTTGCCTGTGAAGCCCTTTTTGTGCAAAGCGATGATGACGGCACGTGTTTCCTTGCAGGTAACCATGTTTGACAGAGCAAGAACAATGATTCCAAGCACCACCCTCCTTTTGAAGATTCCAGTCTGTTATTCGAACTCAATCAGCATGACAGAGTGATCTCCAGCCTTGTCCTCGTCAACACGCACACCTGTGTTAAGGAGAGAATCCCTGGCATGATGTCAGCTGGTGGGAGGGCTGAAATGCAGTGGAAATGTTTTTGGGGGATTCAGTTCATTTGCATGGCAAAGAGGGACTTTGCAATGAATTGCAATTCATCTGATCACTCTTCATATCATTATGGAGTATATGCAAATTGCCATTATACAAACAAACTGAGGCAGCAGACTTTGTGAAAATTAATATTTGTGTCATTCTCAAAACTTTTGGCCACGACTGTACATATGAATAGGATAGACAGCCATCCAATAATTGTTATTTTAATGACACAAATATTAGCTTGATCTGCAAAAAACAACAATGTTGGCTATCTAGTTAGTAGCTAAGCTAGCTATCTAAAGAACAGATTTCCAGACCCAAAAAGAGAACTATGGCAATACAAAAATATAATTGCAATGAAATATCAAATGTCATAACACTTAAGAATAATGAAGCAAGTCCCGGTCTAATTTCTTTGTTTCCTAACCTCAGATACAGAGACCTGTGAAAGCTGCTAAACCCTGTCTGCGAATGAAGGTCCCAAAGAAAGTCCTGGAGAGACTCAAGGATATATCTCTCCAATGGGTTATAGGTAGCCTGTATGCTATTGTTTAACTTTTAGAATTGGTTGTAGGTCTACAAAAATACTGTTTAAAGTAACAATGCATACACCTAGAACATGCATGCTCAACTTTGCTCATAGAACGACTGGCTGTGCAGGTTTCTGTTCCAGCCCTGACATTCTGCTTATTATTGGTATTAGACACTATTCCTTTAACTATTCAATCATCTCCTGTATGACATGAAATAAAGTGTTGATTCTTTTAATTATGTATAGTGTCTTTTTTGATCATTAAACATTCCCTGTTTGTCTGTTTTATTTGGTTGTCACTCACTCTCATATCAAATCAAATTGTGTTGGTCACATACACATATTTAGCAGATGTTATTGCAGGTGTAGCGAAATGCTCCAACAGTGCAGTAATATTGTCTTATGATATTGCACAGATTTGCAGCTGAAGCTGATGTCCTTGATCATTGGTGTGGGTCTAACAATCTCTGTATGGCTGACGTAGAATGCAACCCCTGTCCACAACAGCACTTCATACCCACAAAGCAGCATCCATTATCCAACCAAAACTATTATCCTATTGGGCTAGGGTAACAGTACTTTAGGTCTCAGGGCGGGTGACATCAACGCAAGATGGCTACTAGGGCTTTGTCTCAATTTGTCTTTCCTGAATTGCTCGCATCCTATCGCCTCACTTGTATTGTATCACAACTGTATTGGAGGAGAAGATGCAAGGTCCCTTCCCTCTGACCTTGTCCAATGGGTTATGGGTTTTGAAAAGGAGGCGATGAGAGGAAGCGAGGAAGAATTCAGAGCACTCACCTGTCAACTAGCTCCAATGTGTTACACACTCACCCCTCTGCTACACTCACTGACCTCCTTCTCTGCAGACTGTGAACTCAGTCACTCTAGCACCCACATAATTGATTTGGTGGGTATTTAATTCTGCTACATTGACTCAAATCATACAGTCGTCGGCTGAGTTAACGTCAGTGAGGTAGGAGGAGGGGAAAGGGGTGTGACAGTAGCAGAATTTGCTACAGGTGAGTTCTAGTACCTACCGTGATGTGATGTCATCCCCCTAAAACTTGAAGTAGTGTCTCCTCCTGTCTATCATTAATATCTATATTTTAATACTGTAAGCATCTCCGGTGCGGGAGGATCTCCTCCTGCAGAGCCTTTACTGTGGGCACTCTCCAGGGTATTTTTCTTTTGCCTCGACTATCCATGCTATACCCTTTTGGTTCCAATGCTTACAGTGGATGAGGGATTATTTATGGCATCCATGCCCAATGTAGACATATGATGGGATAAGTATTGGCCTCGTGGGCGTGTCCAATGCACTTGTACATATGGTTTGTCATTTCTATACTGAAACAAGATTCGCAAATCCTCACACATTGTTTGCATTTTGTTGAGATATTTTCTCCATTTGAAAGTATACTATTAGAAAAATAGGAAAAGCACTCACACATCTGAGATTACTTGTGTGTTGGAATCATTTGCTAATAACTTGAAATAAAAGAAAAGGCTGATACTGGCACTTTTCCTTTTTCATTATACAAGTAATGAGGATAACCATGTTGAAGGATACCAGATTTAACTTCTACAGCTACTGTGCATGCTGTCATGAAATGGATTAGTGCAAGCCCTACCCTTATACAGACCTTAAGGATGACATGCACAGGAGACTATCACGGCTCAGGATATGACCCAGATGCAGACACAGGAGGTGGATAGTTCAGTTCTCCGATTATTATTTATGAACACAGGCTAGGCAAGGGCAGGTCGAGGACAGGCAGGGGTTCGTGATCAGGTCAGAGTAAGGCAGGTACAGGACGGCAGGCAGGTTCGTAATTAGGTCAGAGGACGGCAGGCTCGGGGTCAAGGCAGGCAGAATAGTCAGAACAGGGAAAACTAGGAAACAGAACTTGAGAAAAAGGAAGACGGGAAAGCACACTGGTAAGACCTGACAAGACAAGATGAACTGGCACCTGGTGTCCTACCTGGGTGTATACCTGGTTGACCGGTGGAACTCAGCGATGAGGGCTGGGTCCAGGATGTCCATAGCGGGGACCCAGCACCTCTACTCCGGGTCATAACCCTCCCAGTCAACCAGGTAATGGAATCCCCTGCCCAGCGGTCAAACCCTCAGGAGGCGCCTCACTGTGTACATTGGTTGGCCGTCGATGAGACGGGGGAGAGGGGTGGGCCTGGAAACAGGAGACAAAGGGCTGTGAGACATGGGTTTAATTCTGGACACATGAAAAGTGGGATGTATATGGAGGGTACTGGGCAACAGAAGATGAACAGCAGAGGGGGAAAGTGCCGATAAATGGGGGTGATAGTTTGCAGGACTCTATCCGGAGGGGCAGATCCCGAGTGGACAGCCATATCCTCTGCCCAAGACGGTAGCGGGTAGCAGGGGTCCGGTGGCAGTCCGCCTGTCGTTGGTACCTGGAGGTGGTCTTGAGAAGAGCGGCCCAGGCTCTCTTCCAGGTATGGCGACAGCGATGGACAAACACCTGGACAGAAGGCATATTCCACCCACACTAGTTGTTGGCTCCATGTGGTGGGATTAATGGAGACGAGGCAGCAAAGAGTTGTCTCCAGGTCCTGATTGGCTCGCTCCGACTGTCCATTGGACTGGGGATGAAAACCAGAGGACAGGCTGGCCGACGACCCATTAAGGATGCAGAACGCCTTCCAGAATCGGGACGAGAACTGGGGACCGCGATCGGAGACCAGATCGAACGGCAGTCTATGGATCCGGAAGACGTGCTGCACCATGAGCTGGGCTTTCTCTTTAGCTGAGGGCAACTTAGGAAGGGGAATAAAATGGGCGGCTTTGGAAAACCGGTCTACCCCTGTAAGGATGGTGGTGTTGCCATCATCCTACATTCCTCAGCTACATTTAGTTTAGTTATATTGTTGGCTGCCGTAAGGGAAATCGATCTATCTATCTGGCTAACAAGGTAAGCTGATCGTTCTCTACCTTCACATAATGCTAGCTCTGTGGTTATTCGCTGTGCTAAGTTAGCCAAATGTAGCTAACACAAGCACCTGAGCAAACGGGAAATAAATGTTGTCTGATGATGTTGTTTAGTGGATCTAGTAGCAATAATTCAATTTGTGAATATAACTTGTTTGTTCAGTTTTTTTGGTTGGATCAAGAAATATAAACTTGTAATTTTGTGCTAGCTCGACAACTAACTAGCTAGCTAGCTACCCAATTATGGCATGCTGCAGCGCCAGATCTGACTGCCTACGGAATCTGACTGACAGTCGTGCCGATCTGCATCACTGACAAACATTTTGGAATTTGATTCGCTGCTTCTCTCCCATAACTCCACCCCATAGTTACTGTTGCTCTGACGAATCCGTGCGCGAGAAGGTGTCGCGGGAGAAGGGTCAGATCGGGCAAGGTGCTGAAAGCTGGCTGATGGCTAGTACACCCAGCTAGGTTAGATAACTAGCTCGCTGGATATGGTGAGGCAACAGCGTGCTCTGCTAACTAGCTAGCAACCCGTTTTTTATTGTATAAATGAGCTTGATTTGGTTTGTATTTATTTTACTTTTCCATTTTGAATAAAGAAGACTCAGTGGCTACTGGCTCCTAGACTAGGTAACTACATTAACAACAAAGAAGACATCAACGAACACTCCTAGGTAAGTGTCTTTTGTGTCTTGTAATTTCACATTTGGGAGGTGCATTGAAACAATCAGCTAGTTAACTAGATACCATGGTTATATGTATATATATATATATATACACTGCTCAAAAAAATAAAGGGAACACTTAAACAACACAATGTAACTCCAAGTCAATCACACTTCTGTGAAATCAAACTGTCCACTTAGGAAGCAACACTGATTGACAATAAATGTCACATGCTGTTGTGCAAATGGAATAGACAAAAGGTGGAAATTATCAGCAATTAGCAAGACACCCCCAATAAAGGAGTGATTCTGCAGGTGGTGACCACAGACCACTTCTCAGTTCCTATGCTTCCTGGCTGATGTTTTGGTCACTTTTGAATGCTGGCGGTGCTCTCACTCTAGTGGTAGCATGAGACGGAGTCTACAACCCACACAAGTGGCTCAGGTAGTGCAGCTCATCCAGGATGGCACATCAATGTGAGCTGTGGCAAGAAGGTTTGCTGTGTCTGTCAGTGTAGTGTCCAGAGCATGGAGGCGCTACCAGGAGACAGGCCAGTACATCAGGAGACGTGGAGGAGGCCGTACAAGGGCAACAACCCAGCAGCAGGACCGCTACCTCCACCTTTGTGCAAGGAGGAGCACTACCAGAGCCCTGCAAAATGACCTCCAGCAGGCCACAAATGTGCATGTGTCTGCTCAAACGGTCAGAAACAGACTCCATGAGGGTGGTATGAGGGCCCGACGTCCACAGGTGGGGGTTGTGCTTACAGCCCAACACCGTGCAGGACGTTTGGCATTTGCCAGAGAACACCAAGATTGGCAAATTTGCCACTGGCGCCCTGTGCTCTTCACAGATGAGAGCAGGTTCACACTGAGCACATGAGCACATGTGACAGACGTGACAGAGTCTGGAGACGCCGTGGAGAACGTTCTGCTGCCAGCACCATCCTCCGGCATGACCGGTTTGGCGGTGGGTCAGTAATGGTGTGGGGTGGCATTTCTTTGTGGGGCCGCACAGCCTTCCATGTGCTCGCCAGAGGTAGCCTGACTGCCATTAGGTACCGAGATGAGATCCTCAGAGCCCTTGTGAGACCATATGCTGACACATGCACATTTGTAGCCTGCTGGAAGTCATTTTGCAGGGCTCTGGTAGTGCTCCTCCTTGCACAAAGGCGGAGGTAGCGGTCCTGCTGCTGGGTTGTTGCCCTCCTACGGCCTCATCCACGTCTCCTGATGTACTGGCCTGTCTCCTGGTAGAGCCTCCATGCTCTGGACACTACGCTGACAGACACAGCAAACCTTCTTGCCACAGCTCGCATTGATGTGCCATCCTGGATGAGCTGCACTACCTGAGCCACTTGTGTGGGTTGTAGACTCCGTCTCATGCTACCACTAGAGTGAGAGCACCGCCAGCATTCAAAAGTGACCAAAACATCAGCCAGGAAGCATAGGAACTGAGAAGTGGTCTGTGGTCACCACCTGCAGAATCACTCCTTTATTGGGGGTGTCTTGCTAATTGCCGATAATTTCCACCTTTTGTCTATTCCATTTGCACAACAGCATGTGACATTTATTGTCAATCAGTGTTGCTTCCTAAGTGGACAGTTTGATTTCACAGAAGTGTGATTGACTTGGAGTTACATTGTGTTGTTTAAGTGTTCCCTTTATTTTTTTGAGCAGTGTATATATTTTTATCACAGCCAGCTAGTAAGTTATGATGCACGGAAGTTAGGTACAATAATATGTTAATTGTGCATATAATCCTCTAAGAAATCCAGTGGTCCAAACCTCCGTCTCTGTTCAAAATGCATTGGACTTTTTACCCTTGTATGATGGTCAAAATGAAGGCGACTAAATCAATGGCGGCCAGAGATAAATGCGGCCATAAATCAGGAAAATAGCATCATGTCTGCTAGGCTGGATGCTGTGTGCGAGAATTAAGGCTACCGGACAGGTTTACCGTTGAACTCGTCATCTTTCTTTTCAAATCCTTGTGACATAAAACAATATATAAGTAAAGTAGATATCGATTTTGAGACATGACATGTAGTATTTTCATATTTTAGTATATGCTGTTCATATTAATGGGGAGTTCCTGTTCTTAAAAAAAAAAAAAAAAACTAGATAATCTCGCGGAAATTTTTACGGAGCACTAAGTGTACTCCCAAATGTTTTCTTTTCAAAGCCTTTACATTAATTCCGCTTGTGTCATGCTCATCTTGCTAGTTGCGACCCACAGAAACAACTTGGATGACACGACCACAAATGTAAAATCCTCAAAAGTTCTGCCGATAAAGCTGCTCTGTCAACAGAGCTCGGGGCTTAATTATCTAATGTACAGTATTCGGTTATGAAATACGACTTTTTGGATATAATGTTAATGATATGTTAGAGAAAGACCCCACTAAGATTCAGAAGAATCATATTTGTCTTGGTAAAATGTATTTTATGTCATCACCAAAGCACGTTTTCATCTACTGTGGGCAGAGTGGGCTCACACTCTACTAGAGGGGATAACTATGGTAAGGGCATTGATTGAAATGTCATCATGCTATATAATGTACATGGACAATAGAACATTTTGTTTTACATTTGTTTATCCCCCCCCCCCAGCTCTCACAGTGAGTTAGTGTATGTGTGTGTCCGTCTGTCCGTCCGTCTGCTTGCCTGTCTGTCTTTCTGTTTGTTTAGGAGTTTCAAACAACACTTGAGTGTATGTTCACGGACCAACGAGCAGAAGTAGGAGCTCATCCTCATGAAGTTAATCTACAGTATAGCAGGTGATACACTGTAGGTATCCCATATTAGCAGTGGTGTAAAGTACTTAGGTAAAATAATTTAAAGTAATACTTAAGTAGTTTTTGTGGGATTCTTTACTATTTATATTTTTGACTACTTTTACTTCACTACATTCGTAAAGAAAATGATGTACTTTTTACTCCATACATTTTCCCTGACACCCAAAAGTACTTGTTACATTATAATGCTTAGCAGAACAGGAAAATGGGCCCCATTCACAGATTTATCAAGATAATACGAGGTCATCCCTACTGACTCTGATCTAGCAGACTCACTAAACACACATGCATCTTTTGTAAATGATGTTGGAGTGTGCCCCTGGCCATTTGTAAATTTTTTAAACAAAAAATGGTGGTGTCTGCTTTGCTTAATATAACACATTTGAAATGATTTATACTTGTACTTTTGATACTTAAGTATATTTTAGCAATTACATTTACTTTTGATACTAAAGTATATTTAAAATCAAATACTTTTAGACTTTTACTCAAGTGGTATTTTACTGGATGACTTTCACTTTTACTTGAGTAACTTTCTATTCAGGTATCTACACTTTTACTCAAATATGACAATTGGGTACTTGTTCCACCACTGCATATTAGGTACTACTGATTGGATGGATAGATAGGTGGAGGGATTGCAAGCATACAGGTAGATACTGTACTGTATCTAACTCTATGTTTCCAAGTCAATGCAAGTCATTACTTGGCACTGATTATGCAACCCAAAGACGCATCATGTGTCACACACTGTGAACAGACCGTGTTTGAAGTACCCGTTCTCCTCATAAGCAGCACTCAAATGAGTTGGAGCTAAAAGTCATATTGCTGAGTTGCGTCCCAATTCTCTTCCTTCTGCCAAAGTGTATACTTGTATACTTTTTTGCATGGATTTACCATGGAAATGCCCTTCTTTCCATGCTTACACCAACCCGATGCTTTTAAATTCATGATGAGAAGTGCACACTTAGGGAGAAGGGTAGAGAATTGAGACATACTTCAGCCCTTGTGTGCTCTCTCAACCACCTCTACGCCCAGTACTATACTAAAGGCTACAGCAATATTACAAGATAAGGGCTGTCTACGGCATTAAATAAAATTGAATTATACTCATATCATAGTCCCATCGTCCCCCACTGAGGTTTTCTGTGACATTTTGTTTGTTGCAAGTCAAGCTTTTGTTGTCCCCCACGATGAAATCGGAGAGGGGAATGTGGAACTGTCTCCGTCCGTTCATACGTTCGTCACACGCAATATCTCAGACAGCACTGTCCCGATTTAATGATGCGTCTTGCCATAGCTATCCGGAATTTACAAAATTACACTAATTGACCCAAGGCGGGGGCTGTAGTAATTAACTGAAATTTGTTAGTCACACGCAAAAGCTCAATTGGTGGAGGGGGGGCTGCATTATTCGTGGCAGATTGCATGTTTACTGTTGCCTTCTTTCCGTACCACTAAATATTGTCAATTGTCAACAGTTGGGACAGTACCAGAGACTCTGAAAAGTGGTTGATCTATGATATGGACTGGAATTAGTTTGATTCAGTCTCATTTTCCTATTGCTATATTTGAAGGCTACACAAGTTATTTGTGGAAGAAAAACCTTTTCTATAGAAGTTAATTTGCTTCAGACCTGACAAGTGTGCCTTTCCAACTAATCTATTTTGTGTTCAAACCATCAGGAAACTTTGAGAAAGTAGTGGTTCCGTTGAACAATGGTACTGCTGTGTGTGGACAACCCCAATAGCTCCTCCAGCAGATGCTGCCCCCTCCTGTCTTCCAGATGCCGCTGACCAAGCTGCCCACCATCAAACAGGTGAGGATCCTCTCCCATAGGAAGCAAGGCTGGAGTGGCAATAAAATGGCCATTCCTTACACCACCAGTCCATTCTTTTTAAGCCCATGAGGGTGATTGTATGAGTGCTTCCTTTGACTCAGGGGTGAAGGGTAGGCTTGTGTCCTGATTGTACACCCTTCTCCCAAAGTGTGCACTGTCATGGATTTGACAACAATGGAAACTCCCTCTATAGCCAATGACAACACCAATCCAATGTTTATAAATCTATGGTGGGGGAGAAGGGTGGTGAATCGGGATGCAGATAGTGTCATTCCCTCACTTCATTTGCCTTTGACCACCTTAGTGCGTTAGACTGACTTCTTCTGGAATAGCTGTGACAATAGTGTTTCGTCTAGTTCACTGTTCCTCATTCTTTGTCTGATGGACAATAGTGTGTTGTCATCCCTACCTGTGCTGCAACTACTCAATAAGATCATACTTGGGTAAATTTAGTGAATTAATGGTTGGAGCGTACAGTGAACAATAAAAACGAGGTAGGGTATTTAAATTGTGACTAGTGCAATTGCCTGAGTTGTACATTGGTAATCTGTTTTAGGTTTCCACACATGCTAACCATTGCATAATTTCTGCTCCTTTGTCACAGGTGGTTCCTGGCTGATGATCAGTCTCCATAGCTCAGAGAAACCGAGGAGGAATATCACTTTGTCTCCAATACTACAGTCGTAGACAAAAGTTTTTAGAATGACACAAAAAGTTTGCTGCTTCAATGTCTTTAGATATTTTTGTCAGATGTCACTATGGAATACTGAAGTATAATTACAAGCATTTCATAAGTGTCAAACGGCTTGCTCTCGGAGGATGTGTTGGTACCATTCTTTATTCATGGCTGTGTTCTTAGGCAAAATTGTCTGAGAAGCAACCCCACACATGAATGGTCTCAGGATGCTTTACTGTTGGCATGACACAGGACTGATGGTAGTGCTCACCTTGTCTTCTCCGGACAAGGTTTTTTTCCAGATGCCCCAAACAATCAGGAAAGGGGATTCATCAGAGAAAATGACTTTACCCCAGTCCTCAGCAGTCCAATCCCTGTACCTTTTGCAGAATATCAGTCTGTCGTTGATGTTTTTCTGGAGAGAAGTGGCTTCTTTGCTGCCCTTCTTGACACCAGGCCATCCTCCAAAAGTCTTCGCCTCACTGTGCATGCAGATGCCCTCACACCTGCCTGCTGCCATTCCTGAGCAAGCTCTGTACTGGTGGTGCCCCGATCCCGCAGCTGAATCAACTTTAGGAGATGGTCCTGGCGCTTGCTGGACTTTCTTGGGCGCCCTGAAGCTTTCTTCACAACAATTGAACCGATCACCTTGAAGTTCTTGATGATCCGATAAATGGTTGATTTAGGTGCAATCTTACTGGCAGCAATATCTTTCCCTGTGAAGCCCTTTTTGTGCAAAGCAATGATGACGGAACGTGTTTCCTTGCAGGTAACCAAGGTTGACAGAGGAAGAACAATGATTCCAAGGACCACCCTCCTTTTGAAGCTTCCAGTCTGTTATTCGAACTCAATCAGCATGACAGAGTTATCTCCAGCCTTGTCCTCATCAACACCCACACCTGTGTTAACGATCCCTGGCATGATGTCAGCTGGTCCTTTTGTGTCAGCGCTGAAATACAGTGGAAATGTTTTTGGGGGATTCATTTTCTTGGCAAATAGGGACTTTGCAATTAATTGCAATTCATCTGATCACTCTTCATAACATTCTGGAGTATACGCAAATTGTCATCATACAAACTGAGGCAGCAGACTGTGAAAATTAATATTTGTGTTATTCTCAAAAATATTGGCCACGAATGTACTACTAATGTTTGTAACTTTACTGAGGAGGAAGAAGAGGACGGATTTATCCATTGTTGCTAAACTGTGTTCAGTCAAATTTATAGTGCCACTTTGTTACCAAAAACAATTGTATTTATTTATTTATTTATTTAACCTTTATTTAACTAGGCAAGTCAGTTAAGAACAAATTCTTATTTACAATGACGGCCTACCAAAAGGCAAAAGGCCTCCTGCGGGGACGGGGGTTGGGATTAAAAAGAAATGAAATAAAAAATATAGAACACAACACACATCACGACAAGTGAGACAACACAACACAAAGAGAGACCTAAGACAACAACATAGCATGGCAGCAACACATGACAACACAGCATGGTAGCAACACAACATGACAACAACATGGTAGCAACACAACATGGCAGCAGCACAAAATGGTAGCAACACATGACAACACAGCATGGTAGCAACACAACATGACAACACCACAACATGGTATCAGCACAAAACAGGGTACAAACATTATTGGGCACAGACAACAGCACAAAGGGTAAGAAGGTAGAGACAACAATACATCTACGATGTTCAATAAGGTATTCTGCAAATAGAATTACAATACAAAAAATGTCTTATTCAGTGAAGTTCTTCTGCACATCGTATGTTGGAAACCATTACAAGAAAACCTAGTTGTTTCTTGAACACTAGTGATTTAAGGACAATAATAACTGTTAAATGTAGGACCATGTATCTATCACAGGTCACTAATAACCTAATTTGTTAGTTGTGCAAACTAATTGGTATAACATGGGCATGACAAATCAATCAACTAATTAAACAGTGTTATTGGCTATTATGTCAATCAATTTCCAGTCGACATTCTCAAGGAAAAAGTAAATATTCATTATAGCTATACCGATGACTAGCAGCTTTGACAGTTTTAAGTCAAGAAACAGCTTTACTGTTTCAGAAAATATGGTGCCGCAGAGCAGGCAGGTGGGCTTCCCATCTCCTGATAACCTGAGGATGCACACTGGCAGAGATGACAACCAGCAGTATTTGTAAAGACTCTCTCACCAAGGACAAACTCAGAATGTGTTTGACCAGAATGATTGCAGTAGGTTATGTCCATCTACTTAAAACAGTGACAATTACACAAAACTTGATACTTTCCATATATGCATAGCCATTGATGTGTTTAAAAGGTTGTAAATGGCTTTGGTTATGTTGCATTGCAGCTATCTAGCTAAATGACTACACTACTTGCTAGCTAGCTTATTAGCCTGGTAGCTAACAGAGCAAGATACTGAAACTATTAGTTCAGAGGATACAATCAACTACTATTTTACACAGTAACAAACAAGTTGATACTGTCGCTAGTAAGCTAGCTACATATATAGCCACATAATTTTCTGCTAGCCTATTGGCTAACGTTAATTTGCAGCACCTCTCCCAATCTGTATTTCCCTTTCCAGAAAACTGCTTGCACGCGTTGACTGGTCATAGCAACATGAACAACTTCCAAAATGTTTAGGAGGCAAATCGGTGCGACGGTCAGTCAGATTCAGTAGGCAGTCAGATCTGTCACTGACACGGGATGTTTACTGGAGAACCTCATTCCCGTGCATATAGAACGTGTTATTGTTTTGACAGTTGAAAAGATCAATAGAGGTCTGGACTTATGAATGTGGCCAAGACACTGAGGGGTGCCTAAAGGCATGCCAAACAGCTGCTCTGGATCTAGGGTGGCCTAAAAGTGAAAAAGAATGGGATGCGACTAAGTACAGATGAACCCAGTGCTTGACTTGGTAGGAGCTAAGAACCAGGATCTCAAATGTTCTACTGCTTGTTCCTCTTATAGAATATTATCTCAAAAGTATTGTGGAGGTCCTGCGCCTAAATATAAAACTGTACCCACACCTATATCTGTCCAAGTCAAGCACTGCCTGAACCTATTCAGTGTTTGAGGAGATGAGCCTACATCATTTGAAGAATCACACGCATTTCATTTAGCACACGTATTGGCAAATCCAAATCTAAAATTCTTGTAAAATATTATTTCTCAATTGACTTTTCTTTCCTAATGGTTGGAAATGTGTATCTTCCCTATCTCTTCCTCCCCATTCTGCTCTCACATAAAGAATCTGCATGTGGTTCAAGGCAGAGCATAATTCAGTGACGCACTCTCAGACTGTGGGCACGCATGACGAATGCCCCCCCTGGGCTGCTAAGGAAGTTAGTTTGTCATTGTTGCCAGTTAGTTCATCATCAGAGTGATGAACAATTGTATTTGGTGCAGCCAAAGATTTAGAGGGAAATAATTAATATATGGTAACAGGAGGCTGTAAATATAAAGCACTTTTATCTCGCCTCAAGTCTCTTAATTCTCTAGATCTGTTCAATTCAACCTGGCAAACAGTCGTTAAGGAGCATAAGGTAAATACAAATTAAAGAGCACGCCATTAGACACAACAGCAGTGTGAAGGTAATGTTTATGGTAGTTTCGCTTTCTGTTGATCTGCTACTCTGAAACAGTGATAGGGAGAGATACAGTACTACAGTTTTTTCTTGATATTCATTGGTTAATGTTGATATTCATTGGCTGCCTAACTCAAATGATTACCTTCATCTGGTTAACAAAATCAATATTCTATGATGGGATAGCCATTATGAGTTTACATTTGCATCCATTAACGTCACACTGTGGACACCACATACATATTTGACAGTGCTGTGTGTGTGCCTATGTGTATGACAGTACTTGTGTGTGCTTGTCTGGGTCTCAATGCACGTGCGTGCCTGTGTGTGGACTCATTCCTCCTCTCTGCTGACGGGCTGACTGCTGCATGCCAGGGTTCAGCTGGAATCAGTCAGCTTGTCGGATCATCAAACACCGTGATGAAATCGCAGGACGCCCATTATGCCGTTTAGAAGTAAGATGGGAGATGATTCATCTCGGAAGCTTTGTTCTGGGGCCTCATTATTATGTTCCTTAGCTATGTAGACAGGCGTATTCCTCTGCCTTTCTGACATATCATTTATTGACATGTTCTAGGTGTGTAGGTGGAAAGTGAGGGATGTATTTATCTTGGCCAGGTCGCAGTTGTAAATGAGAACGTGTTCTCAACAGGCCTACTTGGTTAAATAAAGGTGAAATAAAATGTATGGCTTTGTGTCCCAAATGGCACCCTATGTATAATACACTATATAGGGAATAGGGTCCCATTTGTGACTTAACCTTGGTCTGCTGCTCAAAGGTACAACATCGGAGAGCCCCATGTGCCGCCATTGCGTCGGTGGCATTATATGTGCATAATAACCAATTATTACCTTAAAAATGGTATACTCTGCGTTATAAACCTGTCTTCAAAACACATCCCGCTTTGACTTGGTTGTAATTCTAACCTAATATTATAATGATGATTGCTATAATCCTGTATATTTCAAATGATTACATCATTTGACTTCTACTGCAGATATAAAAGTTTCCTCCCACACCGGCCCTCGCAGAGGTTACTGTCAACCAGTATGCTATTGAATTAGACTTTCATTTAGCTGATGAATGATCAAACCCCCCAATCTCCTACATGAATATTCATGTTTCTACACTTTGATGTAATGGTACATTGTCAGTTATGAGACGTTACCAGTTGCTCCCTTAACTCCCGCTCTGGTGCCCTGCAATGAAATTAAGTCACCCAGCTTCATAACCAGGTTACCATGGATACACTCGAAACGGTGTAGCTATACCTCCTCTTTGCTGCTGTGTCATAAATTGGGAAAGGCACTATGAGCCAACATCTCTCAAAGGTTATTGCTATAAACGAATATGGCCCATACTTCATGGAAATGTGAGAAAGGTGGATGATACTGATCTGTAAAGAGGTGTTTTTGTGTGAGTGTGTGTGCCTGTCCTCTTCTAAACTCATGAGATGAATGTATTACCTTTAGAGAAGTGAAGTCACAATCTATGATATGTGCTGTGCTGATAATTACAACAATGTGTCAATTTCAGGCTGTTGTGAATTCAGTGTATGCAAATGGGTGGTACTTAAAACACTACACTCACTGAAATTACAGCCGTTTCAGTGGACTGGCCACAATTTGAGGGGATTGTCGTAAAGACGACACACAAAAAATCAAAATGTGGTAGTAGCTGGAAAGGTAATTGAATGAGTAGATGTGTAGAGATGTGTAGATGTGTAGAGTGTAGAGTAGATGTGTAGAGTACACCCCAGGTCACACACTCATTGTTTGGGCTCACCTCTGAGCCCAAATCTTAAATTAAAATCTGCACGGCCACAAAGCAGCGACTATTGTTTAAGTTTAAATCACATTGTTCTAGAGCAATACGCTATCTGATAGTGATAGTATCGCAATATTAGTGTTGGTGATATTAGATTAGATTCTCTGACTCCCAAAAAAACCGAACAAATTATCGGTTTTAAAATTCCATGTGAATTTACAATGCAGCCGCGCGCTGCTGCCAGCAACGGGTTGGGTCTCAAAGTGCGTCCCATTCAGATGGTTAATCATTGGACCTGTACTACCATTACTGTACTTCAATTCCACCCCACAAAGTTTGTATTGCCATACAGGATTTTGCTTCTATCGCTCGCCTTGCCTTGCCATATTTCCAACTGTTGAAGACGATGACGTGACAAACTAATTGATTCCTCGACTCCCTGCATGTCTACTCCCGGTGTCGAGATTCGATTCCGCTTGGAACAGAGGCGACTGATTAGTTGCCGTACTTTCGAGAACACAAACACACATCTTTCATAGCGAGCTAACAAAGGAACATATAGTGATGGGAGGGGCACAGTGTAGGCAGATCGGCCACCAGGCAGACAGTCAGAACCTGCATTAGGCCTATCTATTGGCAATCAAAAGCTGTATCTCTCAATGTCTCACAACTTCAGTGAAGCATGGCCTATCATCATTGAATAGGATACGATATTGATATGAGCGAGATGCAGCGCTTCGCTCTCACACAGTCACACAGTATATGCGCATGTGCGCGGGTTAGCTTCACACTGTTCGCAGCGTGGTAGCCAGGGTACCAAAACAGCAGAGAAATTGAGCTTCAACGCTCTTGATTGCGGAAATTGACCCACTACTATGCTGTTTACTTTCTGCATCTACTTTAGATCACTGAGTCTACTTTTAAATTACACAACTTTCCCCAGGCCTTTATAGTCTATTGTCTAGTTAGGCTATAACACGGAAAATAATATGTTTTGTGATATCTGCACTGTGATTTAAATTGTAAGGGATTTTTCTGAACGTTAAGGATCCCAATTTTGTTTAAACAATTTAATGTTGAAAAGTTCTCTCAGCCCTAGTGTCTGTTTGCAATACATATAGAATAGTGATACATATAGAATAGTGATACATATAGAATAGTGATACATATAGAATAGTGATACATATAGAATAGTGATACATATAGAATAGTGATACATATAGAATCGCAATGCATACCAAATCGGGCACCTATATCGCATCGTGAGATTCCTGGCATTTCCGAGCCATGTTATCTAGGGAGATTGCTATTTAGTGTTAACTCTGACAGATGCTGCTAAAGATGCACAAGTTGGTTGTAGTGACAAATATTAAATGCCCCCTGTTTTACTATTTCTGGCAACAGAGACCTTCTTTATGTCCGAAACAATACGGTCTCTTTTTCGATTGGCAGAAAAAGGAGGATCTGTACCTAAATCAGGGACCAGTAGCATGTGCTTTATTGTACCGTTATCTTGTTGTTTTTTTGCCCCACAGCCTCCTCGGTGAAAATTATGAAGGTTAAAACCAATCGTAGAGTAATGGAATGCAGAGATTGGGACTAAATGGAAAATTTTCTTCTTCTTCTCTGGAGTGGGCCAAATGAAGACACACCCATATATGACAGCCGAATCCAAAGTTGTGGCTTTATTTGACCTTTACGGCAAGTCTAGCCGTAGCAATCGCACTTTATCAAAGTGATAACCAACTGTTATTACAGCACCAAGTGTCCAATCATCCATCGTTTGTCTGAGCTTTGCAGCTGATAGGGCAGGGATATATGGTGCCGAAATTTCCCGCACTTTGGAATAATTCCATACGGCCATGTATGTGGGCAAAATCCTCATGTGAGCCGCAAAAAAAATTAAGGCTTTCGGGCTGGATCCTGGCTTCATGGTAACCATTCATATAGAGTGTTTCTGAAGATGATGGATTGCAAGTCATTCAGTTTAATAAGGTGGACTGCCACTCAAGTCATTCAGCTCTATTGTGAGTGAATGCATCATGTACTGAATGAACAGGTATTGAGTGGTTTAGGGAATGAAATTAATGACTGAATGAATAACTTACATCTGAAATTTCACTATTAGATGACAGCCTTTGTCATCCTTTCAGGCACTCAATATGCCTTTCACTCCCTTTGATTTAAAATGAATATGGAGTGTTTTAATGCATCACAACATTTACAGGACTAGTACAGCCTCTTCTTCTTTGCGACATTCAAGAAGCATGTCTTTGTTCTGCTAAGATCTATCTCACTACTGCAGTGCAGTCTTTAAGAGAAATGCTCCCGGGGCAAACAGCTCTGTCACCCCAGCTGTTTAATTTACTAGGAAGAATTATATAAATACAGGCACAGCATATTCTATGTACCCACAGAAGGCTCCATTTATAACAGTTTGTCTTTGGATGAGCCAAACAAATCAAATGTTTATCGACTAGGAATGATTGTCAAACCAGCCACAGCATAGCCCTATGTACTTAGGCTCTAAACAATTTATAACAGTTTGTCTTAGCTCCTTTGTAACTCAGTTGGTAAAGCATGGCACTTGTAACGCCAGGTTAGTGGGTTCAATTCCCGGGACCACCCAGACGTAAAGTGTATGAACGCATGACTGTACGTCCCTTTGTATAAAAGTGTCTGCTAAATGGCATATTATTAATGCAACAATATGATATTTGCCTCATATTTCAATATGTGGAGAGATTGTTTCATACTGTATTTCTCTCAAAAGTGAAAGAAAAATAGTGGAAGACAGTTCAGAATTGGGTAAGACTGTGTAAGAAGAGAAATCTGTTTCCAAGACATAGCAGTCACAGTGTTCTGTCTCCACAGAGCCTGTTGTGTTTCCTGCCTCTCTTCAATCTGCTCTCAATCCAAACCTTGTCTGGGGGAAGCAGCTCGTTGGCATAGCAACCATGTAGTCTGTTTAAATTTCTCTCACTATGTGAGTGAGTAATGCTAACAACACACTACTGAACAGAACTATAATGCTCAAGAGAGATGGGCCATTTAAGCTTCAAACATGACAATCATTTTGAGAGAATTATGTCTTCTTGATGTGGAGCCGTCTTATTAAATTGTGCTACAGCCTAACAATTGCTAGAAAGAACTTCTAAAAAGGAATTCCCATGTTCTCATTATGCTTAGTGTAAGCAAATGATGTTACTTATCACTAGACAGTGCGTGACAGTAGTCTTTCAGAAACACACGCTTGTGCGCACACACAAACAAATAAACAAGGCGAACAAACACAATAATTCATTTTCTCTGACTCACATTTACCTAAGATTTGGCTCGAAAAAGTGTCCTGTTCATTTTTACAGCTGAGAGATATTAATTGTCATGGCACTTTAGCTTGACATTAATTTGAGTGATCTGATTACATGGCAATAGAGCTCATACGGACAGACTGACTCTCTCCTATTGCTCTTCCCTTGACATCAACACAACCGGGTTCTGTTTTGCTTGAAAAACATTTACGGGAGTAATTGTTTGTTGGACCTCTCGGTGTAAACATCTTCTGTCTGCCGGTTATCAGAGATGGCCCATAATCCATTGTGGACCTGAGGACGGAGCCAGTGTTAAGCGTGGGCACACTCTGAGCTTCTGATTCACTGTTTGCCCTGGGGCAGGTCTGTGGCTGAGTTTGCCCTGTAGGCCTAGCTGATAGCATGTATGGCCTTGCATCAAGGAGCAAGAAGGGGGAGTAGAGTCAGTGAGTTTGTGTGTGTGTGTGTGTGTATGTGTGTATCACCTATATCCATGTAGGCAGCTCACCGCCGACAGCCAACCTTGAGGGAAATGAGAAGTGACTCCTGGCATTCGCCTGGATGACCTCTGTGTGAAATGTGAAAACAACAAGAACTAAAAGAAGCATGTGCTCTCTGAGGTATCGGCTATAGAGAGGCTACAGCACGCCACGTCTCAGGAAGGGGAGGGGATCAGGGAAGGTCACACGGTGGCGCCGCACCCAGTTAAATAACTCTGAAGTGTGAAGTCCCCAGCGAGTTCCTCAGGCGAATGTAGCCTAACTGCCTTCTTAGGTCGTTCCCGGAAGGACTTAGAGCGTTTGTTAAAGCAAGGCCTTGTGCATGCCATAGACAGCACATCCCCAGGGCTATAAATCCCTTTGAAATGTCTGGTAAAAAGGATGAAAAGATGCAGCGAGAAGATGGGCTTGTGAGATAAGATTTCCATGCAGTGTTGTGGTATTTGAAACGATCTGTGTTATGAGGTGAGGTCATCTGTCATTCCTTACCGTTTGAGATCTGTGCCCATCATAAAATGTCTCAGAGTATGACTGCTGATCTAGGATCAATTTAGTCTTTTAGATCATAATGAATAAGATTAGACATGGACAGGGAGGAACTGATCCTAGATCAGCACTCTTACTCTGAGACCCTTTGTGAATATGAATCCACATCCTTGAGCCACCCCTTCAAGGATTCCACTATCCTTCACCTGTCCCTGACAACGTCACAGATCAAATCCACTTTGACGCAGCCTGGGGTGCCTTTTATCCCAGAGCTTTTTAGATATAGACTGCTTGCTTAAGCCTTTCTGGAGGAAACCCATATAACCTAAATGGTATCTCTCTCTGCAGGATGAAATTCTAAAGATTCATCTATTTCTGCAGGATTTGAATCAATAGCCTTTCAAGTGTGAGTAAATGCAGAAACGAATAACTAACAAACCCTTAAAACCTCTTGGGCTAGGGGGCAGTATTTTGACGTCTGGATGACAAGCTTGCCCAAAGTTTGGACACAAACTTTTGACTGGTACTGTATATACAGTGCATTCAAAAGGACTCAGACCCCTTGACTTTTTTCACATTTTATTACTTTGCAGCCTTATTCTAAAATTGATTAAATTGTTTTTTTCCCTCATCAATCTACACACAATACCTCATAATGACAAGGCAAAAACTGTTTTTAGAACTTTAGAAATATCACATTTACATAAGTATTCAGACCCTTTACTGAGTACTTTGTTGACGCACCTTTGCTAGCGATTACAGCCTCGAGTCTTCTTGGGTATGACGCTGCAAGCTTGGCACACCAGTATTTGGCCATTTTCTCCCATTCTTCTCTGCAGATCCTCTCAAGCTCTGTCATGTTGGATGGGGAGCGTTGCTGCACAGCTATTTTAAGGTCTCTAGAGATGTTCGATCGGGTTCAAGTCAAGGACATTCAGAGACTTGTCCCGAAGCCAATCCTGTGTTGTCTTGGCTATGTGCTTAGGGTCGTTGTCTTGTTGGAAACTGAACCTTCGCCCCAGTCTGAGCTCCTGAGCTCTCTGGAGCAGGCTTTCATCAAGGATTATTCTGTACTTCGCTCCCTTCATCTTTCCCTCAGTCCTGAGTAGTCTCCCAGTCCCTGCTGCTGTAAAACATCCCCACAGCATGATGCTGCCACCACCACGCTTCAGCGTAGGGATGGTGTTGGCCAGGTGATGAGCGGTGCTGGTTTCCTCCAGACATGACGCTTGGCATTCAGGCCAGAGGACTTGTTTCTCATGGTCTGAGAGTCTTTTAGGTGCCTTTTGGCAAACTCCAAACAGGCTGTCATGTGCCTTTTACTGAGGATTGGCTTCCATCTGGCCACTCTACCATAAAGGCCTGATTGGTGGAGTGCTGCCGAGATGGTTGTCCTTCTGGAAGGTTCTCCCGTCTCCACAGAGTAACTCTGGAGCTCTGTTAGAGTGACCATCGGGTTCTTGGTCACCTCCCTGACCAAGGCCCTTCCCCCCCGATTGCTCAGTTTGGCCGGGCGGCCAGCTCTAGGAAGAGTCTTGGTGGTTCCAAACTTATTCCATTTAATAATGATGGAGGCCACTGTGTTCTTGGGGACCTTCAATGCTGCAGAAATGTTTTGGTACCCTTCCCCAGATCTGTGCTTCGACACAATCCTGTCTCGGCGCTCTAAGGACAATTCCTTCGACCTCATGTCTTGGTTTTTGCTCTGACACGCACTGTCAACTGTGGGACCTTATATAGAAAGGGATGTGCCTTTCCAAATCATGTCCAATTAATTGAATTTTCCACGGGTGGACTCCAATCAAGTTGTAGAAACATCTCAAGGATGATCAATGAAAACAGGATGCACCTGAGCTCAATTTATAGTCTCATAGCAAAGGGTCTGAATACTTATGTAAATAAGGTACTTTTTAAAAATTACATTTGTATACATTTACTAAAATATCAAAAAACTTGGTTTCCCTTGATAATTATGGTGTATTGTGTGTAGATTGATGAGGATTTATTTTTTATTTCATCCATTTTAGAATAAGGCTGTAACGTAACAAAATGTGGAACATGACAAGGGGTCTGAAAACTTTCCAAATGCACTGTATACATGTATTATTGTTATTTGTTTTTAGTTTGCTCCACGGCTCAGCTGGCCAAGCGGACACAAGGCTGAACACAGGACTGAAACGACCCATTAACCATAATATATGTGAGGGAAATAGCAATAATATATGCCATTTAGCAGCCACTTTTATCCAAAGTGATTTACAGTCATGCCTGCATTCCCTTTTTATTTATGGGTGGTCCCGGGAATTGAGCACACTATCCTGGCATTGCAGAACCAACTGAGCTACAGAGGACCACTATAACAAGGGGGATGGGATGAGAATAGATAATAAGGAAGAAAATGTTCATCTCTCGCCATGTTTCAGCACAAGGGACAGTTCCAGTCCTTCTCATTCCTCACCCAACTCTTGCCCCTTCCCTTGGTACTAGCTGGTGTCAGGCTTCTTTGACGTCACACACATCCACAACAGACTTCATGCACCTATAGAAGTTTTGAACACTTTTTTTATTATGTTGTTGAATCATGGTTTCACCCAACACTGTTTCTCTGTTGATCATTCTCCCTGAATATCCGCAATGGTAAATGGTAGGTGTCCAAATAAACGGATGGATAGAAACACATCACTAGGTAGGTATATCTTGCTGTGTTGGAGTGGAAAGATACAATCATGTTGTCGTAATAATGTATAATATCTATTCAACATTTATCAGCTAAATATGAATCAGATCACATTAATTATGTGTAGGTTGCATTCTCATATGCCCCTAAGCTGATGACTGTAGCACTTTAGGATCCTTTTATATGATTAGACTTGAACTCAGATATGTTAGGAATGCTTACTCTGGGTAGGGTCCTCCTAAGCGCACTCAATCCATCCGGACCCAACGCACAAAGTAATGCCTGCCGCTGCTCTTTTTAGAAACGCTGTATCCCTCCCAAAGCTCACAAAGGGCAATGTTAGGGGATTCCATGGTGTTTAAAGGCTGTGAGTGGAAGATCAATTGAGTCCGGTTGTCTCTTTAAATCAACGCTGCAGAGCTGAGACGGTAAAAAGTCTTGATCACACCTACAGTGATATTGCGCAAAAATGGAACGCAGCATCGTCTTGATATGCATGCAACAAAAAAAAATCAGAATTCCCCTTCTGCTACTATTTCTGTCAAGCTGTCTAAGCATATAATTTGATGCATATGTTCTATAAATCGAACGTATGCACCACACAGAAAGCACAGCAACTGCCTCTGCAATGTAATGTAATGTTGTAAGGAAAACGCAGCGTTCAATTGGAAATGAATTTACTTTTGGTGTACCAAAACGCAATTCACTGTCGGTGTGATCGAGGCGTAAAAACAATTTCCACCTCTGCGGCAGGGAGCCTGACCAAATAGGCGCACGAGAGCGCTTCAGACATAGCCTACTGAGTGAAACCCATTCCCATGGTAACTTGTGCTCTTTGATCGCTTCCAATCTTGGAGAGGGAAGCAAATTGTCAATCTTACTATACTGGAGGGATAATTTTCAGCGCATCTCTAGCGAATGGTTTATTTAATTTAAATGTTGTCCTTTTTTATTCCATCCGCAGAACTCGGTGGCAGTCGCCTCAATCCATTTACCGCTGGCTGGTACGCCTAACCCCTCTGCGTTGCAATCTGTTGATAACTCGACTTGCAAGCTGCAGTTTATTGTCTTTCGAAATGGGAAACTCTTTCCTTGCACAGGGAATTCGTCAAATCTTGCAGATGATGGAAAACGTAGGAGCGTTTCGACACCAGTTGCTTTCACCAAATTAGGTAAGAGGAAATGCATGCATTTTATCATCATGGCTCTGATGTCAACGCTGTCTACAACTATGATCTGTCGACAAACACAGGAACACGCACATGCATACAAAACGGAAAAGAGTGCGCAGCTTGTAGAGATTTCATCCATATTACATGTATTTGTAAGTTAAACGCATAGCCTAATTCGCACCACATTTGATTTATTTGTATATGCATGTTATTTCCGTAAATACCACCCTCTTGATGATTTCTGTGCCAGATGTTTAATAACTTTTAAACTTTTAACATAAACATATCAATGAAAGATGAATAAAAATAATGAAAGAAGGCAGAATGAATCATAACTGATGGCTTGTCTGGCAACAGTAACACCACTGCGTGCGTGTGTGTTTGTGTGTTCGTTTGTGCCCATGCGTCTTGGATGTTGCACTTAATTAAAGACTTTCCACTTGGTTTCCCGAATTTAATATTTTGCTTTCTTGCAGATAGGTGTACCCTCGGGAGCGCGGTGCACTCCGTTACCATCGCTCTCAGGCACTTCGCGCTGGGTGTAGACCCCACCGCAGCCTATTGGGATTTTGACCTGCTAGATGGGCACGGTGGCTGGCGGGCAGAGGGGTGCCACATAACAGACTCCCTGGGCAGCACGACCACCATCCATTGCACTCATCACAATAACTTTGCGGTGCTAATGGTGAGTACAGAAGTGACCTTATTACAATCCTCTCACAGGACACATCGTCCCCGGCTCTCGCGGGTTGTTGCTTATAAGGAATCAAACACATGATTTTGCACGAACAGTAGAGCCACGTGCTTTATCAAGCACGTCGTGATGTTAAGGGACCTTTCCAAATGTTGCTTTATTGTTTGTTGTAGCCTAATCCTGCGGAGGAAAGAAGGAACATGTAATGGGGAGATGCGCAATGGAACCATGGCTGAGGATGGCATTACTCGTTTTTTGGAAACACGAAGTTGGTTCTCTTGCCTGCTACCTCTGCTAAACGGAGTACGGCAGCTCAAATCGAAACCGTGCTCAATAGAACGAGCGCCTTGTCAGTATTCGCCTGCAAGCGCAAGTGGTGTAGCCTACTAATTATTTGCAACCTTCTTCCACCGAAACGTTCGATTGTAAAGCAAGCCATCTTTAAATCTTTCTCGCTCAAGTTGGTCATGGTGTTGTCGCTGTGTGTATTTCTGAATACCTTCTCCTGTCGACGTCTCCTATGAAAATAGATTTCATGAGGATAACACCGACAGCGCAATGTCATCGCATCGCTCAGTCGTTCCATAGTGCCTCTGCGCCTAGTCCGCGTTTGGACAGACAGGAATTCTCCGGATGTTTACCGAAGAGTGGGATTCGCTAGATTGGGAGGTTAGTCCTTATAGTGCACGAAAGTGGTGTTTTGTGGAATGTCGGTGTTGTCCAGAGTTGCTTTAACCTGCACATTTTATGAGGCTGTTCAATTTCGTTATTTTTCCTATGAAATAAACCGGGTTTGAAAAGCAGAAATTGAAGAGTTGGTGTGTGAGACAGGGGAGAAAAAGCGGCATAGTGAGAGCAAGGGATGGTGTGCATGGAATACCAAGCTGTTGTCAAGTAGAGAGCGCAGATGTCAGATGGTCTTTGCGTGGGGCTGTGGCAATGTAGGCTATCAATTTAATATACAACCTGGGCTAGGGGAGATGCTTTTCACTGCATGCACTTGACGGCACGCCTTTATTGGATATGTAGTGGCTGTCAGCGCACGAGCAAAGTGAGGTCGCGAGACAATTTAGTGAATAGACCTGACTGCAGATTAATGATTTGAACGTCAGGGCCCGTCACATGGAAGTGCTGGCCGTGTTGGGTGGGTGTAGCTGTTGCAGTCTGGTCTCTCTAAGGAGAGGATATTATGTTTTTTTATTCGGGTGTTTGTGCCAGAGACCCTGCGCGCCTTACTAATGCAATCACCACACCCGCGGTAGTCTCTGCAGTGCCCGAGAAAAGGACTCATATTTACAGACTCGTGACATCACTCTCTTTTCGGCGCTATCTCTGTTGCAGTAGGATTTTCTCGCTCCTGTTTGGCTCTGAACCTGTTGCATGATCTCCTCGTGTCAAGCTGGAACTGTTCTGGTAATGTGTTTGATATATCACCATATAATATATCGTTGCCTGTTTGTTAACTGGTGTTAGGGACTATGATCATTGATGCAGGGTTGGACCACCCAAATACACCTGACACAGCTGCCTTGATGCAGAATGACAACAATTGTGTTAATGCAAATCTATTGACCTCAACAAGTTGTAAACTCTACCCAAACTTGTATTCTGGTGTCTAATTCTAATGCCGAATAGATGCACTGTTAATATCAGAAAGAGCAAGCATTTATTTCACAAAATGTTCCTAGTGTGTGTAGCTGTGGTGTTATCATCGCAGATGTTCAGCGCGGACAGTTCTGCAGCACAGTGTGATTGGATGATACAGTATTCACCTCTGAGGTGAACCACTGCCAGGACTGCAAAGAAGTAGAGCAAACGTGACACGTCTGTACTCAAATTTCCTCAAATGAGTGGGCCACAGTCAAACCTCTGCTAGGTACAACACAAGAAACCATTAGAGGATACATCTACAACTTTTAACAGAATGACAGTGGGTCAAACAATGAAAGACAGCTCTGGGAGATAGCAAAGTGAGAAAACCATCATCTCGTCTGAAAGGCACACTAGCAATCTCCAGCTCTAATAATGTAGGCAGTTCTCATTCAGTACTTTGGGGCTTGTGTGGAGATGATTAGTCTACAAATAGCGTGACAGACCAATACAATTGTCCCTGGGGATTGGTATCCAGTTATGGTTTGTTATTTAAAAGCAATTTAATGAGATGCTTTTGACTTGGCTTGGGAAAATTAAATGCTCGTGTCTCGAGTAGACCTGTGACCAGAATGCTAAATGAAAGGGAGAAGGAGAATTTTATTGCAGGTGCTCTTTGTCGTCCTTGTCTTTCGGATTAGCCCCTGGATATGAAGAGGATTAGCCCCTAGATATGAATATTAATATAGATGTGAAAACTTTGGGTCTTGGAATAGACAGCAGGTAAATTGTTAATAGCACCTGTTTCATTATAGTTTGTGAATACCAAATTCAATTATACGACAGAAGTTGGTATTGGGCTCATTAAAGAAGAGACGGGGAGCTCCCTTGCTGTGTTGACTGTTGAGTCATAAATTGGAAAATCAAAGAGATTGGAGAAATAGCACCAGGGACAGTTTCAATCACATGCTATTGAATACACCTTCATGTTTGTATTTGAGTACTCCTGAGACATGGAAGACACATACAGTAGAATGCTGCTCTCCTGGTTTCAGCACCATGGACAGTCCCCCCCCCCCCCCCCCCCCTAGCATCCTTATGAATCCCACAGTTCTATGTAAGATATGTTTGTTTTTGGACCTAAATGAAATTGTAAATATATGTTGTGGCATGCTGGGCCCCATGTTTCGGCATCTTGGACCTCTCCAGTTATGCCGTTGTCTTGCTAAATATGAGTCTACTCCTCTACGTAATGTTCTATTCTATATCTTCTATGAGATGTTTGTTTTTTTAGTAACTGAAAGAGATGGTTGTGCGTGCAGCCCAGTACATCACTGGGGCCAAGCTTCCTGCCATCCAGAACCTCTATACCAGGCGGTGTCAGAGGAAGATCCTAAAAATTGTCAAAGACTCCAGCCGGCCTAGTCATAGACTGTTCTTTCTGATACCGCACGGCAAGCGGTACCCGGAGCGCCAAGTGTAGGTCCAAGAGGCTCTTAAATAGCTTCTACCCCCAAGCCATAAGACTGCTGAAGATCTAATCAAATGGCCACCCAATTTATTTGCCCCCCCCTCCCTCCTCCGGAATGCCGTTGCTTCTTTCTGTTATTATTTATGCATAGTCACTTTAATAACTCTACCTACATGTACATATTACCTCAATTACCTCCACACCGGTGCCCCCGCACATTGACTCTGTACCGGTACCCCCTGTATATAGCCCAGCTATTGTTATTTACTGTTGTTCTTTAATCAATTGTTTTTCTTATCTCTTTTTTTTTTGGTATTTAAAAAAAAACTGCATTGTTGATTAAGGGCTGGTAAGTAAGCATTTCACTGTAAGGTCTACACCTGTTGTATTCGGCGCATGTGACAAATACAATTTGATTTGATTTTGACTGCCCAGGTTTCAGAACCATGGACAGACAGATCCAGACACCCCTGCTCGCTGTAGCCTTCTTTGGGAATGCCAAATTATATAGTAAAATAAATGAACATTCTATTTGGATTGAAATTGCATGCGTGCTCTAGGTTTCAGCACCATGGCCAGCTCCAGCTGTAGCCCTTCCCTAGCCCAGTTCCTCCTCTCTGTGTGTGTTCTGTAGCCCACTAGGCCTGTGTCTGTAGGGCGGGCAAGGCTGATTCATTAATTTACAGCATTGCAGCCTGATCGTTCATCTTCATCAGTGACAGTCTTTTTTCCTCTTAACCTGTGTGTATGTTTTTCACTGTCAAACATGCAGGCATTTTTAGATTGGTCTAAACATGAAGTGAAGTCTGGGAGGCATGTTTTCTCCATGTGATTGCTCCAGTGCTCCAGCCTGTTTAATATGCAAGGACAGACCTTTACAGAGAGCAGAATGCAGGGAAAAGCTGGATTTGTCAGTATCCAATCATTACAAAGGCTCAAAAGTCGTAAGCCAATGGAAGAGGGTCTATTCAGAGATCTATTTCTATAGTCTGTAGGGTAGGCTGACTGTGTAATGCTGAGTGGACACACAGGGGAAAATAGACTTGGTTCAGCATTGCAATTAATACTAACTGGGCTCTGTGTAGGAATGAAGCAAAGCAGGTGAGCCGTCCACTTTTAATTCCTAGAATACACTATTTACCACAAAGTGTATCTAATAACTAAAACATGGAAATGAATCAACTATGCATACTGTAAATAAAGGAAATATTTTGCGAGTGGATTGTAATCTGTATTGAGAGTATACTAATGGCAAGCAGGAGAGACAGTGTACAAGTACTCCCTTTGTCTCATTCTTCTTATCGGTTGGCATCATTGTGGTGGAATTATGCATGCACACACATGCACTGCACACAACCCCCCCGCTGTGTGATAACGATGAGGGTTAGGGCAGAGCCGACGATTTGTGAGGCACTTACCCGTGCTTACCTCTGACCCCTAGCTCTCACCCACTCTTGTTTTAAAGATGGGTGCGTATGGAGAGGACATTTCCATGTATGCGTAGGCGATCGGAATCACTACGCCTTCTGGTTTCTGACTGAGAGTCTAGGCTCATTCAGTCTGCTGCGCGGGAACATAGAATCAATTCCCCTTTCATATTGTCTGAGAGGAGATTTCCAAAGAGTTTTTGATCTACTTAAGGACACCTGGGGATCGATTATCCTTTTAATTTGAAAGTGCCACAGTTGCTCACTCAGTTGAACGCTATTATAACGTTTAGACTATTAGGAAAATCAAATTAATACACAGGTTAATTGTTTTCCTTTTCCCACATATTCAGATGCCATTCTGTTGGTATGATAGGCCGTCATTTTTTTTTTCACACGAAGCTGTTTGGGTGGATGAAGAATCAGGCCATCTGTGTTATCTGCGGTTGTATGACAGTACCATTGAAGTTTTGATGACTGAAGTGTGTTGAAAGGGTGTCATTTCTTGCTCTGTGATACACAAGGGCCAGGAGTGTTTCCTTACCATGCGACACGATCAAGAACATTTAGGGTACAGAGTTTTCCCTGGCCAGGTCAAATAGTCAGGAAAAATGTCTGGCCCCATATGGATCCTGATAATTGATGAGGTCACTTTTCTGATCTGGGACCAGTTTTAATAGTCACTATACGTCTAGGGAGGTCTAGCAGAGTCAGTAATCATCACTTCCATAACAGATTCCAACTTGCCAATAATTTGGCATGTGATGCAGATTGATTTCACCATGAATAATGAGTTTCAACTGCACGGCATGCCATTCATTTGAACGTCAACAGTTTTGCTGGGGCTTTGCTGTAGTCAGCCAATACTCAGTGTTGGGGCTTATTTTTCACTGACACAACATATTGGATGGGAAAACCTCCCTCGTATTTGATCCTCCCCTTCTTTTGGTTGCAAATGGCATTACTTTAACCTATTGTTATTCAAATGACTGTTGCTGTCCTCGGCTAAGTATATGAAAGATTATAATAGTTCTGCTCCTAGCAAGAAGGATGTTTCAAATTAATATGTCTGCGTACACAATCATAGTTGGAGCGATCCAAAGAAAGTTAATAGGCTATTCAATGGTCTCACAGTTTTAATGTTGTTTCTGGAAGCGACTGATTCATTGGCAGCTAAGCAGCGACAGGCTTTTATGGACAGCACCATTGCGTTACACTTCAATTGTAAAACTGTCCATGCGGATGAACGCTGTTTATAAATGATAATGGTGTTGTTGAAATTATATTTTTATTCTGATGTGATGTGTTACGCATAACTTTAACAGTGCTACATTTCAGTTGGCTAGGACATATGTTTTTACATGGGAAAGGGTTGAATAAGAGGAACCATTTAGTATAGATGTCTCATATGGAACCACACACACACACACACACACACACACACACACACACACACACACACACACACACACACACACACATGAAGAACATCTTCCTAATATTGAGTTGCACCCCCAACCCTCTTTGCCCTCAGAACAGCCTCAATTCGTTGGGCCATGGACTCTACAAGATGTCGAAAGCATTCCACAGGGATGCTGGCCACGTTGACTCCAATGCTTCCCACAGTTGTGTCAAGTTGTCTGGATGTCTTTTGGGTGGTGGACCATTCTTGATACACACAGGAAACTGTTGAGCGTGATAAACCCAGCAGCATTTAAGTTCTTGACATAAACCGATGCACTTGGCACCTAAATCTTTTGTCTTGCCAATTCACCCTCTGAATGGCAGACACAATCCATGTCTCAATAAAAAAATCCCTTTAACATGTCACTTTCCCTTCATCTACACTGATTGAAGGGATCATAGCTTTCACCTGGATTCACCTGGTCAGTTTATGTCATGGAAAGACCAGGTGTTCTTAATGTTTTGTACACTCAGTGTATGTGTAACTTATCATTTTGATTAAAGTTACTTGTAACCTTCAGACACAATTAATATAATCCCACAGTAGCAGTGAAGAGTATAAATAATACATCAAATAATCCCATATTAGCAGATTCCAGCCATGTTAAGAGGAGGAATAGGGACTCTCTCCCAAAAACTGTTCCCCACCAGCAGCCCTCCTAGCCATGGCCACTTCACTGTTTTTCCACCCCAAGAACTGCCCCTGTCGAAATGAGGACAGGATATTTTTTTGTATCGCCAAGGGCGACAGCTCTTCCTGGTGTACCACACATAACGAAAAATGCATTACAGACCAAATATTTTACAATTGACATACATTTCAAAAACACTAACATGGACGTTACAAGTAGGTCAGATAGGGGAGAGGCGTTGTGTTGCGAGGTGTTGTTTTATTTGTTTTTTAAACATATTTTTGCTGTTTGCTTGAGTCATTTGAGATGGAAGGGAGTTCCATGTGATCATAGCTCTACATAATAATGTGCGTTGCCTTGAATTCGTTCTGGATTTGGGGAGTGTAAAGAGACCCCCGGTGGCATGTCTGGTTGGGTAACTATGTCTGTCAGAGCTATATGCAAGTTGATTATACAGACAATTTGAACATTTCAACGCAATAATATTTCTCACAAAAGCAAGAATTGATGCAGTGAATCTCTCGTCAACCCTCAACCAGGAAGAACTAGCATGTTGTTGATGTTAGTTCTGTATGTGCAGTTAAGGGCAAGGCGTGTTGCTCTGTTTTCAACCAGATGAAGCTTTGCTAGGTCTTTCTTTGCTGCACTTGACCATATTACCGGACGGTAATCAAAATGGGACAAGGCCAGAGGCTGAACAACAAGTACAGTGGATTTTTGGGTCAACAACACAGATTTTTTTTTTTAGAGCAGACATACCCCTCCCCATCTTAACAACAACTTTGTCAATATGACTTGACCATGACAAAGAAAAGCAACATTACATGATATACCTAGGAGTTTAGCTTCCACAACTTTCTCATACACAACTCCACTTAAGGTTTATGTCTTAGATAATGTTTTGAACCAAATACAATCCTTTAAGTTGTTGCTTTATTGAAGACCAGTTTAAGACCAGTTTATTATTAACCACTGACTGTAGCTCCATATTTAGAATTTCAATGAGCTCACAGGCTTTGGGGGCTGACATGTAGAGTGGCAAATAATTTGTAAATATAGAGAAGAGTAATGGCCCAAGGCTCTAACAGTTCTCACAGTTAATTTCTTAAGAGGTGCATGCTTGTCAACAATTGGCATAAATCATTTTACAAACTTCCAGTGCTGCATCTGGATTTACTTCCTCATACACATCAGACCAACATACATTTTATTCATCAACAAAAGAGTCCCGAGAGAACATTTTGTATGATCTCTTATAAATGACTTTAGGCCCAACATTTGGCACTTTGGCTTTCCTAGTTATTGCCACAATGTTACGGTCACTACAGCCAATGGGAACTGATATTGCTTCGGAGCAAAGCTCTGTAGCATTCGTGAAGATATGATCAATACAAGTGGATGTCACATCTAACACTATTAGTATGCACTCCAGTTGGTTGAGGGATAGCCTGGGTCATAGTAGAGGCGTTAGTCACAGTTAGAAGCTTCCTCTTGAGAGGACAGCTAGTTGCTAACCAGTCAATGTTCAGGTCACCCCACACACACTATCAAGCATTTCACAAACATGATCTAGATACTGACGGTTATCACTTGGTGGCCTGTAGCAACACCCCCAAATAATAGGCGTTTAGATTAGTCAGGTGAACCTGCAATGACAACACTTCAATAACACTTGACGTGAGATCTTCTCTAAGCATTACAGGAATAAGGCTCTGATTATATACAGCACCACCTCCCCCATAGGCATTCCTGTTTCTTCTGTTGATGTTACATCCTTGTATTGCTAATGCTGTATATTCAAAATAATGAAGTGTCTCAGAAATGGCTAATATATGAATCTTATCTGATGTTTGCAAGTTATTGATTTCATTAAGCTTGTTTCTGTCACGTTCTGACCATAGTTATTGTGTTAATCTTTTGTTTTGTTGGTCAGGACGTGAGCTGGGTGGGCATTTCTATGTGTTGTGTTTCTATGTTGGGTTAAAGGGTTGCCTGGTATGGCTCTCAATTAGAGGCAGGTGTTTGGCATTTCCTCTGATTGAGAGTCATATTAAGGTAGGTTGTTCTCACTGTTTGTTTGTGGGTGATTGTCTTCTGTGTCTGTATGTATGTTAGTACCACACGGGACTGTAGCGTTGGTTTGTAGTCTGTACCTGTTTCGTGCGTTCTTAGTGTATTTGTAAGTTTTCATGTTTTAGGTCAGTCTACGTCGTTTTTGTTGTTTTGTAAATATTTCAAGTATAGTTCGTGTCAGTGTTCGTCGTGTTTAATAAATTTATTATGTCATCATACCTCGCTGCGTATTGGTCCGACCCATGCTTCTCCTCTTCAGACGAAGAGGAGGAGAACCGTTACAGTTTCTAAAGGCTACACATATTTACATGGGCTACTTTTCGCCCTTTCCTGTGTAGCTTATCAGAGATAGACATAATAGGGGAAAGAATAAACAAACCAACAGAAATAAAAGTATTCAGCAGTCCATTAACTAGTTGGTGTGTGCGTGTGCTGCGGGGTTGAAGCTATGAACCCACAGGCTTGGCTCTCTCATCCCTTCCAGGCTTTTGGGAGAGAGGGTGGACAATGAGCCTGTCATAGTGGATGTAAGCAATGTCTCCACGCACTCTGGCAGCTTTCATGGCTGAGATAAGTTCTCTGCTTTTCTGGTGCACAGCTTCAGGATAGTCCTCTTCGAGGAAGATGTACGCTCCTCTCAAGTTCTTGGCTCTGTTCAGAACAACTACCTTGTCCTTGAACCTCAGGAACTTGACCAGTATCAGCCTGGGCCTGTCACCTGGGCCGGTTCTCCAGTCCTGTGGGCGCGCTCCACCTCAGTCTTCCTGTGGTCCGTCTTCAGTTTCTCAGTGATTATTTCCCTCACTTTGTCCTCAGACTCCGTCCAGATTTCATGTGGTGATTCTGCAATTCCGTCCACAACAATGTCGTTCCGCCTTGATTGTCCTGTTTAAACTCATCGAGCTGACCCTTGGAGTACTGCAAACTATTCTTCAGGTTCAGGACTTTTCTGGTCAAATCGTCCATTATATTTTTAGTTGACTCCACCAGTATTTGGATGCAAAACTTGAAACTATGTTATTGTTGCTGTAACAATTGCTTGTAGAACAATTTGTTTGCCTAAAATAACCTTGTCCTCAATGGTACTTCCACCTGCTTTGGTCTTTGTCATGGTAGCATGGTAGGCTAACACTGGCAATTCCAGCCAGCACAGCTTGCAGGACCGATGCAAATAGCAACAAACAGCAGCGATTTAAACAGCCACAAGCCCGAGACTATCCGCGGTCCTAGCCATAGGGGCTAACCACGCCGTGGGCTGTGTTCAAACTGTCAAGGAAACCTCGCTAGGCGCCAAGCAGCAGCTCTTCAGACTTTAGGGTTTGGCAGTATCCCGGGACAGATAGTAGCGGCCCCAGCAAATGAGGCTAACCACATCGCGGGATCCAAATGAAACTAGGTAGGCTAGTTTCGATTGGAGGAGGGCTTGGGCATGGCTCTTGCTATTGTGTATCGCTTTAACCGAAACAGACAGCACATTATTTACACATGCTGGCTGGTCTAGACAAACACATTTCGAGCTTACTTTGCGTCCATTAGGGCCATGTACAGTGTGATCCATCTCAGCACTGGCTGGCTGGCTTCAGGTCTGCCTCAAGGGGCCAGGGTTCCGGTCTAGAAGCACAGTTTTGACTGCTCCTACAGTCTTGCTTCGGTACTGCAGTTTAACTGACGCCCGGCCCATAGACAGCCACATAGAGAAGTCAGAATAGAACATTTCTAATAAGACAGTCTTCGGCTTCGTGCGCAAAACGTGCACTGAATTATTAAAATAATTGTTTCTGTGACAGATTTTTTTCTGTTACTCACAGCCAAATATATTACCAATTTATATTCATACAATGTCTGCCATCTTTTTGGATAAAGTGATGACATCGTCGCTGCTCGCGCTGCTCACTGTGCACACTGAGTGCTAGTGCGCATGTGAAGTTGGGCCGTGTAAGTCAGATGCAGCTGCTCCCAGGCCCCGAGCAGAGGATATCACCACAGACAGTATCACATCAAGGCTGGGGTTGAAAGGACATGGCTATTGTACTGTGGGGAGGGATGGGTGGAGCCACCCAGACTCATTGCTCCAGTCAAACGGTTGTTTCTTCTCCACAATGAGTCTGGATTTGACTCCCTCCCCGACCTTTCTAGAATGTGAACACATTCAAACCGTCTGATTGGTCCCAGAAACCGATGGGTTGGGCCAGAGCCAGAACAAACGTGGGTAAAGCGAAGTTTTGAAAATTCACCATTGGCTTTGATACTCTGGTCCAGTCGCTGATGATTTAGTTTTGTACAACGGCCATCGTCACCAGAAATGATTTCAAAGATGACAGATTCAGACTAAAGTATGTAGCGATCGATAGAGCAGCAGAAATCATCGTCAGCTAGACTATTAGAGTAAATGAAAACCAAAATAAAAACAGCATTTTGAAAAACAATTTAAAAAATGAAATGAAAAACATTTAAAAAACTAAAACTATCTTTGACTACAAACCTAACAACATTTTTATAAAAAACATCTTAAATTATGGTAATTTTTTCCCTAAACTTTAAGCAAAAATCAAATGGGGTTTTAAAGCTTTTTTTCCCAATTGGGTTTTTCGAGCTTCTGAATTTGGTGGGTAAATGCTGGCAATAGATGCCGATGTTTCAAATAAGCCTAGCTTGTGCATCATTATCACTAACTAACAGGAAAGAAATCTGAGGGCGAGCATGGTGCGTGACTGGGCCAAGCTTGACCAACTTGTGAAGTTGGCCCACACCGACCAGATTCAAACTGAAAGCCATTCGCTGTCTGATGTGGTGCCATGGCTTCTCAACCTTGAGGCGCACTTGCAGTCAACTACTGTTGCAAAACAGTTGGCACAGGTCCTCTTGAAGTCACTGTGTGAGCGCTTCGCATGCATACTGAATCCTCTGGCAGCCAACTTTGATCCAACCCCTGCAGCAGCTTGCCTGATGGACCCAAATATGTCTCTGGCACTTTGCTAAACAGAGATGGAGCCACTGATGAGTCTTTTGCTTTACTTCAACAAATCAGAGAGTACAGCAGCGGAGCAGCAGGACACCAGGAAGATGCCAGCACGATGAATTCAGCAAGCATCTCGTCCACAGCGCTTCAGAAATATAGCTTGCATTGAAGATTGTGTCTGAGGTCACTGTCCAGCTGGAGGGTCAATCTGACAGGGCATTAAGTGCACTGTGTGATCTGTGGAAATACTTGGAAGAGGTTAAGAGGGGCATGTTTACAGAGTCACCTCTCCAGCTCTGGCAGGCAAGGAAGGTTGTTTATCCTAAGCTTCACCTCGTGGCACTGGATCTGGTTTCTGCCCATGTATCCCAGGTGTTCGTGGAGAGAATATTCTCTGTCTGTGGTCAACTGTCATCCGGCATGAGAAACTGAATGACCACCTCTCTGGAACACAGAGTCTTATTGAAGAGAAACCAGAAAATCTTGTTGGGTTGAACAGAAACAGACACACACACACACACACACACACACACACACACACACACACACACACACACACACACACACACACACACACACACACACACACACACACACACACACACACACACACACACACACACACACACACACACACACACACACACACACACACACACACACACAGAATGGCTGGCTATGAACTGATAGATTTGTGTAGCAGTGTTGTATTGCTTATATTTCTGTTTTCATGAACCCTATTTGAAGGGGTTAGTCGGTGATACATGTTTAATATTACACAAACATAACATGTCAAATGTGCCGTGACGTCATTTTTTTCAGTCAGATAAAGGCAAAGGTATTTGATTCTTCTTGCATCTACTACTAAAGTTAAAAAAGCATTGGATTGGTGTAAACATTGGCAAGAGAGTTTCCTTCCGCCATATTTCCTGCACCAGTCTAGGTGCCTATCCTTTAAATCCAAGTCACATTAGGATTGATTTATAATTGAAACCTAACTAAACCTATGCCCTGGCCATGGATTTTTATGGAGTCCTGTAGTGACCAAAACCCAGTGTTAGCATGGGCAGCGCCATTGGGGACTTTCGCCGCTTTGATTTAGTCAACTGGGTAGGACTTCCAAATTGATTGGCTGATCCCTTCTGATGACCGGGTTGGCATGACACCTGATGACTCAGTTGGAGTCGTGACAGCCCGGGTCATCAGGAGGGATCAGCCAATGCATTTTACTTCTGAAGAAGAAAATTGACTTTCAAGATGGAGATGGCCTCAATGACGCTGCCCATGCTCTCACAGACGCCATCATGGCACAGATACAGAGATGTTATGTCTATCAAAGTCTATGATCCTGGCCCATCACCTTATGTACAGTTGAAGTCGGAAGTTTACATACACCTTAGCCAAATACATTTGAACTCAGTTTTTTCACAATTCCTGACATTTAATCCAAGTAAAAATGGCATGTCTTAGGTCCGTTAGGATCACCGTTTATTTTAAGAATGTGAAATGTCAGAATAATAGTGGAGAGAATGATTTATTTCAGCTTTTATTTCTTTTATCACATTCCCAGTAGGTCAGAAGTTTAAATACACTCAATTAGTATTTGGTAGCATTGCCTTTAAATTGTTTAAAGAACACCATCCCAATCAAAAGCACGGGGGTGGCAGCATCATGTTGTGGGGGTGCTTTGCTGCAGGAGAAACTGGTGCACTTCACAAAATAGATGGCATCATGAGGGAGGAAATTTATGTGGATATAATAAAGCAAAATCTCAAGACTTCAGTCAAGAAGTTAAAGCTTGGTCGTAAATGGGTCTTCCAAATGGACAATGACCCCAAGCAGACTTCCAAAGTTGTGGCAAAATGGCTTAAGGACAACAAAGTCAAGGTATTGGAGTGGCCATTACAAAGCCCTGACCTCAATCTGATAAAAAATTTGTGGGCAGAACTGAAAAAGCATTTGCGAGCAAGGAGGCCTACAAACCTGACTCAGTTACACCAGCTCTGTCAGGAGGAATGGGCCAAATTTCATCCAACTTATTGTGGGAAACTTGTGAAAGGCTACCCGAAACATTTGACCCAGGTCAAACAATTTAAAGGCAATGCTACCAAATACTAATTGAGTGTATGTAAACTTCTGACCCACTTGGAATGTGATGAAATAAATAAAAGCTGAAATAAATCACTCTCTCTACTATTATTCTGACATTTCACATTCTAAAAATAAAGTGGTGAGCCTAACTGACCTAAGACATGGAATTTTTACTTGGATTAAATGTCAGGAATTGTAACTGAGTTTAAATGTATTTGGCTAAGGTGTCTGAAAACGTCTGACTTCAAATGTATGAACAGTATTTTTTATGAGAAGGGTTGCCGAGGCACGGCATAGTTATTTGAGTTGACGCGGGTAGCTCATCTTGGGTCAAACACAGCAAGTGATGGGATATGAGTAAATTAGCCAGACAGACTTACTATCTTAATATGCGTTGACTTACTTTCCATATGGTCATAATTGTGGCAATATATTTTTATGTTCATTGACCTGACAGTAATAGTTTACATGAAGGAAGAGAGCATGGCTGTGCATAGAAAAAAAGTGGATCATGATCACATGTTTTTCAGGAATATTTTAGTAAAATGCTGAGAGATTATGTGTCTTTGATTTTAACAGCTCTCGTACCATTTCTTCGGTGTGCGTGCGTGTGTGTTTGTTCTTGTGTCTCGCTGAGAGAGGGGGCCGTTTGTGTGTGCGAAGTACCGATGCGTGTGTAGGGGCTGTGCCTCGCCCGTGTGTGTGAGTCATGTTTCACATTAGTATTTCTCCGGAGGTCAGGTGAGGCGTTGCACCTCCACGGTTTAACTTCAAAGTTCACTCAATTCTCCCCCCAACCCCGCATCCCATTCCACTGAGTGAGCGATACGCTCCCGTATCAAAGGTGAAAACTAATCTGGCCAGTGAAATTCCTCTTTTCGCATCCAAACACTATGTGGCGGCCTGCCTGCCTGCCGTATGTCATAATGAGACCCAAACATGTAAATGGGAGCAGGATGAGATGGAGCGGCCACTTAGGCCTAAATGGCTGCAGGTAGCAGAGCTGTCAGGGTGTGAAATGGGATTGGCCTTGTTGTCATGCAATCCATAATCAAAAAATGGAGGAGAAGATTGCAGAGGAAGGGAGGGAGGGTGGGAAATGGGAAAGCATAGGGGGTCGGAAGGTGTGAGGCAGAAGTTTCTCAGCCATGAACGTACACTCCCATAGTCTACACACGCACATTGTAAATACACATGGACATGCTGCAAGTAGGCATATGCAATAAACACAGAAACACTTTTTCTGTCTTTCCCTGCTCTCTTTTCTCTTCCAGACCTATCAAGTTGTGTATTGCTGCCACACATCATTGTAGACTAGTTATGGTCTGGCCCTGATGGGGATTCAGCAGTGTCTAGTCTTTGACAAGCCCTTCATCCGCACTCGGAAATTTCAGTCTGAAGTGTTTTGGAAACAATGTGGTTTTTATGATGATCGTAATAGAGTCATCAGAGCTCTAACATTACATTACAGTGCTTTTTTATGGGCCGGCGGCACTCGGATGCCATCGGAGGCCTCTGTTGGTTCAGGAGACCGAGAAACAAATGTTGAACAGGAATAGACAAGAGGAAGTCTCTCTGGTGAGCTTTCTGATTGCACTAGCTGAGTTATTGTTAAAGGGACATTTGAGCACTTTTAACCTTTTAACATCATATTCATTATCGCCAGCAGCATACCGGTCTTCGAATGTGAAAATGCCACCTCCCTGGCTGGAAACTCATTGTAGTTTTTGAAAATCAGTTTTAAAAAAGCATTCTTCCCAATGACATCATAGCGACAGATTTTCGAAATACCTCTTCTTCATTTCCTTTTCAGTGTAGAACATAGAGATGTGCAGTGATGTATGGGCATGGTAAACATTGGTTGTACCTCGGTCACTCGGTCGCGTCGTTGCCATTGTTATCAACATTCTACAAATGCCGCAGCATATTGATGTCTGACTGATTGTAAAATGCCAAGTCTTTTCTAAACGGCGGCTAATGACTATATCGTCAAATTTACACTAGTGGCCTGGAAATACATTGCTAACGTAGACAAACAATTTGTCGAAAACAACTTTGACGTCATTATGATGTTGTCAAGTTTACAAAGTAGAAAAATTGAATTAATTGCCAGAATCTTGCAGTATCCCTTTAACCTGTGGAGTGTTATTGTTATTCTTTGTTGGGCACTTTAGAAGAAAATTGCAGTTTTGTGTACAGTGTATCAACCAGTGAGGGAAGAGATTGATGTTGTCCATATTCTTTCTAAGTGTTGAGCAGCATGTGGTCTCAGAAGGCGTAAGGAACGTGTGTGTGTGTGTGTGTGTGTGTGTGTGTGTGTGTGTGTGTGTGTGTGTGTGTGTGTGTGTGTGTGTGTGTGTGTGTGTGTGTGTGTGTGTGCGTGTGCGTGTGTGTGCAGAGAGCATACAGAGCATACAGAGAGCTCCATTGAGACTGCTGTGTAGTAAAGAGGGGATGAGTCACCCTCCTCTCACTCTCAGCCCCAGACAGCGCCCACCAGCCAGCTCTCCACCGGGTAGGCCACCATGTGAATATGTCAATAGATTATCCTCTTAGAAAAGCACTGCATTTTTCAAGTATAGATGTTATCATAGTCTGACAAGGTATTCAACAGATAATGTGGGTTCTATGTACATGTGTGTAGGTTGAGAGCCAAGCTTGGTTAGTGAAATGTGGAGGTCATCTTATTTTGTCATTCAGACATGTTTCAGGTTGTTTCATTTGTTAATTTAGGAACTCAGCCTACAGTCATTCCTTCAACATCCTTTCCTTGTAATCACGGTTGAGTAACTTTATGTCATGCTGAACAGTGAGTGGGCTCCGCCGCAGACGCGCACACACACACACACACACACACACACACACACACACACACACACACAGGGGCCAAGGTCACTCCACAGAGCACTTAGTATAGGTCACTTAAGCTCATAGCTTCAAGTCTATTAAGAAAAGAGACTGCAGTAACTAGAGTGATACAGTATACACTAAGTGTACAAAACATTCCTAATACCTTCCTAGGATTGAGTTGCGCCCCCTTTTGCCCTCAGAACCGCCTCAATTCGTCGGGGCATGGACTTTACAAGGTGTCAAAAGGCATTCCACAGGTTTGCTGGCCCATGTTGACTCCAATGCTTCCTACAGTTGTGTCGAGTTGGCTGGATGTCCTTAAGGTGGTGGACCATTCTTGATACACACGGGAAACTATTGAGCGTGAAAACCCCAAGCAGCGTTGCAGTTCTTGACACACTCAAACCTGTGCGCCTGGCACCTTCTACTATACCCCATTCAAAGGCACTTAAATATTTTAATATCACCCTCTGAATGGCACACACACAATCCATGTCTCCTTACAAATCCTTCTTTAACCTGTCTCCTCCTCTTCATCTACACTGATTGAAGTAGATTTAACAGGTGACATTAATAAGGGATCATAGCTTTCACCTGGAGTCACCTGGTCAGTCTATATCTCAGAGATGTTCGTAATGTTTTGTACACAGCGTAATTCAGATACACAGGAAATGTTACTTCCTTTTAATCTAAGGCAGAGGAAGAGACTCTGGGGACATGATGTTAACCGTATCCTTTGATGTGTAAGTAGAGGAATAAAGCCCAAATTATACACAGGGCCCTTAAATAACGATGTCTGGAGGGACGTTTCACCGTATTCCAAACGAGACACGTCCTCTCATAATGGTCCATAATACGACGTGTTATTATTTGATTGAACTTGACGTCATTACACAAACAACAGTGTGCTTCATGTGCATGTCTCTGTCAACAGCTCGATCCTATCTGTCTTATTCCCGTCTCCGAGGTTATAAGAGCATTCGGCTCACATCCCATAGTGAAACGTTGTAGAAATACATGTTGCGTAATGGTTTTTTCGGGAACATCGCCTGCTAGTCACCTTTCCCCTTTCACTGAAGCACGTGACAAATAAAAAGTGATTTGTCCAGGGAGGGAGTTTGACTGGCCTGCTCCCCTGAGTGTTATTGGGTGGTTATAGATGGGTTTGATTTGCACACTCTCCAGTTCCGTTCCAGAACGGCTGCTCAGGGATGATAAAGTATGGTGCTGGATGGAGCCGGGAGCTCTTCGGGCAGTCCGCCAAGGGACGTTAAATGTGTGTGTGTTCCTGTAAGTCTCCGCATTTTTCCGTCGTATGCATGTGTGAGGGGGGGAAAAGAACACGGGAGAGATATTGAGCGCATGCGCTTCAGTTTGACCACGATCCTTAAATCGTCATGAAAATAAATATTGGTATACAGACACCATCTTAGCACAGCACCTCCCAGACCCCACTGACTCCATGATCTCTCAAATGTTCAATGTTACTGGGATCTTTTGAGATTATGGATTATTGGATTGGGCCTGGTTTAATTAACACTAGTAATCTGATTTTCGGGGGATGGTGGGCGAGAGCGCGTGTCGTGTGGATTAAATGTGTAGCGACAACACAGACACCGGATAAAGAGGCTGTTTGGCTGCAGAGGGGAAAGGGACAATGGAGCGTGCTTAGACGGAACATGGCGGCTAATCCAGAATAGGCTTAGCCGGCCTGGGCACGGTAAAACTGTGGCTCAGTCTGTAGTGAATTGTGCTGTCAGGGCCGGGACAGAGGCCCCGTTAAACACACTAATAATGTCCACACAGGCAGCCAGGCAACACTCACTGATGTAATATGATAGTAATAATGATAATAATAGCTGTGAGTGGTCTGGATGGAAGAATCCTATTGGAAACTGTCTGGCTGCTGTTCTTGTCTGACGCTGGGAGTAGGGCTGGGTTGGGGAGAATAAGTGAGGAATGGGAATTGTTCAGAGCCTGGTGCTACAAGGTATTGCAAGGAGACATCACTCAGTATCACTGCTATATGAACAATTGGGGATATACTGTATTTTTTTGTTTGTTCCCCCTACAGGCAAACTATGATGGTTATGGATATTGCATGATGTGTCTGTTAAGCAACGACACTCTTAGAAAAAAAGAGAAAAGGGTTTCAAAAGGGTTTGTCGGCTGTCTCCATAGGAGAACCCTTTTTGGTTCAAGGTAGAACCCTTTTTGGTCGAGGTAGAACCCTTTAGGGTTCCATGTAGAACTCTGTAGAATGGGTTCTACGTGGAACCAAATAGGGTTCTTCAAAAGGTTATCCTATGGGGACAGCCGACTATCTATCTGAGGTTTTTCTAAGAGTGTCGAGGCAACACCAGCGATGACAATGATAAACGGATGTTTTGCAATTGGGAGAATATGCAGGTCTTTTTCTCCATTTCCTGGGACGTTGATTTTCAACCAATGGGATCATTCGGTTGTGAGATCAAGTTGATGCGCCAGTATTTGGCATCAATCACCCTGCAGTCTTTGTTCTCCTGTCCACTGTATGAGAGGTCTGTCTCTCCCTGCATCTCCCCAGGAGTTTTACCACTGGGACTGGCAACGCTGAGAACTATTTGTTCAAAGCAGGCAGTCATGCACCCTGCAGTGTGATTCACAATTTTTCTCGGTCTGGTGAAAGTGACATCTCCCTCCTCCCCCACTCCTCCTCCATCTTGCCCTTCTTCTTTACTTCTAACCCTCCATACATTGCACCTTTTTCCTCTCCTCTCTTCCACCTCTCCATGCTCTTTTTTCTTCTCTTCATCACCCTCCTCCCCCCCTTCCCTTTCCTCCCCTCCCCTTTCCCCTCCTCTTCTCTGAGCCCCTTCCTACCGTTTGACCCGAGCCAGTCGGATGACTGTTAGTGTTCCTCCAGTCACCTCACCCCACAGCAGTAAATCCAGTCCCGGGCAGCCCCGTGAGCTAAAGTCCCCTGTAACGGTTCTCGTCGAAAGTAGTGGACCAGTGTTCATGATTTTTATTATCAAAAATCACAAACAAAATAACAAAACGAAAGTGAACAGTTCTGTCAGGTAACAGACACTAAACAGAAAACAACATCCCTAAAGGAAAATGACAACTTATATATGATCCCCAATCAGGGACAACGATAGACAGCTGCCCCTGATTGGGAATCAACCACACCAACATCGAAATAAGGAAACTAGAATGCCCACCCTAGTCACACCCTGACCTAACCAAAATAGAGAATAAAAACCTCTCTACGGCCAGGGCGTGACATCCCCTCCTGCATTTCTCAGATACTAGGACTGCTCCTGGAGTTATGGGGATACTCTCAGCAGGCTATATATGGATAGGGTATAAAGATTTAGTTGAGTATATATGGATTTTACTTAGCAGGAGGCTCCTTGAATCCAATATGAGGGCATTTGATGAGTAGTTTTGATTGGTTCAGTCAGTCAAGTGGTAAATGGTTGAATATGGTGTAAAAGCTCAGGGGCTAAGAGGCAGAGCTTCAGTAGTCTCAGTTACCATTATCGCCTCAGTGATGATGATGATCTGGTGATGTTGATATGTCCCATGAGACACTTTGACCCCGGGAACTTGCCCTTCGCTGTACTTTTAACCACTCTGGACGGATAAAAAAAGGTCCTGTCATTTCAGATTGTCATTACTATAGCTGAGAATTGTACTTGTACTTGGCAATCAGCCCTCCCTCTCCTTTTGCCTCATTCCCTCTCTTTTCCTTGCCCTCTCACGCTCTCTCCCCCTCCTTCCACGTACAAATTCTCTCTCTCGCTCTCTATTTCACCCTCATCTTCTCTCTCCCTCTCTTCAGCTTCCTCTCCCTCTTTCTCTCTCTCACTCACTTTCCCTGCTATCCCTCTGCCTTTCTCAGTTCAGGCTCCATTGAACTGACTGGTGATGTTCTGAGTGGTCGTCTCTCCCTGTCACACTGTCATATATCTGTAAGAGATCCAGATCTGCCTCTGACCATAGCCCTCTTACCCTCCAGCCCTGACTATTAGTGCTCGGCACACAGGACAGCAGGGTCACGGGCCCCCACAAGCCTCTATCGGCCCCTACCAGTCCCTGTGTGAGCCTGTGTGTTAGCTGGTCAGGGAAGTGGTGATAGAGAAGGACAGCTGTGTAGAATACACTCACGGCCATGAACACAGACGGGGTATCATAGAGCTACAGAGCTACGGAGCCAACCCTGTTCACTCCCATACCATGTCTCTCCTATTTGTACCTCAGTAGTGGTGCCCATTCAGTTCTACGGCTGCGTTGATCACAGTGCAGCCAAATCAATGGCGCTAACTTTCATGTGTCTTGATAGAAGGGATGTGACAACATTGGTCTTATCCTCCTATTCACCTCACTGCTGGTTTCAACTGCCCCATGCAGTTGTACCAATGGTCACAGTACAGCCAAATCAATGGAGCTAGGCTAGCTTTCTTATTTCTTGATGGATATGATGTGGAAGAACATATGTTTACCCAAACCCTGAAAGAGGAGCAAACCGTTCCCAGAGAACGATGTACATAGTTGTCACGATGATGTGTGTGTGTTCTCAGTGTGACGTGACAGCATAGTAACGCTTCTGTGTGAGCCCTGTAAAGGGCAATATATGCTTCCAGATGTGTAGCGCAGATGCAGCGGGATGTTGAAGTTTTCCTAATGAGCGTCTGCTACTCTAGTAGTATGACATTGAGAGAGAGAGAGAGAGAGAGAGAGAGAGAGAGAGAGAGAGAGAGAGAGAGAGAGAGAGAGAGAGAGAGAGAGAGAGAGAGAGAGAGAGAGAGAGAGAGAGAGAGAGAGAGAGAGAGAGAGAGAGAGAGAGAGTCATGCTGATTCTCTCGCTCCCCGGGAGCGCTATGTGTGTTTTGCAAATTCGGAGAATGGTTTGCGCGACATAACGGTTTTTGTGGACCATTGTTCATGTGGTAATGAGCATTGTGCGAGTGTGTTTTGTTTTCGGTTGCCCAGCTACAGCATACACATGAGGTCCACTTCCTTTTCTATGCGCTTCGACTGTCGTATACAGTACATTGTTTGTTTGTCGACGTAGTATGTGAAATACGATACCATATGTCGTGTCTGACCCTGGTCTCTCTCTCTCTCTTCACCCCCCCCTCTCTCTGCCCCCGTCCGCCACTCTCTCCCCCACTGTCTTGTTGTCTCTCTTCTCCCATGTCCATGTCTCTCTCAATTCAAAGCATTGAGTACAATTGCATAATCGTATATCCTTTCTCTCTCTCTCTCTCTCTCTCTCTTTCTCCTGTAGGATCTGAAGAAGGTGCTTTCTTTCCCCCCGTACCCTGGGGAGTTTCTGCACCCGGTCGTGTATGCCTGCACGGCCGTTATGTTGCTCTGCCTCTTCGCCTCCATCATCACCTATATCGTGCACCACAGGTAAAAACCCTTGGAATACTGTGTGTGTGTGGTGGGGGGCGGGAAAGGGAGGGGATATGTGTCTGTCTGCGTGGATGTGTACAGTATGTGTGTGTCTGTTTGTTTCAGTTCCGTGTTGAAAGGATTTGAAGTGAGTTCTCATCTTCAGTTAACCAACCACGCTTGGTAAAAACACACACACATCCAGGTCATGTATCCATCACATCACACAACACACCGCCTCTCCTTTTTGGGATTTTTCTTTCTTCATTTTCCTCCGTCACGCTCCTGGGTTGTGAGTCAGCCGCTGTGGGCCGAACTCAGACGTCTGAACTGGAGGATTGATGTGTGTGCGCGCGTGTGTGTCTCAGTGCCGTTTAGAGGTGTGTGTGTGTGCGTGCGTGAGCCAAACTACCCCTACTCCATAATGTCCAGACCACCTCAGTCACCTCTCTCCGTATAGTCTTTGAATCCCTGAGGGCTGTGCTATATGTCAGTTTGTCTAGTCGTCCTCTACTGATGATCCAGTGTGGTCTCCAGGCAACCTGGATAGCTTGTTATTTGTTCGGGCCTCATTTTCCCCTTTTGAGTCTTTGTTAGTCACTCACGAGCAATGGAGTAAGCGACTGAATGTGACGAGCATTCATTCCTTCTGCACTTTCACTGTGCTGAGGAATAAAAGACCGAAAAGAAAATTGTTCCATGTCTCTGAAACGACAGATGAAATAAACGAGACCTTTTTGGTTCCGATGGGAAGTAGATAGGTGTAATGGGTCACGAAGGTCTATGAGCAAATGTAAGGTTGGGAGTATGAGGCAACTCTGAGAAAGAGGGAAAAGAGATATTGACAAAATGAAGGACTATAGACGGGTTGGTTGTTCAGCAACAAAACTGACTCGCGCGCAACTATGGGCCAACAGACGGGGTTGGCTTAGACTGTTGACAACATGCAAACTATATTTCGTCTCCAAGGTTTATCGAAAACATAAATACATTTGTACAATGAGCACTTGTTGTCTCTCAAATACATTGTTACAGTTGTTGGTTAACTAGCTAGCGAATTTTCTTTGTCATATTAGAATTGACATAAAGTCAGTTAAAACACCTCAAAACAAGACATGGTATTAAGAACAAGATGAAACGAGTCACTTACAATTCCCCACATTGGCAGTTTCTTGTCATTGTTGGTAGCTCTCTGTGCGCGTCGTTTTCATGACGTTGTCACCTAACCCGATCTATCAGGGTAGATGGATGATGAAGAACTGCAGTCTGGGAGGAGTGATGTCGTCGGCGGCTCCACGACTGCAGTCGGGAGACACCCTGATCTCTGAGGGAACGAGCCATCGTCTCACAGCTGCGGCGGGAGTACAACACGACAACACCTCGCCTCCCTCCATGTCCAAAGGCATAACAACATAGCCACGCCGTGTCTTCCTTACTGTAGAAATGCTCTAAGGGCGACACTCTGAATTGAGATCCTTGCACACCAGTCTCCCATTGATGTCAGTGAACGATTTACGCGAAAGCCTTGAGTTGTGAACGCAGATCTCAAATCAGAAAAATGTCCGAAATGTGTAGAAATAACTTCACTGACTGTCATAACGTTAGTGTATTTCAAACAAAGGGAGTGTGTATTGACTGAATAGTGACGCTGGTGAGCCTATTATCAAGGGTTTATTCCATTCGGACTCCAAGTTCACCCTTGAGAATATCCGCTCGGGCCAAGGAGAACAAGTGAGAGGTCAGTTTAGCCACATGCTCTCCCGGGGGAACGAGGAAGTGGAGGGGTTCCAGGTGAATGCACTTGACCCAATAAGAGCCCATAGCCAAGCCCATGACAAGCACTGGGAGGCAGGCAGAGGCTGCAGTGATTTATGGCCCTCTCCTGGAGCCTCCCGGTTGTAGTTTAGCACCTAAAAAGCAGCTCTTCCTCTCCTCTTTGGCACATAACACTGCACACTAACTCAGACACGTCTCACAGGATACTGCTGCTCTCTCTCTTTCTCTATCTCCCTCTCTCTCTGTCTGTATGTCTCTCTCATTATCACTTGTTTTCACTAATGCTCTCTCTCTGGTCTCTCTCTCTCTCTGGTCTCTGGTCTCCCTCTTCCTGTGGTCTCTCTTACTCTCTCTTTCAGTCTTGCGCTCTCCCTCTCTTTCTCTCGACAGAGGTTGCTTTCCTATACATGTCTTCCCCCTGGTGTATAATGGCACTGGTGAAAATGATGAGGATAATGCTGATTTAGGATACTGGATAGATAGTTTATTTGACCTGGATACCACATCCGGATTGGCTAACCCACATATTCTTAGTATTTTTTTCCAACAGCTGGACACAGAGTGGCAATATAGGTTAAGTGCCATGCCTAAGGGTCTCTCTCTCTCTCTTTCTTCAGAATGGCATGGCTCCCAAAGTTGTTATATTTATTCTCGGTAATACTAATTAACCCCCTCAAAGACATTCTTTTAAAAAAGTATACTCGGTCAAAACACACTTTATATGGGCAAATAAAACACTTTGAATAAAAAGGAAGGTTTTACAACTTCCTGAGTCTGAGTGTGGTTTTAACCTTACATCAACTCTCCACCCAAATTAAATCCAATATTATTGGTCCCATACACATATTAGCAGATGTTATTGCGGGTGAAGTGAAATGCTTGTGATCCTAGCTCCACCAGTGCAGTAGTATCTAAAAACGATTCACAACCGTATCTAGAAATATATAAATATTAGATTGAGCAATGTCGGAGTGGCATTGACTAAAATACGGTAGAATAGAATACAGTATATACATATGATATGAGTAAAGCAGTATGTAAACATTATTAAAGTGACTCGTGTTCCATCATGGGCTTTTTACTTACGTCATATAGTTAAATACACTAAAGAGGAACAATGGGTTCATATTTAAGCTGCACATGCTCATCCCCAGAATCTTTCTACGTGACTATTTTCAAATGATAAAGCTAAGAACAATAACAACTTCATAGTTAAGAACACGATAACAATTTGGCAGAAAATGAAACGTATTCTACAAGAACCAATATCACGCCCTAAAAACACAACCTTATGGAAAAATCCTTGGATAGCTTTTCAGAATTCACAGATAAATTGGTCCACATGGAAAACTAAAGGCATAGAGTACTTGGTAATAGGAAATACATGTATTTCCATGACATAATTTTAAAAAGCAGTTCTGGAGGTGGAGGAACCAATGTATATTTTCACATGCATTGCAAGTTTCATATGAAGAAATGTCTATTTGAAGTATTTTGGACGTCAGAGCAATCTTAAGGAATTCCTATTTGAGTCAGAAAAGGATATTCATATGACAGGTAAGATATACAAAACCTTGCAGAGAGCCTATCCAACTGACAACTGTTGGAACCAAGACTTAGAAATAACTGATATTGGCACACGATGGAGGGAATGTTGGAACATAACTAACGTAGCATAACATAACTACAGTTAACAAAAATGGACGATTAATCCAGTATAAACGAATGTATAGAATGTATTACACGAGACAAAATTCAATTTTTTTGGACAGCAGAGTCATGTCTTAAGTGTAAAACTAACAAAGACTCAATAATCCATGCCTTCTGGGAATGCTTTAAAGTCCAAACGTCATGGTCGGAGTTAGAAAGTTGGCTGTCAGAAGTATTACAATGTAAATGTACTTTTAATCCATCTGCGTATTTATTTCAAGACATGGCAAATGAGGGTGCAGAGATACTCGACGGGTTGGAGAACACTTTTCTCGTCAATCATCATAAAGAACGTATAGTTACTGCAAATCAAACAATCATCCATTGTTAACACAATGGAAAGGGAAAGTGCTTTATTGTCTAAATGTTGAAAGTGTGTGGGCGAAGGAGAGAAACAAAATGGTGCTATTTGAGGCCATGTGGCAGAGAGTGACTTTCACCTCATCCCGTTATTTCTATTTTCTCATCCATCTATTTTCTGTACTTCCCTGTATATGATCTGAACGATGAATTGTATGACATGGCTGTGCTTTAAAATCTGTATATTAATTTAGGGAATATGTACATTGCATTTCACCAGATTTGAACCTCACCCCCATATTTCTCATCCCCTTATATCCGAATAAATTACCAGAATGATGAAGTGGGTATTTTGAAAACTCTAAAATGCTCAACATCCTCTCCATCAATCTGTAATCCATTCCCCTGATTTTCTGTGCTATTCATATTTATTTGACTGACTGTGTGGGTTTTTCTTTTGGCAGCACAATCCGCATCAGTCGGAAGGGATGGCACATGCTCCTCAACTTGTGTTTCCACACGGCTCTGACCTTCACTGTGTTTGCCGGAGGCATCAATCGAATCAAATACCCCATCATCTGCCAAGCAGTAAGTGCACTGCCTTTTCATTTCCGCCCTCTCAAAGCTCTCCGGTGGAAATGATTATGAATGTCTATTGAGGTGCTCTGAGTGCACAGTGCAGTACGTCTCTCTCTCTCTCTCTCTCTCTCTCTCTCTCTCTCTCTCTCTCTCTCTCTCTCTCTCTCACTCTCTCTCTCTCTCTCTCTACACAGTGTTAGACAGTACAGTACAGTCCATCCAGCTTAATTTGCCTGCCCTACAGTAGATGAATGAATGCTTTATCTAGCTAGCTGTCTTCCTGTGTGTTTCCTATTGACATATTGGCTGGCAGTACATATCCTGTGATGAAAGCCAGGTTGCCTGTCCCTCCAGGGGTTTCCCGACCCGGCCCCCAGGGGCTTTTTACACAGCAGTTTGTTGTCCTTATGAGGGTGTTATTTTGCCGTCGTCTCAAGGGGAGTAGGAGTATGGCTGCCGTTACTGATGTTGCCTACCGCTTAGCTCTCTCTTCCTCCGTAGGTGGCACCTCCTTCTCTTAGCCTGAGGCTGTGAATGAGAAATACAGAGAGAGAGAGAGAGAGAAAAAGGGAAAGAGAACGAGAGAGCGAGTGAGGGAGAGAGAAAGGTGAAGAAAGAGCGAGACACAGGCACCAGTAAGCACTGCGGGACGTGGCTGGTTACGAGGCCTGTATGCCGGTGTGGGTTAGCTAACGGGTCACAGGAGTGCTTTCTTTCCTGCTGGGAGCATTAACGCTTAGCTCTGAGATGTTAGAAAATAGAAGAGATCAGGGGAGATCTGTCAATGTGAGAGGATCCTGCCACATGTACTGTTTTTAGGGCAGAGCCTGGAGGCAGCGAGGGGAAGGGTAGCGTCGGGGTGGCTAATTGGGGGTGCATGTCAAGACCTGAGGTGTATCCTGAGTCCTTACTTAAAGATAAAGCAGCTGGTTGGAGACATCAGGTAAGAGATGTTTCATCTTTTAAATAGAGATGCTTACATCTTAGTCAATCATTGGCTTAACTGATACTGTTGGGGAGTTTTGATTTCAGGGTTAGCGATAGACTCAATCTTGTCTTGACAATATAAGGAGTAAGACAACCAGACTCGGGTATGCATGCCCATTGTTGTTTTGGGGAGATTGATAGGAAGACGTTACGACGATGGGTATTGTGGAGTTAAAACGTCCGCGTTTGCGATGGACTCAATCGTGTCTTGACAAAATAAGGAGCATGAAGACCAGGCACATGGCTACATTTTGAGAGATTGACAGCTAGATGATACTGTAGGTTTTAAAGAGAGTTTGATACGTCCGGTTGAACACGTCATCTTGCCTCTGCGATCTCTCCTCAGCACGGGGGCATTTAGCTAGCTTTTCTCTCTTTCTACCTTTCAGTTGAGCTTTCGAAGGGTTCAAACTCATCCTCTATTTCTATCGACAAGACTCTTCTTTTCTGTTCAGAACCAAGTCCGTCAGTGCACCCGGGACACCCGGGCTGCTGCCTCGTCCTCCTGTCACCAACAGTTTAGACATCTTCTTGTTCTAAAACACAATGAGTCCACCTCAGTGTGGAGCTAGACACATCCATCACTGTAGCTCACTGTAGCTCATGGAAGCCAACAGTGCCTGGCATGCCTTGGCTGCCTGTCAGGAGGCTCGGCTCGACAGAGAGACGGCTAGCTAGGCTAGGCGCCTCCCGTTCATGCCGCGCCCGTCAAGCGAGCGTCGACGACTACATTGTGACACAGTTCAGCCGGTGTCGCGGCATGAAACTCCACCCCCCTATCGACCCACCTGCTCCCCCGCTGCGTAATGGCACACGATTAAGGCCCAATTAGCATATTCCCCGTCAGATCTTCCGTCCACATGGACGCACTAGCAACATGTGTTCTGAGTGACACGCAGACATCTTGCCGAGATGCCACAGCTTGAGAGATGCCCGTAAAGGAAATCTTGATTGTACTCACGCACGTGTAGATATTACCCCTCTCTCGATGCCATTATCACCGCAGGTGTGTTCTGCACAGTGTCTCTGGTGCTCCTTACCACTGGCTATGTATCTGATTGAATCACGTTGCCTAATGTAGAAGCACTGCATTTTTAATGCGTAACTCGGCATTGCTGTGGGATTATTTGGGCCCGGTTTGTCTCCCCTCCTCTCAATGGGTTTGAGGCTGTTCCCCTGTTCCCAGCAGTGGGGACAGTGTCTGGGATGATTACATGGCTGATTGCTAGAGGAGCTGGTAGTAAGGATATGTGTGATCACAAACACCTCTCCACCCTCCGCCCTGCCTGCAGATGGATCCCGCTCAGGTCCAGCATGGTGCCACCTCCCCGGGGGAGCTGTTACACACCACCCCCTCTGACAGGCAAACTTCAAGGAGCTCTGGAACCGTCTCTGGCAGCCTCTCTCGGCACTTCAAGCACTTGCTAACCCCCTTCCTCTGCAAACCTCCCCCCATCTCTCGCTCTCTCTCTCCCTCTACAGCTCCTTCTCCTCTCTCGTTTCCTTCCTCCAACCCACTCCTCACTGTCACTTTGCATTCTCTAATGTTAGTGATCTCTTACTTTTAAGCCACACTGCGACAGTAATACTGACCCTAAACCAGACTCACTCAATTATACTCCACACTGACAGACCCAATCATTCGTCTGTGATTCAAACATACCACACTTTCATACCACTCCTTGTGACAGTGACATACAGTAGCTAAAGACTATACTACTGCAAAGTTATACTGGGTCACTCTCCCTCCCTCCCCTGACCATTCCACCCTGTGTGCATCAGTCTACTCTGTGTGTGTGTGTGTGTGTGTGTGTGTGTGTGTGTGTGTGTGTGTGTGTGTGTGTGTGTGTGTGTGTGTGTGTGTGTGTGTGTGTGTGTGTGTGTGTGTGTGTGTGTGTGTGTGTGTGTGTGTGTGTGTGTGTCTTTGTGTGTGTGTGTGTCAGTGGAGGCTCCGCAGAGGAGGAAGGGGAGGACCATCCTACTCAGTGAATTTCATAAAAATAAATATAGGGAAACATTAAATGTATCTATTTATATGTGATCTGAATGTTATCCAGTTATATATTCACATGTCACCAAATAACTGATTAAAACACATCGTTTCTTGTGTGTGTGTGTGTACGAGAGATTGATTTGATCCCTTTTGAGTTTTCTGTAGCTGATATTGCTTGTCGTGAATGTGCTGCTCATATCTTCTTGAGGTCAAGGACTAGTTCAGTGTGTGGCAATACGACTCACCCCCTGAATAACTTTTGACTCGGGTTCCATTTCATCCTACATGAGTGGTTGTTTGTCCAGTCAGCCAGCGTTCCTTTCAGTCCAAAGGATGTGGGTTACAGCTACACTCTTAGAAAAAAAGGTGCTATCTAGAACCTAAAAGGGTTATTCAGCTGTCCCCATAGGAGAACCCTTTTTGGTTCCAGGTAGAACCCTTTTGGGTTGAATGTAGAACCCTTTTCACAGAGTGTAATCATTGATTGGTTGAATCACAGACCACCACCTACTCACTGGGAGCTTCTTCCACCGTTAACCAGTCTCAAGGTTATTTCAAATCAGTGTCATATCTGACTCCTGTATGGTTCCTTCAGTCCCTGTAGAGTTGGTTAAGCCTAGCAGACTGGAGCGAGTTATTTGATTGGATGCCTCTTAGTTTTGGGCCCTCTGAGCGAACTGAGGAGTGTGTTTGTGGAAAGAAGACACAATGCATTTCTAATTCTGTCTTTCCTCTATTCTTGCTCTCTTTCTCCCTCGTAGCTGTCTTTCTGTCTCCTGATAAAGCCTTAAAACAATGGCAGATTCCCATTCAAGCATAATTCATGAATATTAGAACAAGAGAGGATGGGATACAATGTCTGTCAGCATTGTAGACGTGACTGACATTTATATTGTGGTTTATTGTTGACGGCTCAAGGTTACTGTCCTGAGTCCTCTAATGTTATTGATGGCGGATGTGGGTGCGTGTGTGTGCGCGCGTACATGTGCGCGCGTGCTTGCGTGCACTAATGAAAAGGTCACAGTCTTCTGCTCCCGCTGCAATGGATCTTGATGTTAGTGACGTTGTGAATAGCGACTTTGATGACATGCTTGTTGTGTCTGGAAAAGAACTCTCTGTGAGTCAACTGGGTGTGAAGAAGTGGACGTGAGAGGGACATGAGGAATGTGAAGACGAGAGCGGGACATGACGCGAGGATACATACAGCGAGTGACCCATGTCTGTCTGTGTCCCCTGGTGCAGGTTGGCATGGTGCTACACTACTCGTCCCTCTCCACCACGCTGTGGCTGGGGGTGATAGCCCGGAACATTTACAAGCAGGTGACCAAAAAGCCCCTGCAGCCCCAGGACGGTGACCCGCCTGCCAACACCAAACAGCCCATGCTAAAGTAAGCGCAATCCCCCCCTCTGTGTGTGTGCTCGTGAGTGTGTGCACACGTGAGTATGCATGCCTCTGTGTCTAATCGTGCATCTGTGTGTGCATTTGAATTGTATGTAGCTGATTGTGCTTGTTGTGAATCTTTTTTTTTTAGGTCAAGGACTGGTTCAGTGCACAATTCTATGCTTTCTTATTTCATTTCTCTCCCTACCATACTGTATGCCTTGTGTGGCCTAGAGATGCTTGTAGAAATCGGTACACAATAGCATTGGCCTGCTCTCCTGTTAGTACTTATTACATCGTCATTCTCACTAAATCCAAGCCCTGGTATCCTGCTTCTCTGTTTTTATAGGCTGTGGATGTGTACCTTTAGTTCTTAACCTTTCTGTAATGTACTGTTTCTGAAACGCTGTCAGCTACAGAGAGAAAGATCGTTGGCCTTGTAGTTTAGTAGGTTCCTTGAAAGAGAGGATATTGTAAGCAAGTCATGCTTGGTGGATTCTGTATAAACCTTAGTCGTGTGTGTCTGTTTTCTTCTTCTCTGAAAGCACGATTACCATGGGTTTCACTTGGGAGAGTTATCGGATCATTTATCAAAAGAAGCATACATAGCGAGATTACATTCCTCACACTCCAAGCCCGATATTGTAATATTACTGTATACAGATTGGCTCTTCAATAGCTAGTGCTTCTCTTACACTTACTCTTGTCAAGAAATTACATTTTGAACTTGAGTCACTCTCTGCTGTCAGGAAACAACTTTTAGTTTGAATAATTTGACTCACATAATTTGGAATTTACTCAGATAAATACCCTAGATTGCTGGGAGCCAATCAAACACATTTCAGAAAAGGGACCTATTCAATTTTAGAGACCCATATTAGTGCGGGAGAGGTGACGCTCAACGAGCTGCCTGCTGCTTAGCAAATAGCTTTAAGCAGGGAGGTACAGTGCCTTCAGAAAGTATACCCCACAATGACAAAGTCAAAACGTGTTTTTCGAAATTGTCAACTGTGGGACCTTATATAGACAGGTGTGTGTCTTTCTAAATCGTTTCCAAAATATTGAATTGGCCAGAGGTGGACTCCAATCAAGCGACATCTCAAGGATGACCGAAGGAAATTGGATGCACCCGAGCTCAATTTGAAGTGTCATAGCAAAGGGGTGTGAATACTCACAGTAGCAGTCAAAAGTTTGGAAACACCTACTCATTCAAGGGTCTTTCTTTATTTTTACTATTTTCTACATTGTAGAATAATAGCGAAGACATCAAAACGATGAAATAACACATTTGGAATCATGTAGTAACCAAAAAAAAGTGTTAAACAAATCAAAATATATTTTATATTTTAGATTCTTTAAAGTAACCACCCTTTGCCTTGATGACAGCTATGCACACTCTTGGCATTCTCTCAACAAGTTTCACCTGGAATACTTTTCCAACCGTCTTGAAGGAGTTCCCACATATGCTGAGCACTTGTTGGCTTCTTTTCCTTCCCTCTGCGGTCCATCTCATCCCAAACCATCACAATTGGGTTGAGGTTGAGTGATTGTGGAGGCCAGGTCATCTGATGCAGCTCTCTGTCACTCTTCTCCTTGGTCAAATAGCCCATAAACAGCCTGAAGGTGTGTTGGGTCATGGTCCTGTTAAAAAACAAATGATAGTCCCACTAAGCGCAAACCAGATGGGATGGCGTATTGCTGCAGAATGCTGTGGTATCCATGCTGGTTAAGTGTGTCTTGAATTCTAAATAAATCACAACAGTGTCACCAGCAAAGCACCATCACACCTCCTCCTCCTCCATGCTTCACGGTTGGAACCACACACGCGGAGATCATCCGTTCACCTACTCTGCGTCTCACAAAGACACGGCGGTTGGAACCAAAAATCTCCACATTTGGACTCAAGCAAGTCTCTTCTTATTATTGGTGTCATTTAGTAGTGGTTTCTTTGCAGATATTCGACCATGAAGGCCTGATTCACAGTCTCCCCTGAACAATTGATGTTGAGATGTGTCTGTCACTTGAACTCTGAATAATTTATTTGGGCTGCAATCTGAGGCTGGTAACTCTAATGAACTTATCCTCTGCAGCAGAGGTAACTCTGGGTCTTCCTTTCCTGTGGCGGTCCTCAAGAGAGCCAGTTTCATCATAGCGCATGATGGTTTTTGCGACTGCACTTCAAAGTTCTTGAAATGTTCCGCATTGACTGACCTTCATGTCTTAAAATAATGATAGACTGCCATTTCTCCTTGCTTATTTGAGCTGTTCTTGCCATAATATGGACTTGGTCTCTTACGAAATAGGGCTATCTTCTGTAAATGACCCCTACCTTGTCACAACACAACTGATTGGCTCAAATGCATTAAGCCGGAAAGAAATTCCACAAATTAACTTTTTACAAGGCACACCTGTTCATTGAAATGCATTCGAGGTGATGGGTGAGAAACCCCCCCCCCCCCAATTTAATCTATTTTGAATTCAGACTGTAGCACAACAAAATGTGGAATAAGTCAAGGGGTATGAATCATTTCTGAAGGCACTAGGGATGGCACTAGTAGGGATGGAGAAGATACCTGCTGACGTCTGTCCAGGGAGCATGTTGTTATTAATATCATCATAGGCATCGTCATGGTCATTATCACCTTTGTGATAATTACTCAGGAACTTGTCATCAATATTACCTTAGAAAAATGAAGGCGAGGCCACGGTGGAAATTTTATTTCACAGGGTCTTGTTGGTTCATTGGTAGGATAACAAATCACAGTGACTGTGCGAGGCTGGTTGGCAAACTGACATGTTAAACATTTGACAGTCATATATTTATTTATATTATAAACTCAACTATAGGGAGAGAGTCTGAGAGTCTGTGCCAAGTAGTAGGTTGCTGGTGCATTAGAGTAAAAACTAGAACGGTACTCATACTCACCCTCCCTGTTTTTGCCACTTTTTGAGTCTAAGTACCTATTGAAGACGCTCGCTCTCTCTCGCCTTTGCCTAGACAGAAGGAGTTGTTTGGTTTCCATGGTGATAAATGGGTTTGGTTTGTGTGTTGGTTGAGTCCTCTAGCTGAGACTGCTTTGCTGGGAGAGAGTGGGGGAGGGAAGAGCAATAGAGGAGAGAAAGAAGAGGAAATAGTGTCTGTCCTGCTGAAGAAGAATGAGGAGACTTAAACAATTACCTGTTACCATAGTGCCCACCCAAGGCTCTAGTTACCTCAATGGCCTGTGAGCCTGCATTGAATATCAGCTTTTAGGGATATTGGTATTTTTTGTACTTTCATTTTACCAGGGAAGACGTATTGAGACCTACGTCTCTTTTTCAAGTGTGCCCTGCACAATACAACACAAATATACACATTACACAAAATATACATATACATTACCAGTCAAAAGTCTGGACACACCTACTCATTCCAGGGTTTTTACTATTTTCTACATTTAGAATAATTGTGAAGACGTCAAAACTATGAAATAACACATGGAATCATGTAGTAACCAAAAAAGTGTTAAACAAATCAAAATATATTTTATATTTGAGATCCTTTAAAGAAGCCACCCTTTGCCTTGATGACAGCTTTGCAAACTCTTGGCATTCTCTCAACCAGCTTCATGAGGTACTGTAGTCACCTGGAATGCATTTCAATAAACAGGTGTGTCTAATGCATTTGAGCTAGTTTGATCAGTTGTGTTGTGACAAGGTATGGGTGGTATACAGAAGATAGTAAAAGACCAAGTTCATATTATGGCAAGAAAAGCTCAAATAAGCAAAGAGAAGCGACAGTCCATCATTACTTTAAGACATGAAGGTCAGTCAATCTGTACATTTAAGAACTTTGAAAGTTTCTTTAAGTGCAATCGCACTTAAAGCTAAAGCGCAGCTGGGTCATGCAGCAAGACAATGATCCAAAGCTGTCACGGATGTTTAAAGGAGTGGACCAAGACGCAGCGTGATTAGAATCCATTCCTCTATTTATTTAAACAAAGAACACTTTAACAAACTCACAAAACGTGCCGCCAACGTAGTGCTCACAGGCAACTAAACAAGGACAACTACCCACAAAACCAACTTGGAAAATGGCAACCTAAATAGGCTCCCCAATCAGAGACAACGACAAACAGCTGTCTCTGATTGGGAACCCATCCAGGCCACCATCAACCTAATTACCCCTAGACAATACAAAATCCCCATAGATAACAAAAACCCTAGACAAGACAAAAACCCATAGACAATACAAAAACTAAACAAACCACCCTTGTCACACCCTGACCTAACCAAATAATAAAGAAACCAAATATAACTAAAGTCAGGGCGTGACAAAAACACACAATCAGGTCTACATGAAAATGGCTAAAAAGCAACACATTTGAAGTTTTGGAATGGCTTAGTCAAAGTCCAGACCTAATCCTAATTGAGATGTTGTGGCAGGACTTGAAACGAGCAGTTCATGCTTGAAACAACACAAATGTCGCTGAGTTAAAGAAGAATTCCAAAATTCCTCCACGGCGATGTGAGAGACTGATCAACAGCCACAGGAAGCATGTGCTTGCACTCATTGCAGCTAAAGGTGACACAACCAGTTATTGTGTGTAAGGGGGCAATTACTTTTTCACACAGGGGAATTGAGTGTTGCATAACATTGTTAATTAAATCAATCAAATAATGATTTTTAAAAAATATATATATTTGTAAACTCAGATTCCCTTTATCTAATATTAGGTTTTGGTTGAAGATCTTTTCGGCATCAAAAGTTTCAAGAGTAGCAGCAGCTGCACTTTGATAAGTAACCAAGAACATATGAAAAAGGTTGACTGAATACTTTTCTTCCTCCTGCTTAGAGAAATGCGTGATCTGTTTCTGTAGAAAAAGCCAACTTTAAATCTTAGCTTCTTAACCAGCTCATCTATATATTTTTTTAACCGTCAAATCCACATCAATCCAAATGCCTAAGTATTTATATGCGGGACACGTTCGATTGGAGAACCATCTAATGAGTGAACATGTTGTCCATCTGTAACATTCTGTATTTTGTTTTTCCCGTATTAAGTTTTAAATCAGCGAGGGATTCCTGCATAGCTATAAAATCGGACTGTAGTTTTCACACAGCCAGATCAACAGTCAGGGCAATAGTATACGTAATAGTATCATCCGCATATAGATGAAGTTACCATTTTTAACAGATTGACCAATGGTGTTTAGATAAATAGTGAAGAGAACAGGTCCCAAAATGGACCCCTGTGGTACAGCTTTATGCACTTCAAGAAATTCTGACTTAAACTTGGTTCTTTGGGGACATTCTAGTCTCTGATATTAATATTGAGGGTTATAATACGTTCAGAGCTGACAGAGGGTAGAGGTGGTGAAGTGGCCATACTTATAGATATTTATCTGTCTTTATTGAAATCCATTTCCCTTGCCCAAAAAATCTGAGCTACTATCTTTAAGCCTTTGTCTGGTGGAAAATGGATCCATAACTATTATAGGGGTTGGAGTTAACTGTTATAGGGGTCGGAGTTAACTCGTTTGTCGTCTTCTTTTACTCGATCAGTAGTTATTATCCTGGGTGACCTAAATTATGATTGGGAAATGTAGGCTTCAGACAATCTAAAAGACATGAGTAATGATCTAAACCTAACACAGCTGGTGACTAAGCCTATATGGCCCAACCCTAAAGATCCTCCAAGGTCAACTCTGAATGATCTTATTCTAACGGATACACAATAAAAATATGTTTCTACTAAGGTGTCCGCCCAAGATATTAGTGACCATTGCCCAGTTGTTTGTGTTAGAGATGTAAGAATACAAAAATCGAAGCCGTGTGTCATCCCAAAGAGGAACTTTAAAAACTATAGTGAACAGGCTCTTTTACATGGTCTTTATTTCAGTGACCTTGATTGTATTTCTTTCTGCAGGTGTCTTCAATACTATTGTGAATAATCATGCTCCCTTCAAAAAACGAAGGGTTAAAGATAGGTCGAATGCCTGGTACACTACGGAATTATCAGAAGTAATTCATAGAAAAGATAATGCTTGGGTTAAGGCTAGGAACACCGGCATAGGCCCGGTACCGGCAAGCTTTTAAGCAATTGAGGAATCATTGTGTAAGACAAACTAGAAAGGCTAAATCTGATTATTATGTAACCAGTCTTTCGGATTGTAATGGGAACCCGGCTAAATTCTGGAAAATTGTCAAATCCCTGAAGGGTTCTACTTCCGCCGTTCTGCCACAACAAATTAATTCAGACACTGGCCTCAATAAGGGGAAAAATGCCATCGTTGATGCATTTAATTACCATTTTATTTTAGCGGGCTGTCTCTTTGAAATCACTTTTAAGCCTATTCACAATGATACTGGTCTGGATGCTGATCGCGGACACTTGCTGAATGATCAGGAAAATTGTATTACGTTATTGACAGATAAAAAAGTCCTGGATGCTTTGCTAGCAATAGACAACAAGAAATACACAGGGACTGACCAATTGGATCCTGGTCTGCTTAAGTGTGCAGTGCCCATCACTGTTGGCTCAATAACCCACATTAGTTATTTATCATTGTTATCAGGAAAAGTATAGAAATCAGCTCTTGTACTGCCAATCCATAAGGGCGGGGGTAGTAGTGATCTTAATCATTATCACCCCATTTCAAGGCTTTCTTGTCTAGCTAAGCTTCTTGAATCCTTGGTAAATGTACAACTTTGCTATTTTTTTTAATCTGAGAAATGTATTTAGAATTTAAACCAATCAGGGTTTAGGCCTGGGCATAGTGCTATTACAGCAACCACTTTAGTTGTTAATGATCTTTTCAACGCTTTAGACGCTAAAATGAAATGCGCCGCTTTGTTTGTGGACCTGTCAAAAGCTTTTGATGCTGTTGATCATGCTATTTTATTGAATATGTTGTCCTCGATAGGCCTGAGCTCTGACACCTGTTCATGGTTTCCTGATTCTCTCTTAAGTCAATAGCAGAATGTACATATTCGTCTGCATAGCCCAGATCTTGATGTAATCCAGTTTAGGAATTAAGCTCCTAATGTTCAGATGCATCAACGATTTTTATAGTCACATGGAGTCTCCAACTCAAACAAGCTATGTTCAATAGGCAGTTGCAGGCCCTGTCTGAGGGTCTATCCCTATTTGTAATAGAGGAGAGAGTAGAAATTGGAATTACTTTTCCAAGGTTGGCACAATAGGGCCTGAGGCCGCAGCCAATGTCAGTATGAGGAACTCTCAGAGTAACTAATGATGGAAGGTTCTAAACTGACCTACATGGTCTTTGGTTGCCCAAGCCCTCTGTGATTTGAAAACCAAGGGGTATTCACGTTTATGGAATTCACAATTGTACTAATAGTGCTGGGTGAGCAGACCACAGTGGGCTTCCCTTTTGAACCTTTTACAGCCGCGACCCAGCGACGGCAGAGATAATAGGCTGCTTTTCAGAGCCTTTCAGGGTGTTGATCAGCTCAATAAAATCATATTTCAATTGCTCTGATTTACCCTTTTTAATATCATTTGATCCCACATGCACTACGACCGCAACAGCTCTTGGCTGCTGATGTAGGACAGACGGAATAAATCCTGTGATATCCTTCACTGTAGCCCCCTGGTAGCACAGGTCTTTGCTCCAAGAACCGAGATGTGCCTCACCATGGAGCTATCATTGATGATGGCTGGAGGAAGGTGAATGGCCGTGGATGTCTGGCCTTGGCTGTGCCTCCATGGGGACTGACGGGAGAGGGAGGTCTCACATAATCAAGAGAAGCCCTCCGAGCAGGTTGGGGGGCTGGAGCCTGAGACACCCCCGAGGCCTGATGTGAGAGGGAGCCCGGGGGGTATAGCCTGTGGTAGAAACCCCCTGAGCTGGAGCCTCAGGAGACAGGGTAGAGGATGAAGGAGCAGGAATCTCTGGAAGCAGGTGGGCGAAACTGTTGGTCAGCTGGATGGGATCCCCAAAGCCATTTCTGCCCCGTTCACCAAAGACCGCTCCAATTAGCTGTTGCGAAAGCAGCAGCTACTTTTCCTGGGGTCCACACAAAACATGATACAGAACATCAATAGACAAGAACAGCTCAAAGTCAGAACTACATAAATATAAAATAGCCTACATATCAGTACATACACACAAAATAGCTAAGTCAAATAGAGGAGAGGCGTTGTGCCGTGATGTGTTGCTTTGTCTGTTATTTTTTTTCAAACCAGGTTTGCTGTTCACTTGAGCAATCTGAGATGGAAGGGAGTTCCATGCAATCCTGGCTCTATTAATACTGTATGTTTTCTTGAATTTGTTCTGGATCTGCGGACTGTAAAAAGACCCCTGGTGGCATGTCTGGTGGGATAAGTGTGTGTGTCAGAGATGTGGGTAAGTTGACTATGCAAACAATTTGGAAATTTTAACACAATGTTTCTCATACAAATAAGTAGTGATGCAGTCAGTCTCTCCTCTACTTTTAGCCAAGAGAGACTGGCATGCATAGCATCAATATTAGCCCTCTGATTGCAGTGAAGAGCAAGATGTGCCATTCTGTTCTGGGCAAGCTGCAGTTTCTCTAGGTCCTTCTTTGCAACACCTGACCATATGACTGGGCAATAATCAAGATAAGATAAAACTAGAGCCTGCAGGACCTGCTTTGTGGATTGTGGTGTAAAAAAAATATTGGACAGACCTCTCCCAATCTTTACAACCATTCAATCAATATGTTTTGACCATGACAGTTTACAATCCCAGGAAACACCAAGTCATTTAGTCTCCTCAATCATCTAATTTGCCACATTATTCGTGATCAGATTCAGCTTAGGTCCTGAACTTAGGGAAGAATTTGTACCAAATACAATGCTCTTAGTTTCAGAGATGTTCAGGGCTAGCTTATTACTGACCACCCATTCTAAAACTGACTGCACGGCTTTGTTTAGGGTTGTAGTGATTTCACTAGCTGTGGTTGCTGACGCATTTAGGGTTGAATCATCAGGATACAGTGCTGTGAAAAAGTATTTACCCCCTTTCTAATGTTCTCTACTTTAGCCTTTTTTCGATACTGAATGGTATCAGATCTTCAACCAAAACCTAATATTAGATAAAGGGAATCTGAGTGAACAAATAACACAACAATGACACAACAACAAAGTAATTGCCCCCCTTACACTCAATAACTAGTTGTGCCACCTTTAGCTGCAATGACTCCAACCAAATTCTTCCTGCTCACTTTTCCATGCAGAACTGCTTTAACCCAGCGATCTTTGTGGGTTTTCAAGCATGACCTGCTTGTTTCAAGTCCTGCCACAACACCTCAATTGGAATTAGGCCGGGACTTTGACGAGGCCATTCCAAAACTTCTCATTTGTTTCCATTTTCATGTAGACTTGATTGTGTGTTTTGGATCATTGTCTTGCTGCATGACCCAGCTGTGCTTCTGCTTCTGATTCAGCTCACAGACGGGTGGCCTGACATTCTCCTGTAGAAATCTCTGATACAGAGCAGAATTCATGGTTCCTTCTATTAAGGGAAGTCGTCCAGCTGAGGCAGCAAAGCATCCCCAAACCATCACACTACCACCACCATGCTTGACCGGTTCTTAATGTAGATTGCATTGTTTGTTAGCACTGTATGGGTTTCAACTGATGGCTGTTCTAAATGTGTGTACCACGTGCAACAAAAAGATGCCCTCATCACACCCATCAATTGGGCTATGTTTGCAAATGTTTCGTCGTCTGATTGAGGTTAATGCCGTAAATCGAGAGGAGTCGATGTGCTCTGAAAGATGGGACGCATCAATGTTTATGATCGCTATGTTTGGTGTATAGTCACATGGATGACATGCGTCTTACCCTGAGCTGGCCTGAACAGAATGAGAATATCTGTCGTATTGTGAAGAAATTAGTTGTGGAACACGCCCTTGAATGCACTCGTGATCCCGTTCTATGCGCAACAAAATTACAGTCTGTTTGTCTGAAGTGCCTTGTGAAAGCCTAACACTGTAAGATCATATTCTAAAACAGCTACTAATGTTGGGAATAGAATACGCTTTCAAATGAAGTGTGCTTGCGTCCGTTTCTCAACGGCAAAGCTAGCAGAGCTAAAAAAAAAAAAAACACCTCGTAGTTGAAGGCACTTTCCTTGATTCATTAAAGTGCATTGAAATTACTTAGGAGCTGTGCACAGTTTGAAAGGTGTGTGGCCACTTGGAGTTAGACCTACAGTTGAAGTCGGAAGTTTACATACACTTAGGTTGGAGTCATTAAAACACGTTTTTCAACCACTCAACAAATTTCCCGTTAACAAACTATAGTTTTGGCAAGTCGGTTAGGACATCTACTTTGTGTACGACACAAGTCATTTTTCCAGCAATTGTTTACAGACAGATTATTTCACTTATAATTCACTGTATCACAATTCCAGTGGGTCAGAAGTTTACATACACTAAGTTGACTGTGCCTTTAAACAGCTTGGAAAATTCCAGAAAATTATGTCATGGCTTTAGAAGCTTCTGATAGGCTAATTGACATCATTTGAGTCAATTGGAGCTTTACCTGTGAATGTATTTCAAGGCCTACCTTCAAACTCAGTTCTTCTTTGCTTGACATCATGGGAAAATCAAAAGAAGTCAGCCAAGACCTTAGGAAAAAAATTGTAGACCTCCACAAGTCTGGTTCATCCTTGGGAGCAATTTCCAAACACCTGAAGGTACCACGTTCATCTGTACAAACGATAGTATGCAAGTATAAACACCATGGGACCACGCAGCCGTTATACCGCTCAGGAAGGAGACGCCTTCTGTCTCCTAGAGATGAACATACTTTGGTGTGAAAAGTGCAAGTCAATCCCAGAACAACAGCAAAGGACCTTGTAAAGATGCTGGAGGAAACATGTACAATCTATATCCACAGTAAAATGAGTCTGATATCGACATAACCTGAAAGGCCGCTCAGCAAGGAAGAAGCCACTGCTCCAAAACCGCCATAAAAAGCCAGACTACGGTTTGCAACTGCACATAGGGACAAAGATCATACTTTTTGGAGAAATGTCCTCTGGTCTGATGAAACAAAAATAGAACTGTTTGGCTATAATGACCATCGTTTCGTTTGGAGGAAAAAGGAGGATGCTTGCAAGCCGAAGAACACCATCCCAATCGTGAAGAACGGGGGTGGCAGCATCATGTTAGGGGGGTGCTTTTCTGCAGGAGGGACTGGTGCACTTCACAAAATAGAAATCATCATGAGGTAGGACACTTATGTGGATATATTGAAGCAACATCTCAAGACAGTCAGTCAGGAAGTTAAAGCTTGGTCGCAAGTGGGTCTTCCAAATGGACAATGACCCCGAGCATACTTCCAAAGTTGTGGCAAAATGCCTTAAGGACAACAAAGTCAAGGTATTGGAGTGGCCATCACAAAGCCCCGACCTCAATCCTATAGAAAATGTGTGGGCAGAAGTGAAAATGCATGTGTGAGCAAGGAGGCCTACAAACCTGACTCAGTAACACCAGCTCTGTCAGGAGGAATGGGCTAAAATTCTCCCAACTTTTTGTGGGAAGCTTGTGGAAGGCTACCCGAAACCTTTGACCCGAGTTAAACAATTTAAAGGCAATGCTACCAATTACTAATTGAGTGTTTGTAAACTTCTGACCCACTGGGAATGTGATGCAAGAAATAAAAGCTGAAATAAATAATTCTCTCTACTATTATTCTGAGATTTCACACTCTTAAAATAAAGTGGTGATACTAACTGACCTAAGACAGGGAATTTTTACTACGATTAAATGTCAGGAATTGTGAAAAACTGAGTTTAAATGTATTTTGCTAAGGTGTATGTAAACTTCCGACCTCAACTGTATATATATACAGTATATTGCACCTACCCCAACATTTTCATGAATATTGTTATTTTACTGATTGAAGCAAGAGTATTTTCAGATTTCGTTATTGACAAATGTTGTGAAAAGTACAGTAAATGTAAAATGCACAAAAAATCAACAGTGTAATGTTTGGATTCAGTCTTATGTCAGGTGAACTGTCCTCACCTTTGGTCTGATAATTTCCCTATATTTCAAAGGGTTGTCTTTCAATAGCTACCATGGCCATGCACATGCCTTTTATATCTTATTTTGGGCCCTATCCATATAACCCCCTGTCCACGAATGTAAAGGGTTAATTCATATTCGCTTAGATTCACACATCAGGTTTAACGTCGCTTCCGGTTTTCTTTTTATTTATATATTTATTTAAATTTCTGCTTACTCACCGTGTTTGGCACATTTAAGAGGATCAGCTTCGAGACAGAGAGAGACAGACAGTCTTCGCTCGATGGAGAAAGGTACTGTGTATGTGCTGTGTAACTCAATTTGAACAAATCCCACAGGAAAGCCTGTTTGACTAAGAGGTTGACACTCGTGCCGATGGAGACAGACAGACAGATAGCACACCAACACCAGGTTTACCGTAAAATCTCAATGTCATTGTATGTTTAAGATCTGTTTGCCTCGGGCTCTGACACTTTGTTCAAGAGCACTTTTGAATATTCAAAGTCACAAAAGAATTAATAAACATAGAAAAGTAATAAATGGCAAGTTCTGAAGTAACTTCCCAGCTAGCACATTAAGTTCCCTGGATGTTCTTGGCGCGTCTGTTTATGGTATCAGTTTGGTGTTGGGATTACACCCTCCTGTAAGGTATTGTGTAGTGCAGTATAGTAATTACAGGTAGCCTGTAATATAAACATTATTCAGTGAACATTCCTCCACGAACCATAGCAGCTGGATGCCAGTGAAAGTCATTGAGGACAAAGACCTTGCTGGATAAGGACCCTCAGCCTCTCTTCACACTCTCCACACAGGCAGATCCTCAACCACCTGCACTGCACAGGGGGGGGGGGGGTTATGGAATATCCTGGAGGCTGCTGTCTGTCATCCTAGTGCTATTAGAGAATGGGATAATGTGACGGAGCAGATTGGGCCCCTATTCCCAGAATGCTAACAAAATTAGCATAGACACGTCGACACTGTTAGCTAAATGCTAATGAGCGAAAACAAACAAACTAATTGCAAAGACAGGCAAATCCAGCTCATAAACTTATAAAAGCATAGCTAGTACCTACCGAATGTCATTTTCGGTGAGTGTGGACAATTTTTCGAGTGAAAGTGAACAAGAGAAATTGTGCAAATGAACAAAGTTGTGATCCATGCTGTTCTGGCATCTGTACAGATAAAATATGAAAATATTATGGTTGAAATTACAAAATTGCTATCCATCTTACCTCTGTATGGTTTTATGTCCTGTGGGATTAGAGAAGAAAGATGACGAGTTCAATGGGAAAGGGAGTCTGTCAGGTAGCCAGGTAGACAGAATCCAGCCTAGCTGACGTGATTTTCCTCAGTTTTGACCACTTTTTTGATCTGGTCTCCATTGATTTAGTCACTCTAATTCCAGCCATCCTACAAGGGTAAAACTTCCAATAACTTTTGAACGGATTATGAGACACGATGTTTGGACATCTGGTTTTCTTGGAGGATTATCTACACAATTAACATTATTTTACCAATTGGTCAAAATATGTGTTTTTGATTGGACACCTTACAGTATATATGCAGCAATATTATGTCTCCAAAACTAGAGTGCGTTACAGTAAGCAGCACAACAACACAATGCAGCTGTTTCTCCACCAGTTTACTCCATCAGCAGTAAATGTCACAACATGTGGACAGGCCTGAGTACTCCACTCCCCATAGTATATCCAGGGCCAGACGAAGAGAGAGAGAGAGAGAGGACGGCACATAGTCAGAGGAGAGAGGGAGGAGGCACTTCTCGCTCCGTGGGCTTTGGCTGTCTATTTATATCAGTTGATGATTGCTGCTGCTTCCCAAAACTTAACTCAAAAGTGCCCGCCCTCTGCACTGTCTGCCATTTTGTTTTAAAGATGGAGTCCGCAGTAGAGAAAACAGCGCCACTGTCTGCCCCATGGCCATTATTGTTTTTGTTTTGTTGAGAAAGCGGAGGTGAGGAGCGTTGCCCAACGTGGTAACATTTTGGGGGGTTTGTTGTTCATAGTAACTTCTTTGTTGTTTTAATATCGCAAATGGACGTGGCAGTTTTACCAATGAAGGATTCCGACATTAAAGGAGAGCACTGCAAAATGAGAGCGAGAGAGAGAGAGCGAGAGCGTAAGAAGGACAGAGTGAGTGAGAGCATTCGCGAGAGAGAGAGACCTACCTGGGAATATATTCCTCTGTGTACCGGCATGGTTAGCCTGGCCGGGTTGTAGATAGAGAGGGGGAATAGGGGTCATAAAGCACTCGGCTTTAACATCCACTAGTCCTCTCGTCTTTATGCTTATCTCCTTGACATGTGTGTAAATGACTTTCCGTTGGAAGAGTGTCCTGAGGGAATCACTCCACCCAGACACTGACAGCCCCAGTAATGCCCCCGCTTCCACCTGCCCACACACACACATTGATTGTAATTGAATTTTGGGATGGGGTGCAGTATAAGGGGAGAGGGAGGGAGGTGGGGAGAGAAGGGGTGGGGTAGAGATGGAGAGAGAGCAAGACAGACAGAGGGAAAGAGGATGGGGACTGCAGGTTCTTGCTATTGTGTTTTTATCCAGAGCTGAAGCAGTGAAAGGAAAATCTCTCAAGCAGTACGGTTCTCATCGGGCCTGAAAATCAGAGTCTGGTCCGACCCAAGCCTGGTGAGCTGAAGCCCAGGCCCAGTCCAACACCACAGAAATGAAATGAGCCCGAACCCCCACCCCCAAAAAAGGCTGATTTCTAGAAAACTCTACATTGATTTAAACTGGTGTTGAGAACAATGTGGCAAAGGCGGGCAGCAGCGGTGTAAGGAGACGAGGAAACAGCCGATGGGCCTAGAAAAAGTACAGAGAGGAAGACATACCTTAGTTATGATCAACTGAATGACGAAAATGTTTGAATAAAGTAGGCTAATGCCATTGAAGGCATGTATGTAATTCTTGCTTATAATGAAACTCCCAATGTCTTATACTAATTGAAAGCAATAGTCGTGTGTGGTTACATCATGTTTCAGCATGATAATGCACGGCCCCATGTCGCAAGGATATACACAATTCCTGGAAGCTGAAAATGTCCCAGTTCTTCCATGGCTTGCATACTCACCAGACATGTCACCCATTGAGCATGTTTGGGATGCTCTGGATCGACGTGTACGACAGCGTGTTAAAGTTCCTGCCAATATCCAGCAACTTCGCACAGCCATTGAAGAGGAGTGGGACAACATTCCACAGGTCACAATCAACAGCCTGATCAACTCTATGCGAAGCAGATGTGTCACGCTGCATGAGGCAAATGGTGGACAGATACTGACTGGTTTTCTGATCCACACCCCTACCATTTTTTTTAAGGAATCTGTAACCAACAGCTGCATATCTGTATTCCCAGTCATGTGAATTCCATAGATTAGGGCCTAATGAATTTATTTCAATTGACTGATTTCCTTATATGAACTGCACCTCAGTAAAATCTTTTAAATTGTTGCATGTTGCGTTTACATTTTTGTTCAGTATAGTTTGCTCATATACAGTGCACTCAAAATATTCAGACCCCTTGACTTTTTCCACATGTTGTTACGTTACAGCCTTGTTCTAAAATGCGTTAAATAAAAAAAATCTTCAGCAATCTACACAAAATACCCCATAATGATAAAGCGAAAAACAGGTTTTTAGAAATATTTGCAAATGTATAAAAAAAAAAAAATGAAATACCTTATTTACATAAGTATTCAGACCCTTTGCTATGAGACTCGAAATTGAGCTCAGGTGGATCCTGTTTCCATTGAGCATCCTTGAGATGTTTCTACAACTTGATTGGAGTCCACCTGTGGTAAATTCAATTGATTGGACATGATTTGAAAAAGCACACAGCTATCTATAGAAGGTCCCAGCAAAAACCAAGCCATAAGGTCGATGGAATTGTCTGTAGCCCCCCGGGACAGGATTGTGTCGATGCACAGATCTGGGAAAGGGTACAAACATTATACAGCATTGAACGTAGCCAAGAACACAGTGGCCTCCATAATTCATAAATGGAAGACGTTTGGAAGCACCAAGACTCTTACTAGAGCTGGTTCTTGGTCAGGGAGGTGACTATAGCTGTGCAGCAACGCTCCCCATCCAACCTGACAAAGCTTGAGAGCATCTGCAGAGAAGAATGGGAGAAACGCCCAGCTTGTGTGCCGAGCTTGTAGTGTCATACCCAAGAAGACTCAAGGCTTTAATCTCTGCCAAAGGTGCTTCAACAAAGTACTGAGTAAAGCGTCTGAATACATGTAAATGTGATACTTCAGTTTAGATTTTTTTAAATAAATGAACAATCTTTTTTTTTTAAACAGTTTTTGCTTTGTCAGTATGGGGTATTTTGTGTACAGTAGATTGAGGAATCAAAAAAATATTTTTTAGAATAAGGCAGTAACCTAAGAAAATGTGGAAGAATTCAAGGGGTCTGAATACTTTCCGAAAGCTGATCAGAACATGTTGCTAGCATGTTATGTAGATTAACAAGTTCATTTTGCTCTTCACTCGCATAGTAGCCTGTCCTACTCCCGACCAAAAGCCTGTGACTTGTCTGATAATCAATCAATGTGATTTTGTTTCACTGAATCTCTGTCTGTACATTTGTTCATTGATTAATCTGGTTGGACAAGTGGAAGTGGTAGCTCCTTTATTCGTTTGCTCATCTTTCACTGACCACAAACATTTAGCATGCAATAATGTAGCCTAAATCAAGTGTATTATTTTGCTCTTATAATATAATCTAAGCCTAATATAATCTATCCATCATCGAGCTGTGAGAGCACATCCTGTTTTATGTCTTAATGTAACCCACTTCAGCATAACCAATAAATCATTCATTCGTGTCATTACAAAGCATACGAGTCATTCATGCCTTTAAATACAATCAAGCATTTAAAAAAAATAAAATGAAATAACAAAAGGATCCTTGAATAATTAAACAATAAATAAATAACTCAATTTTCTGCCAAACGTACATTTGAATAATCACTTAAAAGCCCTGTGTGTTTGAATGCATGTTTAATTAGGAAAACATTTGGATCAGTTTTGGGTCTTCATTTGATAGTTACCAGGTCCAGAAAGGCACATGAGCAGGGCAGTCATAGGGTGTATGTTGTTAGGATGTATCTGCGTTAAGACGCCACTGGAACATGGGCTTCTCCTGATACTGAGATGCACTGCCTGTCGTGGTCTTGTGGACCATCATTCTCCCGAGGGCACTCAAGCCTACTTGTATCGCAATTTGAAACATTTCAATCATCAGAAAAACAAGTTGAATCACAGACATACATTTCTCTGGCCCAGCCAATATTGGAATCGTGGCGGCACTAGTGTCTGCAGCTGCTGCGGCTGAGAGATAGATGTAGTAGGCTAAAAGATACTCGGACACGCATAGTTTTTACTTTCTTAACGCGGCACGGCATGCCCAAAACCCGCCTGGCCCAGTATAAGACCGGGCACCGTCGGATTCGAGCTAAGAATGAGAACTCTATAATAGAGACATCTCCTATTTGAGGAGAAGTGAATGTACCAATCTGTGTGAACATGCTCCAGCACAAATACATCTGTTTGCCTACTGGTCATGGGGTATACTGTGCCTCAGAACTGTTTTCATGTTGAAGACCGGTAGACGTTTTTTATGCTGCGCAGGAGAGAAAAGAGGAGAGGAGGAGGTCAATTTTACCTCTCTCTTAATAAGCTGTCTCTCATTTTCTCTCCCTCTCCTTTTTCCTTTTTCTCCATCTCCAGTCTACAACCCAGGCTGGCACACAGAGAGAAGCACATCCTCAGGTATCACTCTTTCTTTTTGTCTCTCTCTCTCTCTCTCTCTCTCTCTCTCTCTCTCTCTCTCCTCTCTCTCTCCTCTCTCTCTCAATACTATTGATTACTAAATTACAGGCAGGAAAATAGAGGACATTGGTGTTGCAACGTTTATTTTTATGTCACTCTTTCTCTCTCCCCTCAGGTTTTATTTAGTCAGTGGCGGAGTGCCCTTCATCATCTGTGGAATCACAGCAGCCATCAATATTGACAACTATGGCAGTGGGGAGGCGGCACCCTAGTAAGTCACCCAGCAGTCTCCTATTCTCAAGGTCACAGTTTGAAACTGTTTTACGCACACACACACACACACACACACACACACACACACACACACACACACACACACACACACACACACACACACACACACACACACACACACACACACACACACACACACACACACACACACACACACACACACACTGCCTTGCAAAGGTATTCATCCCCCTTGGCGTTTTTCCTATTTTGTTGCAATACAACCTGTAATTTAAATGTATTTTTATTTGAATTTCATGTAATGGACATACACAAAATAGTCAAAATTGGTGAAGTGAAATTTAAAAAATAACTTTAAATTAAAAATGTAAAAGTCGTGCGTGCACATGTATTCACCCCCTTTGCTATGAAGCCCCTAAATAAGATCTGGTGCAACCAATTACCTTCAGAAGTCACATAATTAGTTAAATAAAGTCCAACTGTGTGCAATCTAAGTGTCACACGATCTCAGTATATATACACCTGTTCTGAAAGGCCCCAGAGTCTGCAACACCACAAAGCAAGGGGCACCACCAAGGAAGCGGCACCATGAAGACCAATGAGATCTCCAAACAGGTCAGGGACAAAGTTGTGGAGAAGTACGGATCAGTTTTGGGTTATAAAAAAATATCTGAAACTTTGAACATTCCACGGAGCACCATTAAATCCATTATTAAAAAATGGAAAGAATATGGCACCACAATAAACCTGCCAAGAGAGGGCCGCCCACCAAAACACAGGGACCAGACAAGGAGGGCATTAATCAGAGAGGCAACAAAGAGACCAAAGATGACCCCAAAGGAGCTGCAAAGCTCCACAGCGGAGATTGGAGTATCTGTCCACAGGACCACTTTAAGCTGTACACTCCACAGAGCTGGGCTTTATGGAAGAGTGGCCAGAAAAAAGCCATTGCTTAAAGAAAAAAATAAGCAAACACATTTGGTGTTTGCCAAAAAACATGTGGGAGACTCCCCAAACATATGGAAGATGGTACTCTTGTCAGATGAGACTAAAATTGAGCTTTTTGGCCATCAAGAAAAACAATGTTTTTCCATCGGCAGGGACTGGGAAGGGATTGAAGAAATGATGGATGGCGCTAAATACAGGGAAATTCTTGAGGGAAACCTGTTTCAGTCTTCCAGAGATTTGAGACTGGGATGGAGGTACACCTTCCAGCAGGACATTGACCCTAAGCATACTGCTAAAGCAACACTTGAGTGGTTTAAGGGGAAACATTTAAATGTCTTGGAATGGCCTAGTCAAAGCCCAGACCTCAATCTAATTGAGAATCTGTGGTATGACTTAAAGATTGCTGTACACCAGAGGAACCCATCCGATTTGAAGGAGCTGGAGCAGTTTTTGCCTTGAAGAATGGGCAAAAATCCATGTGGCTAGATGTGCCAAGCTTATAGAGACATACCCCAAGAGACTTGCAGCTGTAACTGCTGCAAAAGGTGGCTCTACAAAGTGTTGAGGTTGCTTGGGTGAATAGTTATGCACGCTCAAGTTTTCATCTGCAGTTTGCATCTGCAAAATGGTAGGCATATTGTGTAAATCAAATTATACCAACCCCCCGAAAATCCATTTTAATTCCAGGTTCTAAGGCAACAAAATTGGAAAAATGGGGGGGGTGAATACTTTGGCAAGCCACTGTACACACCTTCTCAACGGCTCAGTGTCTAGACTCCATGCACTGATATCCTGCAACGACTATTTACCTCATTAACACTCCAAAATAGATGAGATACTGATAGATCTGATGATATGAGTCACACTTCAGTGTATGTTGCTCACCCCCCCCCCACCCCCCTTAATGTTCTTGTCACCCAAGGAAATGTATCACGTCAAGAGACCTATGTCGCTACTCTGTGAGTTTCTCAGTGTTTATTTAGGAAACACACTCATACTGTAATATTAATGTAGCCTACTGTGTGTGTGTGTGTGTGTGTGTTGCAGCTGCTGGATGGCGTGGGAGCCCAGCCTTGGAGCCTTCTACGGCCCCGTGTCGTTCATCGTCCTGGTCACCTGCGTCTACTTCCTGTGTACCTTCATTCAGCTGAGGCGCCACCCCGATAGGAAGTACGAGCTGAAAGCCCTGACTGAGGAGCAGCAGAGGCTGGCATCCATCACCGACGTGGGTAGGCATTGCCATCAAGGGGAAGGGGAGCCCGGAGCCCTGCCACCACCGCCCAATGGAGGGCAGTGCCACGCGGGCTGCCACTCGTCCACTGCCATCAACCCCTCTATGCTGGTCAACGAGCATTCGTTCAAGGCCCAGCTGAGGACGGCGGCCTTCACCCTCTTCTTGTTCGTGGCCACGTGGGCCTTCGGGGCGCTGGCTGTTTCACAGGGCCACTTCCTGGACATGATCTTCAGCTGCCTGTATGGTGCCTTCTCCGTCACGCTGGGCCTCTTCGTGCTCATCCACCACTGTGCCAAGCGGGACGATGTGTGGCACTGCTGGTGCGCCTGCTGCCCCGGGAGACGCGCCAACCACGGTTGCCACGGCCATGGTCACGGCCACACTCGTCCAAAGGTTAATGTCAATGGGGATGCCTTAGGGCACGGGCATGGGCACTGCCACCTGGATTCGCCGTGCCCAGGTAAGGCCCTGTTAGGAGGACACACCCACAGTGGCACATTGGGTCACTGTAAGCATGGCAGCCTGGCGTCGTCGCAGAACCATGTGACGTGCCTGCCCGCCGTGGTGCCATGCTGCGCCGCCCTGCACAGCCAGCAGCTGATGGAGGAGGAGCCTCCCGCGCACGTGCTGCTACACACTGACCCCGAGGGCTACCGGCCAGACATCCACCTGCATCGATGCCTGAAGGGCAGCACTAGGACTAAGCCTCGCCACTTCAGCCGTCACCGGCAGGCTGGCACAGGAGGGGGAGGAGGGGTGGGAGAGAGGGAGTACGCCTATCACATCCCTACTAGTGTAGACGGAGGCTCTATCCACAGCTCCCACACAGACAGCCCTCACAGTACGCACGAGCGTCACGGACACATCTGCCACCTAGCTGCTGCCCCCAATGAAGTAGGCCACCACACTTGCCAAGCGGCAACGGCTCACGAGGCGGCGCTGGCATGCCACGCCCCCTGCCACCGGCACGTGCCTTGCTGTGCCAAGGCGGACCTGTTCCCCACTCTGCGCCACGTGGAGGCAGGCGACACAGGCACCTTTCTGTGCGGCTGTGGCAAAATAGCCAATGAGGAGGACGTGATCATGCCTCATCACCACCTGGAGATGCACCCGCGCAGGCAATCCTACCCCCAGAACCCGCCGCCCAATCAGAATGGCATCCTTAAAGGTGGCCTGCACGAGGGTTTCCTGTACGCATCAGACAGCACAGGGAATATACGCACTGGACCCTGGAAAAATGAAACTACTGTGTAGTCTAAAGATGGGGGGAAGATGTCGGCATCCATTCCCGCCCCAGCCTCCGTCCCTCCAATCCTCAACTCACTCCTCCTTTCCTTTCTAGGAACTACGACAACAAAAATGATTTTGCAACTCTAACATCGCGACTTTTACTTTATATTCTTTGTTTGTTTTCATGTGTTCCATTTCACTCGACAGATTATCTGACATTGTCGTTTAAGCTCCCCAATGACCAGCCATACAGTACACAGAACACATTTTTCTCCTTCATAGAGGAATGTCCCACGCTGCGAGATCCAGTACCTTTTTGTCCAAGGTATTTTTAGTATGTTATTATTATTACAGATCTATCGAAGATGGAGATTACGGATGTGTGTGTGTGGATGTGTGTGTGTGTGTGTGTGTGTGTGTGTGTGAACAGAACATGTGTGTCTATTCTCGCTCAAAGCAAATGAGATTGCGTTCTCTTTTGTGAGTCCCTAAAATCCTCCGACTACTCTCTGATTTGTGTACCTGCAGTACTTCAAGAGGCTCAGTATCAGTGTTTTAGGCAAACACACCAGCAATCTAGAGTCATTGGTATTTTCGCCATTTTGAACAAAAAGCATACTTACTATAATATACTGTGAATATCAGTTAGAGATTTCTTAGTAATACACAAAGATGTCTGCTCTCGTCAGAGTTCCGTGGATGCCGATGCGTTGTGAAAGTGTAAAAAAAAAAAAGAAAACACACATTGAAAAACCGAAACCACATTGAGTACTCTGTTACAGGTTGATATTGAATGTTCTTGTCGGTATGATGTCTTACTGTTGTGTTTTTTTAGAGCGAAGTGTACAACAACAATCACATTGTCATTGTGTATATTTGCGGTGTTGGCGCGATAGTGACATTCATGTCATCACATGCCATGACAAAGCAGCAGCCATTCCAGGATCAACCCTTTCCTCTTGTCCCGTTTGATATACAGTAAAACCCAAGCCAACATTTTCCATCTCTGGCAAGGCATCACAAAATGGTTGGAGGTTCATTCAATGGGTCATGTCCGAAATCAATGCTTAAACACAATATTTCATTTCTTTATAGGAAACGGAGCATGCAAGCCTTGTATGTCGCTTTGTGCTGTGTTTTTGCTTCGTATACCAATGCACATTTCCTGAAAAACGCCATCACTTTTGTCTATGGAGCAGATCAAGCTGTGTTTCGCTGTAACATGCCGTGAAACAAACAATTATATTTTTACACGATTTTTAGTATCATTATGCCATTATTATGGATGCTCCTGAAACCATGTTCTGTTAAGGGACAGAGGACAGGGCAGAGATTCCGTGTTGAATATTTAACCTTATACAGGTGGTGTTATGTATGGTGGCCCTAAGAGCCAATTCATGCTTGATTCAAAAAATGTGGTGGGAGGCGCTGTATGGATGGTGTGACGCAACTGCGGAGCCTCTGGAGGCACGCAGAGGCCAAATTGAGCTCCGTACCTCATCGCCGTGCGCTCCATATAGCTCCGCACTTACATGATTGGTTGACGGTAGGTGAGGTCTAAAGGTCCTGTATAAACACAAGCTCACTTCCTTCACAACAGCTCTGCTTTGCGAAGCGCAAGAAGTATGAATGCCCCTGACTTCTGCAGAGGCCATATCACCGTAAATGCTGCGCGGCCAGTGCAGCCGTCAGATTGACCACGCAGCGCCTTTTAAGTGGCAAAGTAATTTAAGAAAATCTAATTTGCCCCTTAGGGCCACCGTAGTTATGTTCGGTATGGAAACCAGTCATTCCCGAGTGAGAGAGAACTGACAAGGTTAATAGAGAAACAAATCACTACCTACAAGAACACAGCAACTCCTGCCTGGCCAAAACCACCTTGGCATGCCACACCATCCATCCATCTTGTGCACTCTTGTCTATGTACATAGAATTGGTTCGGATGAATTATTTTATACAAGATTTAAAATGTTAAAGAGTAAATAAATATATATGTAATGAAAATGTATGGGAAAGACCTCTTAATGTTAATGCTCAGTATCTGAGTTTAGAAATGTAATTTGTTCTTGGTGCATTCTTCTGTTTGCTTGTATTTTCTGCTCTGATCTTTCATAAGGTATGCGGACTGGCCATATATTTTGTTATATTTGACACATAAATGCACTAACCGCTATGGGATGCCAGGACTTAATGTCACACACGTCAACTGTGATTCAATTGTGATCTGACTTCAACAAGGGACTTGATTTTAGAAAGAAATGTTAGAATTTCTGAAAAGAGACCATTTTTAGATGTACATACGTAAAAGGAATATTTCTGATTTTGGAAGACAAAGACTGACCAGTAGCAAAATGAGCCGCCATGAGACTTCAAGACTATATCAGATGAATAATGATGCTGTGTAACAGTTTCACTAAAAACACCTAACATCCTTGGTATTCTTAAATCATCCCGCATTAAACATGTCTATGAGAGACTACATTGTTTTGGTATAATTCCTATACCTCTTGGACATCGACATGTCTTCAAGGCAAAAAGAGCTTTCCAAGTGTGTGAACTTCAGTGTTTGTTACCATAGGCCGCTATCTACCACCTGTCTCATCATTCAGCAGTAGTACTGCCAATTCAGCCAGCTGGATAGCTTGTCAGATCCCTGCCAGTATACACTTGTGGTACTGTAACAAAACTCAAAGCCAGTCTTCACCTTTTTCTACATCAACAACACGGATACCAATACATGTATTTTTATGTGTGCGTTCGTGCACATGTTTTGTTTCTCTTAGTTATTTTGCAGTATTCATACCTTCTGACAGCAGCGGTGGAGATGGAGATGTCTTAAGGATTCACCACAGGGGAGGAATTCGAATGATAGCAGGCTTGACTGGCAGTGTGTGTGTTGTGCGCGCTTGCATGTGCGCTCACACGCCTGCCGGCGTGGGTGTGTGTTTGTGTGTGCGTGCGTGCCTGATCGCCGTGCACTTGTTCGTGACTGAGTGCGTGTGTTAGTGTGTTCGCATGCGCTCGTGTGTATGTGTACAGTATGTGAGGGAGTGTGAGTAAACGAGACTGTGTCTTTTGTGCATCACAAATCAGGCCAGGGCTGACAGGCCATGAAATAAGCGCATTTAATATGCAGCTGGCCACACGACACTCAACCCCCTCCCAGCCATCAGATTATTCCTTTAACTTCGAGCAAATAAAAAACCAGGCCCTGCCTTTAAATTGAGCCCTGAAGACAGACTTTGTCAGAGATCTCTGTTTGACCTTGTGGAATGCTTTTAAGGTCAGTCACTGGTGTATATGGTGTCTTATCTAGAGAGGTGATCTGATTTTGGAAGGACATACAGTACTGTAAATATTTGTTGTGCGATGTTGATGATGGTGGTGCGTGTGCGTACGTGTGTGTGTGTGTGTGTTTAAGTGTTGATGACAGGGTGGTAAGCGGTTCACTGCCAGATGAGTCCAAGTGTTGATGACTATGGTGATAATGAATGCAGGGCATGAGGGGGAGGGGATTCATTAGATATGGTGTTTCTGAGCCAATGATTTTAATCCTGGATCTTCTTTTGGTGGAATCTCAGATTGCAGTACCCTATTCCCTCAGTCTAAGATGGAGAACAACAGGCAGAGAGGTGCCCCTCCACTCCGAGACATTTCCTTCTGTTTAATTCATTTTTCAAATCTGTATTAAACAAGACAAATGTAATGTTTATGACATAATTTAGGCATGTTGTATTTTCCTGGTTTGGCATTGGCTCCCGATGAATGCTGACAAGTGCTCACCGACAACAGCCAGCTTTATGTACTGTATCTTCACATCTCACTGTAACTGCCAGGCTTGGGGAGTAACAGATTACATGTCATCAGTTACATGTAATCTGATTACAAAAAAACCTGATCGGTTACGTTACCAGCAAAAACATTCTAATCAGATTACAGATTATTTAGAAAAACTATATCATTACTTTTTGGATTATTTTTCAATTCAGAAACGATGTTTGCGGGAAAAAATACTCTGACACCTTTCTGTTTTCTCAATGACATTCAATTCACAATTGATGAAAGGCATTTATTATGTTTGTTCCACCTGAGCGAGTCTGACCACAAGTCAGAGACCACTACGATGACACACCAAATGTGTTGGATGGATCCTTTTTGTCTTCTAATGCCTCTTAACGGGAAAGTAATCCAAAACTAACGGAAAGTAATCCAAAAATTGCATAACTGATAAACATTTTGGACAGGTAACTGGTAACTGTAACGGATTACATTTAGAAAGTAACCTACCCAACCCTGTAACTGCTGCATTACTTCTCAGATATCCATCCACAGTGATCTGGCGTCACGTACACTCAAAGCATCATTTTTGAGTCTCTTTGTAGGTATATGTCATGATACTACAGACGTTTCTGAAAGACTCTTGACAGTACACTATGATCACCATGCTTATGTCATCCTTGACTCATATAACGTACACACACCTCAAAGGGAGGGAGGTGGGAAATGTACAAGTATTTTGAAGTAGGATGAGAGAGAATAGTGAGAGAGAGAGAGAGAGAGAGAGAGAGAGAGAGAGAGAGAGAGACTTTGCTCACATCAGCTCCACAGAGTGACAGTGAAGCTTGGGAGAAAACCCAGCATGTGTGACTGCCTTTGTGTGTGTAGCATATCTCACAGTGTCTGCATGTGTGTGCATATGAACGATCATTAATGCTGGGGTCTGACTGTGTTTGTACTGCTCTTGCCGCTCTGCTAATGATGATAGTAATAAGCAGCAGGCACATTTCTGTGTCATGCTATTTCATGCTTTCGTGCTTCCTACAGATTTGAGAGGAAATGGGTTGTTTATTTTCTCCACTGAGCTGTACAGTACAGTAGCTATCTGCCTGCGGGAGGTTGGAGGATTGGAGACTGTGCTGTGTGTGAATGCAACACACAGGGGCCACGACCATGAAAACAAAGGAGGAATGTATTGGTTTATTTTCTTGTCATTGTTCTACTTCACCCCCCAGTATTTCTTCTTTCGCAGCTGTCGCCTCCCAGCTAGTCTCTCTCCCTGCTTCCCCTGAGAAGACCTTAGTAGAGAGAGATACTCCCTCAGTGAACACAAGGAACGAACCAAATTCGGGGAATTCTACCCAACCTATTTTACATTGCTGGCTCACCCTTCACTGCTGTGCCAGATTTGACTCCGTTACTGTGGCTGTATTATTCTATGGCATAACAATGGGTCTTTTGTTGCAGCGGAGTTTGGTGTCTCGATAAGTAACAAGTTCAAACGTTCTCTCTCTCATCGTTGTAGTCCTGACAGAGCTCTTGGTGCCTCCTACTGTGCTGTTGCATTGCCTTAGACAGACAGTTAGTGTATAAAATCCTCTGTGAATACTGATATATAAATGTTATGTAAGCCAAAGCTTATATGCACATGAAAATACTGCTATGTAACCCTATGCAAATGCATGCACAATACTCTAACCCAAAGCCTGTGTTCATGTGAGCAGAGTTACCGCTGAGCCAATCGTCTGCCAGTCTCAGTCTCTGCTGCACTGTCTGAGCCTCAGCCCCCGAACCCCCCCTCATCTATACCCATGTTATTTATAGCTGTGTGGTGATGCAACACATGGTACAACTGGAATGGAGAAAGGAATCATGCGGTGGGTTTTAATACACAATACTAATATCAAGTGGATTATAGAGCCTAAGAGGCTGCTGTCTGTGACAGCAGGACCAGCCAGGGCCACCTCACTGAGGGGACAGCTGGGGAGCTGGTGACCGTGTGGTGGGGTGGTGGGGGGACGGCATGATTACTACTCTAGTGTGTTAGCAGTGCTGAGAAAATCTGGCAGCATTGCAATGGACAGTTGTCCATTCTCTCTCTCTCTCTCTCTCTCTCTCTCTCTCTCTCTCTCTACCCATTTCTCTTTGACTGACTGTCAACCTCTCTCTTTCCTTCACTCTCACTCTTACTGGTTATAAAGGTTGTACATACTATAGGTTATGTTAACACAGCTGTAAGGAGATCTCCTTACAGCTGTGTTAACATGACCTACAGTATTGTACAACCTTTATAACCAGTAAGAGTGAGAGTCAGTCTCATTGAGTTTCATACAGAAGTACTATTTGACTATTTCATTAAGTACATTTACAGGGATGGGGATGGGCGAAGAAACTAATATCCTTTTTGGTCTGTTCCTTCATAATAACCATAGTACAAACATAGACTCTGATTCATATTATCAGTACAGACGTGATGAAAGTACAGACAATGATGATTCAACATGATGTAACTAAGCAAAGATTGGTGTTGAATGGTTCCAGAGTCAAACACATTGCAGATAAATCCTGCCCATTGGGCGAAGCATCAGTTAGCGTGAACACTGTGAAGTGCTGCTCTCTGCTGGTTAAGATGCGCAACAACACACCGGTACAGTACAGTGCTGAGGCTGCTCTCAAGGGGGGTGGTCATTGGATACTGCATCTGTGGTCACTTTTGAAGTTTTACAGAATCTGTGGCCGCTTATCCAATTCATCAGCAGCAGTAGGTCTGACTTGAGTTTAACAGGCTGGACACCAGAGTAGGGTTGGGTATAACTTGTGGTGGGACTTGGGAGAACAGCATACTATAATATACATGACCAGCCAAAGCTAAAAAAAAATATGTTTGTTTTCTTGTTTTTTTATATAACTGTATGCAATAGTAATATAAATCAGAACAATTTCTATTTACATTTTGCACTGTTAATTAATTTCAAAAAAGACATTGATTATTTGTACACACTGGTCATAATACACAGTGGCAAATGCAGCAGTTACTAGAACGCATAGAACGCAAATATGACTTGGCCAAGCGTGGCAGAAACACCAGGGCAGTGCTCCAGCTCTCTAAATTATTGCCCACTTACGACCCTGACAGCTTCATTCAATTGATTTTATTAAGTGAAAGATTAGCTAGCTGAAGTAATTAAGTGTTCAGATGAAAGTGAAAAATTGGAGACAGGCGCAAACTCCAGGGGCCGCAGCTCACTCCTCTTCCCTCCCTCTACCCCTCTCCTCCGTCTCCAAGGGGCATTCTAGGGCATTCCACAAAACAACATGTCTGTCCCCATGTTTGTCCCCCAGTAATTCATCCCCAGTCTGAGGCAGTATGTTGTTGGTTGTTGCGTCTCATGACTTGTCTGGAAGGCCTGATGAATATGTACCCTTGTTCTCTAGCTTTTCTGCCTGCATGCTCAATTTGCGTTCTAGCATGACATAAAAGACGTAAGAACTCCCTAGAGGAAAATGCACACACACACACACACACACACACACACACACACACACACACACACACACACACACACACACACACACACACACACACACACACACACACAGACACACAGACACACACACACACAGACATGCGCATCTTTAACATCAACACATCAGTAGTTCTCAATGTCACAGAGAAGCTATTATGCTCATATAGTATGTGTGGCACAGTACTCCAGGTGAGTTGTTATCAGGGTGTGGTAGACTGTCAGGAGGATGTCCTTGGAGACGAAGTCCCTTGTCCTTTTTAGAGTGCTATTACAGCAGTAACAGTTACTACTACGGTCTGATATGATGAAAATACAGATGAAGGGGCTGCGTTAATTGATCTTCCCCATCTTATGTCAGCCAGAAGCAAGATAGGATTTGACCTGAATTTCACATTTGACAGCAAACTCCTACGAGCGATGCTGTACTCAAGAACGATCAAGTCTGGCAGATGTCATTTGTTTAATTACTTTCAACAGTTTTAATTATGTAATACCCAAGATGTTACCCAGAGCTGTCTCATCACGGTGAGTAAAAGTTGGAGAAATACAAGCTCGTGTCTGTGTATGTCTCGTGTTGCCATCACTTGTTTTCCCCAAAATGGAGACCAGTCCAATTTGTCTGTATTTATTACTTATATTGAGTTTGCAGATATCTTCTATTTAACCTATTTTATGTGCCCTATTCAAATGTTGCATGATTTACCTTGGTTTTCTATGTTTCTCTTCCTTCTTAGTTGATTTATTGTAGACCCCTTTACTCCTCGGAGACTGAGTGGGCCCCGAGTCTGCCACACCCGTGCCTGATTGACATAACGAGCTGCCGTATTACTGAAGAGGGAGCCTGCAGCTCCAGTTCAGGGCCTGCTGCCTGAGGGATAATACCGTCACCACTAACGTGTGCTGTCACTGCCAGTCACCATTGATACCTGGAGCCAAATGGGGACCAGTGTCGACAACGCAGATATGGGATAGTCGACCCCTTAAACGTGTGGTTGAGTACTTCTGTTCGGAATGGCACTCTCGTGCACGTTCGGGTGCCAAAGACGGGACTTTGTGTGAAATCCCCTGATACGTTTCTTTAATTAAAAACCGTTAACTTCCTGAAGCCTTGTCTGTGCGGTGGCCTGGAATCGAGAAACCTGGGGTGTAATCAGTAGTCCAAATTTGGGTAGGTCCCTCCCTCTTCTGTTTGCCTCCGTTTAAGATCCGTTTTGCAACAGAATCTGCATACTCGTTGCATTCATGTGTGTGCTTAAGTTTGTGTGGAGGGGGGGGGGGGGGGGGATTAGCTGTGTGTTTGTCTGTGTGTCTAGGTCCATGCAAACATGTATGTCTGCATGCATGGAAGATGCAGGCACACATTTTCTTTCCTTGCCATGCTCTGGAAGAAACTTTACAAGTTGGATATTTATCAGAGCCCACAGCACTGCTCTCACTTCACAGTATAGTGTGTAAAACCATATGCTGCCTCAAGCCTTTGGCTGCAGTGCAAGATCCCAGCACAGGGCTAGCTGTACAGAGAGCTGTACACAGGGCTAGCTGTACAGAGAGCTATACACAGGGCTAGCTGTACAGAGAGCTGTACACAGGGCTAGCTGTACAGAGAGCTGTACACAGGGCTAGCTGTACAGAGAGCAGAACGGCTGTTAATTCACTTTATCCTTGTTCACATAAACCAGATGTTTAATTTGTGGACTAGATCACGTGTCCTAACTCACAGCATATATTTTCAAGGAGAGGAAATGGTGTTAGTTCTGGTCTGGATGCCACGAGCATTCAACTGTTTTAATACTGTTCAGCTGATGGCCTGTTTTTCCTACTTCAATGTTGAACTCTTCTTCGAGTTCAATAGATGTCTGTTTCAATACTCCAAAGCCTTAACTTTCCCACGGCCTATATAACAATCGTCTCAAAGGAGGGGGTGATTTGTTACACTAGGCGGTGATGGATCCAAAGCCTCTCAGTTCAACCTGAACTTGGGGTCGAAGTAATAAAGTAAATGTACATTTGTACACTTAGACATGTTACGTTTTGTAGGATATGTATTAATTTGTGGATGTTTATCATCCATTTTGCATAGTATGTCCAATTTGTATGATATGTTACGAATTCCAATTCATACAATATGTTGGAATGTTTTGCTTTCTCTACCATCTCTCCTAATACCGCTCGATCTCACTCATCAGACGGTACCATTTCTGTTTACGTAGTCTGTCCACGAGAGGTTAGGGGAAGGATTAGCTAACTTAAGTAGTTGCATACTAGTACAAAAACTGTTAGTAATTACAAAGTTGCTAAATTACTAAAGTTGTCAGTGATGTGATTTGAACACTCAACCTTCGGGTCGCTAGACGCTTGCATTATATGCCCACCCGACCTACCCGACCAGCCTCCCTCCTTTTTGCTTCTGCCTTGAGTAACGTGTCTCATGCAACTATACCAAACGTAAAATGTCACACTAATTTGACAGACCCAAATTTAAGTTTACTATGTTACGTCTAGTTGGAGCGGCAAGGCTGCTCAGTTACAGTATGCATCATCTTTGGCTTGTCCACACTGGGGACTTTGACACCTCAGAACTGCTTGTCTGCTGGTTGTCACAATCCCCTCAGGGCGGATGACTGTGCATGCTTGATCGGCCTCATGCCACTGTTGTATAACAGTACTGTCCAGATGGCCCAGGTCAACCCGACTGGCCACATACATGCATTCCCGTGTATTACCCTGTGTCTATTAGAGGTCAACCGATTATGATTTTTCAACGCCGATAACGATACCGATTTATTGGAGGGCCAAAGAACGCCGATACCGATTAATCGGCCGATTTTAATATATTTGTAATAATGACAATTACACCAATACTGAATAAACAATGAACCCTTTTTATTTTAAATTAAAATAATACATAAATAAAATCTATTTAGTCTCAAATAAATAATGAAACATGTTCAATTTGGAAAGTAAAAGCGCATTATGTGCCATGTAAAAAAAGCTAACGTTTAAGTTCCTTGCTCAGAACATGTGAACATATGAAAGCTGGTGGTTCAATATTCCCAGTTAAGAGGTTTTAGGTTGTAGTTATTATAGGAATTATGACGCGTCGACTATTTCTCTCTATACCATTTGTATTTCATATACCTTTGACTATTGGATGTTCTTATTGGCACTTTAGTATTGCCAGCCTAATCTCGGGAGTTGATAGGCTTGAAGTCATAAACAGTGCTGTGCCTCAAGCACTGCAAAGAGCTGCTCGCAAACACAGTAAAGTGCTGTTTGAATGAATTTTTATTTTATTTTTTATTTTATTTTACCGTTATTTTACCAGGTAAGTTGACTGAGAACACGTTCTCATTTGCAGCAACGACCTGGGGAATAGTTACAGGGGAGAGGAGGGGGATGAATGAGCCAATTGTAAACTGGGGATTATTAGGTGACCATGATGGTTTGAGGGCCAGATTGGTAATTTAGCCAGGACACCGGGGTTAACACCCCTACTCTTACGATAAGTGCCATGGGATCTTTAATGACCTCAGAGAGTCAGGACACCCGTTTAACGTCCCATCCGAAAGACGGCACCCTATACAGGACAGTGTCCCCAATCACTGCCCTGGGGCATTGGGATATTTTTTAGACCAGAGGAAAGAGTGCCTCCTACTGGCCCTCCAACACCACTTCCAGCAGCATCTGGTCTCCCATCCAGGGACTGACCAGGACCAACACTGCTTAGCTTCAGAAGCAAGCCAGCAGTGATATGCAGGGTGGTATGCTTACGAGCCTGCTGCTGCCTACCACCGATCTGTCAGACTGCTCTATCAAATATCAAATCATAGACTTAATTATAACATAATAACACACAGAAATACGAGCCTTTGGTCATTAGTATGGTCAAATCCGGAAACGATCATTTCGAAAAAAAAAAACATTTCTTCTTTTAGTGAAATTCGGAACCATTGCGTATTTTGTCGAACGGGTGGCAACCCTAAGTCTAAATATTGCTGTTACATTGCACAACCTTCAATGTTATGTCATAATTATGTAAAATTCTGGCAAATTAATTACAGTCTTTGTTAGAAAGAAACACAGTTCGCAACGAGCCAGGCGGCCCAAACTGTTGCATATACCCTGACTCTGCTTGCACTGAACGAAAGAGAAGTGACATAATTTCCCTAGTTAATATTGCATGCTAACATGCATTTATTTTAACTAAATATGCAGGTTTAAAAAAAATATACTTATATGTATTTATTTCAAGAAAGGCATTGTTATTTATGGTTAGGTACATTTCTGCAACGAATGTGCTTTTTTTTGCAAATGCGCTTCTGTTAAATCATCACCTGTTTGGCGAAGTTGAAGTAGGCTGTGATGCGGTGATAAATTAACAGGCACCGCATTGACTATATGCAACGCAGGAAAAGCTAGTAAACCTAGTAATATCATCAACTATGTTTAGTTAACTAGTGATTATGTTAAGATTGATTGTTTTTTATAAGATAAGTTTAATGCTAGCTAGCAACTTACCTTGACTTCTTGCAGCCACAGGTCCTTTTGATGCTGCACTTGTGTAACAGGTGGTCAGCCTGCCATGCAGTCTCCTCGTGGATTGCAATGTAATTGGCCATAATCGACATCCAAAAAGGCAGATTACCGATTGTTAGGAAAACTTGAAATCGGCCCTAATTAATCGGCCATGCCTAATATTTAATATCTAATATTTGAAGAAATGTGTAAAGTATAGTTTTGGGACTAAAATATATTTCCTAGGATGTATATCTGTCCAAATGAAAGCTAGCCAGTCATATGCTAGCTATGGGATTCATTAGTCCATAATAAATCTAAATTGTGCAAACCGAAACAGTCGCAACCAAAACAATTTACACCATAGAGATATATAGTGGTCTCATCTTTGTATCTGGGCCATTATGGCGTCTGTGACCGCACAGGCAGCGCCATTGAGGCTATCTCTATTTTAAAGTTGCAAGTGCCATGGTCTATCAGCTGAGCTACAGAGAACGACCGTGTGGGTAGTGGACAAGTGCACACTTCAGGGAAAAGCGTAGAGTATTGAGATGCATAGCCAGTAGGGGGCTCCAACCCTCCAAGAGCCTAAACATTTACATCTATTTGGCCCAAACATAGAAGTCTATAATGTTCTGTACTGTGTTGTATTGTACTGTTTAAAAAAAAGGGAACAGAAAGGGGATACCTAGTCAGTTACACAATTCACAATTCAGGGCAATATTTCAAATATGTGAGACGTAGATATGTCTACATATGTCTATGTAACATACTGTATGTTGTAAGAGATGTGTGCTGAAAGTTTGGTAAAAATAGGATATACATTTTTTTTTAAATCAAACCCCCAATTTTCACCACTTCTGTAGAATCACCCATACACACTGAGTATAAAAAATATTAAGAACACCTGCTATTTCCATGACATAGACTGACCAGGTGAAAGCTAAGATCCATTATTGATGTCACTTGTTACATCCACTTCAATCAGTGTAGATGAAGGGGAGGAGACAGGTTAAAGAAGGATGTTTAAGCCTTTAGACATTTGAGACATGGATTGTGTATGTGTGCCATTCAGAGGGTGAATGGGCAAGACAAAAGATTTTAAGTGCCTTTGTTGAATGAGTTACGGTAGTAGGTGCCAGGTGCACTGGTTTAAGTGTGTCAAGAACTGCAACGCTGCTGGGGCTTTCCACACTCAACAGTTTCCCATGTGTATCACGAATAGTCCACCACCCAAAGAACATCCAGCCAACTTGACACAACTGTGAGAGGCAATAGGAGTCAACATAGGCCAGAATCCCTGTGGAATGCTTTTGACACCTTGTGTTGTCCATGCCCCAGTGAATTGAGGATGCAACTCAATATTATAAAGGTGTTCCTAATGTTTGGTATACTCATTGTTCGCCTGGTTATGATATCAGGTAGGTCACCTTAGTCTGCCTCAGTGTTATCAGATGACAGCAGCTGCCATTGTTGAGCGCACACCAGCCAAATATGGGCTCATTTGTATACTGTGGATGCATCTCCCAAAGGGAAGCAGAGCAGCTGAAGCATTACCTGGGTTCGTAGCCACAATCCGGTTGTCATTAGTTACCACAACAACAAAGTCAAAATATGGCTAACGTAAACTCACTCACTTATTTTAGCGCCCAAAAAAACGTAATACTTCCAGAACAACTGTAATTTCAATACCATTGTAAGGCACACGTTCTCCCCTTTCCAACAAAATAAATGATGTGACCTAAACGCTGCCCGTTTCTGCATGATTCAAGAAGGCAATGAGCCCCGTCGGGTCTTTTTAAAAATGGCGGGTGGGGAAGCGAAACTAATGCGTGATAGTGAGAAGGAGAGATGTTGTGTGGGAAAATTGCTTTTTTTCCACTCGATCTGTCCAACTTATCACCTTATCGCCTCTAAAATGTAAATAAAACAGTTTATATAATGTGTGATTACATACCTATTTGAAAGTTTGTGTCGAATTTGAATCGGGTTTTTAGGACGGTGCTAAACTGATCTTCAGAAGAAAACAGTTGTTTTGAGAGTTGTGATCGCTTGCAGTGATGACGCAAAATATGACTAGGTATCCCCCCCTTACCCCGTCACTGTCCATTTCTTGTTTTTAAACGATGAAAGAAGTGCTACACCTGGTGGAGAGAGAATGTAAGACAGAAATAGTAGCTTTATGCGTGCTGTACGTTACGGCATGACATGTCATGATGTAACAGAGGGTCCGTTTTTTCAACTTTTCCCCAATACTGTAGAGCCATTACCGATCAACGCTTGAGTAGAAACGTAGTTCATACCCCAGATTCTGAAGTCAACACAGTCGCTACAGTCCCATTAGTTTTCTTTGCAGCCTCGTTTGAATGTCGCGGTTGCGCACATTTGTACGGAATGGGGTGAGTTTACGTTATATTGTATGAATTAATTCAAACAAAAACATTTTTTTTTAATTTAAGGTTAGCGTTAGACATAAGGTTAGCAGGGTGGTTAAGGTTAGGGTTAGGTCTAAAATCTGATTTTAAGAAAATAAATTGTCGAAATAGGGGTTTAGCCATAATTATGACTTTGTGGCAACTAGTGATGACCCCCATATTCCCTGAGGAAATATCTTGTGAATATGAGACTGTGTTTTTCTGCTACGGGGGTGCCAGCTATGCTAAAATATGAATTACCCAGTTAGTGTAATGCTATAGCCATTGTGCGGATGTGTGTGTTCCCCATTAATTATCTGGCTAACCTCGTAAAAAGTGTTGCCCCAATATCTCAACACCACAGAGTGCTGAACAGTCAGCAAATGAATAGTTTTGTTTCAAAACGCCATATATACACATTTTTCACATTTGTGTTTTTTCATCTGAAATCATTGCTTCTGGGTACCTTCATGTGTGTGTAAAATGTAAATTTTTTCAGATTGTTAATTCATAGATTTTCGATGTGTATTAAAATGTTTTGTTACAAAAAAGCTATATATCAATTGTCTAGCTGGAATGGAATGCTCGTATCCAGACTGTGATATGTGCTTGTCTCACCTATGTATGTGATATGTGGTATGATATGTGTAACCCTAATCCTAAACTCAATGCACTCTGAATAAGAGCTTCTGCTAAATTACTAAAATGTCAAATGTAAATATTTTACATACAGATCTCATATTACTTTATTGACAAAAAAATAAATACATGTCACGTGTACAATTCCTTATAAAAAATTCGATTATTTGTCACATTTGTCTTTGTAAAGCCTAGTAGTACTGCTTATTTCTCTGAGAGTGAGGCGGGTATACTGTATAGCGTTTTGCAACAAAACTTTTATTTGTCTCTCTGAAATGAAACCATCAAGTGATAGATTTCAAACAAATACATTACACAAATACACTATCATTGAACAATCCCATCCCATGAAAAGAAAATCCACATCTATTTCATAAGTTCTTTAAACAATAAAAGCTCATTTACCAACATTTCTGAAAATGGATATATAGTGTTTTGGAAAGAAACTCTTCGAATCTAATAGTCTTTTCCCCAGTCCAGCCAGGGCAGACCTCTACATCACTGCTGAGCAGCCACAGGGCGCTGCCAACATATTAGCAATCTCATTCCCTGCCACCCGCCCTGCCACCTCCATCTCGGCAGGCGCCCAAACAGGCTCGACTTCAACCCGCTAGAACAGGCATGGGATTATGCTCAAATGGACTTTGTAATGATGTTGGCAATCATGTTCTGCAAATGGCATTGTACATCTACAATGTATGCCAGGCAGATCGGTGACCACCTCAATGGATTGGGCAACAAATGCACCACTGGTTAGATATGGGGGACGAATCATGGCAAGCTTTATCATATCAGCTGATGGCTGATATGAGAGCTTCACCCCGAGCTGGGTAGTGGTACCGTGTGACTAGAATAACATTAATGAACCCACACAAGCAGGCTCAAAACTTCCTCAGAGCCATGACCCATATTTTTAAAAAGGCAGTGTTCTAAAGGACAATTAGACAATTACTGGGGGGGGGGGGGGGGTCCAAAATAGGGGAGGGTTGTGTAATATATATTTTTCTTTGGGGAAGCTTGTGTGTGTTTTGTTGGGCACAGGGGAGGGTAGTGTGTTTTCTCCCTGATTTACATTCACCGTTTTTCAGGTTTTACTAAATAATTTCTTCCATCCTGGTCAAATCTCCTAATCTGCTTGCATGCGCCTCCACCTTTCACGCTTTTCCGTGCGCTTACTACACCACTAGTCAATATAGTCTACCAGTCTGTCTATCCTGCACTCTATCCACCATTCATAGTTGCAATAGTGGTAGGTGGATTGTTTGTCCCGCGGCTATGTACCACACATGAAATCATTAAAAGCTGAACCAAATGTTCTATACAAATCCACAAGAGCAAAGAGGAATAGCTGATAGGCGGCAAAGAGGCAGGTGCATCATTGCGCATGGATCTCCGATTTAAGTGAAAATATTTGAACTTTTCAAATGTATCACCTTATGTGTGGCATAAACACGACCAGTCACAATGTTTTAATCTCATTAGGCTACTTCAAAAGTCTCCTGTATGCTACCTGCACACGTTCATCCCCTCTACTCGAATATAATTCCAGCATCCAAACAGTGCACCTGCCACTTAATGAACGTAAAGTGACATTTGTTACAAAACACCAAAACGTTTAATGACATTCGGAGACTGTCAAGCCAGGCCTTCCATACTGAGTAGGGAGGGATGTATTTTCTGTTTGTCGAGATTGACATAACCCTCGTCTATTTGATTGTGGTGTTGAAAACACAAACCACGATGTTGAGGTGCCCAAAGTCAGTAATTGGTATGCAATTATGCTTTGCTTTAGGTTGTGTGGTGCATTGGCACAGAAAACTGTTGGTGATAGAGTGAGAGAGAGAGATCCTCAATCAAATGTTAAGAATATCAGTGCATAAGTCACCAGTGCAGGTGTGATTTTGCCCTTGGTAATACATGAGTGACACTTGCAATTCATGTCACGAGGAGTGCAAAATATGTGTAGGACAGGCTTTGCAGCAAAAGTCCCCATGACTCATGTCACGAATTGCTTTGATGCAGAGGCACCTTGGAGCGAACAGTAGCGTTAGTGCGTGGGTAAAATCACTGGGGAAACCAAGCCAGGAAAGAAAACATATTACAATCTGTGTTGTGATAATTGAGTTGTTTGCTCTATACCCTGTTAGTTCATATAGTTTTCCACTGTGATCTATAGGCCTAAAGGCCGAGACAATAAGACGACACAGTGGCAGAATAAATTCAACCACACATTTGTTTCATCACAAAACCGGATAGCACCCTCTGTCCAGTGAGATCCACAAAGCATATTGTATGTAGCAAACAGTTACATGACCTTCATCATGGTTAATGTTTACGACATTTTCGGACTACTAACCAACAATTGATTTAGAACCCCGGTGTTACCGCAAGTCGCAAATAAAACAGGAGCTGCCACCACTACTCCAGGACCATTTCAACTCCAACATTATCAAATCACCTATGCTTAGTCCAGTGACAACTAAGATTCCAAAAACAAATCAGTCCAATCAACGTAAGCTAAATATGATGTGGCTGTCCATGGTACTGATTTCTCTCTCTCTCTGTGTGTGTGTGTGTGTGTGTGTGTGTGTGTGTGTGTGTGTGTGTGCCTGCGTGCGTAAGGAGAAAAGAACATGTTGACTCACCCTACTTGAATAGAAACAATGCCCTAGCCTAGGACTGTGACTCATACAGTCCTAGGCTACCTGGCTAAAATGCTTGCTTGCTAGCCTAACTTCCTTTCATGGGTAAAGATGTGCCAGGCCAGCTAGTTAACATTAGCCTATTACATCTAGCTACATATTGAACTTTCATCCTCTCAGACCAGGGGCACAATGTATGCATTTATGGTTGGATCAGAATAACCATTGGCCGGTACTGAGAATTAAGTCCAAATCCCTATCTTCATCCATGGCTAATTTATAGGAAAGGGGCAATTTGAGCTAGCTAGCCACCGGAGGACAAAGACACAACGAGATGCAATAGTTCAATTTTTTTCTGTAAATTACCTTTTTCCTTTGATGTGATTGGTGTGAAGCCAAATCCAAACTTGCTTCCCTTGACACTTTTTTTTGTGCACCAGGATCATTCACAGTTGAGTTCACTCAACAGCTGTTTGGCTGTTGTTTCATCTGCATGTATGTTTATGAAGGTAGGCCAATCACTTGTGTGCGATGCTACAGGCGGCAACAATGTCATACTATTTTTTGACCAGACAGCATCAGCTAGATGGGCTACACATACAGAGACAGAGGGCCGTTGTTTCGCTCGCTCGATAGCTTTCTCCTGTGAGATACATTCAGCCTCTTGAGAATTGAAGGAAAAGTATGAAACACAGAGAGACGAAAGATACATTATAAAACATAAAAAAATCTTGGTACATTCTTTTGGGAAGCCTGGCTTCCCTTGGCAACCATGAATACACGCCACTGCGGAGCGAATCTTGTATGTAGGGCAGCGCAGGCAACGCCTCTTCAAAACAAATTGTAACGTTATATAGGCTGTAGTGTAGTGCATAGTGTAGCCCTTGCTAGGAGGACTTGAGAACTGCAGTTCATTATCGCAATGTCAGTTGTTTCTGTGGAGGTGCGGCAGTTGTTGCCATGACAGCATATAGTTGGCAAACTACCCTGTTGCCATCAATTATTAGCAATAGGCTACACATTCAAACGCATTGCTCTGGTCGTTTTTCAGCTGTCTTTCGTCTGTTTTGGAATTAAAAGAACCGCAGTGACACCGAACGTTTTGTGGGATGCTGCATCATGTTGCAACTTGCTGGTAGAACGGGGAACATTTGAAAAAGTAGACCGCGCTGTCCGTGTTTGGAAAACGATTGCATGTAACGTTAATCTTTCATTCATGTAATCTTTCCTGACCTGATACACTGTTGCTAGGACAGTAAGCAAAAGGGGAAAGCTTTACAGTAGGTTTAAGGCTATGGGAGTGACACTACACTCACCCAATTCTACAAATATCCACAGTCTTGATTAAAACTAAATACAATGGGGACGTCTGGAACTGATGCAGTCGCATTCTCAGGGGAAGTGGAGGAGGAAGAAGAGGAGGAATACTATGAAGTTGAGCGTCTGCCTCCACTCCTTGAAGATGAGGTGAGAGTAAACATTTATGTTTAGCCTACATTATTATCATCGTAATTATTATTGTTCTCTCAATGGCATATATTATATCAGCCAGAATTATGTACCAGCAATATTGTGGACTGAGGTCCCCAGGGGACTGACTGTATTGGCTGTGACATATACACTTGTGTTATTCACTTGTGCAGTACCAATATATACACTCTTTCCCCATAGGAAAACCCTTTGAAGTACCCTTTTTGATTCCAAGTATAACCCTTTTAGTTCCAGGTAGAACCCATTTGGGTTCCATTTAACACCCTTTCCACAGAGGGTTCTACATGGAACCAAAAAGGGTTCAACCTGGGACAAAAAAGGGTTATACTATTGGGACAGCCGAAGAACCCATTTGGTACCCTTTAAAAAGAGTGTATAGGCTAACCTATGCTCTTGACCGGGGGATTGAATGATTGAAGAAGACATGCTGTTTTCTAATGTCTAATTTCATCAACAACATGCTCCCTCCCTCCCTCCCTCTCTCTCTCTCTCAGGACAACAAGATGAGATGAATGTGTCTGTGGCCCCTTTCCTTATAACTCTCATGGTGATCAGGGACCATATTAATTGTACTGTGGGATGTACAGTAGTATCCACCATTGATCTGCATGACTAGCTCACTGTACAGATGTATTGACCCCTGCTGTGTCCTCTCTTGGCTTTATGTGGATATTACGGGCATTCATTAAAACACTGCCCCGTCCCTTAGTTTGAGTGTTTTAAAGTTCCAATGTTAAACAATGTACAGTGGGAAATATGATTCAGCGCAGAACAGTTATTCACAGTTATTCACTCCAGACGTTTTGAGCTGCAGGTGCCTTTGCAAGTGTGGAGAGTCCAGAGACACTGCAGGGTAATCTTGAGTGGAGGGCGGTATGTGCGAGGTCAGCCTGACAGATGCATTCAGCTGTAGCCTACACACAAGGGGAACAAGTGTAAACTTACTCACATTTTACCTTTGAATACTAAGGGGTTAATTAAACCACTAACAGCTCACCATGATTTCCCTCAATGACTTAGTCACCCACTTAGTAGCCCACCCAGAAAAAAAAAAGTCCATCACTACTTCACTCTTCTTTTCGTTCCTCGATCTTCTTGTATGTCCTTCTCTAAACCTTTGAGGTGCTCCACCAGTGTATAGTTGGTCTTATTAGAGCTCATGGAGTGAGAGGGAAAGTTATGTAGGCCGGCATATTTAACTTGAGGAGGGAGAGGGAGAGACTCAATGTTTCTCTGCGCTGTTCTCAAGGGCAACAGTCTATTTATAGGCTTACTGTACGCTGCTGCTTAGTGACTTCTCTCTGCCCTATTATTGTGCCATATTCTACAGCATTATGGGTGTGCTTTATTCAAGTTCTGCAAAAAAAGTTTTGTAACGAACAATAATCTCTTAGATCTCGCTCAGATCAACTGAAGAAGGATATTCTGTATTCACTCCAGTTCCAATTTTTAAAATGTATGACAAAGACACAAAACCAGTGTCACGCTCGTTGTAATAATGGTCGGACTAAGGAGCAGCGTATGTTGAGTTCCACATATTTTAATGAAAGTGAAACTAAGCAACGACAAAAACAAATAAACAAACAACAAACCGTGACAACAGATATGCTATGTGCACTAACTCTAAACACATACAGTCAAACAATATCCCGTAACCCACAGGTGGAAAAATGCAACTTAAGTATGATCCCCAATTACATTTACATTTACATTTAAGTCATTTAGCAGACGCTCTTATCCAGAGCGACTTACAAATTGGTGCATTCACCTTAAGATATCCAGTGGAACAGCCACTTTACAATAGTGGGTCAGAAGGATTACTTTATCCTATCCTAGGTATTCCTTAAAGAGGTGGGGTTTCAGGTGTCTCCGGAAGGTGGTGATTGACTCCGCTGTCCTGGCGTCGAGAGGGAGTTTGTTCCACCATTGGGGTGCCAGAGCAGCGAACAGTTTTGACTGGGCTGAGCGGGAACTGTACTTCCTCAGAGGTAGGGAGGCGAGCAGGCCAGAGGTGGATGAACGCAGTGCCCTTGTTTGGGTGTAGGGCCTGATCAGAGCCTGAAGAGGTGCCGTTCCCCTCACAGCTCCGTAGGCAAGCACCATGGTCTTGTAGCGGATGCGAGCTTCAACTGGAAGCCAGTGGAGAGAGCGGAGGAGCGGGGTGACGTGAGAGAACTTGAGAAGGTTGAACACCAGACGGGCTGCGGAGTTCTGGATGAGTTGTAGGGGTTTAATGGCACAGGCAGGGAGCCCAGCCAACAGCGAGTTGCAGTAATCCAGACGAGAGATGACAAGTGCCTGGATTAGGACCTGCGCCGCTTCCTGTGTGAGGCAGGGTCGTACTCTGCGGATGTTGTAGAGCATGAACCTACAGGAACGGGCCACCGCCTTGATGTTAGTTGAGAACGACAGGGTGTTGTCCAGGATCACGCCATTAGAGACAACGATTACCAGCTGCCTCTAATTGGGAATCATATACAAACACCAACATAGAAAATTAAACCTAAAACCCCACGTAGAAATAATAAACTAGACTAAAACCCATAGTCACGCCCTGACCGACCTACTCTACCATAGAAAATACAGTCTTTCTATGGTCAGGACGTGACAACCAGTGCCGCCAAAGTATCTGAGTAGGAGTGCTGATCTAGGATCAGGTTCCCCCTGTCCATGTAATCTCATTCATTATGGTCTAAAAGACTAAACTGATCCTAGATCAGCGCTCCGTCTCTGAAATGCTTTGTGTATACAGACCCAGATGTTTTACAGAGAAAATAGTCATGGAACGTTAGTGAGGACGGGACATCCTAGTGAGGGATGAGCTCCTCATTCAACTCAGAAAGACAACTTGACTCCCATTATGAAACAAATGACAACGACTGAATGCCCATGTCCCATGAGACTAGGCTTTTGTGAAAAGACAGTGGTCTGTTACACTGTTCAGTCACATGCACATCATGGAAATGCAGAGGATTGGACACCACGTCACAATGGAGTCTCTCTATCTCCAGTGCTATCAAAGACTTTCTTTTGTGCTCCTGTGCCAAGCCAACAAAAGATCCTGTCTTCTTCACGTGATGAAAATGTCGAACATGCCATGAGATGTTTTCTATTTATGGATGCAATTAGGCTTCTTCATAACACGAAATGTGCCCACTTGGCTTCCCACCGTTTGCAGCATGACATACTAGGATGTAGGTGTAAGTGTGTATATTGCTGCAGGACACTTACTGTATTAATGTTGGGTGTGTGTTACTCCTGTGTGTGTTTGTGTGTGTATGTCTGCGTGTGAGCACATGCATGCTTGGGTCGATGCCTGCCTGTGTGTGTCCACAGGAGAACGTGTCCCTGGCGGATATCCTGTCGTTGCGGGACATCTGTCTGACGGAGCAGGAGGTGTGGGCGGTGTGTGTGGAGTGTATCCTGGCCTTGCAGAGTATCGCCTCATCACCCCTGTTCCACACCCTGTGCATCACGCCCGACACCCTGGCCTTCAACGCCCATGGCAACGTGTGCTTCATGGAGCAGCTCAGTGGTGAGTCAACACAGCTCAACACAACCCTTCACAGCTCAACACAACCCTGCACAGCTCAACACAGCTCAACACGGCCCTCTCTACATCACAGACGATGCGGTCTCCCTGTCTATTCAGGGTCATATTCATTAGGGCACACACAAACGTTTCAAATGTTTTGCAACGGGAAACTAAAATGAGTGTGTCCTATTGGACAAGTCCAGGCAGTCCCTCCCTGTTTCAGTTAATGTTCTACCATTGGGTGCCTAATGAACACGACCCAGGTCTATTAGTTATTCAGTGGATTATCTGGTGTTTCGTCTCGTACAGTACATCTGTTAGTCAGTGCGGTCTGCTATTGTAAAAGGCTGAGGCGGCACTCTCTCCACTAATCAATCTGTCTGATCTGATCGACCATGGTATCCTGAGGTCATAGATCAATATGTCCTTCCTATGGGAAGTCAAAGGGTCATGAAGATCAGGGCCCGTATTCAAGTCCCCCCTTCTATTCATTATGATTTGAAAGTTCAAACTGATCCTAGATCAGTACTCATACTCTGAGATGCTTTATGAATGGGTCCCTAGACTCTCCTCTCCATGAAAAGTTTGTTTCCAAACCCCATCATATTCTCTATTGGTCAGCAGTATCTGTCTCAAACGAAAATGACACCTTTTCCCAAAATGATTGAAATGTAAAATGGCTGCATTTGCAAAAGAGGGCTGTTTCTTAATTAAAAAATGCTGAGCCTTTGTGCGATTACATCTGTGTGATGTGATTTTGCAGTCGTCTGCAGTGCCTGGTTTCATTTGGATGGAGAGTGTTGGTGAAACTGAGTCACATCTTTCAAGTTCAGGATACTCTGCCGCTTTCTCACTATGGCTTGTCCCTCAGACATTGTGATAAATCGTCTCTGCCAACAGACTAGCTTCTTCTCCTCTCAACGAACCTCAATCATCTGTCTTTTACCAAACAGGGTTATGTCACCACCTGTCACACTCACCTGTGTTGTCCCTTCCACACAAACATACACAGGCAGGCAAGCAGGCACACAAACACACACACACACACACACACACGTATGCATGGACGCACAGACATACATGCGCACCGGATTCTCTCTCTCTCGCACGCACGCACGCACGCACGCACGCACGCACGCACGCACGCACGCACGCACGCACGCACGCACGCACGCACACACACACACACACACACACACACACACACACACACACACACACACACACACACACACACACACACACACACACACACACACATAACCATTCCGGGATAGCCTCCCATTTTCCCCATGGCAACATCAGTAATTGATAAGCATTGATGAGCTCAACAGTGTCCACATTGCCAAGGGGATTGTTGCCACGGTAACAGATATTCTGGCGGTCAGCTGCCTATAAGTGCCTTTGACTCACCCTGGATTCACATTAGAATCTATTGCTGATCAGTAATTGGGTTGATGTGTTTTAACCACAATGGAACACTAACCAGCACTTATATGCCAATACTACTCTTCTTCCCTGCATTAGGTTTAATTGACCTTAGAAGCTTTTTCTTGAATACTGATGCATGTGTGAGATCATCACGTGTCCCCTCAGGATTGAGCCTACAGAGTGACTTTATGTGGCCAGTTAATGATCAGCATGCAGCAGTGTTATAACTCATGGGGCAGTATCCATTCAATTCATTGGTAGAAAATGGCATTATACTTTTATGACACACCGACCACATTGTAATACATATTCATATAAGCTCTCTCCAGTCCCATCTGGGAGAATATGGGAGCCTTAATTTAGATCGTTTTTCTCAATCATAGTGTGAGGGAGCACATTCCTTCACTCACTGAGTTCACTGCAGTCTCCTTCCTATGTGTTTGCCCCTTCTGTCATATCATAGAGCCAGCTCACCTATGATCTCTACCCAATAGTGCTCACTTTCTCCTTGGCCGTTCGTTCTGACCCTCTGGAGTGTCTGGCCTCCTCCTAGCTGGGAGCCCGTCATAACTCTAGTAGTCAGAGACAGCCCCAAATCTAGACCTGACCTACTTAACCGTCTCTAACTGTGGTTAGAGGAGGCTGAAGGCGGGCGGCTTTATCCCTGCTTCCACCCCAGCGCAAACACTGGCCTACTTAAGACGGAAGATGCTCCGCATCGCAACACCAAGGCTCTGATCGGGAGATGGCTGCAGTCCCGCTTGTGTGGGATTGTCTCTGAGCTAATGAATGATGTACAGTATGAGTGGGTAGTTTCATTGGCTTAGCACCTGGTTTTATAATAGGCCCCATATTGTCAATTAGGACTGATACCAACACTACATGTCATAAAACATTTGTTACACATTTTAACACTGTATTGTTTTGCTTATTCTTCTGGACTGAATGACGTAGATGACTGGTTGCAAATGGTTTCATTGGCTTAGCACCTGGTCTTATAATTGGCCCCATATTGTCAATTAAGATGGACTCGTGTGATCATATGTTTGTGGAACGGTAGGCCTAACAACACCACATATAATCCAAGATTTATTACACCCGTTAACTAGATGTACTTTTGTACGCTTGTCTTGCAGATGACCCTGAGGGCTCGTTTATACCTCCAGAGTTTGACAAGACTGGCAGTACCTTTGAGGTAAGGGGATTCTTTCACTACCAATGGCTACTTCACAGCGTGTTTTGTGTCTCATTGTAGCAGATGCTACAATACATTCTTGACATTGAGGCTTGAGAACGAGTAAGAAAACAACAGTTGAGGTGCCTTTCGTTTACCAGGCCTTTTTTGTCATATTTTCGTGTATAGTCATGTAAGTGGATTTTGGCATTGGGGAAAAGACTTGCGCTCTGAAATATGTCCGCTAGAAAGGAAGTGATAAGATCTCTTCTCAAGACATTCTCTTCCATTTATTGTTGTTACTGGACATAATAAAAATGCACAATACGGCAACAACCTTTCACTGTTGAAGTTTGTTTGATGAACACTGTGCCTACACATTAGTCCACCATACTTCATTTACATTTACATTTACATTTAAGTCATTTAGCAGACGCTCTTATCTTCATTTACTAGAAATCAATATTACATAAACGCTATTTCAAAACAAACATGTTGGAAATCAAAGGAATCTAAATCCTCTTTATGTATAGCAGCATATACAGAGGATAACAATATGTCTCACTAAGAAAGGATTTCACTCTCTCATTACATCTATCTTTCTGTCTGATTCACTTATTTTCCCTCCCTCCCCTCTCTCTCTCGTCTTTTGATTCACTTATTCTCTATCAGATCTCCCTCTCTCTAATTTCTCCCTTTGGGTTGTGTAGCTCCGTGAATTTATTTCCTGTCTTGACTACATGTATCAGTTGCTCAATTTCAGGTTTAATGGTTGTCTAATGTATCTAGTCTTCCAATATCTTCCAATGTACGTAAGTGATCCAAGTGGAACGGCTGAGGCCATAGAAATATAATTCTTTCTAGTCATTATATTTCTATGGCTGGGACCTGCTTGTGCACACAAAGGGAACTAGACATTACCTAACAGCTGGTGGATTTAACATGTTCTGGCTCTTGGCATGTTTATGTCTCACACTTTGAGATCTGGATCGTCCACCTTCCCCATATCCACCACATAAGTATGGGTTACATTCCTTTTAATTGTTTACAATACAGTACGTATCTTGTCTGAGATTTGACCTAAAAAAAAACACCTGGTTCAGATTCATTCAAGAGCCAACATGTCAACCATAATTGCAACAGAGAGCACAATTCCCCCAAGTAAAGCACAAGAGAAGATTGTCAAATATCTGCAAGTTACAATAATAGTTCACTGGAGTAAAAGTGTCTGACTTTTCAGCTTTCAGTCTCTTGAGTCTTACAAAGAGACAGGCTCTCATGAAATTCCCACTTATGTGCTGTAATTTCATCTCCACTGACTCCTGGTATTGCAGCCAATGATCTGATGAGATCCAAGGCAAATATGGAGAGCTCATTATGCGTGTGTTAGATGAGGCCCCCGAATGCATTGCCTGCAAGGCGTAATGGCTCGATTACAACGAACAGGCAGAACTTAACGCACTTGTGCAGTTTGCCGCTGGATTTCTTGAAACACTACTAACGGGAGATTACATGCACCTGCGGGCTAAATTGAGCTTGGTTGTAACAACACCGATTAGGATACAACAGCAGATCAGTTGATCTCTTGTTGTTATCATGTCAAGTGATTATGATACCAGATAGCTGGTCTAGATTCCCTAATCCCGTTCCCAATTAAATATCGACCTATCAGGAGCATTGAAAACCATAAGGCTGATGAACGTAAAAAATACTTATTAGAGTATAAGAATATAGAAGTAGTAGGCCTATATTTCATTCAAACGTTTCACTTTAAATGGCAAAATAATACATGCCATTTTAAATAACTTTAGTTTAATTTATTTGCACCAGAGACAACAAGTGATAAACAACAATACAGATAAAAATAATGAATAATTAAAAATAGTGTGCAGGTGTGGTTGAAAGCCCATGGGATTACATGAAAAGCACACACAAAAAAAACTATCTACAATACATGAGTACAAAAAAAAAAAAATTGGTTTGTTAAAACAGATAACAAAACCTACTAATTATAAATGTGTAACACTAATTGTACACGAAAACGTTTATTGATCAGTAATAATTTGTTGAAATGCGTGTGTTCATGTGAGAGTTAAGCTATATTGAGGAGATTACTGAGTAGGATCATCAGGCTGACCCCCAGTCTTCGCTTGAAGTTATTGAGCGATGATGATAATATTTTGGCAATGTGAAGATAAGAATGACAGAGTACGGTACCTCTGTATCGGATAGAGAATTGACTATGTGAGATGCGGCAGTGGGGAGGGTGAAGGTTATCGCAGTGTCTTGTGTTATATAGATGGATTTCAGAATTAACCTGGAACAATCCATTGAAGGGTTTAGGTTAATTGTCCGGGCGGTATGAGTATTTGTAGATAAAAGTGCATAATTGGCGTACATTGTTGTAAATAGACAAGATATTGAGTTTCTATAACAAAAGGTGCAGATGGTGCCAGGTAATTAGAGGAGGTGGCTAGGCATGCAAATGTATTTTGTATGATGAGTCATTTGTGTAGGTAGGAGGCATATGTGTAGGGTGCTGTCTTTCGGATGGGACGTTAAACGGGTGTCCTGACTCTGAGGTCATTAAAAATCCCATGGCACTTATCGTTAGAGTAGGGGTGTTAACCCCGGTGTCCTGGCTAAATTCCCAATCTGGCCCTCAAACCATCATGGTCACCTAATAATCCCCAGTTTACAATTGGCTAATTCATCCCCCTCCTCTCCCCTGTAACTATTCCCCAGGTCGTTGCTGCAAATGAGAACGTGTTCTCAGTCAACTTACCTGGTAAAATAACGGTAAAATAAAAAATAAAATATGTACTGGCCCAGACAATATTACAGTAAATGAAGCTATAGTATAGAGTTAGGAAGCAAGCCTGATGAACCAAACCACTTATCTATCTGATGATACCAACAGATTTCATCACTTTGCTGCAGACAAATTGAATATGATCTTTCCAGGATAAATTTTCATCAATTAGAACTCAAAGGAATCTAATTGATGTGACTGGTTCCATTTCGTTCCCACTAATTGAGATTCTGGCTCTTTTTTCAAATTTTATATTTGAATATTTCCTATTCTTACTAGTGAATACAATAAAGTTGGATTGTTTTACATTCAAAGATAATTTGTTTGTCTGGAACCATTCAGAAAATTTAGCCATGCCTGAGTTGACTTCATTAATTAGTGAATCCAAATTTTGGGATAAAATCAAATTGGTATCATCAGCAAAGAGAATGGGAAGTACGGTAGAAGACACAGCAGCAAGGTCATTGATATAGATTAGGAATAACAAAGGTCCAGTTATCGAACCGTGTGGCACGCCACAGGATATCTTGGCCCTGGTAGATGCACAGCTGTTTGCATCAACAAATTATTCTCTATCATATACCTAACTATATAACCAATTTATATGTATAATCATGAAAACCGTAATAATACAATTTAGAAAGTAATATTTCAGCCATGTCAAACGTTTTGGATAAATCTAAAAAGGTGCCAAGAGTGTATTCATTGTTGTTAAGGGCTGTAAAGATTTTATCCACCAGTTGCAAAAGAGCCATATCTGTGATTTTCAAGTCTTTCGGAACAATACCAGTTCGCATAGATTTATCTATTTGACAATTACCGCAGTAGATTTGCCGTGGTAAATGAGGAACTACTTTATTTCAGTTGTAAGGAATGATTGTCAAATAGATAAATCGCCATTAGTTAGCTCATAAAATAGGAATAAATTGTTCCCATGATAATACCAACCAGATGGTGAAATGGTCTTGAAAAATGATGGCTGCAATCAAGACTAAAAGATAACCTCAACATCCACGTTAGGGAGCGGTAATGTTGGTTGCAAATTGAGATGATCGGCTCTGCGGGTTATTTTAGCCCGTGTTGATTGTTTTAACGAGAGATTAGCTGGCGATAATTTAGTAGCTTTCGATGGTTGCGATTGTCCTAATGGATCTGAAGGCGCTCATATGAGGGAGGAACATTGCCTTGACCTGGCCTACTGCAGCTTTATTGACATCTTAATAATGGCCTGATGAATAACTTCCTCAACCAAAAGCATGCCAACTAGGCCTAGTTTCCACCAAGACCCCACAGAGATGCCCAAAGGACATCTGCTGCATATACTAATAAACGGAGGTTGTCATGGGATACAGTAGTGATTTATGGATTCTTTTTTAGTACATGAGCTGCTGACATGAGGTAAATAACACACATTTGAGGTTTTCATTCCCATATGGTTTAAAGTGAACGTGTCCATACAGTGTAAACATGTCTAAGCAGTCTTGTTTTTCTTTTATTTTTATGATAAACAATTGCAGTGTGGTGAATGTTATGGGTCAGTTTGAGGTCAATGACGCTCTGAATCTTCTCCAGGGACACGTGTACTCTCTGGGCTCCACCCTCTCTGCCGCGTTGGACTTTGTCATTGAGCCAGAGCTGGAGGCAGAGCTGGGGGAGGAGATTCAGAGACTGCTGGAGCAGATGCAGGAGGAGGGGCCAGAGGACAGGCCACTCCCCCAGGTAACGTCACCGTCATGGATGAACTTTAATGGAGTGCTGTCTTTACGCTCTTATTATACAAATTACGGAGAGGCTGCGATTCCGAATTCTCTGCAAGTCTCTTCCCGATAGCACAAAATCCTAAATGTTTGTACATGTCCGGGATTCTCTACTTTACTCACAGTCTCTTGATCTACTCATTTGGCTGCCCAGAGAACAGGCTACCAACAAACTACTCTGGCAAATGTCAGTGATGAATGGAGAATGGTGCTCATTTTATAACGTTAGATCAAAGCTGAATCGAAGTCTGCAAGATCACAACATGATAGTATTCTACATAACATAACCAAATAGAGTGTCTTCAGAAAGTATTCATACCCCTTGACTTATTCCACATTTTTGTTGTGTTACAGCCTGCATTCAGAATGGATTACATGTATTATTATTCTTACCCATCTACACACTATACCCCGTAATGACAAAGGCGAAACATGTTTTCAGAAATGTTTGCAAATGTATTGAAAATGAAATACAGGTATCTCATTTACATAAGTATTCACACCCCTGAGTCAATACTTTGTAGAAGCACCTTTGGCAAACAGATACAAGAGATATGACATACTGATATTGAGGAGATGGCCGATGTCTTTGCAGGTAATGATATGCATGTGAACAGAATAATTACCCCAACATTGACAAAAGTGTCCAAGTTTCAATAAATAATTTTTTGTATAACATTTATATCAGTCACTTTAACCCTTCATGTAGAGTACCTTTGGATGTGCACAGACACTGAACATGAGCAGCACCGTGTGGAGGAGCAATGGCAGTGCAATGTAGATAGGTAGTAATGGGAAGGTTGGCTATTTTTAATGACTCTGATCTTTTCAACTCGTTCAGTCAAAAGAACAAAGCTTTCGACAAATTTTGTTCATTTGAGTGAGCAACGCCCAGAGCACGCAGGATCCTCTACCGGTGAACGATGAACTGAAAACTCGAAATATGATTCTACAGGCCTCTCGTTCACCATAGTGGGCTTATTGGAGCTGTCATTTGTGACTGCTTTAAACAATGTACATTTGTTGATTGCTAGGCATCCAAAATCGATTATTTCTTGATACATTTGTAAGGAGATCTAGTTGTGGACGCATCCGGGCTAGATTGTGAAGGACTCTTGATGGAATGCATTGCTTGACTGCTGTGAGGCTGATAAGCACAATATCGTTTGTGAACTGTAGTCCCCCCCCCCCCCCCCCCCCCCCAACGATTCCTTCTCAAGTTTGAGTTTGTTCAGCAGAGACGGTGTATGTTTTGGTTCTATAAAGCTGTGTCCATCATAACATTCAATAATCAATTGAATTCCTTCTTGCACCATGCGATCAATTATTAGTTCTAAAAAATGTAATTTTCTTCTCTATGTTACCTGCTGCATGATCTATTGTCCTGCACGCATATATGACAGAGAGTTATTGGTCGGAGCAGAGCACGTCTCTAGATCCTCATGAGCCGGAGAAGTGTGTATCAATCATGCTGTAGGACTTATTGGGGCTAGCAGGTCAAACAAACGGCTAAAATTAACGAGTCACTCAGAAAAAAAACGAATCCTGACTCGAGTCAGTAAAAATAGTTGTTAAAAAATAACAAATAGTTCTCAAACTGCACATCGCTACGGTTAGGGAAAAACAAAATGGAGGATGTTACAGTCATGCTCTAAAAATAAATAAAGCGAGTCGCACACTCTATATAAAATCTCCCAGTAATTTATTGGGTAAACCGCCAACGTTTCGGCATCATTGTGCCTTCTTCAGGGTCACTAGTCATGCACGAAACAAGAATTCTGCCCATGGGATAAAACTAAAATATGAAGTTTACACCAATAACAGGATGTATTTTCTTTTGGGAAACAAATTCAATCTGTTTCAACACTGTGTCCTCAACAGTGAGTCATCAACAATGAAATGTCAAAACGTATTAAACCCCCTAAAGTTCATAGTTTATATTAATATAATGTCAATGGTAAATGTGAGATACGTACCGTTTCTATATAAACTTAAACATACCATTGCATCATAAAGTACTTTATGTCTATGCTAGCTGATATATTATGTGTCTTCCTCTCAGGACCTCCTCTCCCTTGCAGAGGAAAAGCTAGTAGATACCTCTTCCACAGCCCTGTGCCGGAAACTCTCTTCTATAGGACGAAGAGTTCTGTCAATCGAATCTGTCGCAACATTTCAAGGTTTGCCTTTAGACATGGGACATGTCTGTATATCTATGTAAACGTACATTTCTGTTGTGGTCCACTGTGGCCATAACCATACTACCTGTGTATCTATCCACAGATGGGTCTGATGGCTCTTGGGAGGCTCGATGGCAGCAGCCCAAACCCAACTGGCAGCTCCACAAGAGCATCAACTCTGAGGACAGTAGCTCCAAAAACCAGGGCATTGTCTCACATACCACGGCAGAGAACCCGGACTTAAACGACTCCAACGGCCTGCTTCGGCATCACGTATGTGGAGCCTGGGACTCCACCCTTTGGGCTGACGGTATGGGGGATGTGGAAGACGATGGATGTGTCAGAGAGGAGGACATGTTTGGTTCTCAGTTGGATAGCAGATCTCAGAATAGTTCTCCTGTACACAGGAGGGCTCAGGAGAGGGCTGGGAGGGTGAGGGGGGTTCTGAATCGTTCCTGCTCTGTCCCAGACTCCAATAATCCCCCCGCATTCCCGCCCGCGCCCCATGGCGATATCAGTGTCAATGTATCGGACCTCACGGAGATAGGAGCTGAGGAATGCATGGGGCACGGGTCTGTTTGGAGCAAGAGAGGGGACAGAGAGAAGGCCCCTTATGAGTGCAATGACTCCGAGCAATGGGACTCAGCGAGAGACAGTGAGACATTAGAAGGGGAAAGAGATTCTACCCTTCCCATATGTGGTGGTGAAACGGATTCAGACAGTCAAAGTGGAACACGAGATGAAACCTCTTCGTCCCGCCCAGCTCAAGACCCGGACGTGTTGGTCGACTCTGCTTGCAACATGACTTCAACCTCCAACCTTTACACTCCCAATAATCACATGACTAAAAGCATGCTGTGCCTCAATGAAGAATCTCAGGATGAGGTGAGTTCAAGGATTAGTTTCATGTACTGTACAATGTATGTAGATTTACATGCCTTCGTTTCACAACTCTGTTCACAACTCTTTGGGACGGTTTCCCAGACCCAGATTAAGCCTATTCCTGAACTAAAAATCACTTTCAGTGGTGATTTTTCATTGACCATGGTTTTTGTCCAGGACTAGCTTAATCTGGGACTGGTAAACTGGCCAAGAGTGAAAGAAATGTTAACAGTGATTTTTATTGATTGTGACCTAGTGGATCTCTCTGAGGGATCTACTCACACGGAGTGGGCAGAGACTGTCTGTGAATGAGCTATGGGCCCTGTGTCATACCTGCCTCTCCACACTGCAGACCTACTTAGACTACCCAGGTTGGACTCCTCACATCTTCAGTTAACCAACCACTGATTCTCTGCTCTGTGTAAATCAATTACATGATTTACTAAGCAGTAAGCATCCAATCCCTCACCTTGTCTGGTCTCTGTAAACCACTTTGCTGTTGATTAAATTATAATGAGAAACGTCACTATGGCAGTGGCAATAAATCATTTAAAACTTTGTTTAGTTCGACATACATTTTATGTAATTTATTAAAATGTATTAACCTCTTAGGCTTACTTTTCTTTCTTATTCTTTATTTACTTCCTGAAAGCATACCTATGCCTGGATACAATGTATGTGGGTTGTGAGGGAGAAGTTCTCTTCTTGAAACCTAAAAACACAGGTATGGCACTTTTTGCTTATGCAGTACACGGTAGTCAGCAATACTCTGTTTGGAATGATAAAGTTACGTCGCCACTTTCCATTTATTCTTTGTCTCTGTTTATTTATTTACAACTGTTGTGACTTCAAATATTCAAAAGTTATCCTGAGAAAAGTGTCTTGAGTAGTGTCCGAAGGAACATTCTATGAAATGATGTCGCGCTCAATAATTCAACGTGAATTTTCCTCTTAGGATCCTGCGACGCATTTTATCTGGCTCCTGAATTCCAGGATCATGGAATCGTAACTGAAAAGGTTTGCCTCAACTTCTGACATTCATCTTTTAAAATAAAACCTTTTTCTCCATCAAGTAGATGCTTTGATTACTGATTAAGTGGGCGTCGTCTGTCTGTCTGTCCGTCCATCCATCTGTATGTCTTTCTCTCGGTCCATCCGTCCGTCCTTCTGTCTGTTTTTAGGCCTGTGTTTATGGGGTGGCTGCCATCCTATGGGCCACGGCCAAGTTCAACCTGTCAGCCAATCAGAAGCTGGCTATGCCCAGGAAGTTGAAGATGCTGCTGCTGGAGATGGCCAAGAGGACGCCCATCGAGAGACCTTCCATTGTCGTAGCTAAGAAGGTAGTCAAAGCTTCAGCTCTCAACCACTCTAGTGAAAGCACATTCATCCATTCTTCTTTTGATCAATGTTTTAGTAGCATTAATTACATATGTAACCTCATTTAGCATTTTTAATAGACGCAATCGTGACACAATATATTGTGAATGAATGAGCAAAGTTTCTTTACCGTAAAGTGTGTTGCATTTTGAAATGCACTTTAAATTAAGTTTGAATTGATGAACGAAGTATCTTAGGCGCTAAGGTATAAGATTTCATTTTGTTTCTGCTGTTACAGAGCTGTTGGGATTATCTATCACGCCAAGGAACGAACGCTGAGACAGTGTGGACGAAGCTGATCAACAGAGTCCACCCGGTACCACTCCACTGTACCACTGTAGCTACTGTTTGGCAGGGGTAGTGAGAAACATACTGCCCCTCAGAGTGAAAGGGAGGACACATTGCTATTCCATTATTGTCTGTCGAGGATAACTCCCTCCCTTACCTTTCAGCCACTCACAAAGGACATTGACGCAGAGGATCAGAATGGATTGAACAGTAGAGTAAGCTCAAGTCAGGAATCAACACGTATCAAGAGTGGTACGATTAATTCATCTTTTCAGACATTATGTTCAAGCGATTCTGTTGACCTTGCATCTACATACAGATTTGTGATCATCAAATGGTATTGATGTTGTAACTGAGGTTGTTGTAACTGTGTGTAGGGTTTGTGCCCATGGCCACTGAGAGCCGATTGGCTCCTGTACCTGGCCCTGTTCCCCATAGCTATCCAATTAGTGGAGCCCCCCAGCTTCCAGAGGCCTTCACTTCCCTTGCCACACACTTCACCCCCATCATCCTGACCAGGGAGGGGGACACTGCGGAAACTCCCCTTCCTGCTTCAGACATTCAGGAGTAAGCAGTATGCCTGCTTTCTATGGAGATAAGAGCTACCAGTCAAGGAATTATTTCACACACCATTGATGTTTTTACAAGTTGGAGCTTTATTGATTGTGGCAGAGATGTCATTGAATGTTAGCGCTGATTTCAGAATGCATTTTTAATTATCACATCATTTTGTGTTGCAGGGCTATGCAAGAGGCCAAGGACCGAGAAACCCCCTCACACCTTGAGGACCTACCCCTACCTCAGTCAGATAGAGACCTACAGGACGACGGACAGGACAGCCCTGCCAATCAAAGGAGCGTGGTCACACATAACCTTTCCTCCACTGCCTCTAGCGGCAGGACATTGGTAAACTCTCCACCTCCCACCTCCCCCGAACTCAGCAACCAGAGGACTCCTGTTTCAGACCACCCACTCCCTCCTTCGACCACCCAATTGACTTCGTCTTCCTCTTGCCAATCGTCATCCTGCTCTCATCTGACTGGTGGTGTTTTCAACAACTTTCTATTGCGTCAGGACCCTTTAACAGGGCACTTAACTCTGGTGCCAGTGCAGATAACAGTCCCTGAGTCCCTCCATGGTCTGGAGCTCAATCTGCCCCTGACCTCAAGCTCCAGCTACCTCCAGGGTCAACCCACACATCCACGGGGCCCTAGAGACCATCTGACCCCTGGCCAGGGAGCTGAACCTCTTTTGGAATGCCTTAATGGCCGACCCTCGGACCCCACAGCGTCCATGCCCCATCCACACAATGGAGAAGGAGGTCCAAGGACAGGAGAAGGTGAGGGTGAACACCTATCAGAGTCCCATGGACCTCCTCAGGCAGACTCACTTCCTCCCCCCTCCGCCCTGATGAACACATCCATACAAGAGGTTATTGGCCTGCTCAGGGCAGAGTTTGCCCTTGATGGCTATCTGGAGAATGGTGTAGAGGATCTAGCAATGGGTAAGTAACATGAAGATTGATATTCATTCTCATGTAGCCTATGGCCCCAGATCTGTTTCGACAACTTCTACGGTTCTTCACACCAGTTGGTAAGACCACACAAACAGATATGGCACCAGGTTAGAAGCCCTTTTCTCCCTGTTTTTCCCCGCGACTGAATTTGATTAGAATAATTGCTTTATAGAGAGATAGAGAAAATAGACATTTTATTTGTCACATGCGCCGAATTCAACAGATGTAGTAGACCTTACAGTGAAATGCTTACTTACAAGACCAGTTTTAAGAAAATACAAGAACAAACAAGTAAGAGATGAAAGTAACAAATAATTGAAGAGCAGCAGTAAAATAACAATAGCGAGGTGATATACAGGGGGTACTGGTACAGAGTCAATGTGCGGGGGCACCGATTAGTCGAGGTAATTTAGGTAATATGTACATGTAGGTAGAGTTATTAAAGTGACTGTGCATAGATAATAACAGAGTACCAACAGCGTAGAAGGGGGGGGGGGGGGGAATGCAGATTGTTTGGTGAGCCATTTGATTAGATGTTCAGGAGTCTTATGGCTTGGGGGTAGAAGCTGTTTAGAAGCCTCTTGGACCTAGACTTGGTGCACCGGTACCGCTTGCCGTGCGTTAGCAGAGAGAACAGCCTATGACTAGGGTAGCTGGAGTCTTTGACAATTTTTAGGGCCTTCCTCTGACACCGCCTGGTATAGAGGTCCTGGATGGCAGGAAGCTTGGCCCCAGTGATGTACTGGGCCGTACGCACTACCCTCTGTAGTGCCTTGCAGTCGGAGGCCGAGCAGTTGCCATACCAGGGAGTGATGCAACCCGTCAGGATGCTCTTGATGGTGCAGATGTAAAACTTTTTGAGGATCTGAGGATCCATGCCAAATCTTTTCAGTCTCCTGAGGGGGAATAGGTTTTGTCGTGCCCTCTTCACGACTGTCTTTGTGTACTTGGACCATTCTAGTTTGTTGGTGATGTGGACACCAAGGAACGTGAAGCTCTCAACCTGCTCGCTACAGCCCCGTAGATGAGAATGGGGGCGTGCTCGGCCCTCCTTTTCCTGTAGTCCACAATCACCTCCTTTGTCTTGATCAAGTTGAGGGAGAGGTTGTTGTCCTTGCACCACACGGTCAGGTCTCTGACCTCCTCCCTGTAGGCTGTCTCATCGCTGTCAGTGATCAAGCCTACCACTGTTGTGTCATTGGCAAACTTAATGATGTTGTTGGAGTCGTGCCTGGCCGTGCAGTCATGAGTGAACAGGGAGTACAGGAGGGGACTGAGCACACACTCCCTGTGTTGAGGATCAGCGTAGCGGATGTGTTGTTACCTACCCTTACCACCTGGGGGTGGCCTGTCAGGAAGTCCAGTTGCAGAGGGAGGTGTTTAGTCCCAGGGTCCTTAGCTTAGTGATGAGCTTTGAGGGCCCTATGGTGTTGAACACTGAGCTGTAGTCAATGAATAGCATTCTCACATAGGTGTTCCTTTTGTACAGGTGTGAAAGTGCAGTGTGGAGTGCAATAGAGATTGCATCATCTGTGGATCTGTTCGAGGCGGTATGCAAATTGGAGTGGGTCTAGAGCTTCTGGGATAATTGTGTTGATGTGTACCATGACCAGCCTATCAAAGCACTTCATGGTTACAGACGTGAGTGCTACGGGTCAGTAGTAATTTAGGCAGGTTACCTTAGTGTTCATGGGCACAGGGACTATGGTGGTCTGCTTGAAACATGTTGGTATTACAGACTGACATGGTGAGGTTGAAAATGTCAGTGAAGACACCTGCCAGTTGGTCAGCGCATGCTCGGTGTACACGTCCTGGTAATCCGTCTGGCCCTGCAGGCTTGTGAATGTTGACCTGTTTAAAGGTTTTACTCACATCGGCTGCTGAGAGAGTGATCACACAGTCGTCCAGAACAGCTGATTCTCTCATGCATGTTTGTGTTACTTGCCTCGAAGCGAGCATAGAAGTTATTTAGCTCGTCTGGTAGGCTCGTGTCACTGGGCAGCTCTCGGCTGTGCTTCCCTTTGTAGTCTGTAATAGTTTGCAAGCCTTGCCATTTCCGACGAGCGTCAGAGCCTGTGTAGTACAATTCGATCTTAGTCCTGTATTGAAGCTTCCGGGTTAGAGTCACACTCCTTGAAAGCGGCAGCTCTACCCTTTAGCTCAGTGCGAATGTTGCATGTAATCCATGGCTTCTGGTTGGGGTATGTGCGTACAGTCACTGTGGGGACGACGTCATCTATGCACTTATTGATGAAGCCAGTGACTGATGTGGTTTACTCCTCAATGCCATCAGAAGAATCTCGGATCATATTTCAGTCTGTATTAACAAAACTGTCCTGTAGTTTAGCATCTGCTTCATCTGACCACTTTTTTATAGACCGAGTCACTGATGATGCTTGCTTAAATTTTTGCTTGTAAGCAGGAATCAGGAGGATAGAATTATGGTGAGATTTGCCAAATGGAGGGAGAGCATTGTACGCGTCTCTGTGTGTGGAGTAAAGGTGGTGTAGAGTTTTTTTCCCCCCTCTGGTTGCACATTTAACATGCTGATAGAAATTAGGTAAAACTGATTTAAATCACCTCTGGATGAGCGTTTTCCTGTTTGCTTATGGCTGTATACAGCTCATTGAGTAAGGTCTTAGTGCCAACATCGGTCTGTGGTGGTATGTATACAGATGAAAACTCTCTAGGTAGATAGTGTGGTCTACAGCTTATCAAGAGATACGCTACCTCATGCGAGCAAAATCTCGAGATTTCCTTATATATCGTGCACCAGCTGTTCTTTACAAATATACATAGGCCGCCACCCGTGTCTTACCAGAGGCTGCTATTCTATCCTGCCGATAGAGTGTATAACCCGCCAGCTGTATGTTAATGTGGTCATTCAGCCACGACTCGGTGAAACATAAGATATTACAGTTTTTAATGTACCGTTGGTAGGATATACGTGCTTTTAGTTTTAGTCCCATTTATTTTCCAGCGAATTAACTTTAACAGTACGGATGGCAAAGGCAGATTAGCTACTTGTCGTCTGATCCTCACAAGGCACTCCGATCTCTTTCCGCAAAATCTCAGTTTTTTTCTGTAGCCAATGACGGGGATGAGGGCCTGTTCGGGTGTTTGGAGTATATAATTCCTGTCCGACTCATTAAAGAAAAATGATTAGTCCAATTCAAGATGAGTAATCGCTGTTCTGATGTCCAGAAGCTCTTTTCGGTCATAAGATATGTTAGCAGCAACATTATGTACAAAAAAAAGTTAAGCAATGCGAAAAAACGAACAAAATAGCACAGTTGGTTAAGAGCCAATAAAATGGAAGCCATCATCTCCGGCGACCATTATACAAGTTGTAACATTAAATAGTATGATATCTGGTGTAAACTTGTATGACAAGCTTTCTGTCTAAAAACCATTCGTTGATGTACTCATGTCTCATGTTTATGTGTTTGAAGGGGAGTATTTCCTGTCTCTGAAGGATCTACAGTACCAGACATTCTGCAATGTTGTGAAAGAGAAGTTCTGTGGCCTTTACTGGAATGAGGACTTATTGGGAGTGCTACATTGTGTGGTCAACTACAGCCAATTATCTCTGTGAGTATGTCAATGATTGCCTGTTTCACTGGTGATCCAACCACAGGTCTTCTCTCAATAACAGAAGCCTAACAGAAGATAAATGATACAGGTGAAAAAAGATTCACACTTTCATTTATATGGACGGAAAGCATGAGCAAACACTGATCCTGTTCTCACTTCATCTCTAGTAATTCTTTAAAGGGCGCTGAACTTTCTGATTTGGCCTCGATTTTTTTACTTGCTTATTAAGAAATCCTGGCGGCCATGACTGACACCAAATGAAATTTGTTTTCAGGGTGATGTTTGATGCGGGTGTTTTTTGGGGTTGTCTTTGCCATTCAATCACCTCAAACAAGGGCAGTAGTGAGTAGTGACAACGAGGTAAGCTAAGCTAACTTTGCTACTGAGAGAAGTTTTGAAGTTGAGGACTTCTCCCGTCCTGACTGACTCGCCAAGCCTGTACGAACCTTGTGTTTAGCCAAGCTGACTGCAGCAAGCTTTTTCTCTGTCAAATCACAGTCATGCCAAGATGGCAAGAACCAGTGTCTGCAATGTGTTTTATGAGACACTTGTTTTTCAACACCTTGCTATTGAAGTAGCTTGCGACTTAGTTTCAAAGTTTTGTCGCGTCATGTAAAGACATGTTACCGTGGACACGATATCAACTGCGAGTTGAATGTCCATTCTTCAGTCAGCTCAGCTGTCCTATAACACAATATTCTATAACTGGCTAGTTTTGTCACGTCTCTCCTTATGTCCGCTGTTAGATTTTTCCCGGGGGACAAATCCCAGCATTACTAATGTCCAGACAAATGTATGCTACGTGTGGATATTGCACAAACATCACCCAGCTTGAGTGTAGATACATTTATCAACTAAAAATGAATGGGTTTGTTTGACAAAACATTTTCTGCTGTAAATATCATATTGGTGTTTTTATAAAGACATTATGCTGACACTTTACCTATCAAATGAAAACACATTGTGTGTAGAGTACATCTTCAGGTGTATAACCAGAACTAGAATGGCATAGGTATATTTGGCCAAATATAAGGATTTGTCTGTCTAACCACACACGGACATGCAATGCTCTCTGGGTGAGGTTCTGTCTTCAAGTCTCCAGTGGGTGATGAAGTAGCTTCTATATATCATATATTACAGGTGGAGTCAGGTGGCAGGAGGGGTGGAGTGCATGACACTCCGTCTGGATATGACAGTTTGCCTCAACCCATGGGTCCAGCAGGCAGAGTTCAAGAACTACAGGCAGATGTGAGATGCAGAAGGATGGCACCGATGGTATTAATCACCCGGGCCCAAGAGTAGGCTTGTCCATTGGCACTGTGGAAGGGGGTACCTCCTTACAACATAAAGACCCGTAAAAACACACAGCACTGATTACATTGTCAATGGTGGTTATGATGGGTGAATCCCAAGTGATAGTATTTGGAGCTTTGATGACATCAAATGTGACCAACCTGATTCAGGTGTCCGCAATTTTTCTGAAACGGGACTGGCTCAGCCTTGCCTGGTGGTGTGTCATCATTATTTTTGCCCTAGAGAATACACAATGTTGTTGGCATGTTATTTTGGTTTTGGGTTAGCTGAAGCCCTTGAATGCTACCTAGCTTCCCTAACTCCATAGCTAACTAGCTTGCTAGCTATCTAATTAGCAAATCCAAATTGAAATAAGGTAACGTTAGTAAGTTAGCTAGGTAACGTTAGCTAGCAGGGACCTTAGCTAGCCAGTTCGAGTTGGAACATTATTAAAAACAAGCTTGCTACATCCTATCAAACCTGAACTGCCAATGAATAGGCTACAGTTAGCAAATCTGGCATGACAGCCAATCGAGATCCCACCACCTTGCTGTTGTTAGTAAGGTAGCTAGCTTGTTAACGTTAGCAATGCAAATATTCCTCTGACATTACACATTAGCGAGAGGCTTTGTCTTTCACTAGTTACATCACAGGATCATAGCTAGCATGGCTCGCTAGCATTATCAAATAATGTAGTATAATGTTGAGAAGACTGTTTCTCTTTGCATAATCTTGCTTACCCACAAGTCAAATTATCTCATGAAAATTTGTCATTTCCTGTTTTACTTCTGGGGGAATGCCATTACCAATTGTGATTACCTTTGTGCAAAGGAAGGAAGCGAAGTCTTGGCCAAACCCCTCCCTTCTGCTAATTTCACCCGTGTTTATCATGGCCAAAAAGCACATTTTTGTTTTCAGATTATTTATTTTTACAATACAGATAATTTTGACTTTGTGGCTGCAGAATCTAGTGGAAACAGTTTATCTTCCTCACACTGGCTTGAAAATCACTGCACCAGTTTAAGCACCAACTTCGCCCAATCCTGATTCAACAAATAATCAACCAACAAAAACCCAAAACCAGGAACTACTGCTGCTCGTAATCACATAATTCTACGTGAGCCTTGACAGATTCTCGCCATTTTATCCGTCCACGAGAATCAATCCACGACAGATTACTCCGTGCATGACAATTCTCCCTAGGCATTACCACCATGTGTTAATTATGTTGACATAATTGTAATCCAAACCCAACCTTTGTGTAAATTGTGACAAACTTACTTTAAAAAAACGCTGTTTTAGACGAGACTGACTTTATGACCGAAATTATCCTATTTACACTTTGTAGTAAATTTTGACCCTAAAATAATTGTTTTGAACTCATATCGATGCCATATACACCATTTTCAAAAAGAGCAGTTACCTTTTCGATTCAGTCACTCTTTAATTTACACCCTTAAACAAAAAATAATGCCTTTGTCATAAAACTGTCTTTAGCTGGAAGGGCTGTCAATACTATAAGAAGGATTTTGTTCTCCTTAAAAGTATCCTCTGTCAACAAGCCTAGTTTGTCTCTCTGAGCAGGGGAAAAGCCCCAAATTGGCAGTGTTTGTGTTTAGAATGTTAATTTCTCTCATGTGAGTCCTCAACAACAATAGGCACTTGAGATGCTACAACCACTCCCCCTTACACGCACACTCCATTCATAATCAGCATTCACAGAAGATGCACTTCAGACACACACTTCCACTGCCTCTGGCTTTCTCCAGCAAGTTTTTTGTTTGTCTCGAGAATATTGGCTTGGCACCATTAATGAGCTACTTATGACTCTGTTGGACAGGAAGAACCATAAGGATCCTTGAGGAGTGTACATGAATGAAGGAAAAGGTGAAATAAGGACTCACCCCTTTTTTGTTGCTACTTATGCAGACCAAGACAGATGGAGGGGCACATGAGTGTGGTGAGGAGATGTGCAGCTTGTCAGTTTACTTAGATACTGTTTCATCTCGTGGTTGCCGTGCTCTTAACGGCTGGGGCAGTGTGTTGAGATAATTTTTGATCTTCTGTGGTGATGATACATACCGAGATCACAGCCTTGGACAGACAGACAAGCAATGCTCTGAGTGGAGATTTTAGACTGTCAACTGGAGTAGCCTTTCACTGCTAGGGAAGCTTATTGGAAAGATGACTCCGGAAGGGATGGCTGCCATTTTATGGGCTCTTAACCAACCGTGCTATTTTGTTTTTTTTCGCATTGTTTGTAACTTATTTTGCACATGATGTTGCTGCTACCATATCTTATGACCGAAAAGAGCTTCTGGACATCAGAACAGCGATTACTCATCTTGAATTGGACAAATCATTTTAATTTAATGAGTCAGACAGGAAGGATATACTCCAAACACCCGAACAGGCCCTCATCCCCGTCATTCGCTAGAGAAAGAAACTGAGATTTCACGGAAAGAGATCAAGGTGCCTTGTGAGGATCAGGCGACGAGTGGCTAATCTGCCTTTGCCATCCGTACAGCTGAAAGCACGTATATCCTACCAATGGGACATTAAAAACTGTAATATCTTATGTTTCACCGAGTCGTGGCTGAACGACAACAATAATAACATACAGCTGCCGTGTTATACACTATCGGCAGGATAAAACAGCAGTCTTTGGTAAGACACAGGGCGGGGGCCTATGCATATTTGTAAACAGCAGCTGGTGAAGGAAGTCTCAAGGTTTTGCTCGCCTGAGGTAGAATATCTCTTGCTAAGCTGTAGACCACACTATCTACCTAGAGTTTTCGTCTGTATTTTTTGTAGCTGTCTACATACCACCACAGACCGATGCTGGCACTTAAACCGCACTCCATGAGCTGTATACAACCATACGCAAACAGGAAACCGCTCATCCAGAGGCGGCGCTCCTAGTAAACTTAAATCAGTTTTCTATCAGCATGTTAAATGTGCAACCAGAGGGGGGAAAAAACTTTAGACCACCTTTACTCAACACACAGAGACGCGTACAAAGCTCTCCCTTGCCCTTCATTTGGCAAAATCTGACTGCTTTACAAGCAAAAAATAAAGCAGGAAGCACCAGTTACTCGGTCTATAAAAAAGTGGTCAGATGAAGCAGATGCTAAACCACAGGACTGTTTTGCTATCACAGACTGGAATATGTTCCCGTGATTCTTTCCGATGGCATTGAGGAGTAAACCACATCAGTCACTGGCTTCATCAATAAGTGCATCGATGACGTCGTCCCCACAGTGACTGTACGTACATACCCCAACCAGAAGCGATGGATTACAGGAAACATTCACACTGAGCTAAAGGGTAGAGCTGCCGCTTTCAAGGAGCGGGACTCTAACCCGGAAGCTTATAAGAAATCCCGCTATGCGTAACATTGAAACATGCATGAGAGCATCAGCTGTTCCGGACGACTGATTGATCACACTCTCCGCAGCCGATGTTAGTAAGACCTTTAAACAGGTCAACATTCATGCAGCCAAAATGCGTTCAGAGACCTTCTAGAGCAGCACTGCACCCTCAAGATTCTGAGCCTGCTTGGCAGGATTGGTCCTGCAAAGCCAAAGCCCCCTGAAGGGAGAGCGTAATATACAAAGACATTCTCAAAGCTGTTAATGAGAACCTTGACGACCTTGTACCTAGCCGGTGGGGATTCCGTTGGGGTGCCCCCACCCAGGCAATGACAGTGTTGGCAACACTAGCTGCAGTAACCCATGGGGAGGGGGGTCACACTCAGACATTCAGAGAGGGGGCATATTATTGTGGCCCTGGTGGCACAAAATCAAAGGTCTGACTGCACAGAGATGGTTGGGAATTTGGTCACTACAGGGGTCCATGTTGTGGGTGTTTCGGGGGAAGGGGGTATATCTGACCTCCATCTAGGACGTGACAATGGTTAATCAAATCTCCCCATTTCTGCCCATTTTTTTGCGTGGTTTTGCAGGCCTTCTCATACAGCTGCAACTGTATATGCATTCGTAAAATCAAGAACTTTGAGTTGGGCTCTGGGATGGTGCAACTGTTGAGAATATGTGTCTATGATTATTGTGGGGGAAAGGGGTTGAGTGTGTGTAGGACAATATAGGATGATTCACAATAATTGTTTGCTAATATAATAATTGGTTGCCATAATGCAATTTTGGTAATGGCTGGACTAGTGGGAGGTAAAAATCCTTTGCATAAATGTCCTATATTACTACAAATATTAATAGCTAATTATTGAAAATAAGAGAAACAGGATTTTTAAAGTATGTATGTGTATATATATATATATAATTGTTTTATTTTGGGGGGGCTATATATAATACAAATCGAGGTTAGGGCGATGGAAATGCATTAGGCGGTTGATCTGCTTCTGTTCTGTGGGTGGCACTGTGTGCTCTTTTCAAAGGATGGGTCCCGGTCTCTCCGGGGCTATGGGATCCGGGGGGTTTGGGGTGGTCTGTCGAGCATTGGGATGACAACCCAACTCGGGATGAGGAGGGCTTTTAGCGGATGGAATAGTAGGCACCAATTGTAGGTTTACTTCGTAGCAATGCAAATATCATGGTACAGCTATATAGAACCTCAATCATTATGTTACTTTTTAATGGTACATTTACAAACATATATTTTGATAAATATAATTGAAACTTGTCTCATTATGGTAAGTGGTGAAATAAGTATAGCGAGTTATAATTGTAATGGCTTAGCAGATAATAAGAAAAGACAATCAGTATTTACCTTGCTAAAAGAGAAGGAATATAATATCTATTGTTTACAGGAAACTCATTCAACAATTTTATATGAAGTTGTGTGGAAAAAGGACTGGGGGTGCTAAATATATTTCTCCCATGAGCAAAGAAATTCAAAAGGGCTGATGATATTAATTAACAGTCATTTTGATCCAAATGTGCAAATTGTCCAAACAGATCATCAAGGTAGATGATTTGAAATATGTTATTGGACAATAAACATATATGGCTTATTAACCTATACGGTCCAAATAATGATGATCCACGCTTCTTTGAAAATATATATAATAATCTATCAACCCTACAAGCAACACTAGACTCTATTAATATTATTGTGGGGGATTTTAATACGGTTTTAAATACCTCTATGGACCGTAAAGGAAATCACACTACAAACTATCACCCTCAGGCACTTAAGGAAATCAGGAATGTCATGGATATACTGGTATTAGTGGATATATGGAGACTTAAATACTCTGACCTAGTGAGATATACTGTACATGGCGGAGGCTTAATCAAGCTAGTCATCCTGATTACCTTCTTATGTCACTCTCTCTGGCACCAAAAGTTAAAGTGTTGATAAGGGACAGATTGCGGACGGATCATCACAGAATTGGCATATATATTACTCTTACAGAATTCCCACGTGGGCGGGGATATTGGAAATTTAGTCAAAGCCTATTGGATGATAAATTCTTCTGTCCTAGTTATAACTGACTTTTTCCGACATAACATAGGTACAGCAGATCCCCTGGGACACTTCTGGGACACTTCTAAATGTGCCTTTAGAGGCCATGCAATTCAGTACTCATCTATAAAAGAAAAGCAATTTAGATCAAGGTCCATATTAACAAAGGAAATTGAAGGACTAACAGTACAGTTAGATAGCAACAAAAACTGTACCATAGAGGCACAGAATAAGTTAGAAGAATAACACAAAGAAATGGAGGAACTTATTCAAGAAAGATCCAGTGTAATATATTATAAAAATAAAGTGAACTGGATGGAATATGGGGAAAAGTTCACCAAATGATTTTTGAATCTTCAACATAGAAATGCTACAATTTTTTTTTATTGAAACTTGTTACAAATGATTGAGTCACACATGATTCATCGAATTATATTTTGAAAGAGGAAGTAAAGTACTTTAAGAATGTTTTCTTTTCAGTCTCCTCCATCTCCGCAAATTGTATGGATTTTTTCCCTATTAATAATGTAAAATGAACATCTGTACAGAAAGACTCATGTGAAGGCCAAATTACAGAGGAGGAACTTATTGATGCAATTAAATCCTTTAAGGCTGGGAAAACTCCAGGGCTGGATGGCATACCAGTGGAGGTATACCAAACTTTTTTTATATACTCAGAGGGCCATTATTAGCATGTTTTAACCACTCCTATATAAACGGTAGATTATTGGAATACGCAACAAGAGGGTCGGGTTTCATTATTACTGAAACAGGATCCAAGTGGTATATATAAAGATCCAGTCCATTTAAAAATTGGGGGCCTCTTACACTTCAGTGTTGTGATGCAAATATTCTAGCTAAATGCTTGGCGCATAGAATTAAAAGGGTATTGTCAGATTGTCACGCCCGGACCTTAGAGATCCTTTTAATTCTCTATTTGGTTAGGTCAGGGTGTGACTAGGGTGGGCAATCTATGTTTTCTATTTCTTTGATGGCCTGGTATGGTTCCCAATCAGAGGCAGCTGTCTATCGTTGTCTCTGATTGGGGATCATATTTAGGCAGCCTTTTCCCACCTGTTTGTGGGATCTTGTTTTTGTGTTGCTGCCTGTGAGTAGCCCAGAACATCACATTTTGTTTTCTTCTGTATTGTTTTTGGTGAGTTTTATAGTTATTAAACATGTGGAACTTAAGTACGCTACGCCTTGGTCCATTAATTCAGACGATCGTGACACAGATATTATTCATCCTAATCAGACAAGTTTTTTACATGGACGATACATTGGAGATAATGTAAGACAAGTACTGGAAACAATAGAATACTATGAAATATCGGGGACACCAGGCCTGGTTTTCATAGCTGATTTTAAAAAGTATTTTGATAAAGTACGACTGGTGTTTATATATAAATGCCTAGAATATTTCCATTTTGGAGAATCTCTTATAAAATGGTTTAAAGTTATGTATAGTAACTCTAGGTGTAAAATGGTAATAATGGCTACATCTCAAAGTTTTAAACTGTCAAGAGGAGCAAAACAAGGTTGTCCACTATCGGCATTTCTATTTATTATTGCCATCAAAATGTTAGCTGTTAAAATTAGATCCAACAATAATATTAAGGGATTAGAAATCTGTGGCTTAAAACAAACAATGCTGATGATTCATGTTTTCTTTTTCAACCACAATTAGAATCCCTCCACAGCCTCAGAGGATCTAGATACTTTTGCTTACCTCTCTGGATTAAAACCAAAATATGATAAATGTACTATATTACATATTAGATCACAAAAAAAAATCTAATTTTACATTACCGTGTAGTTTACCAATAAAATGCTCTGACGGGGATGTGGACATACTCGGTATACAATGTACCTAGAACTAACGCTGCAGATAGCAATACTGGGTGATTTGAAAAGTCATAATCAATCAATAATATAATCATTATTTTAACAAAACATTTTCTTTAATTTACAATCTGTAGAACCTATGAGAATAGAAAGGTTCAGTACTTTTGAAGCAGATCCACAGATGATGCAGTCTCTATTGCGCTCCACACTGTCCTTTCACACCTGGACAAAAGGAACACCCATGTGAGAATGCTATTCATTGACTACAACTCAGCGTTCAACACCATAGTGCCCTCAAAGCTCATCACTTAGGGGCCTCTGCCAGGTGGTACGGGTAGGTAACAACAAATCGCTCAGGGGTGCGTACTCAGTCCTCTCCTGTACTCCCTGTTCACTCATGACTGCATGGCCAGGCATGACTCCAACACGATCATTAACCTGTCTAGGATCAGCGTGGCGCTAGCGGCACACCCCCCCCCCCCCCCCACTGAAAAACCAGTGCCGCGAAATTCAAAAAAAATATTTTTTTTAAATATTTAACTTTCACACATTAAAGTCCAATACAGCTAATGAAAGACACAGATCTTGTGAATCCAGTCAACATTTCCGATTTTTAAAATGTTTTACAGGGAAGACACAATATGTAAAGATGTACATCTATTACCTAAAAACACATTAGCATAATCCACCATCTTTTATTTGTCCACCAACACCAGTAGCCATCACCAATTCGGCTAAACTAAGATATTTATAGCCCCTAACCAACAAAAAAACTCATTAGATGACAGTCTGATAACATATTTATGGTATGGGATAGGTTTTGTTAGAAAAAAGTGCATATTTCAGGTAGACTTCATAGTTTACAATTGCACCCACCATCACAAATGGACTAGAATAATTACAATGAGCAACGTGTTTACCTAACTACTAATCATCAAACATTTCGTAAAAATACACAGCATACACGAATCGAAAGACACAGATCCTGTGAATACAGACAATATTTCAGATTTTCTAAGTGTCTTACAGCGAAAACACAATAAATCGTTATATTAGCTTAGCACATAGCAATTAGCAGCCCAGCATTGATTCTAGCCAAAGTGAGCGATAAAAGTCAACATCGCCAAAAGATATTAATTTTTTCACTAACCTTCTCAGAATTCTTCCGATGACACTCCTGTAACATCACATTACAACATGCATATACAGTTTGATCGAAAATGTTTATATTTAGCCACCAAAATCATGGTTAGACAATGTGAAATGTAGACAAGCTGGTAAAGAAAAAGTCCTTGCGCCACTTAGACAGTGATCTACTCTTATACATAAATACTCATAAACGTGACTAAAAAATATAGGGTGGACAGGGATTGATAGACAATTTAATTCTTAATACAATTGCGTTATTACATTTTTTAATTTATCCTTACTTTTCAATACAGTTTGCGCCAAGCGAAGCTACGTCAAAAAACATGGCGTCCTAAGCCACTAAAATGTTTCGACAGAAACACGATTTATCATAATAAAAATGTCCTACCTTGAGCTGTTCTTCCATCAGTATCTTGGGCAAAGGATCCTTTCTTGGGAGAAATCGTCTTTTGGTGGAAAGCTGTCCTCTTGCCATGTGGAAATGTCAACTGCGTTCGGGATGAACTGAAAAACATGCCCAACTTTTCACATCGTTGCAAAAATAAATGTCCCAAAATCGCACTAAACGGATATAAATTGCTATAAAACGCTTTAAATTAACTACCTTATGATGTTTTTAACTCCCATAACGAGTAGAAACATGACCCGAGTAATATTACCCCCTTCACTAATGCTTGGAAAAGGTGCGGGCCGGTGTCCTCTAGGCGCATGACGCAGCTCCAAAAGAATGACTAGCTTCAGGGTTTTTTCATTTGTGGGGCCTGTGAACGCGCAATCGACCCCATTGGAATCGTCATCACGTAAAGGCATCCAGGGGAAGACGTAAGAAGTGTCCGTATAGTCATAGCAACGACAGTGCCCTTTTAACTGACTTCAGAAGAGTGGCCAACATTTCTCAAATCTGACTCCATGTCAGGGAAATTGCTGTAGAATGGGCTCTGTTCCACTTAGAGACAAAATTTCAACTCCTATAGAAACTATAGACTGTTTTCTATCCAATAATAATAATAATATGCATATTGTACGATCAAGGATTTTGTGGGAAGCCGTTTCAAAAATTAGCCAAATTAGCATAAATAGTCTAAACAGCGCCCCCATCCCCAACAGGTTAAGTTTGCCAATGACACAACAGTGGTAGGCCTGATCACCGACAACAATGAGACAGTCTATAGGGAGGAGGTCAGAGACCTGACCATGTTGTGCAAGGACAACAAGACAAAGGAGATGATTGTGGACTACAGGAAAATGAGGGCAGAGCACGCTCCCATTCCCATCGACGGGACTGTAGTGGAGCAGGTTGAGAGCTTCATGTTCCTTGGTATCCCCATAACCAACAAACTAACATGGTCCAAGCACACCAAGACAGTCGTGAAAAGGGCCAGACAAAACCTATTCCCCCTCAGGAGACTGAAAAGATTTGGCATGGGTCCTCAGATCCTCAAAAGGTTTTACAGCTGCACCATCGAGGGCATGGTGCAGCTGTAAACTCCATACCAGTTTCCTGGTATGGAAACTGCTCGGTCTCTGAACGCAAGGCACTACAGAGGGCCCAGTACATCACCTGGGCCAAGCTTCCTGCCATCCAGGACCTCTATACCAGGCGGTGTCAGAGGAAGGCCCTAAAAATTGTCAAAGACTCCAGCCACCCTAGTCATAGACTGGTCTCTCTGCTGTCACACGGCAAGTGGTACCGGGGCGCCAAGTTTAGGTCCAAAAGACTCCTTAACAGCTTCTACCCCCAAGCCATAAGACTCCTGAACATCTATCAAATGGCTACCCAGACTATTTGCATTGCCCCCCCCCCCCCTTCTAATCTGCTGCTACTCTCTGTTCTTATCTATGCATAGTTACTTTAATAACTCTACCTACATGTACATATTACCTTAACACCAGTACCCCCGCACATTGACTCAGTACTGGTACCCCCTGTATATAGCCCTGCTAGTGTTATTTACTGCTGCTCTTGAATTATGTCATTTTTAGCTCTTACTTTTTTGTAGGTATTTTCTTAAAACTGCGTTGTTGGTTAAGCGCTTGTAAGTAAGCATTTCACTCTAAGGTCTACTACACCTGTTGTATTTGGCGCATGTGACAAATACATTTTGATTTGGTGCTGGAACACTAGGCTTTGGATACAAACAGAACAACTCTGCTTTGGATACCAACAGTTTTGGACCACTCAACCCCAGCAGTCAGCTGCTAAGGAGCCGCTAAGGATAGTTATTTATTTTTTTAAGCTAATTATTGATTGTTTTGTTCTGATTAATTCATTTATGTGCGCCTACTTAACTGTTTTAATTATGCCTGTGAGGAGTGGGCTTCTTTCAATTATCTGTCTAGATTTCTCATAATATGATTAGTTGTCTGAACTTTCAGTATCTGCTGTGTTTTCGTATTGACTGAGTTGTTATTCCCGCTATTTTGTTTGCATTGTTTATGTTGTGTCTAATTACTATCTGATGTTTCAATTACTTTTCAGTCTGAGCTCTTAGTGTGCATTCTGTTTTATTGAATGTGTGTTTTGCCTGTGTTTATGTGTTTGTCTAGGTGTGTGGCTGTGATGTTTGTGACTAGCTGTGACTGACTGTCGTTTTGTGTTTACTCTCTCCCTCTCTGGCTGCTGATGTGCCACATGTAGAGGCTCTAATGAACAGTCTCCATCAAAGCCATGGCAAAGGGCAGCCACCTCACCCCTGAGTGCTGCCAGCTGTAGAGCGGAGGAGATGGAGGCACTGCGGCGTGGTCATGTCGACCTGAACGGCAACCTGCACCACAGTGGACCTGTAGCTTCAGGTGCGTGGGAGAGATTTGAGAGACACCAGAGGACCCTGTCTGCATACGGAGAAGATACTGAATCCGAGGAGGGTCAACATCATGGCTGCCCAGGTAGGGAAGGAAATACTGGAACTTTACAACTTTCATCACTGTTAACATTACTTCAATAACTCTTCTCTGTTACCATTACTTCACAACTGAAGCGGGTGTGAGGATGGGGTGCTGTGGGATTATTTAAGATCAGCTTTGAGCCTCCCGAGTGGCGCATCGGTCTAAGGCACTGCATTGTTGTGGCTTCACTACAGCATGGGGTTCGATCCCGGGTTTTGGCACAACCGACCGTGACCGGGAGTCAATCAATCAATCAAATGTATTTATAAAGCCCTTCTTACATCAGCTGATGTCACAAAGTGCTGTACAGAAACGCAGCCTAAAACCCCAAACAGCAAACAATGCAGGTGTAGATGCACGGTGACTAGGAAAAACTCCCTAGGAAGAAAGCTAGAGAGGAACCTTGCTGTGAGGGGTGGCCAGTCCTCTTCTGGCTGTGCTGTGTGGAGATTATAACAGAATATGGCCAAGATGTTAAAATGTTCATAGATAACCAGCAGGGTCAAATAATAATAATAATCACAGTGGTTGTAGAGCATGCAACAGGTCAGCACCTCAGGAGTAAATGTCAGTTGGCTTTTCATAGCCAATCATTCAGAGTATCTCTACCGCTCCTGCTGTCTAGAGAGTTGAAAACAGCAGGTCTGGGACAGGTAGCACGTCCGGTGAACAGGTCAGGGTTCCATAGCCGCAGGCAGAACAGTTGAAACTGGAGCAGCAGCACGAGCAGGTGGACTGGGGACAGCAAGGAGTCATCAGGCCAGGTAGTCCTGAGGCATGGTCCTTGGGCTCAGGTCCTCAGAGAAAGAAAGAGAAAAATAAAGAGAATTAGAGAGCGCATACTTAAATTCACACAGGACACCAGATAAGACAGGAGAAATACTCCAGATATAAAAGACTGACCCAAGCCCCGCGACACAAACTATTGTGAGGCTGAGACAGGAGGTATCAGGAGACACTGTGGCCCCATCCAACGATAACCCCGGACAGGGCCAAACAGGCAGGATATAACCCCACCCACTTTGCCAAAGGACAGCCCTCACACCACTAGAGGGATATCTTCAACCACCAACTTACTATCCTGAGACACGGCCGAGTATAGCCCACGAAGATCTCCCCCATGGCATGAACCCAAAGCGACTCCCATAGGGTGGCGCACAATTGGCCCAGTGTCATCTGAGTTAGGGGAGGGTTTGTCCGGGGGGCTTTACTTGGCTCATCGCGCTCTAGTGACTCCTTGTGGTGGGACGGGCACCTGCAAGGTGACCACGGTCGTCAGTTGAACGGTGTTTCCTCCGACACATTGGTGCAGCTGGTTTTCGAGTTAAACGTGCAGGTGTAAAGAAGTGCGGCTTGGGGGGGTCATGTTTCGGAGGACACATGACTCGACCTTCGCCTCTCCCGAGCCCGTTAGGGAGTTGCAGCGATGAGATAAGATCGTAATCACGAAATTGGGGAGAAAAAGTGGTCAAATTACAACAACAAAAATGCTTTGTAGTAGGGTTTTAGATGTGCCACCTCTGGCAAGAGACCAGAGGTGGCAGAGCATAGTGCTCGGGTTGGGGTGTAGGGTTTGAGCATAGCCTGAAGGTAGGGAGGGGCAGTTCCTCTTGCTGCTCCATTGGAAAGTACCATGGTCTTGTGGTGGATGCAAACTTTGACTGGAAGCCAGTGGAGTGTGCAGGGGAGCGGTGTGACATGGGAGAACTTTGGAAGGTTGAACACCAGGCGGGCTGAAGCATTCTGGATAAGTTTCATGAGTTTGATGGCACAAGCGGGGAGCCCAGCCAACAGCGAGTTGCAGTAGTACTGTGACGTAGAAGTCCGTCACTGGCCGCGGGCAGCAATTGGTTCTTCAACGCACACACGCATTCATCACTCCTCCCTGTGCCATTATAAGATAAGTTAACAATGTGGGTCGACACACAAATTAACTTCTGTCTTAGTGCATACATTTCACACTTATATCAATGTTCATATTTGAGATATACAATATAAATTATACTTATCAATGTTGTGGATGAGCGCATTGTTTGTTTGTTCTGTTCCTCTCTCTCTCCATCTCTGTAGCTTCCGGGTATGCTGGAAAAGGACCCGAGCTAAGGGAATTGGGCTGGCTTTATAGTGCCTGTCCCAAATGGCTCATTAATGCATATGGGCATATTGAAAGATATTGTCAGTAGTGATGTAATGTTGTAAATGTTATGTTGTGATATTGTTTAAAACCGTGTTGCAATGTATTTCCTTTAGTATGTTTAGTTAATGGAAAATGTAGGTTTGTATTGTTAATTGATTAATTAATTAGGGTTAATTGTTCTGAGGGGAGGGGCTAGCCTTACAAAAGGAGCCTCTCTTTCAGTTCAGGAGAGAGGCATTTTGAGAGGCATTTTGGAGGCATTTTGGAGGCATTTTGGATCGAGCTGTGGATGGGGCAGCATTGTTTTTAAGCTGTCCCATCAGGTAGACGTTGATAGCAGTACTGTTGTTTTTTTTGTTCCGGAATCACTTGTAAATAAACACCTTTGCACAGAAGAACTTTTGCGGCTCCGCCATCTTTTTATTTTGATAGAGGTTAGGTTATCCAGTTTAGCCTTCTGGCCTACTCTACGTGACAAGTACAGACGGGAGATGACAAGTGCCTCAATTAGGACATGCTCTACTTCCGGTGTAAGGTAGAGTCGTACTCTACAGATGTTGTAGAGCATGAACCTGCAAGAGTGAGTCACTGCTTTGATGTTTGCAGATAACAACAGGGTGTTGTCTTGGGTCACGCCAATGTTCTTTGCACTCTGGAAGGGGGACACCGTGGAGTTGTCAACCACGAAGGAGAGGTCTTTGAGCGGCCAGGCCTTCCCCGGGAGGAAGAGCAGGTCTGTCTTGTCGACGTTGAGCTTGAGGTGGTGGGCCGACATCCAAGCCAAGATATCTGGAAGGCATGCAGAGATGTGTGTCGCCACCTGAGTGTCAGAAGGGGGAAAGGAGAAAAGTAGTTGTGTGTGGATATGACAGAGACAAGTATCTTGGTGTATAGAGAGGAGAGGGCCTAGAACCGAGCCCTGGGGGGCACCAGCAGTGAGAGGACGTGGTGCAGACACAGATCCTCTCCACGTCACCTGGAGCGGCCTGCCAGGTAGGATGCAATCCAAAAGTGTGTAGAGCCTGAGACGCCCAGCCCTGAGAGGGTGGAGAGGATCTGATGGTTCACAGTGTTGAAGGTAATGGATAGATTTAGGAGGATGAGAACAGAGGATAGAGATTTAGCTTTGGCAGTGTGGAGAGCCTCCGTCACACAGAGAAGAGCAGTCTGTTGAGTGACTCGTTTTGAAGCCTGTCTGGTTAGGGTCAAGAAGATTGTTCTGAGAGAGATAGCGAAAGAGTTGGTCAGAGACAGCACGCTCAAGTTCTTTAGAAAGAAAATAAATAAGGGCTACCGGTCTTTAGTTTTTCACGTCACAGGAGTCAAGTAGGAAAGAAATTAATCGAAGGCAGACGTCAGGGGGTTGAAGTCACCAAGTACGATGAGCGGTAAGCCATCGTCAGGATATTAGCTTACCAAGGTGTCAAGCTCATTGAAGCACTCTCTAAGGACACCTGGTGGGCGATAAATGACAACAATGTTAAGCTTGAATGGACAAGTGACCGTGACAGCATAGAATTCAAATGAGGAGATGGGCAGGTGAGACAGGAGAAAAGAAATACAAATTTCCACTTAGGAGAAATGAGTAGCCCTGTGCCACCACCGTGACAACCAGATGCTCTCAAACTGAACTATGAGAGTAAACGTAGTCAGATGAAGAGAGAGTAGCTGGAGCAGTGTTCTCTGGGGTGATCCATATCTCCGTCAGGTCCAAAAGGTCAAGGGACTGAAGGGCAGCATAGGCTGAGATGAACTAGGCGTTCTTGACCGCAGATCGGCAGTTCCAAACGCTGCCAGAGACCAGGAATTCCACATGGGTTGTGTGCGCAGGGTACACTAAATTAGAAGGGTTGCAGCCAAGGGGTGGGGAGAGTCTGTAAAGCCTACGGGGAGTGGAGCGAACTAGGATAGAAAACACACACATAGTTGCCAAAGCTACAAAAGAGCAAAATGAGATTGAGAATAACTAGGGAAAATACTCAAGGGAGACAGTGGTGTGGAGCCTTCCTCTCATAACACTGCAGAACCCTCTCTGTTTCGGCGACCATCTTAGTTTTGCGACGAGACCGCTGCTTACAGCTGCCGCTTTGAAAACAGTCAAGACTGAAGTACTAATTGCCTTGCAAAAGGTGAAGAGCCCACAAGCACACCTCCCGGTACTAATTGCTGATTGCCTAGGAGAGGTGAAACCCCTCCACCTCCAATACAGCCACTGATTACCAAAACAACAACAGTCACAAATTGCCCTGCCTCTTAATCCTGGTTAATGTGTCAACAATCATCTGCACGTTAATAGCATTCAGCAGTTCACACACCAAGTAGGCTACTGGGAAGACAGGCAGCACTTAAAGGAGATGGCCCTAGCTAGCAAAAACAAAGACAGTAATTATACTTATAATGTAGATATCAGGAGTCCTCTAGCAATATAATTTAGCACCATTACTTCACAACTGTCATTACAGTTACCATTACTACGCAACTGTTATTTATCACTGTTACCAGTTCTTCACAACTGTCATCACTGTTAGCATTATCATGATAAATGTCTGTGAGATGACGTAGTTAGATGAAGTTGTATACTGTAGCGAGATGTTGTGACAAATCCAGCTTTGAATGGCAGTTGAATCAAGTTGTTAGGTGAATGATTGGCAGTTGGATTAAGTATTTAAGAGCACGGTTTATTCAAGACTCCTCAAATCACGCTGTGATGTTACAATGATCTCCTCAGCTGGAGAGAGTTGTTGTGGAAACAGGCACAGGCACAGTCACGTCCTTTCCATCTACACGCCCCAATACATACAATTAGCATAATGCACACGCAAACAAACACCTAAAGACCCATTGGTAACAAACACTGCACACTGCACACACCTTCAGTTTCACACAAAATACTTTGTGTGAGATGATAAATCAGAGCAAAAATAGTCTGCTCACGCTGTAAGGTGGAGGACGCCTGTGATGCAGAATCAAACAATATAACAAGGTTAGCATTTAACAGCATACCATAAAACAAATTTAATAGAGCCTTTCACCAAAAGAAAGCTTCAGCCTTGCGAGAATAACACCTCTCAAATTCTTTGCACACACACACAAACACACATACAGACTGCCTGACCCATCCATTTTCTCTCTCTTCCTGCTCTGCCATGTTTCCTGGTCCAGGATTGAGAGCTGCTGAGTGTTTGGTTAAGGGGGCTATGGAGAGTGCCGAGCATCCAGTGGGGGGCGGCGATGAAAGCCCCTCTGAAGCTGACTCTCTATGGGGGACGGACGAGCCACTGAGGGTGGGCCACCGAGGCCAGATGAGCCCTGACTGCTGCGAGGACATGGAGGACACAGAATCTCTGGTGTCTCATTGTCTCCTCTCCCCCAGCTCAGGAGCAGAGGAGTCCAGCCACAGCCTCAGCCCAGCCTGGGCCCTGGCCTTCTATGGAGGGGACTGTTTTAGTCAGGATGTGGTGGAATATGCTAGGAACTTGGGACAGCATAGTGAGTCCCCGTGCCTGGAGCTGAAAACACAGGTGGGTAACCTGGGAGGAAAAGCCATTGAGCTTAAATATAATAGACTAGCTATGAGTGATGACAGACCATACAGATACCATGGTCTCAATGTTTGGAATAGTGCTTTTTTTGTAAATGTGTAAATATGTGACTCTCATTTTAGAAGACGTGGTAAATGTATACTGTCTGATACTTCAAAGATTCAACATGATTAGTTACTACTTTCTACCAAATAGTGCATAATGAAAAAGTGACATGCATCTGAAATAAACAATAATTAGTTATTATATCATAATTATGTGATTATCTATATAAATGCCAGAGAACAAGCAGGCTAAAATAAAGCGAAATCATGTTTAATGTTTAAGGCAAGTAGTGTCATTGCCTGAGGCTGTTCTAATTCTACTGTTCAACATTCACTTAATGCTCACTATATTAAAAGGACTCCTCTGTCTTTAAAATTGATTTTATCCAGGTAGTGTTTGTTGCATTGCAGCCAATGATGAAGCCCTATTAATTTCGTTGTGGCATTACGGTATTGCCAATTACATAGGAGTGGCACTTTTGATATAAAGCATGCACTTTCTATTAGTCTCATCCATCTCATTTAAAATGAATGGATTGAATGATGACCTATCGTAGAGAATGTGCTACTCCCTTGCAGTTTGAGCATTCACAAAATAGTATCATTGACATAATTTACTATGAATAATTAACTAATTTACTAATGAATAATTAAATGGTAATTAGACTTTCAGTCAAACTCCATGTTTGGATAAGTGCATGCTTTTCATGAGAAAGCTATGAGATTATTAGTTTCAAACCAAGCAAAACAACATTATTAGCTGAAGCAAATCAGCATATAATCATGATTTGAGGTGAACAGGAAGAGAGTTGGAGGTTTTAGGGTAATTGTGGCACATTATTTTCTCCTTATCTATCTACCCTTCAACACAAAATCCATTAGCATGTGTAATAGAATAATGATGGGCTGTCCTTCTCTCTGTGTGCTTTGATGGTCCTGATGTACGTTTTTATCGGCTCCTTCACTGGAATAGTCTGACTGCCCCACTCTCATACCTTAAAGACCGACTGCTTTTAAAAAAGCAACAAATCCCTTTGAAAGCGGCCTATGTGGCATCGATATGAGTCAGAAACAGTTATTCTAGTGTCAAAATGTACTACAAAGTGTAAATAGTCAGTCATCAAGTCAGTCTTGTCTAAAATGGAGTTTGGAACATCTGTGCGTCACAACGGGTAAATGAAGGTTGGGTTTTGATTTGACGATGTCCATTTGCCCACTAACATGGGGGTGAACAGCTGTGTTGTTTGCTCTCTGTCAAATAGCATAGACAGTGAGACAGACCTGCCCGGCAGCTCCGACTTTGTTTACATAAGACAAGTCACACATATATTTACTTCAGAAATAGAGCACCAAAAAACGTCATGTAAACTTGCGCAACTATAACATCCTCTGCAAAAAACGTCAAAATTATTTACAGATTTCTTGAGTTATATTAGATGAATTCTGGTGATTTTGATTATGTGAAATAGGCTTATGCGTCTACAATGTCTCATGAGGGAAAAAACATAATTAACCAAACGCGGAATCGGTCAGGATACACACCTCCAAGACTGAAATCTTGTTTTTCTAATGAGCACCAGATAAACATGCTTGCTAATCAGCGTGTTCAGGGGCTCTTTAAGAGCCATGGGTCCATATCGGTGTTATATTGTATACTCTAAAGCCCTGTTTCCATTGGCACTTTGAAGTTAACCCGGGTTGGGCTAGCCTTGGTTGGCTAGATCGAATTATGTTTCCACCACAGCCTACAGAAACGAGAAATTATGTCATGTTGCTAGGTAGTCAATATGTGACTGCAGCTGGTTTCGCAAATGTTGCTAGCTAGCTTTTAATTCCTTCTAACCATGCTGTAACTAACGTTACCCCATACTCATGCCAGTAAGACTCAGAGCCATGTATTTTGCTTGCTAACATTAGCTAGCTAAACAGTTAGTATTGTCACTAGCGTAACAGGCTAGCTAGCTAGCTTAATTCCTACCTTGCTTGCCACGGCTTTGACTATTCGCTAGCTAGTTAACCAAGCAAACCAGACAGTTTTGATATAATGTAGCTAGCTAGCTTTCAATACGACCTGGCCTGCTAAAACTCCTGCTAGCCCACATTAGCTAGCTAACTAGCTTGTTTCAACTCGAATTTGCTAGCTAACGTTAGGTAGATAGTATTCGAGGCCTGACTGTTCTCATAAAAGTTTGTGTTGTGCAAAAATGTATGAAGGGTCCAGCTATGGTGGTAATTCGTGTAATATCTGACTACTGCAGTACTGATTGTCCATGTGCTAGCTAACAGCAGCAAGCCCAGACGAGCAAGCTTAAAGTTGTCATCATCCAGTAGTGATCAGCCGGTGGTTGCATAGTAACGGCGTCACCAGCCTGAATTCGAATCGAGCTGGCACCGGTTATGAAACTGGGCTGCGCTGGTCTGGGGTTCCCTCGACAATTTGGCCCTAATTTTAAGTGTCAGTGGAAACGGGGCTTAAAAGGCTCTTCATGTACTGTATATATATATATATATATATACCTTTGGGGAAAGGGTTAATAATGGGTTCTTTGGCTATCCCTGCTATGACAACATTTTCACCCAACGAAAAACCGAACCTTTGGCGAAAAGGTTCTACCTGTGAACAAAATAAAAGGGAGTTCCTCCAGGGACAGCCAAAGAACCCTTGACAGTTCTAAAGTGTACAATCTGAATGGCTTGTAGTCTACTTTGTTTTATGCATTAAATGTTCTACTTGTAGGAGCTTCAACAGCAGCTTATGATCGAGACGAAGAGTCTGAAAAAGACCAGACATTTCTACCAAAAGCTGCTCCATCAAGAGAGAAAAAACAAACGTACCAATCAATCCCTCATGACTTTTACAATTTCTACTACGGGGTTGAGACATAGAGAAATAAACACACCATTTTAATGTGTTTTTCTGCTGAAGGTTCGGATGCTAGATTGATGCTGTCCAAACTCAAAGTCCAGCTTGAGGAGTTGAGGTCCAAAGTGGAGTTTCTAGACTCTATAAAGAAATATCTGGAGGTGCGGACAGGTTGAACAGAAATAATCCCCACATACTAACACAAAGCAGGCCATAAAGTGCCTTCGGAAAGTATTCAGACCCCTTGACTTTTTCCACATTTTGTTTCGTTACAGCCTTCATCTAAAATTGATGACATAAAACATGTTAGCCTTCAATCTACACACAATACTGTATAATGACAAAGTGAAAACAGGTTTTTAGAAATGTTTGCAAATTTATTGCAAATAAAAAACGGATACCTTATTTACATAAATATTCAGACCCTTTGCTATGAGACTCAAAATTGAGCTCAGGTGCATCCTGTTTCCATTGATCATCCTTGCGATGTTTCTACAACTTGATTGGAGTCCACCTGTGGTAAATTCAGTTGATTGGACATGATTTGGAAAGGCACACACCTGTCTATATTAAGATCCCACAGTTGACAGTGCATGTCAGAGTAAAAACCAAGCCATGAGGTCAAAGGAAATGTCCATAGAGCACAGAGAGGATTGTGTGGAGGCACAGCCAAACTGAGCAATCGGGGGAGGAGGGCCTTGGTCAGGGAGGTGACGAAGACAGAGTTCCCTGTGGAGAAGGACAACCATCTCTGCAGCAGTCCACAAATCAGGCCTTTATGGTAGTGACCAGACAGAAGTCACTCCTCAGTAAAAGGCAAATGACAGCCCGCTTGGAGTTTGCCAAAAGGTACCTGAAGACTCTCGGACCATGAGAAACATGATTCTTTGATCAGATGAAACCAAGATTGAAGTCTTTGGCCTGAATGTCAAGTGTCATGTCTGGAGAAAACCTGGCACCATCCCTACGGGGAAGCATGGTGGTGGCAGCATCATGCTGTGGGGATGTTTTTCAGTGGCAGGGACTGGGATACTAGTCAGGATTGAGAGAAAGATGAATGGAGGAAAGTACAGAGAATCTTGATTAAAATCTGCTCCAGAGCGCTCAGTACCGCAGACAGGGGCCAAGGTTCACCTTCCCACAGGAAAACAACCCTAAGCGCACAGCCATGACAACGCATGAGTGGCTTCGGGACAAGTCTCTGAATGTCCTTGAGTGGCCCAGCCATTGCACGGACTTAAATCCGATCAAACATCTTTGGAGAGACCTGAAAATAGCTGTGCAGCGACGCTTCCCATCCAACCTGACAGATCTTGAGAGGATCTGCTGAGAAAAATGGGAGAAACTCCCAAAATACAGGTGTGCCAAGCTTGTAGTGTCATACCCAAGAAGACGCGAGGCCAAAGGTGCTTCAACAAAGTACTGAGTAAAAGGTCTGAATACTTAAGTAAATGTGATATTTTAGTTTTTAATTGTAATAAATTTGCTAAAAATTCTAAACTGTTTTTGCTTTGTCATTAAGGGATATTGTGTGTAGCTGGATAAGGAAAAAACTATTTCATCAATTTTAGAATAAGGCTGTAATGTAACTAAATGTGGATAAATTCAAGGGGTCTGAATAATTTCCGAATGCACTGTACACTCTCATATCGTGGATTGTTTGTTGGTTCTGATTGGTTGTTGGTTCAAATCATTGATTGGTTACTGGTTCTGATGGGTTGTTGGTTCATATCTGTGCCTGGTTGTTTTGGTCAGGTTCTGAGTGTGGATCAATGGGGTGTGGATGTGTCCCTCCTTCCCTCCCTGGCAGCCTCTGATCCAGGGAGCCCTCTGAATCTCCAGCCCTCAGAGGATCCTGCCGTGTTAGGATTGGTGTCTTTGTCTGGGGCAGGGACAGGGAAGAGCAGCCTACAGGCCGCCACACCCCTGGATTTCATGTCCTACCTCTATGCCAGGTAACACTAACTATATATCGGGTTACAGTAAAAGGTTTAGGTTAAAATAATACATTAACTATTAAACCCATGAGTGTGGTTAACAGTGTAATAGCAAGTATGGTTTAAATCAGGGCTTTCCTATTCCCGTTCTGGAGGGCCGAAACACTTCTGTTTTTTGTTTCTACCTTGTAGTTAATTGCACTCACCTGATGTCCCAAGTCTGAATCAGTCCCTGATTAAAAGGATGAAAACCAGAGGTGTTTTGGCCCTCCAGGACCGGAATTGTAGCCTCGCAAAGTCGCCTTATTCTGCAAGCTTACATAAAACGTTGCACGGGTATCATTTTATGTAAGCTTGCAGGGTCAGGTGGCTTTGAGGCTACTGGAAATGGGCAGCCCTGTTTTAAATGGTGGCCCTCTAGTGGTCAATGTGTTAAACTGAGCATCACAGTTTACTGTCAATCATCATGTTTTTGATTGCTGAGAAAATGTAACGTTAATTTATGCCTACATAGGGCACAATAAGACATTTCTGTTCATTTATATCTGTGTCCAAACGTGTTTCACTGATTTGTCCTAATTCTTTTAGACATGTGTGGTGCGATCGCTTAGATATTGCATTCAACAGACGAACTGAACTCTTTTCTAACTCGTCCTCTGACAGAAATGCTCCATTGGAAGGTTACATCCAACAGTTCCTGTACACGTACCGCTATTTCTGTACCCCTCAAGAACTCCTTCAGTTCCTGATGGACAAATTCACCAGTGCAGCAGCAGGGTATGTAGGCTACCGTGGCAGAAATGGAAACAGACATAAAACTAAATAGATTTCCATGCTCTTTGGATGGTGGCCTGACACCTTGTGTTTGCATAGAAATATAATTGGAATGTCAGTTCTATTCATTCTATTTCTATGGCTTTGAGTCTGTGGAATTAATGTCTGGTCTAATAATTGTCTATGGTAAAATGCTAATTGAAGAAATGAATAAGAAAATGTATGGCCACTTGTAAAATAAAAATGAAGCCTAATTGGCAGTACTACTATAACTGTCTGTATAAAATGTGGTGAAACAACATTTGCCCTAGTACTTAAGAGGCAGCAGCATCTACCGGACCAGTAACTTCTCAGCACATTTCTGCTTCTTAGTTCAAAATTAACCTGCTCTGTCGCAGTCCGCCATTGTAAACTATTGAAGACTACACGCAGAAAAGTCGTGCTATTTTGTATTTGAGCAATATTATTGGCCATTCATTCAAGAATCACTACGCTTTTGAACCTGTCGTGCCACCTCTGCTTCCATAACATTAGAATGAGGTCAAATAAGAAAACTGTAAACATGGGCCTGTTTAAACAAGGATCAAATTTTTCCACAACTATAATTATGTTGGCGTGAATGCTGCCTTTGAAAATGAGCTACATTCTATCATACTTGTCTTATTCATTTTGCTTCATGAAAATTTGACAAAATGGTTTAACATTGATAACATAATTCAAAACCAGTAAGCTGCGATTGGGATAAGTCCAACTTTCCTCCAGCATGTTTATGAATTTGTTACTTGAGTGTATGAATCCAGGATGGAAGTCCTTTGTTGCAATAACTGAATATTATCAAAGTTTGATTGAATAGGGCCATACAATTCAATTAGCCAGCTTTTCCATTCCTTTCCATCGTTTCCTGCAATACTCTGATTACATCATCATTCAAATGAAATAAAACTGTATTTGTATCGGACGTTTTACAAAAGGAAATTCATAGCACATGAATTTCTGAAACCCACAGAAATCATTTGCTTTCCTAACAGTGTTGTCCATATTCTGCCTTTTTGTTCCCATCTCCTGAGAGAAGATCTCGCTGCCTGCATTTAAATTCTTCTATACATTTTTTGTCCTGTTTTCTTTCTGGGCAAACAGTATATGCCTGTTCAGGGTCCCCTTGCGATGGAAGCGTTTCCCACAGTCACATGATTTCTCTCTTGTGTGACACTTTATATGCATTTTCAGGTATTATATTTAACCTTTATTTAACTAGACAAGTCAGTTAAGAACACATTCTTATTTACAATGACAGCTTACCGGGGAACAGTGGGTTAACTGCCTTGTTCAGGGGCAGAACGACAGATTTTTACCTTGTCAGCTCAGGGATTCGATCCAGCAACCTTTTGGTTACTGGCTATCTGCCGCCCCATTAGGGACTCCTTGCGAGTGAATTTCCCACAGTGACCGCAGCTAAATGTTTTCTCCCCTGTGAGTCATATGTTTTGATAGGTTTTCCATATACTTTTTTCTCTACGTGAATCCTCAAGTGTGTCTTCAGCCTACCAATCTCAGGGAAGCATTTGCCCCAGTCAAGTCAGCGGTGAGTTTTTTTTTTAGACATGGTGCTGGGTTATCTCAATGGTGTTTTTGTACACAATGGAAGGTTGGGATCTAATGGTAGCTGATGTCAAGTCCTACCGGGTCGCTACTTACGACTGAGCTGTGACTGGAGGCATTGTTTTTGATTATCTGAAGGGTCACAGGGAATGTGGAGACCCATTAGGTGGGTCACAGTGCGAAAAGGTTTGAGATCCAAGGGCTTAGTCCCTCTCGGTCATCCTGATCACATTCCCTTTTCACACAGGCAGGAGTGAAATTGAGTCTTTGGTGTAAAAAAAAATCCCTTGAAGCTGCTCTTCCTGCTGACTGGTTCTGAGTTCCTCCTGTTTCTCCTTAATCGGTGTGGGCTCTGTGTCCTCCTGCACCAGACTGTGTCTCCACTGCTGCTCACAGTGCTGCTGCTCAGGGATAACCCCGTTAGAGACAGCAAGAGAGAACCAGAGGGAGTCTATTCTACATAGTTTTATCTCCGGTGTGATCTGCAACAGTCTTCGCAGCCGGTCATTCTCCTCTTTAGATCGGGAAATCTACTCCTGGTACTCTGCTACCACATTCTCTACTACTGCAAGAATCTCTATGGCAACCGCCGATAACAAACGCTCATTCAGAAACATGCTCGGAGACTGGATTTTAGCCCTTTTGAGTGGACCCTTGAGTACTCGGTTCAATGGATCTTAAGTTCACACAAGGAATGTTGAAAATCAAGACAAACCTGCCTCCAATTCTAGTTCTCTGTTTTCCTCTTCTTTTGTTTTTCATCAGTTGTAAAGCCCAGAATGAACAACAGCAGCGCCAGCTGGACGGGTGTCTGTTCTGGGGTAGATGAGAAAAAAATTGTGGATTGAGAATTGTTGCTCTAGAGCAGGGGTGTCTAACTTATTGGTGAATTGAGGTCACTAATTAGTAAGTAACTCTCCTCACCTGGTTGTCTAGATCTTAATTGAAAGGAAAAAAACAAAAATCTGCCCAAAAAAAGGAAAAGTGTCCGATTCTTTTGGTTTTTCCTTTTTTTTGGCAGATTTTTGTTTTTTCCTTTCAATTAAGATCTAGACAACCAGGTGAGGAGAGTTACTTACTAATTAGTGACCTCAATTCATCAATCAAGTACAAGGGGGGAGCAAAAACCTTCAGACAATCGGCCCTCCATGGAATGAGTTTGACAGGTGCTCTAGAGGAAGTTGGGTTCTGGGCTGGGATAGATAGCTGGAGGGAGTTGCAGACTCATGTCTAGCACACAGAGGGAGAGGGAGTACAGACATGTGTTTTTTCCCCCCTATAGTAGAGTTGGTCTCAAAACATCTTGTCATGACAAATCTAAGCCCAGGCCTGAATCACTTCTCAGAATATCAGGCCTGGCCCGGGCAGAAAATCAACTCTATTTTCAGAGGAATTTTGAAAAGTAGCTAGCCAGAATTAATTTTACTCTTTTGTAATAATGACATCGTTTTTACCCCCCCCCCTCAAAAAACAAAAACAACACCGTGCTTAAAATACTTTAGGCTTGAATATAGCTCATTTTCACCTTTTTAAATACATTGAAGATAATCTGTGTAACTAGAATATCCGGTCTAGATATTCTATTTCTGTGCTTCTGTGTGATCTTCACATTCCTTTTTCTACCAGAGGTGGTCCAGATGGGTCAGGGGACAGTGCTAAGGTGTACCACCGGAGTCTGGACGTGCTGCAAACCTGGCTGACTGACTACATAATGGTGGACTTCAGCCCCAAGTCCAACCTGCTGATGACCCTGGAAAACTTCCTCACCACTGAAGTAATTACAGAGCTGATCAATCATCAATTAATCACAAAAAAGCTCAATCCAGTCACTCAAGAAATTAATCATTGGATTAATGTCTCAACTGGTCCGGCAGGAAGCCTAGCGGTTACGAGTGTTGGGTCAGTAACCAAAAGTTTGCTGGTTTGCTTGTCCGAGCCAACTAGGGGAAAAATCTATGTGCCCTTGAGCAAGGCACTTAATCCTAATTGCTCTGGATAAGCGCATCTGCTAAATGATGAAAATGTCAACTAATTAGCGAAATCTGTAGCAGCGTTGTTGCTCTTGTCTATTTGTCAGTGTTTAGACATGCAATACTCTGAAGGAGGGTTTTTGTAATGATCTGGTTCTTATTTAGGTGTCTCCAGTAGACAGTAGAGGAGAGAGGCTTTTGACCGCTCTTCAGAGGTCTCCCAGGAAGAGGTGGAGCCAAGGCTGTGGGAGCCCAATCAGCATGCAGGAGGATGATGGCGCACTGTCTGCCCATACCTTATGCAGAAAATCAGCTATTGAGTACTCTGGAAGGAAGGTCCATAAAAGGATTATTATGAGTACTATTATGTTGATGTTTTTCTTGCCAGAAAAGAAAATGGTTGGATCAAAGTACTGGAAGTTTGTCTGGCTCAAAAATAATCCATTTACACTATGTATTTCAACTGATGGGGACCGTCAGAGCTGCGTTGTATTCATTACGTGAATAATGTGTTACATTAGCATCAAACATTGGCACCAAAGGGAAGAAAAGGGACTGAGTAAATGAGGGACTACCTGGACTTGTCCAATAAGAACCACAGTGTGCGCCCTAATCAGTACAGCGATGTATATACAGTGCTTTTAGAAAGTATTCATACCCTTAACAAAGTCCACATTTTGTTGTGTTACAGTCTGAATTCAAAATGGATTAAATATTTTTCTCTTACCCATCTAGACAAAATACCCCATAATGACCAAATGAAAACATGTTTTTAGAACTGTTTGCAAATGTATTAAATTAAATACAGAAATATCTAATTTACATAAGTATTCAATACATGTTAGAATCATCTTTGGCAGTGATTACAGCTGTGAGTCTTTCTTGGTAAGTCTCTAAGAGCTTTGCACACCTAGATTGTACAATATTTGCACATTGTTCTTTTTCAAATTCTTTAAGCTCTGCCAAGTTGTTTGTTAATCATTGCTAGACAGCCATTTTCAAGTCTTGCCTTAGATTTTAAAGCCGGTTTAAGTCAAAACTGGAACTGGGCCACTCAGGAACATTCAGTTTTGTCTTGGTAAGCAACTCTAATGTATATTTGGCCTTGTGCTTTAGATTATTGTCCTGCCGAATGGTACATTTGTCGCCCAGTGTCTGTTGGAAAGCAGACTGAACCAGGTTTTCCTCTTGGATTTTGGATTTTGCCTGTGCTTAGCTCTATTCCATTTAATTTTAGCCAACAAAAAACTCCCTCTTCCTTGCCGATAACAAGCATACCCATAAAATGATGCTGCCACCACCATGCTTAAAAATATGAAGAGTGGTACTCAGTGATGTGTTGTTGGATTTGCCCCAAACATAACACTTTGTATTCAGGACATAAAGTACATTTCATTGCCACATTTAAAAAAAAGTTTTACTTTAGTGCCTTATTGCAAAATGCATGTTTTGGAATACTTTTTATTTTGTACAGGTTTCCTTCTTTTCGCTCTTGTCATTTAGGTTAGTATTGTGGAGGAACTACAATGTTTTTGATCGATCATCATTTTTCTCCACAGCCATTAAACTTTGTAACTGTTTTAAAGTCACATTTGCCTAATGGGTAAAATCCCTGAGCGGATTCCTTTCTCTCCGGCAACTAAGTTAGGAAGGATGCCTGTATCTTTGTAGTGACTGGGTGTATTGATACACCTTCCACAGTGTACTTAATAACTTGTCCATGCTCAAAGGGCTATTCAGTGTCGCTTTGGATTTTGTTACCCTTCTTTGCGAAACGTTGGTTGATTCTGTCTTTGAAGTTCACTGCTCGACTGAGGGACCTTACAAATGATCTGTATGTGTGGGGTACAGAGATGAGGTAGTCATTCAAAAGTCACGTTCAACACTATTATTACACATGCAACTTCTTATGTGACTTGTTAAACATATTTACTCCTGAACATAATTAGGCTTGCCATCACAAAGGGGTTGAATACTTATTGACTCGAGACAAACATTTCTAAAAACATAGTTCCACTTTGACATTATGGGGTATTGTGTGTAGGCCAGTGATCTATTTAATACATTTTAAATTCAGGCTGTAACTCAACCAAATGGGGGGAAAGTCGAGGCGTCTGAATAATTTCTGATGATTTCTGTATAATTTCTGTATGTATTCAAAGCCAGAACCTTTCTAAGTTGATGTATCTCTGTAGAGCTTCCAGTGGAGGATATCCAGGGTGGTTGAGCCCCAGTCGACCCAGCCTAAAGACAAGGCCTACTCCATAGCAGCAGCCCTGCCCCGGCCCGACTACACCTCCCTTATGGATGACATCTCCAGTGCCTGCCTCAGAAGCGAGGAGAGACACCCTTTTAGTCAGAGTGAACACAGCGCCCAACACACGGCACAGCAACTCACTCTACTGCAGCAGGTACACACTGACATGCACAGCCCACCAAATCATCCTGCTGCAACATATACACAGGCATACAATTTCTACCTCTCTCATGCAGTCACACTCACCCACAAACATTGTCATTTATAAACACTAGGTGGAGACAAATCACTCCTTTACAAATTTAAAACAGATTCACAGACCTACAGTATTTATTTACATTTACATTTGAGTCATTTAGCAGATAAATGTGTAAAATAAGCTTTTGGTTTGATTTTTTTCTCTCCAAATGCAGGAAATGTTTCAAGCCTGTCACCCAATTCATTTCCTCAACTCTAAATCTCAAGGAGTCAGGGACAAAGCTGTTAGTGTCACCAAGTGAGTAAATATTCCCTGCGCTCCAAATATTTCAGTGGCTTTTCAGTCAAATTTGTTTGAAATACCAAATGAGTACACCAGAATGCATAATCTGAACACATTATCACTTGCTAGATAATGAGACATTCGTTCCAGTCAGCCACTGCATCCCTGACAATTTCTGTGACATAAAATAAACCATTCATCTACAGCCCAGTCTCTCGTCTGACTGCCTGTCTTCTGCCACAGACATGCGTCACACTCTGTTCCTCCAGTAGAGGGCAGCAGTCTATTTGTTAATGAAGGGACTCCACATGACAGCCACCTCCAACAGCTACTGAGATATGCCGACAGCGTCTCCAATTGGGTCTCTGCAGAAATCGTCATCTGTGATTCGTTAAAGGTGAGATCTACTAGTAATGAGGCTACAACTCTGTTGGACAGTACGGAGTGATCTCTATATCGATGTGCATCATTCATTCATTGAACACACACACATCATTTATTTGAATTCACAGTCAGTCATTGTCCATTGAATCTAATTACATGAGAGCCATCAGATGCACTTATATGATGTATTCTTTGTTTTCTATAATGATTTGTGTGAATGCATGACCATCGGATCTCTCGTCTTCTTTTCTTGCTGCAGATCCAAGCGGCTTTGCTCACCAAGTGTCTCCTAATTGCCAAACACTGCTATGAGTCAAGAGACTTTGCCACGGCAATGCAGGTCCTTGGAGGCCTGGAGAATGTGATTGTCAGGCAATTACCGGTAAGTCTGCGTGCCTGCGTTTCAAACGCCACTCTATTCCCTACATACTGTACTGCACTACTTTCGACCAGAGCCATTTTGGAATCACCCCATGAAGAAAAAAAAACATGAAAAAATTCTACAAGAGATAGGTGGAACGTCTGTAAAGTAACGTACCTCGTAGGCCCTTAATGAAGGGAAATGTCTCGTTTACTCTGCTGTTATGGAAGCCGGAACATCAGAATTTGTGTTGCAACAAGATGTAGGAGGAAGTAACAGCGCCGACAATGGGTTCTTACCCCATGAAGTGCAACAGAAACGTCCAGTTTAACTGTGTAAGTGTAACAACTGAAATTGATGTGTTCTTGTTGTTTCTCCGTGTTCTAATAATATTCTACCTGTTCTAGTCAATGCTGAACTTTAAGGGAGTAAAGCTTCCCTAAGTGTGAGACAGATTTATTGGTTCTTGCTAAATGAAACACCTCTTCTCTTGCCGATAGGCTTGGAAACATCTGTCTACCAAGGTGTGTGAGGTCCTTGAGGTTCTGCGAGCCGTGCAGGTGAGGCGTGCGCGTGTGCGTGTGCGTGTGTGTGTGTGTGTGCCCTCTGCTGTACCAGAGACGTCGAGCTTCAGGCAAATAAACCGAAAGAACAACACCTTCAAGCAGCACATCTGTGTGTGAAATTCTGTGACATGCTCACAGCTGGCCAGCATTTTGTTACATTCATTTTTTTAATGGTTTATTTAAACGATTGTTAGATAGAAACTAATCTTGTGCTATCACACCGTATTCTCATTTCAGAATGGCTGAAGGCTGGTGTAAAGTACTTAAGTAAAAATACTTTAAGTAATTATTTATGTCGTTTTTGGGGGGTATTTTTACTATTTTTGACTACTTTTACTTCACTACATTCCTAAAGAAAATAACATACTTTTTACTCCATGCATTTTACCTGACATCCAATAGCACTTTTTAACTTTTGACAGAAATAGTCCAATTCACGCACTTACCAAGAGAACATCCCTGGTCATCCCTACTGCATCTGATCTGGCGGACTCACTAAACCCACATGTTTTGTTTGTAAATTAATGTCTGAGTGTTGGTGTTTGCGCCTGGCTATCTGTAAATTAAAATTGGGCCATCTAAACTCAGCAAAAAAAAGAACTGTCCCTTTTTCAGGACCCTGTCTTTCAAAAATAATTTGTAAAAATCCAAATAACTTCACAGATCTTCATTGTAAAGGGTTTAAACATGCTTGTTCAATGAACCATAAACAATTAATTAACATGCACCTGTGGAACGGTCGTTAAGACACTAACAGCTTACAGATGGTAAGCAATTAAGGTCACAGTTATGCAAACTTAGGACACTAAAGAGGCCTTTCTACTGACTCTGAAAAACACAGAAAGAAAGATGCCCAGGGTCCCTGCTCTTCTGTGTGAACGTGCCTTAGGCATGCTGCAAGGAGGCATGAGGACTGCAGATGTGGCCAGGGCAATAAATTGCAATGTCTGTACTGTGAGACGCCTAAGACAGCTCTACAGGAAGACAGGACGGACAGCTGATCGTCCTCAGTGGCAGACCACGTGTAACAACACCTGCATAGGATCGGTACATCCGAACATCACACCTGAGGGACAGGTACAGGATGGCAACAAAACTGCCCGAGTTACACCAGGAACGCACAATCCCTCCATCAGTGCTCAGACTGTCCCAATAGGCTGAGAGAGGCTGGACTGAGGGCTTGTAGGCCTGTTGTAAAGACAGGTCCTCACCAGACATCACCGGCAACAACGTCGCCTATGGGCACAAACCCGCTGTCGCTGGACCAGATAGGACTGGCAAAAAGTGCTCTTCACTGACAAGTCGCGGTTTTGTCTCACCAGGGTTGATGGTCGGATTCGCGTTTATCGACGAAGGAATGAGCGTTACACTGAGGCCTGTACTCTGGAGCGTGATGGATTGGAGGTGGAGGGTCCGTCAAGGACTGGGGCGGTGTGTCACAGCATCATCGGACTGAACTTGTTGTCATTGCAGGCAATCGCAATGCTGTGCGTTACAGGGAAGACATCCTCCTCCCTCATGTGGTAACCTTCCTGCAGGCTCATCCTGACATCCCCCTCCAGCATGACAATGCCACCAACCATACTGCTCGTTCTGTGCATGTTTTCCTGCAAGACAGGAATGTCAGTGTTCTGCCATGGCCAGCGAAGAGCCCGCATCTCAATCCCATTGAGCATGTCTGGGACCTGTTGGATCGGAGGGTGAGGGCTAAGGCCATTCCCCCCAGAAATATCTGGGATCTTGCAGGTGCCTTGGTGGAAGAGTGGGGTAACATCTCACAGCAAGAACTGGTAAATTTGGTGCAGTCATTGAGGAGGAGATTCACTGCAGTGCTTAATGCAGCTGGTGGCCACACCAGGTACTGACTGTTACTTCTGATTTTGTCCCCCCCTTTGTTAAAGGGACACATTATTCCATTTCTGTTCGTCACATGTCTGTGGAACTTGTTCCGTTTATGTCTCAGTTATTGAATCTTGTTATGGTCATACAAATATTTACACATGTTAAGTTTGCTGAAAATAAATGCAGTTGACAGTGAGAGGAAGTTTTTTTTTGTTGCTGAATTTAGTTTGCATAATATAAGGGGTTGAAATCATTAACTTTTACTTTTGATACTTAAGTATATGTGAGCAATTCCATTGACTTTTGATATTTAAGAATATTTAAGCCAACTGCTTTTACACTTTTGCTCAAGTAGTATTTTACTGGGTGACTTTTACTTGAGTCATTTTCTATTAAGTTATCTTTACTTTTACTCAAGTATAACATTTTAGGACTTTGTCCACCACTGGTTATATATTTATTTTTATTTATTTAACCTTTATTTAACTAGGCAAGTCAGTTACGAACAAATTCTTATTTACAATGACGACCTACCCCGGCCAAACCCGGACGACGCTGGGCCAGTTGTGCGCCGCCTTATGGGACTCCCAATCACAGCCGGATGTGATTCAGCCTGGATTCAAACCGGTGCCTCTTGCACTGAGATGCAGTGCCTTAGCGCATATAAAACCAAACTCGACGGAAAATATTTTCAAGTAACATACAGTACACGTGCCGACCTTGCAAAGAGGAGGGATTTTGCTCAACTTTATAGTTCATTTTTTTCATGAAATCAATGTTATAAATCAGTGGAAGAGTAAGACATCTGTTTGTGAATGCTCTTTCTCTCTCTCACTCACTCTTTTTTTCCCTCTCTCCCCTCCCCCTCCCTCTTTGTCAGGTCTTTCTGAAGAGTGATAACCTGTGTCTGATGGGAGGAGAGCATGTGGGGAGGAGACCCACCCTCCCTGCTGTCCACATCCTGGCCATGCACATCCAGCAGCTAGAGATAGGAGCCTTCACTCTGACCAGTGGCGCCTACAAGTGGCCAAAACTCAGGTGAATGAACGCAATGCAATTTCTCAGGGCCGGTTTCTTGGACACAGGTTAAGTCGTGGACTTAAAAGGGTGTTTTAAGGAGAATCTGAATGGAGTATTTGAAAGTGGGTTTAAATCAAGGACTAGGCTTATTTAGGGTCCGGGAAACCGGCACCTGGGCCTGTATTCACAAACTGTCTCAGAGTAGGAGTGGTGATCTAGGATCAGTTTAGCCTTTTAGATCACAATGAATACGATTATATGGACAGGGAAAATGTGATCCTAAATCAGCACTCCTAATCTGAGATGCTTTGTGAATACATGCCCAGGATTATGTTTAATCTGAGTCTAGAAAATCTTGTGGCCTACACAAGGCCTTACACTCAAAATACTTGCCTATAGCGTTTATTTGCATGTATCTACATTTGAGATGAATTTTGGTCACCTTTGCACTGACAGGGATATCAACCTGACACTCATTGATAAACAGCATAAACTTGAGATTAACTTTCTCCCTCGATGTAACGAAGTGGGCCAAATTGCCATCAAACAAGTTTCCCTGTGTCCTTCTACCCACTCAAATATGGCGGCCAGATGCTGGGTTCACAGAAAGTCGCGGCGGACGATAATGACACAGCTGCTTATTCTGTGGCAGTCGTGTACGATTTGGGTTCCTCTACTAAAGCTAGCACACAGCCAGATGGTGTATCGGGAAAGGGGGGTGATATTAGGAGATGTGGCACACCAGGTGCTCCGAGACGCATCGATGTTGACAGATGCTGTGGTCATAAGGGTCACGGTGAGAGGCAGCGTCACAGCTGGTTATGATAGACCCTAGGTTCCCCGACTACTCTGGAAATCAGGTCACTTACTGTACTGTATATGGTGCAAGTGTTCAGTAAAGGGGTGGCAAACTATGTTTATGTTTCTGCCGCAGATGAACCATAGCAAACTCATTTTTCTCCTTTTCACTCTCTCTGTCTGTCTTGTTCTCCATCTCCATGGTGGCCTCAACTTTTACCGCTGCATTTGTCCTAATTTCCTGTACTTTCTTGTCACCCCTCTTTGCCACTTTATCTGCTTCTTTCCCACACTCCCCATGAGTCCCTTCTCTCTCGCTCTCTCGCTCTCTCGCTCTCTCGCTCTCTCGCTCTCTCGCTCTCTCGCTCTCTCGCTCTCTCGCTCTCTCGCTCTCTCGCTCTCTCTCTCTAGGACCATAGCCAAGGTGGTGAGTCAAGTGCATGCATTCCAGGAGACGGTGTACTCCTTCACGCCTGACCCGGGGCTGCAGGCCTACATAAGACTAAGAATAGCCCAGCTCAGCGGCTGTGACATCCCTCTGCTGGCTGCAGACAACGAGGCCAACTTCTACCACAACCCCGCTGACCGACACACCCGCAGGATCCAGGACACACTGAAGAGGGTGAAGGCCACCTTCCAGTGACCCACATCCTTGCTGATCAATTTGGTCTATTAAGTGATAATGAATATGATTATATGGACAGAGAGGACCTATTCCTAGCCCTGGTCAGACAACGACTCAACTCCATCCCCTCCACACCCCACTGGGTTCCATTAGTAGCAGGGACTGGGTGGGTGTCTGGGAAAACTGTTCATTTTTCTCTCTTTATTGGTAATAACTTTTTTTGTAAGAATCCAGCTCAACCTCCCACATTGCACCCCATAGCCTGACAACCCACCGGCGCACATCCAACTCCTTGATTCTCTCCAAAGCGGGCTACAATGTCAGGTGAAACGTTGAATGTTTTTTGTTGTGGTTGATATTGGGATGAGGAGAGTAGAAAACAGTATGGGACTTTTAAAAATCCTTCTGGTGGATGCATATGGATGCTCGCGTTTCTCTTACGCGAATTTTGATCGCTAGTCTCCTGAGACAACATAATGATGATAATGTGCAACAATGTTTCATAACGAGTTGACTTAATGTCTTTAATTCACTGAGTGTACTCATGTATTATAGCTCAATTAGATATTTTGATACAACCACAGATAGCTAATGACCATTTTCATCCCTCCGGAGCACAATTTTAAATACATTGCCAATGGCCTATTTGACATGATAATTACAGCATTTCAAGATACAAAAAAAATATCAAAATCATGATGTATTATGCTATTACGACTAAATGATTTCAAATACCTGAATGATTGCTATAGTTCCATACACTAACTGTTTTGTAAACAAACGTTAATGTTGCAATGTAACTACGGTGTATATAGGCAACAAATTGTTGCATAGTCCATACTTGCAAAAGTGAAATTTGATTATTTTCTAAACATGTGATTTGCAAACTATTTGAAACAACTACAATAAATATTTTAACAGATTGAGTTTGCAGATTGAGGTTGATTAATGCTAAAACATCATGAAATCGTCTCTTTTTTTCCCCAGTCAGAAAATATATGAACATACCATGCATGTGTCAAAACATAAAATACACATTTGCATAATAATACTACCATATTTAGCACATTGACATCTTATTAAGTTAATTATCGTTTAAATGATGTATTTAATATGAGAATTAAGTGCTGTAGTTACAATTATTGTATGCCTCCTGTCACTATTTCAAGCGTCTAAAAACTCTAAAAACGCAAAGTAAGCTACCTTGTAATCTTTCATGTTTCAGAGTCTGATGTAAATGTGCTAAATATGTTAGTTTATGCCAAATGCCCATTTTTGGTGTTTTCCCACATATGTTCATATATTTTCTGACTGAAAGAAAAGTTCATGATTTTTATATAATTCATCAATCAGGGGACGAGAATGTAGCCCACCATGCTTAATAAAATGAGAAGCAAACTCAATGTATGAAAATATGTATTGTATCCTACTTATGTTTTTGTATCGATTTATAGGAATACAACAAACAAACAAAAACTACCTGATCACCGAGGATCGGAGAGCATGCGACAGTGGCAGACTCATTGTGTGCGTGTGTCGGGGGTGTTATAGTTGTGCGTCCAATTTGTCTCCGACTACTAAGGACGTTGCCACAGAGGCGAGGAAATATGCTCTGTATGGAAGCGACTTCCCCCGGCGGCGTCCCGTGAGGAACGGACAGCTTCCATTGTTATCTGACGGGATCAGGGCACCTCTTCAAAGCACACGAGATAAAGGGTCGTAATTGGGAGGCTGAGAAGCAATAGTCAGATCATCGATAAAGGAGACATTCAATATATCCTTATCTGCATTGTCATAGCTAAGCGATCATTTTAGGGTTATTGTCCCGTAGCTGCTGGGGGTATTCCATCTGAAGAGACTGAAACACGTGAAGGGCTTCGCCATACAGAGAGAAGGGACACCTGGCGACATTGGCCTGGTTGGATCATTTTGGGTTGACCAAATTTCTTCAACTTCCCATTTCTAAATGTTTTTGGACATTCTTTCTGGAGAACATCTGTCTGGAATGCAATTTTGGATAGGCCTATTTGGGGATACTTTACGCAGTTGTACGCTATGCAAAACCACATGTGCTGTAGCCATTGTAGGCGTTTTTCAGACTTCTTTAGAGCTTGCTCTCCACTATTTACATTACAATCAAACCTGATTGTGTTGCTACTGTAATACCTTTGATCTGTAATGTTTAAACCGACTGCGCCAAATGCTGTCTATTGGGCCAGTGGCGCCAGTGCTCACCGGGGTATCGAAGAGGTGTTAATGCTAAACCATTAGAGCAGTATTTTACTTGCCTTTGCTTTACATTTGATTTTAGTGTCGTGGAAAGGGGCTGATATTTAGAAAGGAATGATGTAAATGATCGGACTGCAGGCTGAACAATGTTGGTGGTTATATTGCATATTGTGTCAAATCATTTAAATCATTTATTTCAAAGTGGTCAACTATAAAGGATTATAAAATAGCATTCCATTCCCATAAAATCCTAGAGGCCACAGTGATTGCCTGAAATGTATGCGTACGATCCTGGACCGGCAGAAAACGTTTCAATCAGGTGTGGGCAGAGCTCCACCACTTTTGGTTTAGTTTAATGAAAGATATTGATGCAAAAGCGTTAAAGGGAGGGCCAAAGTGCTGTTTTTAGACCGATTAGCCTCATGATTTGTCAACTCGTGCACAAATTCTCTGTCAATCATTTTGGATTTAAAAAGTCTAGGTAGCCTAGTCAGCCCAAATTGAATCAATAATCACAATAGACTGGGAGTTATTAGGCCTAAACTTGCGTAGGGCAGGCCTACATGATGCCAACATGCACAAAGCAGTTATATTGTCCAATCATGTTGCTGTCACTGTTTCTGTGTGGGCTAGAGGTAACACCCCTGTTAGTAGCTTTAAAATAGAATGAATATGACCAAGTACAAGTTTGCTGCAGTTTGACAGGGGTTTCATCCTCCCCAAGGCCAGGAGTTTTGCCAATTTTTTTTTTTTTTACCATGTGACCTAATTAGAAAAACTCCGGTCCCATGTAGCCCATAGAAAACCTTTTCACAACTGATTAATCACGTAATACTGTAGAAGGTCTGTTTTACCTGTTTAGGTTACCAGATCAGGATAAACTACTGGCCCCAGGAACAAAGATCACCCAGCACTCTGGAACCTGTGGTGCCACCTCTGGTGTCACGTCTCACTAACTTGTGTTGCAGCATGGTGTTACAGGTTAGGTCCTATTGAGGTTTCCTTTTTATTAGGTCTAGGCCTATGGCAAATCCTGTTATCTTGATTAGATAGTGTTTTTAATTGGTCTGCTGTTTTCGGTGTGAACTACTCGTTCTGGAATACAACTTAAACATCCAGTTCTTAGTTTGATTAAATACACACACTAGGCGTTTGTGTCAACATATAATAGCCTTTGAACTATGATGCGGAGGAGGACTCTCCGCCTCTGTATGTGATGTTTCGCTATACTTTCAGCTAAGGCAGACAAATGCATGAGCTCAACTGGTTCTCACAGACGTGGTGGCGCCAGGCTTTCACACAATCACAGGATGTGTAAAGGCTTCAACAACGAGGCATTAGGCCTCAATCACTGGGAATCGATCAGGCGTTAACACGCCTTTGCAGATGCAAATTTTTAAGTTGGTCGGGACTTTATATGGAGGGCCCTCAACAGGTCTTGTCACAACATTCTCTGACCCTCCTTAGATAGTATGCTGACCAACACAGGGCTCCTAGAAGCAAACATGGTCAAGGTCTTCTCTGTAGACTGGCTCGCACAGAGCAATCACAACACCAACCCGAAAGAAGGACCTGTGGATACTATACCAACCTACTTCAGACCCCATGTTCCTTGTATGGTCCAGCCTCAACCGCCAACATTTTATAACAAGGTCTACCTCCAACCAAAACCAAAGACCGCGAGGGTTGAACTCACGGATTCCACTGAAAAACCCCAAAATCTAGACTCCAGGTTGAGCTCACCTCTGCATCCGATAACATGCTCTTCCCCAAGTCGTAAGTACAATTTACTATACGATACAATAATAATAATAACAATAAAACATATATTTTACATGATTCATGGTGGTGTTTAATTGAAGTTGATTCACTGACATCTTATCACAGTTTCAGAAAACAGCGGGTACACCTCGGGGTATGACAGTGAGGCTGCCTCCTCGGAATGTCCCTCTGTGGAAGAGGCGAGCGAGGGAGAGAGAGACGGGGGCCAACGACGTGTGCGTACTAGGTTCACACCGGAGCAGATAGAAAAGCTGGAGAAGATTTTCAACAAGCACAAATATCCAGATGCTGGAGAAAGAGTCAAAACCGCACTGAAGTTGAACCTCTCTGAAACTCAGGTAAGAAAATAAACTAAATGTAAACTACCCACTGGACACGAATGTCAATTCAACGTCTATTCCACATTGGTTCAAACAACGTTGATTCAACCCGTTTGTTCCCAGTGGATATGCACATTATTGTCATTAGGCCTATACAATGTGTATTTATATTTCATTCGATTACATTAGTGTTCATTTGGTTCTGATCCATTTTCATGTTATGTTTCAGGTGAGAACTTGGTTTCAGAACAGGAGGATGAAACTGAAAAGGGAGCTCCAAGACTTGCGCGCAGAGTACCCAGTTCAGTCTCAGATGATGTTCCAGCCCATGCGACCATTTCAGTACCACGGCTTCGGTGAACAGCAACTCTCCCCCGCTGCAAACCACGTGATATACCAGCCCATGGTGCAACAGATCCCCATGGAACAGATGGTTTCTCATCAACACCCGTTCGCACATTTCTACTAAGGACATTAACCAGACTGAACTCTAACACTTTAAAATCAAGTGCAATCTAGTTGTTGTTTTCTCTTGGCCGTGATTTTTTTATTTTCTTTTTCTTTAAAGATGTACAGATGTTATAAGTATATTTATAATTCAATAAAGTCAATCTTATATCACCTCACTTTTCTACTTTCGTATGCAATGTCAGCATTTCCAAGTTTGACAGCGACAATAGTTGCTGTCAAGGGCCATATGGACAGGTTAAATAAATACTGTTCAATGTAGGATGATCCCATTATTTTGATTACATGATTAGGGGTACCATGAATAGATCACATTGATCTATCGTTCAAAGAATAGACGCTCCAGGGTCACGAAACGCAGTGTGGTTGGGAATCAGTTGGTTGGCTCTTGGGCCAGGGTTGTCAATCTGGTAGCTTCCCTTATCAAATCAAAGCAAATGTATTTGTCACATGCGCCGAATACAACAAGTGTAGACCTTACCGTGAAATGTTTAATTACATAAACCAACAGTGATATTTGTATGTTTTGTATTTATTAAGGATCCCCATTAACTCCGTCTTGTCAGGTATAGCCTCCTACTTGCCCATCTGAGAATTAAATTATTTAGGCATTTCAATTATTAAAAAGTATGACTTCATTATAGGCCTTTATGAGATTAGCGTAGACGCTGTTGAACAGAGCTGTAAACCAAAACTGCCAAGGCAGCAGCTACTCTTCCTGATGTTGGCCCATGACTACCAGGTAACAAATCTTTGGCCTACAAAACGAATTATGTATTGGCCTTTGCATATAGCGTGGTAACCGTGATTAATTTATCGACGAATCAATGAAAATCTACATTTTAGGCTGTATCATCTACGTCACTTCCCTCTCTTGTCCACCACAGCAGTGGCCCACATACTGTGCTTTCATATGCGCGTCAACTAATTCTGTTTGTCTCTAATGCGCCACTTCAAATGTTAGCTAACGGGGAGATCATGGTCAACAATTAGTCCTAATTGAGCCTGTCATTGAGGAGTTTACACTTACCACATGAGCCCTAGGGACTGGCTCCAGAGAGTCTGGTGTTTTGTGTGCTAAATAGTCCGATCTCAGGGTTGAAGTTGAGCCTGAGGTAACACTGGGATTATGTGATCCGATTGCTGAGACCCCTTGTCTTGAAGTAGGAAATAGATAGGACAACTTTGTCTGTATAAATACATGTGAAAACCAGGCATTGTCCAGTTGGCCATAAACGAATCAATTGAAGCGTGATCATTTAAAGGTGGTAGACTAGATCACAAAACCACCCATACTGACAGATACGATATAGAGAGTAACTACTGTGTGCTATATTATGCAATTCAATCAAATCAAAGTTTATTGGTCGCGCACATAGATTTGCAGATGTTATCACAGGTGGAGCGAAATGCTTGTGTTTCTAGCTCCAACAGTGCAGGTATTATGAAGAAGTACAGTGATGAATGAAATTTATGAACTGCATTGAGACCTGCTATGGAACATGGTTGCTTGAGATTCACGATTCGCCAGGGGCCTAAAGCAAATGCCTTTTCAAATTCACAAGTAAACAGAGATCGAATGTGGTTCTTTCATTCTCCGTTTAGGCATGCTGACAGCAATCACACCCACTGTGTCAGACCTACAATTGGTCCTCATCAGCAATCAGCTTCATGTTGGTGAGCAGACAGCTGGGCGCTTCTGTCTACGTCTGGAACGATGGTCTCACAAATGATAGTTACAGTAGCCTGGCCCCATAGAATATCAGCGCAATAGAGAACATTTACATATAGAAAAAGGCCGTATGCCATCATACATTTTGGGGTAATATTTGCATTGTATGGATATATAGAGCCTATACATTTCCCCATTAGATTATTGTAGGCTATCAATAAATCATTACAATGCTATTGACAGATAAAAAAAAATATTATTTACTTTTCCAAATGAAATAATATAATATAATCAAAGCAGTGGCCTACAATTGTGTTTAACCCCGTCTACTCTAATCTCATAATGGCCTATAATAAAGTCATAGTCTTTAGTAATTGACATTCCTAAATAATTTCATTCTGAGATGGGCAACTAGGAGGCTATACCTTCAAGACGAGTTTCATAGCTTACTCAGACATGGTGACGCCGGGACACATCAACGAGGCCACTGAACTTGTAAAAAAACACAATTGCAACATCTATTAATTTCCATTACACCGACCATCACGTTTTTTTATCATTCGGTTGAGAGTCCTTTGCATATGCAAATACAGTGGGGTGTCTCCTATATAGAGCGAGGACCCGAGGCCTTACAACAGACCACCACATCGCACCAACAAGAGGTCACACCATGGCGAACTTCTCAGTAGAATGGCTATCTCAAAGTTTTTACCACACTTCAACGGACCAAGTGGACATCGAAGAAGACACAACATATGACAGGACAAGTTCTCGCATGCCTTGTGTAGTTGTTCCCCGGGCTCCATCAACGTATAATCAAGATACAGTTGAGCCAAAAGAACCTACTGAAGTGATTCTTCATGTCGACATGAACGAGCTTGCTACTAAAGACGACTACACTCCATCTTCTCCAAACAGTACGTGTATAATTTCCCCCCTCAAAACAATCGATTTGAGCATTTGATGTTGGAGTGTGTTACATATAGGCCTACTTGTGATTTCTGGATGAATGAATGACAATAGTTTGTTTGTTTACCTTTCCAGATAGCTGTGGCTACACGACGGGCTCTGAGAGCGAGGTGGGGGACGATAGCGAGGGCGAGTATACACTACACCGCAGGATGAGAACCAAGTTCACCTCTGATCAGATCTGCAGACTAGAACGAACCTTCAACAAACACAAATATCTCGGTACAACTCAGAGGAGAAAGATTGCTGAGAAAATGAAGCTCTCTGAAACTCAGGTGAGGGCACAAGCCACAGCCTGAGCTAGGACATGTCTTCACGACTTGGATTTATCGTTTGACCAATAACACCATTACAACGTTAGCATTCACTAATGTATCATATTTTATGATTTCCTTTCAGGTGAAAACATGGTTTCAAAACAGAAGGATGAAGCTGAAACGCGAGGTCCAAGACCTGCGACCAGAATTCTTTTCTCCTCCAGCATCTCTGCTGCCACCACTGGTCTACGCCGCTCCGTCATTTCAGCACCAAGCGCTTGGTGGACAGCTCTCCACCTTCGCCCAGAGAACACAAGCGCTCTGCCCGCATCACATTCAGAGAGTCCCTTTGCAACAGATGATTCATGGAAAACCAATTCACCCCATGATGTTGGCGCCCTGTTACTACTGATTGGACAGCAATCCTAAAGACTGATTCTTATAGTATAACTTATGTTTTAATAGTGAACTTCTGTTTAATTATTTGACTCGCAACTGGTTGATTCCAATTGGGGAATTTGTATCTAGAATCTAGATCTGTCTCCATCGTTGTCCTTTTGAGGCTATTATAGACATTTTAATTACTTGCAAAGTACTACGTGTTATGTATATACAGATAAATATATGTAAACATTTGGATATGACGTTTTTCACAAATAAAATGTATAATTGTTACCAGCTTCTTGCTTTTGCTTGTTTTTGCCATTATGCATGTACTATTCCATAATAGTTTCGGTTCAGTCCTTGGAATAGTTGTCTTTTAACCAAACAGATACTCTACAATCAGGGGCGTATTTCATTCACAATTGCGTTCACTAATCTTCCAAATACTGGGCAGCAGGTAGCCTGGTGGTTAGAGCGTTGGACTAGTAACTGAAAGGTTGCAAAATCGAATCGCGGAGCTGACAAGGTACAAATCTGTCGTCCTGCCCCTGAACAAGGCAGTTAACCCACGGTTCCTAGGCGTCATTTAAAATTAGAATTTGTTCTTAACTGACTTGCCTAGTTAAATAAATCAATGCAAATTCTAGGCCAACTAAAAATAAAACCATGACATAAGTAGGTATATAGCTATGAGACGAGTTATTGACACGATACGTTAGCATGGGTTGTGTATGAAAGAACACAATGGCTTGGTGTTTAAACACCTGTCATAAGGTCACGCAACAAGCGATATAATTCCAGAAAACGTATGGCAATAATTTGTCGCTGATTCCTCGTTGGTGCTTATTTTGGTATCGCCCATTCCTTCTATAGGTTTAGCAAATATTCCATATGAAGGGGGATAGCAGGTGTCAGTGGTGCGTTTCTTCAACCCAACCCTTTACATTGTGAACATACAGACTACATCATGATCACAATAATCCAAATTGATTAGATAGGGCTTATCTAGGGTTAGGGTGTATATCAGCAGGCAGTATAGGCCACTGCCATCTGTCTGCAGCAACATGTAGTGGCATACAAATAGATACGCCTGTATGCAGATAGATACGTCTGTATGCCGGCTGCTGTAGACAAATATTTCCGATGGCGTCCGGTGGTATGGTGTGGCTCCGAGCCTTGACTGCACTCTGCTAGGAGAATTGCATCTTCAAAGAGGTTGAAAGAGACATCAAAGAAGAGAACTACAAGATCATTGAGCTCTATTGTCTCTCAATCGAAGGATTCGCACTTACTCGAGAGGCGCGAGGGAACAGCGCCCTAAAGTCTGCTAGAGGTGTATATTACCTCAAGTTAAAGTCATTAGTTGATACCAGCTAAATAGGTGGCTGATTGAGTCATTCCGAATTTCCGTCATAAACAATTCTGGAGTCATTCAAGGGTCCATCCCATTTACCAATGGGAAATTTATGTTGAAACTAGTCTTTTTCTGTCACCTCTAATCGGATGATATGCTCACTCTATCTCAACCAGTTCTGAGTGAAGTTGGTTCTAAAGAACAGAACATCTGACACAACACTCAGGGCTTGCAGTGCTTCTGAGGTCAAATATGTCCAGATATTATCGAGGAGTAGTACGAAATGTGCATGCACTCACTACAGTATAGAAATGTATGTACTCACTACTGTAAATCGCTCTGGATAAGAGCATCTGCTAAATGACTCAAATGTAAATGTATTTTTTTTTTGCCAGTCCTGCAAAATTAGTCACTGACTGTGCACTCTATTAAACAAAGACATTTAGAGTTTCCAAACAATAGGCCTAAATTATATATTTTACCGCATAATCTATGGTTTATGCAAAATCTAACACCTATTGCTTTTGTTATTGGTCTAGTAAATACAAGACTGTTATTGGGCTCTGCAAAACAAATCCTCACAAATTGTTTTGCTTCTTGCATTGGGTTTGGTACGGCACAGATAACAACCAATGGTTAAAATGTGTTGTTGCTTTTACCACTTGTCTGTAGACTGAGAGGCACTGTTTTTGCATGACCAAAATGGTGATCTGCATATGAGTGTGGTGCTGGGGGCCTAAAGGAACTCAGGGGTAACTGTTTGGCTACTGGAAGTAACTTTGATTGACATTCATTCTCAGCCATGAGATATTATGGTATTGTCTAAGCTAAATGGAAAGGATAGTGTAGGCCTAATTTATGTTTTTATTTTATTTTAAAGTCACTGCATTTTTAGTACAACAATAGATACCTCTTAAATTCATCATTACAAACAGTACATTTCTGAGTGGATAAACTATTGTAAATATCTAAAGGCAGATAAATCGGAATCAGTTCCATCTGAGTTTGTTTGATCTGAGGGTGGGTATTGGATAGGAAGGGATTGTCTTTGGGTTGAACTAGATTGTTTCCGGGTGTTGAGGAGACCTGTAAGATTTTTTTAAATTATTTAACTTATTTTGTAAGTGCTACTCATCCATTTACTGTATACATGAGTTGTATCAGGCACAATATCTGATTGATTGTTTACTAAAATTGTGTCAAGAACACAGTTTGTTGTAATGAAATAAATCACAGTATGAAGTAAATCAAAAAATACTACAAACTGAGCAACAGACATATATCATTTATAAACATTTTCTGTCATTGGTTGACAAAACATTATTCTGGTAATACCCACTTGTAGGCACAACATGAATATTCATTACATTATTTAAAAATAAACTACAGTTTACATTATGGTTAATGTTAGTAATTCACCATTGTGACAAACTAGCATGTGTAGTAATGTAAGAATGTGCTAACTGCCCTGCTAAGAGCTGACTGCTCTGTGGCTGAATGGCTACAGACAGAGTGGAGCCGACAGGACTGAAGAGGGTGGGAGTAGTAGTCCTAATGGCTGTTTCCTGAATAATGAGCACTCATGTTATTCTCCCATCACTGCCTCTTCCATTTTATCCTTGGCTCCAGATGCTCTGATACAGGAGACATTATTCAAGAAGTACACGCATCTATTGCAACTGAATTCTCAGAATTAAAGGCAAGATTCTTAGAACCGTGCATCGTTCTTAGAAACGTAGCACAGTTTTAAGAACATTGCAAAATTATGGAGATTCCTGTTTTTTTGGTGGAAAGTTTGTATGATAAGATCAGAAACACACTATTTCAAACCTTTCTCTTTACCATAACCACTTTATATTCTTCTTGTCATCTCACAGGATGGAGGAAAAACGACTGTTTATTAATTATTAAAGTGCAACCTTTCCGTAACTAAGCTAATGGGGGACTTTACTGGGATCTAAATCATCTTTTGCAACGCCCTTGACCTTACAAAGATTGCCATTCCTCAAAATCTTATTCATTTGTGAATGTTCTGTTAAAATCGTCTTAAGGCTGTGTCCGCATGGTATAAATACAAGCTGGTATGGTGTTATTTGAACTATGTCAAAGAATAACTCAAATGTCAATCTTTCTAAGATTTGACTGGCTGATTACTCACTAACTATTCGTGGTTATCCAATTGAAGGGACACATTTGTCCTATAATAGAAAATAAGACACAAACATTTGAAGATCAATAATTGGTCCTTCAGCCCAACATTTTTTTTTAATAGAATGTCACTGAACAACACCAGACAATTCCACCCACTAGGTGGACAACACATCAATATAGAAAGTCTGCAATTAAACAACAACTTGGACATCTACGAAATGTACTATAGTATTATCGTCAAAAATACAAAAAATAAAGGAAATGACAATAGAATATTTCAGGACATCGTAAAACCCAGTTTCTCATTACGAGGTATGGTATAGTCTCTCCACTGAGTTCAAGGTGTCTTGTTGTGGTCTTGTTTCCTGGAGTCCTCTGGTTCAGGTCCAAGATGGGGGGAACAGAGAGAACTTAGGGCTCTGCTGGTTGACCAGGGGTAGTCCGGTCGGTGAAATACCTCTGCAGCCCCATTTTCCCATGCCCTATGCCTCTTTAAAGCTAGATCTCAAAGAGGTATATGCATAGGAAAAAGGAACAGCGAGTACAGATACCCCTCTCGAATCGGCCGCTGTATGGACCTAGAAGGGAGAGGCACAGACAACCTCACAGAATGAACTCTTTGGATTTGAATACGTATGCAATGTCATTAAAATAACATAAAAAAATGAAGTGATTCATATTTGATCATGTATAGGCAACTTTGCACAAGTAACATATACTTTAGAATGCGTTGAAAGTAATTTTCAGGACTTCAACCATTGAATAAGACAATAACTGCAATTAACACATTCTTAATAAGAATTTGCTAAACGGCAAATGTGAAAAACCTAAAATAGACTTTATACTCTGCCTGAGCCTGTAGGATAAAGTTTTAGGTCTATATTATTATCAGGTGAAAATCGTCCAGAAGAAGCTGACTTACCCTGTACAGATCCAGAGCTCTCTCCCCAAAGCAAACACCTTCTCGTGGGCATTTATCCCTCCCCAGAGACCTTGAAGATGTTTGAAAAAGACAGAGTAGCTGTTTTCTGAGCTCCGTCAGCACTTATCCCACCTCCTTGGTTTCAGGCCATGGCATAACATGCACCTGCAGGGGCCAGAGCAACCCCCTAAAAAAAATAGGTACATTACATGAAGTAACCATCAACAAGCATGACAAAGCCTCAGTGTCTCAGCTAAGGCTGATTGGCTGTCATTGCTCGCCATGGTAGCGGAGGATAAACTTGCTACATAATCTGCTATCTTCCTCACAGACATCAACAGCACAGCGAGGAAGGAGGCAGAGGGTTAGGACACCTCGTTCCTACCAGCTAAAATGTTTCTTATCGGTTCAGGGTCTCTTTCTCTCCCCCTCCCAGGAGAGGCCCCATGCTTTAGTACTCCTCAAGGTCTTCGGACAAGGACTCTCAGGATGTGCTGAGGTGAGACATTCACACACGAGTGTGTGTGCACGCACCGACGTAGTACACCCATGCACACACACACAAATGCACACACATTCATACAGTACACAGATATGCATTGCACACGCACTGATGTGCTCTCTCTCTTTAGCGCGCACACACACACACACACACACACACACACACACACACACACACACACACACACACACACACACACACACACACACACACACACACACACACACACACACACACACACACACACACACACACACACACACACACACACACACACGCACACACTGTAGCAGTAGGGGCGTTCTGGTATGTCAAGGCCAGAGGCCAGCACATACCCTCTCACCAGACCGAAATGAAACTGTGTGAAACTGCACTCCTCTTCTGGTTTTGCACTAAGGGGTGTTCATGTATCATAGAAGTTGTTATCGGACGTCCTGTCATACATGACCATATCTTCACATGACCATATCCTCACATGACCATATCCTCACATGACCATATCCTCACATGACCATATCCTCACATGACCATATCCTCACATGACCATATCCTCACATGACCACATCCTCACATGACAATATCCTCACATGACCATATCTTCACATGACCATATCCTCACATGACCATATCCTCACATGACCATATCCTCACATGACCATATCCTCACATGACCATATCCTCACATGACCATATCCTCACATGACAATATCCTCACATGACCATATCTTCACATGACCATATCCTCACATGACCATATCCTCACATGACCATATCCTCACATGACCATATCCTCACATGACCATATCCTCACATGACAATATCCTCACATGACCATATCTTCACATGACCATATCCTCACATGACCATATCTTCACATGACCATATCTTCACATGACCATATCCTTACATGACCATATCCTCACATGACCATATCCTCACATGACCATATCCTCACATGACCATATCCTCACATGACCATATCTTCACATGACCATATCTTCACATTACCATATCCTTACATGACCATATCCTCACATGACCATATCTTCACATTACCATATCCTTACATGACCATATCTTCACATGACCATATCTTCACATTACCATATCCTTACATGACCATATCTTCACATGACCATATCCTCACACGACCATATCCTCACATGACCATATCCTCACATGACCATATCCTCACATGACCATATCCTCACATGACCATATCCTCACATGACCATATCCTCACATGACCATATCTTCACATGACCATATCCTCACATGACCATATCTTCACATGACCATATCCTCACATGACCATATCCTCACATGACCATATCCTCACATGACCATATCCTCACATGACCATATCCTCACATGACCATATCCTAACCAGGCCAGGAAAACCTGTTCAAGTTTAGCTTTTGAACAGCAGTGTGGGGAACTATTTAGAATGGACTCTGACAGACTAAGAACACGGTTCAAACAGTGATGGGCCCTCAGTCAATGTGTTTCGGGCTATTCTAGTGATGTATAGAGATATTCGATTTCACCATGGACATGTGTTTGCATCATGACAAGCTGGCACAATATCCCATGTAGAACAATACATGGACATTTGATTTGAATACCTTAGTCAGATGTGAATGTGTCAGCCTAGTCATACCCTTCACAGGACCCTTGGATGAAGCACACATACCCTGTTGTGAAAACCACTGCTCTGAACTCCTTCTCCCCCATCCATCATGTTCAAACTTTGACAGTGTTCCACAATCACCACTGGGAGGCAGCAGATTCAAACGCTGGATGGTAGCAATGCTCTTATGCACTAACCCATGTGGCCTATGGCCTTTCTTTCCTGTCCTCTCGCCCTTTCCCTCGTCCTCTCTCTTTCTGTCTCTCACTCTCCCCCTCCTCCCTCTCCCCCCCTCTCTCTCTCTTTCTCTCTCTAGTATACTGTACTGTATGAATGCCTGCTAAACAGAATAGGTACCTGTCCTGTTTTTGCTTACAGTTCACTTTGATTGAATACCCTGACTAGTTTTACTCCCAGTCCCCAAGAGACCCCTTTGGATTGGCTACCCTTAAACATGCAGCAGTTTTGATTTCTCCTTTTTTGTTGTTGCAGAGTTTTATATTTGATGGAGTTAAGTGAAACTGTCTTCCATCTCAGAATTGGGCAACAAAAGGTGCTTGGCATTATATTTTGAAGGAAGTAACAGTTTGAGATATTAGTTTGAGATATTCGAACCCACTTGAGGTGTTTGTTGTGCTCAAATAAACGATGACTACAAACGTGTTCATTTGCCTAATATACATGTGTTTTGATTGGCCCACAGACAATATATCTGCCATTTCTTCAACTCGTGGATTTTGGGCTTTGACAAAGCATTTGGTTTATGGCTGACAGTGACATGCATTCACTATATATGTTTTCTTGGTTGCATTGTGTTTTTACAGAACAGACCACTTACAATTTCCAATGTTGAACTGTTTATCTTTAATTCCCGCAGCAATGCTGAGAGGGAAACGAGGTGACCTGAGTCAAACCTGGTAAAGCGGTGTTCTTCTTGCTGTTTGAAGTCTTATAGAGAGAGCGAGAGAGAGAGAGAGACTAAGCTTCAGAAACCAGAGAGAAACAGACCGACTAATCTTCAGTGATCAAGCTGAAACTCAGGACCTCTTCAGTTCAAATCCTTTCTGTACAGTAAATGAGGAATGAGGGGTAGTAATGTGTACAGAGTTCTCATAGCTCGGCCTTTCAAGTGAACCGCGCTTAAACTCATTATACAGTCTGATGAATATGTCACTTATTTAATATAGTAATAATGTGGCTGATTTCTTGTTTGTAAATACCTTTTTCCATGACCCTTCTCATTGTAGATCACTGACTGTTTCACTGGCAGTAGCTTTTATGCAAAGCTACTTCCGGGAAGTACATATTTATTTTGTGTATGTGTTCGCTGTGGGAATAATAATACAACTAATTATAACTGTTTTATTGTCACATACAAGGGATAGGTGCAGTGAAATGTGTTGTTTTACAGGGTCAGCCATAGTAGTACTACACCCCTGGAGCAAATTAGGATTAAGCTCAAGGGCACATCGGCAGATGGTATTTGAACCAGCAACCTTTTGGATACTGGCCCAAAGGTCTAACAACTATGCTACCTGTCACCAACTGTTGTGTTGCTGTTACCACCTGAGACGCACCAGTTCACTTCATGCTGAAGTGTCGAGGTCTAACCCCCGGCTGTCTCACAGTCAGAAGTGTTCATGATATCAGCAAAACTATATGATACTGTATACTCCCCCTGCTAACATTGCTGACAAGACTTTCTCTCTTCCTGGCTGAGTTAACGTTACTCCTTCTGACCCACAGTACTGTTCTTCTTTTTCCTTCTCCTTTTCCTCCTCCTGTCTTCTCTTTCCTTAGTTATCAGATATCATTACCAAAGACACATTACAGCTAATATTAATTCAACTAAAGGCCTTGCCTGAGGTCAAAATAATTGCAGGCCCTCATTTAGACAGGTCAAGGTCAAGTTTGCTTTCTGGCTCATTCACTTGACTCTGTTCTTCACCAGATTTACCAGACTAAACCAAATCCCTGTCAGTAGCCTACCGGTCTAACAGTGTTCAATTTGGTGGAGGATGTTTTGATTTGTGAAATCCGCTCGGCGTCTCTCCTCTCTCCTCACTTCCTGCCCAAAGGTGGTTCAGATAAACAACAACACCTGTCAGTGCTGTCAGTCCCGCGTCAAAGACATTTCAATTGAATCGCATGCCTCCCTCCGGGCCTGGGCAAATTACCACTTTAAAGGCAGAGGGTCCCCAGGTTTCCCCTGGAGCGCCAGGCTAGGGACTATCTCTTTCACCCCACTGTTCAGCAATGCTGATGAGTACCTCGGCACCCCTGTGGCACGTCTGTCCCCATCCAAAACAAAGGACTCTCAGATGGATACACACTGAAGTAGCACACTGAATTATTCTGTATGAATAGAATAACATCTTAATTGCAGTGTGCCGGATGGAATGTTTACAGCAGGAAATATACAAGTGGAGACAATTTGAATTGTTCAAATCTTTATTATGTGACGGAGCAGCCTGTGACTGTTGTAGAAAAGTTACACGTGGACAGTGAAATCCGTGTGAGGTTTTAGTCACTGTTATCTAACGGTATTATTCAATCGAAACCTGCGGTGTGCAGTGAGAAAGGATGTTTCTGAAGTTACATGACATTAAGTCCATTTCTGTTTCACACAGTAGATGTTGCACTTTTGAGTAGATTCATTCCAACATGCCTTCTTGTGATCGGACAAGGGCCTCCCCAGCACAGGAGGCTGCGAGGGGAACGGGGACGTCTCATAATAATGGCTGGAATGGAATAAACGGGATAGTTTTCAACACACGGAAACCCTGTGTAAAATGAGCTTCACACCATTCCGTTAACGCCGTTCCAGCCAGTACTATGAGCCCGTCCACCCCAATGAAGGTACAATCAGCCAACTGTGCTCCCCAGTATATACTATAGGGTGAGAGAGATGGGAACAACCTTGACATGACTGTAGTGAAGCGAGAACATCAGACTACTCGGCATGCTACTTAACTGTGCGATAGGTAGAAAGTGAACGCAACCTCTTGCTTGAGACAGCACCATGAATCCCCAATGCAGCAGTTTCACGATGATACCTGTGCTGCCTAGATTAGATGGTTTGATTTCTGCTAATAGTGCTGTAATGCTGCAATTAAAGATCAAACACTGATTGATGAAACGTGTAGTGTTCACACGTCCTATGGTCGAGCTTGTTCTTGTTCCCTCTGTACGCCTCTGAAAGTCTTGACTAGCAGCATTATATTTATCCTGCGTGGGCATCGAGGCCCCACGTTTCCCTACTCTTGCCCTTTCTATTTCATATCCCCACCCCTGTCCTTTGATCTCTCATTTCCCTCTCCCTACGCTATTGGATTTGAATGGTAAGTATTTAAATGTGCTCTGTTTTAGATGTGTTCAAGGCTCTAAAGGCATTTGAACTAAGACATGAACAGAACAATTGAGTGGTTGTTGGAAATGGAAATCTTTACCTCTCTTTCTCACTCCTTTTTTTTCTCTCCCTCCCCTTCGTCGGATTGAAGAGGGGAGATGTGAAGGTCGCTGGCTGTTTCTTGTTTTGACATTCCTCCAGTTCTGAGCTTTCTCTTTCTCCAGTTCTGAGCCCCCCCCCCCCCCCCCCCCCCTCCCTGTGGCCCACAGCGCATTGAGAGCTGTGTGCTCCAAGCTCTAGCAGGCAGGCAGCAGATAACTCATGGACATGGGAAACACAGGTGAAGCATTGTTCAGCGGGGCTCCCAACTCCCCACTTTCCCCCCTCCCCATTCAACCCAGTGCAATGATAACATACAGTCCTCACTGTATGAATTTCAACAGAGAACAAAACATTTACATTTTGGCTCGATACTCAAGCAAATTGGATATTCATTTGGATCAAATTATGAATACTTACAGTGTATTAAAGTAGTTAAATGTATATGGCCCCAAATACTTTGCATGCTTGTGACTCAGATGCATTTGCAGTTGGTTTTGGCTATGCTTTGTGTCATGTCTCATACAATAGTAACGTTTTTTGTTAGTGAAGATAGAAGATGTTTCTGGTGGATGCTGCCATGATTAGGAATCATGAATGGATCACGAATAATGATGGGTGAGAGAGTTACAGAACCAGAAAGACCACACTTCTCCCAAAATGCCAACCTCCCTTGTCATTGGTGATGGTTGAAAGGTTAGCATCTTTGGTTGTAGCCTCTGTAACTTTCTTACTTGGTGTTTTTTCCTAATCATGGCACTATGGGAGTTTTCAGAAAGATCTTCTCTCCTCACATAGAAAGAAAGGACTCCAGACATCATCCACCATTCAGCTACTATTGGACAATACATGACCTAAAACATAGCCAAAACAAACTGCACCTGCATCCAACGAGTATGCAGAGTCGCACGCTTGATGCAGTCATTGTGTGCAAGAGATATGGGACCAAACACTAAACTTTAGAATACTATAGTACAATGTAGGTGAAAAACGTATTCCAAATACTTATGACTTCTTCAACTGGGGGAGCCGAGATACATAAAGTGAATGCTTTTGTGTCTAAATGGTATGAAACATAATGGTACATATGACATATACTGTATGAAAATACCCGGAAATGAAAGTTGACATTCTGTACTAAAAAAACATTTGATCTCAAATACAAAATGCCGGAGTACATTTCAATGTTAGCTTCACTGTCCAAATACATATGGTGAGGACTGTAGAAATGAAAGCGCTTCTTTCAGTGATGGGAACCCATAGATAAGGTGATGTGGCTGGGTCGTCTCCAGGGAACAGGGCGTTCTAAGACACTGATACTGGTTGAGTGGGAAGGAGGGAGGTCGACTGCCCCGGCTGGGTGGTGACACCATGAATACCATGTGTGTGTGTGTGTGTGTGTGTGTGTGTGTGTGTGTGTGTCTGCGTATATGCGCGTGTGTGCATGCACGTACAATACCAGTCAAAAGTTTGGACACACATACTCATTCAAGGGTTTTTCTTAATTTTTACACTCTTGGCATTCTCTCAACCAGCTTCATGATGTAGTCACCTGGAATGCTTTTCAATTAACACATGTGCCTTGTTAAAAGTTAATTTGTGGAATTTCTTTCCTTCTTAATCCGATTGAGCCAATCAGTTATGTTCTGACAAGGTAGGGATGGTATACAGAAGATAGCCCTATTTGGTAAAAGACCAAGTCCATATTATGGCAAGAACAGCTCAAATAAGCAAAGAGAAACAACTGTCCATCACTACTTTAAGACATGAAGGTCAGTCAATATGGAAAATATCAAGAACTTTGAAAGTTTCTTCAAGTACAGTCGCAAAAACCATCAAGCACACTATGATGAAACTGGCTCTCATGAGGACCGCCACAGAAAAGGATGACTCGGTTACCTCTGCTGCAGTGGATAAGTACATTAGAGTTAACGGCACCTCAGCCCAAATAAATGCTTTGCAGAGTTCAAGTAACAGACACATCTTAACATCAACTGTTCAGAGGAGACTGTGAATAAGGCCTTCATGGTCAAATTGCTGCAAAGAAACCACTGCTAAAGGACACCAATAAGAAGAGACTTGCTTGGGCCAAGAAACACGAGCAATGGACATTAGACCAGTGGAAATCTGTCGTTCGGTCTGATGAGTCCAAATCTGAGATTTTTGGTTCCAATCACCGCGTCTTTGCGAGACGCAGAGTAGGTGAACGGATGATCTCTGCATGTGTGGTTCCCACAGTGAAACATAGAGGAGGTGTGATGGTGCTTTGCTGGTGACACTGTCAGTGATTTATTTAGAATTCAAGGCACACTTAACCAACATGGCTACCACAGGATTCTGCAGCGATACGCCATCCCATCTGGTTTGCGCTTAGTGGGACTAACATTTTTTTTTCAACAGGACAATGACCCAACCCACCTCCAGACTGTGTAAGGGATGGAGTGCTGCATCAGATGACCTGGCCTCCACAAATCACCCGACTTCAACCAACTTGAGATGGTTTGGGATGAGTTGGACCGTAGAGTGAAGGAAAAGTAGCCAACAAGTGCTCAGCATATGTGGGAACTCATTCAAGACTATTGGAAAAGCATTCCAGGTGAAGCTGGTTGAGAGAATGCCAAGAGTGTGCAAAGCTGTCATCAAGGCAAAGGGTGGATAATTTAAAGAATATAAAACACATTTTGATTTGTTTAACACTTTTTTGGATACTACATGATTCCATATATGTTATTTCATAATTTTGATGTCTTCATTACTACTCTACAATGTAGAAAATAGTAAAAGTAAAGAAGAACCTTGTGTCCAAACTTTGACTGGTACTGTACTGGTACTGTGACATTTCAGGGCTATTTCACAAGAAACCGGTACACCGTTGCAGTTCAGTTCATCATTTTCCTTCCACTTTCTTCAGAGCTGCACAGACATGAGGAAAATGTCTCCAAAATGTATGTTTTTTCCGTGAATAGAATGTGCTTTTGGATTGAGTAAATCAGTCCCATATCCTTGAAAATACTTGCAACCAGTTGTGAACTTACATAACCAATCAAGGATAATCAAAGCACAGGTCAGGATGACCCAGCCCAGAGCAACCTCCCAAGGCCAGCCACAGTGTTATGTTCTCTTTTCATCTATCTCAATAGCCTAGTTTATACATGGCGCCATCATACGTCCTGTGTCTTGATATTAAAACATGTCTCTTATCCATCCACTGGGTCTGCATTGTCACCAGATTTCCTGGTTTCTCCCAGTAAGCAAATTATTTTGACAGATATTGATTTATTCTAAAGACACATATTGTTGCCATATGTCAGTAGAGCCGCCGGTCAATGATTCTGGAGGACTGGAGAATGATGGTTAAACTGTACAAATCTGTCTACACTTGTAAGATATCCAGACACAAGGGCGATGGTTCCACAGGCAACTCAATTCTGATATTTTGCACCAATTACTGGCATTAGAGCGGATCTGATTGTTAAAAAAATAAATATATATATTAGAATTGGGCTGCCTGTGTAAACACAGCCAATGCGTGCCTGATTACCTCTGGAGGAGGTCAGAGAGATCTGATCAAAGTCAGATCACAATGTGTCTTTTAATTGTCTACATCGGTCTAAAATGTGGGCACAATCAGAATGTGGACAAGATCAGGATAAAGGGTGCATGTTCGAATCAGTTATAAACAGGACTCATGTTCAGTCCTTCAATGTGTCCCCTGTCACTTTACCACCACCTGGAAGGCATCTGAAAACCTGTAAAAAAAATAAAAAAAAGTGTTACTTTGATTTCAGATACTTTCTCCCTTTCCAAGGTTGTTAATGAGCTGTCAGTCAAATAACCGGTTTGATCCACAGGCTACAGTGTCAGGGACGTGTGTGTTATTGCTCTACTAAAACCTGTAACTGGCTCTGTGGCGGCTGGCACGAAAACAAACAGGCACATTTGTGTCTCTCTGTTTAGTTGACCTTGAATCTCATATTCAATTTGGAAGAGAATGTTATTAGCCTTTTCCTTATGTGCTTTGCCACAGGGTTAATTTAGCAGGAGGAACTAACGAAGAGGAGACATTCACAGTGCTTTTTAGTAGCGCAGGAGGGAAGCTTGGTGAAAACATCTGATTAACTCTTTGGAGCACATGGTTTAAAAGTGACCTGGTAAAACTGTCACACTTTGATATTCAATTACTTTGAACAAATCTCCAATGTGGAAAATGTTTTTTTTTTTTTTTTTACCTTCTCAATTCATAAACAAAGGCTCTCTTTTACTTTGAGCCTGGTGACTTCCCGTTGTACTGTTGGTTTTTCAGAGTGCGTCACTCACATGTCCACAAATAACCCTGGCACACAGTTGTTGATAACAAACTCTGAACACTAAAAGAGCTAAAGGGGAGAAACAACCTTTTCTCCTTCCTTAGTTGTCTCCTTTTAAAATGTACTTTTTAACGAGGTAGTGCTCAGGTTGGCCAGATACCACACACAACCAACCGGGCAGGTTTATCCTCCAGACGTGACCTGAGCAGGGATTATCATTAAATCTGTTATTGTGTGTGAGACTGTGCGTGTGTGCGTGCATGCTCGGATCCCAGCTAACAATTCCAGGGAGAGAGAACGTTTTTGTAATGTCACCCGTAATGTTCCCCTAATGTTTTGGTCCTTTTTTTCAATTAGTTAGGGGGAACATTCTATCGTTGTTAGCAAAAGCATTTTGAGAACCTTTTTAGAAATGTTTTAGTGTTTAAAGTTAGATTAACTTTTCCTTAATGTCAAGCAGAACTTACCTAGAACGTGTTTACAGTATTCTCAGCATATACAATAACAATGTTCCCGACACTTCATGAGAATGTTGCAAGAACATTCCTGTGTCCAGTTTTCTAAAGATTAGAAGAATATTCCATCAACATTTCACCAAACACACACAGTACATGATTGCCATGTTCGAAGAATATACAATGTTAATATGCCAGAAAGGTTTCATGGGAACGTTGCAAGAGCATTTCTATGTATCAATTGTCAGGACGTCGCCTGATTATCCCAAAGAAACATTCTCTCTCCCCAAAAAGTGTTTCGTTACACCTTGTTGTCAAGCCCATCAAGGCACTGATTGGTGGACCACTAATCCATTCATAGCTCTGTTTGTTGGCAAGGTTAGGGATAATCAAACAAACAGTGATTAACATTATGTTCTCAACTTACATACGACACACATCATTATATTGTGCGTGTTCATTTATATAGCGATTATTAGTCAATGTGTCCTCACCTGGGATTTCAACTCACAACCTCTTGGTTAACAGCGTTCAGCTCTTTCTGCAGCTCCACTACATCTCTGTCAGTTAGCAGCTAGTTGGACTATTCTCTCATCATGGATATGACTTATTTCAACAATTCAAGGGCTTTCTGAATAGTTGTCTAATGTTGGTGGGGCATATTAACCTGTTTTAATAATACTCCTGAATCACTATGTATAGATAGGCCCTGTCCACAAACCAGCAATCCTCCTTCCTCGATCTAAAACAACTTTAAATGTCTTAAGTTCTGAGAACATGGTAACCATTATTCTGGGTAAGTCACTGGACACATTTTGGGCAATTCATTTTGTCATGGGAATAGTAAATGGATCGCTGTGAAGGCTACTGGCCTAGTTATAACAGAAAACTTTGAGCTCCTTCCCTCCCATCAAGCTCAACACGTTCCTCTTTTAGATGACCAAGGAGGTCAATCAATGCTGGGTTGAATGGACAGTGCAGCCCACACTGAGATTAATTGTTGGTAACACACAGCACATTCATATCTGGGTATGTTTGATGTGTATGTAGACTTGTGCTTTTTTTTGTCTGATGTAACAGTATTGACAGATCGTTACAATGGAGGTGGCTGTTTGGTGTCTCGTACTTCAGTGGCTGTGCAGTACAGTGGTCAGCTGTTCTGTACTATGCTGAGCTTGAGCTGAGTGGTCTAGCTTTAGAACGTCTCACGTAGGGCTGCTGGAGGTTCCAAGACTCAACACGTCTGTACTATGCTGTGCTGATCAGTGCTTGGTTAGTGCTAGGACACTCTTGTGTAATTTTAACCCTCAGACATGGCTGTAGACTCCCATGGCTTCCAACAACTGTTAAAAAGAGTCATGTTACAGTGGAAACGGTCTCAACTATGCATCTAATCTTTTTGATCTGAATGCCCTGTCTGTAGTTAACTGTCCTACTATACAACATTCTAAAACTGGCTAATTTTGAGTCGTCCTATCGGACCTTATGGGCTGTTGGATCTGAGCTGGGCTTAAAAAGGCAAAAATCCTCAAATCAGCACTCCTACTCTGAGAGACGTGATACATACGACCCCTGCTCTTTTCCTACCCATCATCCCCCTGGAGCTCACCCCACCCTTAGCCCATTTGCGGATGGAAATAGCTTGTCTGTGACACTTGGCTCCTGAGCGTCAGGGCAGCTTTAAATCAAATCAAAAATGTTTTTGTTCCATGCTTCGTAAAACAACAGGCTTAGACTAACAGTAAAATGCTTACTTACGGGCCCTTCCCAACAATGCAGAAAGAAAATGTTCCTAGGTTATCTAAAAATAATAACAAGAGGATTAAAAACACAATAAGTAACGATAACTTTTCTACATACACAGGGTACCAGAACAGAGTCGATGTGCAGGGGTACAACGTAATTGAGGTAGATACAGTGGGGCAAAAAAGTATTTAGTCAGCCACCAATTGTGCAAGTTCTCCCACTTAAAAAGATGAGAGAGGCCTGTAATTTTCATCACAGGTACACTTCAACTATGACAGACAGAATGAGGGAAAACAATCCAGAAAATCACATTGTAGGATTTTTAATTAATTTATTTGCAAATTATGGTGGAAAATAAGTATTTGGTCACCTACAAACAAGCAAGATTTCTGGCTCTCACAGACCTGTAACTTCTTCTTTAAGAGGCTCATCTGTCCTCCACTCGTTCCCTGTATTAATGGGACCTGTTTGAACTTGTAATCAGTATAAAAGACACCTGTCCACAACCTCAAACAGTCACACTCCAAACTCCACTATGGCCAAGACCAAAGAGCTGTCAAAGAACACCAGAAACAAAATTGTAGACCTGCACCAGGCTGGGAAGACTGAATCTGCAATAGGTAAGCAGCTTGGTTTGAAGAAATCAACTGTGGGAGCAATTATTAGGAAATGGAAGACATACAAGACCACTGATAATCTCCCTCGATCTGGGGCTCCATGCAAGATCTCACCCCGTGGGGTCAAAATTATCACAAGAACGGTGAGCAAAAATCCCAGAACCACACGGGGGGACCTAGTGAATGACCTGCAGAGAGCTGGGACCAAAGTAACAAAGCCTACCATCAGTAACACACTACGCCTCCAGGGACTCAAATCCTGCAGTGCCAGACGTGTCCCCCTGCTTAAGCCAGTACATGTCCAGGCCCGTCTGAAGTTTGCTAGAGAGCATTTGGATGATCCAGAAGAAGATTGGGAGAATATCATATGGTCAGATGAAACCAAAATAGAACTTTTTGGTAAAAACTCAACTCGTCGTGTTTGGAGGACAAAGAATGCTGAGTTGCATCCAAAGAACACCATACCTACTGTGAAGCATGGGAGTGGAAACATCATGCTTTGGGGCTGTTTTTCTGCAAAGGGACCAGGACGACTGATCCGTGTAAAGGAAAGAATGAATGGGGCCATGTATCGTGAGATTTTGAGTGAAAACCTCCTTCCATCAGCAAGGGCATTGAAGATGAAACGTGGCTGGGTCTTTCAGCATGACAATGATCCCAAACACACCGCCCGGGCAACGAAGGAGTGGCTTCGTAAGAAGCATTTCAAGGTCCTGGAGTGGCCTAGCCAGTCTCCAGATCTCAACCCCATAGAAAATCTTTGGAGGGAGTTGAAAGTCTGTGTTGCCCAGCAACAGCCCCAAAACATCACTGCTCTAGAGGAGATCTGCATGGAGGAATGGGCCAAAATACCAGCAACAGTGTGTGAAAACCTTGTGAAGACTTACAGAAAACGTTTGACCTCTGTCATTGCCAACAAAGGGTATATAACAAAGTATTGAGAAACTTTTGTTATTGACCAAATACTTATTTTCCACCATAATTTGCAAATTAATTAATTAAAAATCCTACAATGGGATTTTTTTCTCTCATTTTGTCTGTCATAGTTGAAGTGTACCTATGATGAAAATTACAGGCCTCTCTCATCTTTTTAAGTGGGAGAACTTGCACAATTGGTGGCTGACTAAATACTTTTTTGCCCCACTGTACATCATTTACATATACAGTAGGGTAGGGGTAAAGTGACCATCACACCTCCTCCATGCTTCACGGTGGGAACCACACATGCGGAGATCATCCGTTCACCTACTCTGCGTCTCACAAAGACATGGTGGTTGGAACCAAAAATAAAAAAAATGGACTCATCAGACCAAAGGACAGATTTCCACTGGTCTAATGTCCATTGCTCGTGTTTCTTGGCCCAAGCAAGTCTCTTCTTATTGGTGTCCTTTAGCAGTGGTTTCTTTGCAGCAATTTGACCATGAAGGCCTGATTCACAGTCTCCTCTGAACAGTTGATGTTAAGATGTGTCTGTTACTTGAACTCTGCAAAGCATTTATTTGGGCTGAGGTGCCGTTAACTCTAATGTACTTATCCACTGCAGCAGAGGTAACCGAGTCATCCTTTTCTGTGGCGGTCCTCATGAGAGCCAGTTTCATCATAGTGTGCTTGATGGTTTTTGCGACTGTACTTGAAGAAACTTTCAAAGTCCTTGAAATGTTCTGTATTGACTGACTTTCATGTCTTAAAGTAATGATGGACTGTCATTTCTCTTTGCTTATTTGAGCTGTTCTTGCCATAATATGCACTTGGTCTTTTAACAAATAGGGCTATCTTCTGTATACCACCCCTACCTTGTCACAACACAACTCATTGGCTCAAACGCATTAAGAAGGATAGAAATTTCACAAATGAACAAGGCACACCTGTTAATTGAAATGCATTTCAGGTGACTACCTCATTAATCTGGTTGAGGGAATGCCAAAAGTGTGCAAAGCTGTGATCAAGGCAAAGGGTGTCTGCTTTGAAGAATCTCAAATATAAAATATATTTTAATTTGTTTAACACTTTTTTGGTTACTACATGATACCATGTGTGTTATTTCATAGTTTTGCTATCGTTAATATTATTCTACAATGTAGAAAATAGTAAGAATAAAGAAAAACCCTGGAATGAGTAGGTGTGTCCAAACTTTTGACTTATTTTAGTTATATTTTACCTTATGATCGCTGGGGACAAAATGTGAAACCAGTCATATGGCAGCAAACTGAGACATATCAACATATCCCTTTCCCCACAGTGCAGGTTATGAAACGCTGGACTCATAACTTGGGGTGAAATTTTGAGACCCAGGCTGGTTATAGGCTTCTGTAGCCATGCGCAAATGACAAATGATAGCGCCGAACCTGTCAAGTTGATTCATGATTTCTAGAATGTTTTAATTATACGCCTAGACTTATCAGCATTTTGTACAATGTGTAATGTATTAGCCACTATCGGTAGGCAGTCAGTTTTACCTGCATACATGTATAAAAATCATTGACTTCTTAAAAATCACTGTGTGTTAGTTCCATTACATCGTTAGTTTACCATTCTTTCCTCTGTCACGTTCATGTTCCAGAGGACCACTAGCAATGTTGGATCATATCAGGCTAATGTATTACAAGTTGTGCAATAATTTGGTACATGTAGCCTATGTGACTGATTGTGGAACGCAAACCATACGTAGCAGTTTAAACCTGGAGCACGCTTCACAATGACTCAACGATTGCCATCACAGTTCCATTAATAGTGAGGATAATTAGGGTAGATTTATATCATTATTCAGGATGAATTAAACCACTATTTTTGATTTACCAATATATTTGTTGCGTAAAGGCTCTCCAAATGAGTTTTTGTGTTATTCAGAAATAGTTTAACCCTTAATAATATACAAGATCAGAGTATTTTTTTAACGATTAGTTAGTGCTTAAGGTGACAAATATGCATATTTGCATAGCTTTCTTAAATTGATCCCTAATATCCTGAACCGTTCTCTCCTTTTTGTGAGTCTGTCGAGAATTTGTTTATCAAAAAAATGGTACACCAAATTTAAAGGGATGGCTTTAGATAAATGTACTGAAAACTCTATTGAATGAAAACGCCACGAGAAAATCTGGTGGCCAGCAATTTGGTAGTGTTTTCAGCAGTTGAGTAAATTGTATTCAGTGTGCGCAAGGGAACCACATGCAAAGCCCATTGTGCACCTGCATAAGGAAAGTCTGAATACCTACTAAAAACTACTAAGAAGTGCATTGGAAAGGCGTACATTTCCTAAGTCTGAATCGGGCCCTATGCGAATTAGAGTGGGTCCAGGGTGTCTGGGATGATGGTGTTGATGTGAGCCATGACCAGCCTTTCAAAGCACTTCATGTCTACAGATATGATTGCTACGGGGCAACAGTCATTTAGACATGTTACATTGGCGTTCTTGGGCACATGTATTATGGTGGTCTGCTTAAAACATGTGGATATTACAGGCTGGGTCAGGGTGAGGCTGAAAATGTAATTGAAGACACTTGCCAGCTGGTCAGCTGCTCTGAGTACGCGTCCTGGTAATCCGTCTGGCCCAGCGGCCTGGTGAATGTTGACCTGCTTAAAGGTCTTACTCACGTCTTTACCCTGCGTTGAGATGATACCGTTTGCCATTACTAGCCTGTTCACTCAGACTGTTGTTGTTTGGCAGAGGGAAAATCCAAGCAGGACTAAAAGCTAAACAGTTCGCTCAGATGGGAACTGATTTCTCATTCTGGAGTGGAAATCCCTCCCGCCACATTTCTGCCAGCCCAGAATGTAAATAGACAGGAACTCCTGGGGTAGGGGTGAATGGTGAAGTGGAGAAAAGAGAGAGGACGGAGGGGTTTCAACACCAGAACAGAGTTGATCTATCAACATTCAGACATTATGCTGAGAACATTTAGTGTGGATGAGCCCATCCATTCACCAGATGAAAGCCCATTGGAGAATTGCCCAGTGACCACACAAGGAAACATCAGTGTGAAAGGTGCACTTGACTGTAGGCCTACTCTAATCCACACAAACACCCATCCACACAGCATGTCTGACTTTCACGCTCTCCACTCATTAACAGAAAACGGTATAATAAGACGGTATGGTAAGGAATACTTTTTTGGGGGGCTAAATATGAGCGGTAATTCAGTTACTCTCATAAACACAGTCTGGCTTTTTACAGCAGCCAGTGAGGTTTTACCGCACATTTACCCTGTGTGCCCCTGATTTTACACCTACTACTCTAACATCTACATCTTCCCTTGTCATCTAAATTAATAAATCACAGGGCTTTTATGCTGAGGGCCCAGATGAGCAGAGACAAGCCTCCTTTCCCCTCCCTGTGACCTAAATGCAGCTGCTTTCCCCCTCTCAGTAAAGGCCGCTGTGGGAACACATCAAAAACCAAGCCCTCTGCACTGTGAAGGCAATTGAAAATCCACATACAAATTAATAGCTAATTACACAGAGCGGAGGTGTAAACCTTATGAGGTACAGTGTTCCATCATTTACATATGATCAGTTTAGAAATGTTGTTTTGTGTTCTTTCTTCTCATCTCTCAATCTCTCAGCCCAGCTAACAATTCTAGGGAGAGAGAATGTATTTGTAATGCTACCCGTAATGTTCCCCTAATGTTTGAGTGTCCAGTTTTTACATTAATTAGGGGTACATTCTGTTTGTTAGAAAACTTTTTTAGCATGTTCTGGTGTTAAAGTTATGTTTTACATTAAAGGAATGTTATCTTATCTAGGACATTGTTTAAATGTTCTCAGAATACACAACATTGACGTTCCAGATGCGTTATATGGGACGATTCAAGAACATTCACGTGTCCAGTTTTCTGAGTGTAAGGAGAGTATTGCAACAATGTCACGTCAAACATACACAGAACATGGTTGCCATGTTCTCACAACATAATTTAAACTCAGCAAAAAAAGAAACGCCCTCTCGCTGTCAACTGCGTTGATTTTCAGCAAACTTAACATGTGTAAATATTTGTGTGAACATAACAAGATTCAACAACTAAGACATAAACTGAACAGGTTCCACAGACATGTGAAAATTGTTGCAATGGCCCTGGCCCTCCCCCTCCGATCCAACAGGTCCCAGACGTGCTCAATGGGATTGAGATCCGGGCTCTTCGCTGGCCATGGCAAAACACTGACTTTCCTGTCTTGCAGGAAATCACGCACAGAATGAGCAGTATGGCTGGTGGCATTGTCATGCTGGAGGGTCAGGTCAGGATGAGCCTGCAGCAAGGGTACCACATGATGGAGGAGGATGTATTCCCTGTAACGCACAGCGTTGAGATTGCCTGCAATGACAACAAGCTCAGTCCGATGATGCTGTGACACACTGACCCAGACCATGACGGCCCGACGATACACGCGAATCTGACCATCACCCCTGCTGAGACAAAACCGCGACTCGTCAGTGAAGAGCACTTTTTGGTCCAGTCCTGTCTGGTCCAGCGACGGTGGGTTTGTGCCCATAGGCGACGCTGTTGCTGGTGATGTCTGGTGAGGACCTGCCTTATAACAGGTCTACAAGCCCTCAGTCCAGCCTCTCTCAGCCTATTGCGGACAGTCTGAGTACTGATGGAGGAATTGTGCGTTCCTGGTGCAACTCGGGCAGTTGTTGTTGCCATCCTGTACCTGGTCTGCAGGTGTGATGTTCGGATGTACCGGTCCTGTGCAGGTGTTGTTACGTGGTCTGAGGGTGAGGATGAGCAGCTGTCCGTCCTGTCTCCCTGTAGCGCTGTCTTAGGCGTCTCACAGTACGGACATTGCAATTTATTGCCCTGGCCACATCTGCAGTCCTCATGCCTCCTTGCAGCATGCCTAAGGCACGTTCCCGCAGATGAGCAGGGACCCTGGGCATCTTTCTTTTTATGTTTTTCAGAGTCGGTAGAAAGGCCTCGTTAGTGTCCTAAGTTTTCATAACTGTGACCTTAATTGCCTACCGTCTGTAAGCTGTTAGTGTCTTAACGACCGTTCCGCAGGTGCATGTTCATTAATTGTTTATGGTTCATTGAACAAGCATGGAAAACAGTGTTAAAACCCTTTACTATGAAGATCTGTGAAGTTATTTTGATTTTTACGAATTATCTTTGAAAGACAGGGTCCTGTTTATTAGTGTTCTAGACACATTTCATGGGAACGTTGCATTTCTGTGTATCAGTTGTCAGGACATTGCCCAATGGTCCTAAATAAAAATCCCACCCCCCCCCCACCCCCCAAAAAAAGTTTCATTACACATCACACTTTGTTATCAGGACCTTGATGGACATGGTTAGTGAACCACTGATCCACTCACAACTCATTTTGTCCGTTGGCAAGGTTAGGGATATTCACACATCGTGCATTGAACAGTGTTTTCAACTTAAATATTTGACACACTTTGACATCCATGATTACATTGTACATGCTCAGTCATACAGTAATTATTACTTAACATGTCCTCCTCTTGGATTTGAACTTACAACCTTTTGGTTCAAAGATAATTCAGATCTTACTGCTACAATGTCTGTGTCAGTTAACAATTAAAATCTTTGATCATTGATTTGATTTACTTATTTCAACAATTGATGGGATAATGGATAATGGCGCTGGAGGAGATGGCTGCCGTTTTACGGTCCCCTAACCAATTGTGCTATTATGGTTATTTGTAACTTCTTTTGTAAATAATGTTTCTGCCACCGTTTCTTATGACTGAAAAGAGCTTCTAGATATCAGGACAGCGATTACTCACCGCGTACTGGAATATTTTTTTTTTTTACTCAATGAGTCGGACGCAAAGGATTTACTCCAGACACCCGACAAGGCCCTCATCCCCGTCATTCGCAGGAGAAAGAGACAGAGATATCGGGGAGGTAGGTCTGGGTGCCTTGCAAGGATCCGACGGCGAGTGGGTAATCTGCCTTTACCATCGGTCCTATTAGCCAACGTACAATCACTGGATAATAAAATAGACTAACTACGAGGACGTATATCCTACCAACGGGACATTAAAAACTGTAATATCTTATGTTTCACCGAGTCGTGGCTGAACGACGACATGAATAACATACAGCTGTTGGGTTCTACACTTTTTCGGCAGGATAGAACAGCGATTTATCATCAGGTGGAACGGAAAACCAGCAAGGTCCAGACCTTGTAGAGTAATAGTTTAATTCCCCTGCCCTAGAGATATCCCTTATTTGGACAGTGGGTGTTCATTGGTGCCCTGTGATCGAGAGCCGCTAAGCGAGTCACCCTACTCTTGCATTCTTAGCAGGCGTAAAAGTGTATCCATCTAGGTCGGCGCCGGAAAAAACAGGCGCAATAGATTATGGTCATTGTAGTTAATTACCACGTTCTTACGCTGAACTAGGTTAAATAGTTGCTTAACGAAAACTACAATTCCCTTCAGCCCAGCATCCCACATAGCTCTTGACATGATTTCTCTCATGAATGATTTGATCTCTCTCTAGAGAAAACAAAACAAAAAACAAAATGGAATTCAAGTAATTGAACCAAAGTCAGTCAATTAGTTGTTTAATAATAGAAGGGAAAAAAAACGAAATGTTGGTTAAATCGCTCAGCACTAAAAGTCTGGGAAATATTTCCATTATGGTCTCTATTTTTACATAAAATACATATACAATTACATAGATGCAGACACATTACAGAGATACAGGCAAAAAAAAAGGTTATACCATTCAATCATTAGCCAAGTGGTTTTAAGGTTGATATGGCTTTGTGTTGCTGTGGTACAGTAGTTTGTGCTACTCGACAGCACCTGTATATAACAATTTGTTTTTTACCAAATAGTCTTACGTTTAAAAACAGTGAATATTAGAGTATCTGGCACTGGTATAATGCTGGTGGACATCTCTAACAAATTAAAAATAGTTGGCAGGTACCTGGGGGTTGAGTCTGATAATTCTGTGGATTTAATAGTACTATTTTTTTCCACAGATGGCCTGCATAGCTGCTTAAGATTTGTACAAGCTTGTTTTGGCTGGTCTGTAGCTTACTCTTTACATGTTTGGGGCTGCTGGTGAACCATGATGTGCAGGCATAATCAAAAGTGACACTGGACTAGCGCACTTGCCAGTCTTTAGGGTGTCGTTGTCAACCCATTTTGCGGATGCTGGAGTTACATTTCGGACGAAGTAGCCTAATCAGATTAACACATTGTGACTGCTTGTGCTTATTATGCCCTACATCAAATGTAATACACATTTTAGAAGTTAAAATGACACAGTGTTTAGGCTATATTGAAGTCTTAGGTTCAAGGTGCGAGAGGAATAGCCGCTCGGATTGGAGAGGAGGCAGAGTGGCGCATGCAATAAGCTTTCCTGAGTAACTGGGCCTGCCCGGCCCACAACAGACAGCACATCGCAGTATTCAAAGTAAAAATACAGCCGGACTGGCCTGCTACTGTGCCTTTCTAGACCTTATAAACTGTCGAGAATAGACCCACAACTGATCCAAATAGAATGAAACATTGAAATCACAGGACTTTTTGGGCCGTTTTTCAAATTACCTTTTTCACTGCAGTTTACAGCCTAGACTAGAATTTTGAACTCACTTGAAAACAATGAAGCAATTATTCATTGCATTGTGGTGTTGTAGGCTAGGTCTGGGTCAGGATCATTGTATTGTCCCTGAACAAGATCAAGAGGGGAGCTTTCTGAGCTGCTTATGTCATGTCTTCACTGTTCTTTCATGCACAATGATGTATCTGGCCTCTCCACTGCCGATCAGTTAGCCCATTTCTATTCGTTCTTGTGTAGTCATATTGAAAATGTGTGCAGCTCTGAATGGTTTTATAATGTGGTATGATTGCTAGTTGATTGCTAGATTGCTGCTGCCTATTGCAGATCTGGACAAACAATCCACCTACTGTACCTCTATTGTCACTATGACTGGTGGATAGAGGGCCAGACAGACTGGTAGACTATATTGACCTGTGGTATAGTAAAAAGTTAGTGTGGGGAAAAGCGTAGTGCATAAGGGAAGTACCAAAACACCTTGATATAGGGAAGGCGCATGAAAGCAGATGAGGACATTTGTCTAGGACGGAAGAACGTGTATAGTAAAACCAGCAAAAGAGCAAACAGACCAGGGGGGGGGAAAGCACTACCTTCCCATGTCCCCAAAAATAAATAACACACAACCCTCCCCAAAGCAACACAAAAAAAAAAAGGTGAAACCTTTCATTGTTCATTTCTCAATCAACCTGCATGAGAAAGAGGTCGTTTAAGGTGATGATCTACGGGGAGTTAACGTCTCTGAGAACATCTCTCCCTCAAGGCTGTTTGCAGTGAACCCAACATGCAACAATTGACCGTCCTGCTCGCCTCTGGGGACATTGTTGTTGCAACATGAAAAAGCCGAGAGATTCATACGGCTGAATATCACTCAGACATGACTGAATTAAAAATACTTGTTGTACCATGTAGCCAGCTTTGTATTGAAAAGGAGCTTCGAGTCCAGTGCCGATGGTCACTGCTGTGATATGGGTGAAGCAGCGGTCTAGACTCTGGAGCATCAGTTGATAGAGGAATATATTCCAGACAAGGTTATTCATTGATCTGGCAGTGGGTTTGTATTAGAAGTCCTGTAAAAATGCCTTTCCCTCTTACAAGCATGCAAATGAGTAATGAAAAGAACAGAAATCTAACATTTGTATACAAAACATTTATAGAGCTATAATTTACTCAAACTTACACAAAGCATGACACACCAGGAGTGTGTCTACAGTCAGACAAGGTGTTGGTGGGTGGGTGCTGTGCGGGCTGGAAGCATGTACACACACGGCTGAGATGGCTCAGTGACCTGGACAGGGCCTCCTTGTGGAGGCAGGACAGGGTGTTCTCTTCCAGGTGAACAGGCACATGAAACACACGTGATGGGGCAGGCCCCAGCGAGGCCTTGGCAAGGGTCACTGGTTCCCTGTCACAGCCTCTTCACCTGCACCACTGACAAGGGGAACACTTGAAAGAGCATGTCCAGACACATCACACCATACTATTCCTGAAGGACCTATGCGCCCCCTAGTGAAGACATAGGGCAATAACGTCCCTTGGTCCAGTACTGCAATGACAAATTACTTTTGAAACACTACCAGCTCCTCTAAGTCAAAATAGAATACTGAGTATTCTGAGAGCAAGTGCTGGATGGAACCTTAGAACAAGACTACAGTTGAATACACTAATGACATATCAATAAACACAAGAAAGTATCAGTAAATGTGAGATGGTAAGATTGAGTGCAAAAACATTGGTTCATATTTTTTTGTGTGGACTGACCAACACACCCCTTATTCCTACTGGCCAGGCATAAAGCCACCAGCATCGATGGCTGTCCCCCCTGGGGTGGGAGAACTTATTTAGCCTCTGTCAGAGCCAGCAGACAGAAGGGAAATCACATAATCATCAGTGGTCTCCCTGGCTTTGCCTGCTCTTTAAAGCCTAATCAACGAGGATAATAATCACGATGAAAATAGTAATTGCTACTCTTCTGTTTATGTTGAATAATCACAACTCCAGTGAGAACTACTACAATACGCATCTGATTTACTGGCTGCCTCTGCAGCCTGATCAAACTGTTGAACACTTAACAGTGCTAAAATACAGGAAGAGCTCTGACTTCAGCTTGCTGACTCTCGCGATTCGGCCCCTTTTGCTGCAGGCACTACCTTCAATGTCCAAACCATTAGTGATTTCTGTAATACTAAAGTGGCGCTCGAGGGCAACCATTTCCATGCATTAATGTCCTTCTTCCACGGCAGTGAATCAAAGGCTTATCCTAATGGCTCTGTCTACCTTAGCATGCTGGACTAAACAACTCCGGTTAGGATCTGGAGGACAGCACAAAGAAACAAAATGAGAAAGAGCTCCCGTTCCACATGTACATTTTTAAAGCAGAACAATTTATTGTCAAGTACAAGAATATCAAACAAAGCAGAAAAAAATTCATCAGGTTCACAACATTGTTTTGCCGCAATCTGCATCACTTCACTTTTGTTAGGTACAGTACAGAGAATGACTTATCAAGCTTGGCGATTTTTCCACGTTAGCTTATATTTTAAGTTCTTGCTTTCTTTTGTAAATGTGGAACTGCTCTGCTGACACCAGAGCAGAGTAAAAGGCAATTGACAGGAGTGTTTGGGTGTCAGAGTTCTTAAAGTGCTTTTGCCCCTTTAATAGTGGTCAGTCAGTCCTTAAACAGGGCAATGGTTCCTAAGTCTTCTGTGGGCCAGGGGGAACTAGTCCACATAGGAAGAGGGTTGCCCTGTCTTACTGCCAGTCAAAAGAGCGCTTCACCAGCCGGTAGAAGTTACGATTGTGCTCCCGGAGGTAGGAGCGTAGCTGTTGCAGCACGGTACTGTTGACGGCCGGGTGGGGACGCCCTTTGGACTCATGCAGGCAGCGTTCTCGCCCCTCACTCCGGATGCAGTAGAACCCCTTGGTCTGGTTGAAGTAGAAGTTGGACGACATTATCCTGGAGGGCAGGTTGAGGAAACGCTCTACTTTCTGCAGCTCAGGAAGGGGGTCCCGGATCAAAGTGTCCCCATCAACAATGTGGATCTGCTCCAGAGGGAAGTGGCGTAGCCAGTTCCGCATATGCACGTCATAGAAGCTACGCTGGATGGCCTTGTAGCGGGTGTTGAGAGCTCCGCTGCGCACCAGCAGATTCTCAATGGCCTGCACTGGCTTGTGGTTCTCCAGGCGGTTGAAGTAGACCTGGGTGTAGTCCGAGATGACGCGTTCAGTTGGGTCCCGCAGGATCAGCAGCAGCTTGATGGAGGAGTTCATGGCACGGATGCGTTCTGGCGCCAAGGAAGAGGTGAAATAGCCTGGCGTCTTCTCCACTGTGATCTGGTGCGGGTAGGAATAGGGCATCAGCTCACGGTACCAGTCAAAGCCCTTGGCGTAGTTCTCATCCCAGTCGAAGAAGTGCACCTCTGTGGCGGCGGCAGCTACCTCAGGGTGGATATCTAGCATCTCCAGCAGGGCGCGTGTCCCCCCCTTGCGCACCCCAATGATGATGCTGTGGGGGGCATGTTTGCTAGTCCCCGGGGGTGGTGACAGAGTGACATTGGCAGTGAGTCCAGGGCCCAGATCCAGACTCTGAACAAACTCTGATGGGGCAGCATAGGTCTGGAGAACCAGGAGGAACACTGACAGCAACAAGCAGGCCATGGTGAGGGAGGTTGACGAGGAGAGAAAAATAGAGGAGGGGAGATGGTCAGAGAGACAGGAGAGCAGTGGATCAGGTTTAGCTGTGGATCAGAGCCATCTCTTTGTGATCAAAGCTCACACGAACGGAGCGGCTGTCTTCGTCTGCCATTGAGCACGAGGAGGAGAAATCACAGCCAGTCCAGAGCACATCTGTAGAGACAGAAGGGAAAAAAATGTACTTAGGTCTTCCCATTTGATTGTCATGAAAAGCTAGTATAACCCCAAGGCAATTTCTTTAACCTGACAAAGCTTTCCAGTAATTAATAGAAGTCTGTCTCAAGAATTTCCTCTCTTTTGGTTATTATTATTCATCTCACTCTGTTTCAAATGTTTTCCTTCCATCTCCCCCCTTTCCATATCAGGAGTCACTGGCATAATTTCACTGGCTGAAAAATATTTAGATCTCTCAGACACATTTTTTGGGATGAACTATGCAAGTGCCTGGCTCTGGGCCAAAACAGAGGCCACACTACTTCATTTTGTTTTACCAGGGGTCATAATCCTCACTCGAATCAATACACTTAACGTTCACCCGGGAACATTTCAATGAAGACAGCCGGGGGTTAAGCGTAAAGGACAAAGTGTGACTGTAGAAATAAGAGAAGCGTTAAGTTCTGGCTACTGTACCTTCTGATTTTCTATACATGTGAAGCAAGATCAAAGACAAGGCCAAGAGAACTAGGCCAGGGGGGACTAGGATTTAATAATACCGGATAGACTCTGAACAGCCATCACATTTAAATCCTCCTGACCTTAAGTCTTCCCAAATACTTTCACCGGGATAACAAACTAAGGGAGAGGTCGATTCCTCCATGCAAGTCAAAACAACTGCTCTGTTGCATAAACATCAAATACCACCGAAAGGTCATGGTAAGGCTCTAAACAAACTCCCAGAATCATTATCCGGCTGAAAATAGGCTTCACTGCTGAGAAAAAAAACAGCATAGGCTAGTCATGCTGGTGACCAGCCGCCGCCGTGTTATGGACCCTGGTAGTCTCTCGTGAACAGACTGCGTAAACATGAATGATACCATAGATCTGTCACGATACGTGATGCGTGAGATCCAGTACTATTAGTTAAAAGTGTTCGTTTTTTTCCGTCACTGGTTATTTGGACAAAAATAAATAAAATCACACTTTCGTAGGTGTTAGAATCTTTCGAATTCCGGAACAGGAGGGAACATTTTGCCCATAGACCTGCCCTTAACTAACAGAGAGAGAGGACGGAGCTCTTCCTTCCGGTTCAGATCCTCATTCTAGTTCTTCTCAACACGTATGGACCCAGAACTTAAATCATACTTTCGTTCTGTGTTAACCGAGATTAGGACATTGGTGACCAGCCGTCGCTGTGTTTTGGACACTGGTAACTAAGCTGTTCACAAGCATACTAGACATGCCGGTCACCAGCAAAACTAGCATCAATTCAGCTTGCAAAATTATGTTTTATTCCTATTGGGATCCAGTCAGAGTGGGGATATCCAAGAATCTGCATTCAGAATGACTGCCAGGGTTAGAAAGATTTATAAATGACAATACCTAAACCATCTAAAACAGGAACAACCATTTTAGCAATGGTTGCAATACGTCCAACTAACAGATTGGATTTGTTTAGAAAAATCGATATGTTAATCATGTTTGTGTAGCATAAGATTGAATTAATTCAATGTATACGCAAAAAAAAGTACATTTTCATACTTGAGTACAAGTAAGACACCTTAAAAGACTCAAGTAAAAATCACCCAGTAAAATACTACTTGAGTAAAAGTATTTGGTTTTAAATGTACGTAAAAGTATAAATCATTTAAAAATGTCTTATATTAAGCAAACCGGACGACACAATTTTCTTGTTTTTTTATTTACTGATAGCCAGGGTCAACACTCAGACATAATTTACAAATGAAGCATGTGTGTTTAGTGAGTCTGCCGGATCAGAGGTAGCAGGGATGACCAAGGATGTTCTCTTGATAAGTGCGTGAATTAGACAATTTTCCTGTCCGGCTAAGCATTCAAAATGTAACGAGCACTTTTGGGTGTCAGGGAAATTGTAAGAAGTTAAAAAAGCACATAATTTTCTTTAGGAATGTAGTGGAGTAAAAGTTAAAGTTCTCAAAAATATAAACAGTAAAGTACAGATACCCCCCCAAAAAATGACTTAAGTAGTACTTTAAAGTATTTTTTACTTAAGTACTTTACACCACTGGTAAAAATATACTGAAACAAACTATTCTAAAAAGCTAACGGCAATAGACCATGCTGGTAAATATGATAATGATTTACATTTAAGACATTTAGCAGGACACTCTTATCCAGAGCGACTTACAGGACCAATTAGAGTTAAGTGACTTGCTCAAAAGGCACAAGTCGGCTCGGGGATTCGAACCAGTGACCTTTCGGTTACTGGCTCAACACTTTTTACCACTAGGCTACCTGGGCATGGTTTTGCAGACCAGCTTGGTCACCAGCATCACCTGCTGTGGCTAGGTAGCTAAGGGCTTGGGCAATGTATAGAGTCGAGGCTAGATATGAGGTCTGGGACTAGGAGTAGGTATGGCTGCTGGGGCAGGGGCTAGGTATGGGGACTGGGGTTAGGGAATGCAGCCCTGGGGGCTGGACCTGCCCTGCAGCACTGTGGGTAGAGAAAAGGTGCTCTACTGTAAACGTCTGTGCAGGGAGCCACTTATGCGCTGTGACAGGCGAGCTTGCCCGTCAGTGTTTCAATGGTGGAGAGCTGCCAAGTCCAATGCTAACATAACAGCCAGGCAGCCAGACGCGCTTCCTGTCTTATCCAATTCCCCTCACTCCCTCTCAGCACACCGTCACCTGGAATGAGCCATTGTTTCACATCCCGCTGGGCCGCATTGCTTTATTCAAGACTTGATGCATATCTTCATGGCTTTCTTCGTCACACAGCTGCCCGGCACACAATCTCAGTATCTGGGAGAGCATTTAACTAAAACTATTGGACTGAATGCTGAGGGAGAGAGAAAGGGAGTACTGGAAGGTTACAGACAAGACACTGGCATCGATTTACAGTCCCGAACTAGGTAAGAGGTCACGTTGTAGTTGGCTGAGTAAAACAACTAAGATAAAATATACAGTGCCTTCGGGAAGTATTCAGACCCCTTGACTTTTTCCACATTGTTACATTACAGCCTTATTCTAAAATTGATTAAATAAAACAATTTCCTCAGCAATCTATTCACAATACCCCATAATGACAAAGAAAAAAACAGTTTTTTTAGAAACTTTTGCACAATAAAAAGAAAAATACCTTATTTACATAAGTATTCAGACTCTTTGCTATGAGACTCGAAATTGAGCTCAGGTGCATCATGTTTTCATTGATCATCCTTGAGATATTTCTACAACTTGATTGGACTCCACCTGTGGTAAATTCAATTGATTGGACAGGATTTGGAAAGGCACACCTGTCTATATAAGGTCCCACAGTTGACAGTGCATGTCAGAGAAAAAAAACAAGCCATGAGGTCGAAGGAAATGTCCATTGAGCTCCGAGAGGATTGTGTCGAGGCACAGATCTGGGGAAGGGTACCAAAAAATGTCTGCAGCATTGAAGGTTCCCAAGAACACAGTGGCCTCCATCATTATTAAATGGAAGAAGTTCGGAACCACCAACTTTCTTCCTCGAGCTGGCCGCCTGGCCAAACTGAGCAAACGGGGGAGAAGGACCTTGGTCAGGGAGGTGAACAAGAACCCGATGGTCACTGACAGAGCTCCAGAGTTCCTCTGTGGAGATGGGAGAACCTTCCAGAAGGCCAACCAGCTCTGCAGCACTCCACCAATCAGGCCTTTATGGTAGAGCGGCCAGACGGAAGCCACTCCTTAGTAAAAGGCACGACAACCCGCTTGGAGTTTGCCAAAAGGCACCTAAAAAACACTCAGAACATGAAACAAGATTCTCTGGTCTGATGAAACCAAGATTGAACTCTTTGACCTGAATGCCAAGCATCACGTCTGGAGGAAACCTGTCACCATCCCTACGGTGAAGCATCATGCTGTGGGGATGTTTTTCAGAGGCAGGGACTGGGAGACGAGTCAGCATCGAGGCAAAGATTAACGGAGCAAAGAACAGAGAGATCCTTGATGAAAACCTGCTTAGGACCTCAAACTTGTTAATTTTGATAAATTAGCTAATTCAGAAAAAAAGTTTTTGCCTTGTCATTATGTGTTATTGTGTGTAGATTACAATTTAATTCAAGGCTGTAACGTAACAAAATGTGGAAAAAGTCAAGGGGTCTGAATACTTTCCGAAGGCACTAACTCTTATGGCAAGTTAGTGTACTCGCCCTGAAAAAGAATCTGCTATAAACAGCTTCATGTTTTACATCCGCAATCGTTTAGCTACGCCTACCTATGACAAATGACCCAACTATCACACACACACGGCACGATTCACTGACCTGTGATCTCATTCTACAGTTTGTCAGTGGCTGCAGACACTGTGGCTTATCTTCTCATAGCATTGCCACTGAGAGCCTGAGCCAGCAAAGCTCATGGTTCTACCCTGCTATTCATCATCCTAGCAGGCACAGCGGGAGAAACAACAGGTTTTCTGCTTCACGGGAACCCAGCTCCCACTAATTACTCAAACCAGCCAGCCAGCTATATCTAAGGCAGGAGCCAGAACAAACCCTCATTCATATTCAGTGGGTTCCCCGTTCGGTAACATGTGGTGAGCAGCAGGTATTGTACTGCGGAGTTAGTTTTCTTAATGACACCTCAGAGATCTGTTCATCCAGAACAATTATTGATTCTATGGAGCTTGATTACCAAGCCCTTTGTGCAATCAAAACAGTATCATTTTTGTGCCTGGTTCAGTTGCAGGGTATTACTATTGATATGTAGGTATGCCCTCTTTCTCACACACACACACACACACACACACACACACACACACACACACACACACACACACACACACACACACACACACACACACACACACACACACACACACACACACACACACACACACACACACACACACACACACACACACACACACACACGGCTGCTGAGTGGCGGACGGCTCAGAATAATGGCTGGAATTGCGTGAATGGAATCCATGTGTTTGATGTGTTCGATACCATTCTATTTATTCTGTTCCAGCCATTATTATGAGCCCGTTCTCCCCAGTTAAGGTGCCACCGGGTGCCACCCAGTTAAGGTGCCACCGCGTGTGTGTAACACACTGCACTTAGTGATGAGAAGTTAGTCTATTTACTGTGATACTTTTGACTCGTTCAGTCAACAACACCAAAAAAATACATATTTTGCTTAATTTCGTTAATTTGAGTCGGTAACGCCCAGAGCATGCAGGACCCTCTACCGGTGAACGATGAACTGAAAACTAGAAAGAAACGTGATTCTCTCGATCACATGCCGTTCACCATAAGGGGCTTATTGGAGCTGTCGTTTGTGACTGAGACGTGTACAAGTGTGCTTAAAAACAATGTACATTTATTGATTGCTAGGCAAATATTATTATTTTTTTGTACATTTCAAACAAGGTGTAGTTGTGGCCGCAACTGGACTAGATTGTGAACGACTAGGCGGAATTAATTGCTTGATTGCCGTGAGGATGAGGAGCACAACATTATTTGCGAACTGCAGCACCCCAAACAATTAGTTTTTGAGTTCGAGTTTGTTGAGCAGAAGCTGTGTATGTTTTGGCTCCACAAAGTGTCCATCATAACATTAAATTAATTGCACCATGCGATCAATTATCAGCTCTAAACATGTATTTTTCTTCTCTATGCTGCCTGCAGCCTCATCTATTTCGCCTGTGCGCATATACAACCGTTCTTTGTCAGAGCACGTGTCCGGAGTCACCGGAGGAGCGCATATTAATAACACTGCTGTAGAATTCATTGAGGCCAGCAGGTCCAACTAAAGACTAAAATGAACGAGCCATTCAGAAAAACGAATCATGACACTTACTGAACTGTGCTAGACTACACTGTACTGTACAGACGGGCCCTTTCTGTGGGCCACTGGGTCGTACTGTGCCGGATGGCCCTCGGCCAGGCTCCAGGGGCTTTTTACCGCGGTGAAGAATAGCCTAGCGGACCGGACGCCAGCGGAGTGTGGCGATAGATTATGTTGGGAGGTGGGACTCAAGCCCCCAATCAAAACGCACCACCGCTCTTCTTGCTGACGAGATGGTATGATCAAAACCAACTGCAGCTCGCACACACAGTGAGGTCAGGGCATGGAGCCATCCTCCCATCTTTCTTACGCTCTCCCCATCTCATTCATTCTGCCGTCACTGTCGTCTGCATAGCGAGTTGTTACAAGACCTTTAAACCCAGTGCCGATTCATCTACAGTACAAGCAGAAAGACTAATTGTCAGCTTTCTCCATTTCAAACACCCTCTCTTTTTCTCCCTCTTAGATGCCTGATTACAACTTCAAAAACACACACACACACACACACACACAAACGATGCCTTCATCGCGAAAGAACTGGAGTCCTTGACCCTAGCCTGGTTTACAGTTTGTCTATAGACATGTCTAAACAATTAGAATGTCTATTTAGGCCCACGTGGAAGGGATGGTATGGGGAGGGTGGTGGCTGGGTGGAGACATGTTGGATGGTTGGAGAAGGGGATGGGAGGTTGGAGGCTCACTTCTTTGTTAATGTTCCTTGACATGCTAGGAAAGAACAATAAATATCTTCTCTCTATTACACAGGCACACCAACACACTAGGTTAAAACTTAGTAAGACACAAATTCTTAATTACAATGACGGCCTAGGAACAGGCCAACATAGTTGATTAATAGTTAGTTAAAAACATGCGGACTAATGTGATATTTACTGTAAATATTGCTGCTCAGCCAGAATGTAGAGTTGCCAAGCCATGGCCAAAGGTAAGGTAAATTAAGAAGTAGAGTCCACAGACTTTTCTCAACTCCCACCAGTCTGAATAAGCCCTAAGCAACAGTATGAGGTATAAGGACGGCAGGTAGCCAAGTGGTTAGAGCATTGGACTAGCAACCAAAAGGTTGTAAGATCAAATCCCTGAGCTGACAAGGTAAAAATCTGTCGTTCTGCCCCTGAACAAGGCAGTTAACCCACTGTTCCTAGGGTGTCATTGAAAACAAGAATTTCTTCTTAACTGACTTGCCTAGTTAAAAAAAAAGGAAACCGTGCAAACAGACCTGAAAGAAAGACTGGGTTGTGTTCATTAAGACATTGTAGCAAAACTTTTGTTTGCGCAACAGAAAACAAAAGTGACATTTTCTTATGTCCATGTACTCCTTCCTTCCTTGTTTGTTTTCTTCCGCTTGGTTCCTAATAAACTCTGGACTCTTGGGTTGTTGTGGTTTACTGGATATTGCTACACTGATGTTTCAGAATACAGGAAAAAAAAACATATTTACACAGAACTCTATGGAGAGAGTGTTAACATGACACATTCATTTCAATGTATGAAAAAGACATATATATATATATATATATATATACACTGCTCAAAAAAATAAAGGGAACACTTAAACAACACAATGTAACTCCAAGTCAATCACACTTCTGTGAAATCAAACTGTCCACTTAGGAAGCAACACTGATTGACAATAGATTTCACATGCTGTTGTGCAAATGGAATAGACAAAAGGTGGAAATTATAGGCAATTAGCAAGACACCTCCAATAAAGGAGTGATTCTGCAGGTGGTGACCACAGACCACTTCTCAGTTCCTATGCTTCCTGGCTAATGTTTTGGTCACTTTTGAATGCTGGCGGTGCTCTCACTCTAGTGGTAACATGAGACGGAGTCTACAACCCACACAAGTGGCTCAGGTAGTGCAGCTCATCCAGGATGGCACATCAATGCGAGCTGTGGCAAGAAGGTTTGCTGTGTCTGTCAGCGTAGTGTCCAGAGCATGGAGGCGCTACCAGGAGACAGGCCAGTACATCAGGAGACGTGGAGGAGGCCGTAGGAGGGCAACAACCCAGCAGCAGGACCGCTACCTCCGCCTTTGTGCAAGGAGTAGCACTGCCAGAGCCCTGCAAAATGACCTCCAGCAGGCCACAAATGTGCATGTGTCAGCATATGGTCTCACAAGGGCTCTGAGGATCTCATCTCGGTACCTAATGGCAGTCAGGCTACCTCTGGCGAGCACATGGAGGGCTGTGCGGCCCCACAAAGAAATGCCACCCCACACCATGACTGACCCACCGCCAAACCGGTCATGTTGGAGGATGTTGCAGGCAGCAGAACGTTCTCCACGGCGTCTCCAGACTCTGTCACGTCTGTCACATGTGCCCATGTCCTCAGTGTGAACCTGTATTTCATCTGTGAAGAGCACAGGGCGCCAGTGGCGAATTTGCCAATATTGGTGTTCTCTGGCAAATGCCAAACGTCCTGCACAGTGTTGAGCTGTAAGCACAACCCCCACCTGTGGACATCGGGCCCTCATACCACCCTCGTGGAGTCTGTTTCTGACCGTTTGAGTAGACACATGCACATTTGTGGCCTGCTGGAGGTCATTTTGCAGGGCTCTGGCAGTGCTACTCTTTGCACAAAGGCGGAGGTAGCGGTCCTGCTGCTGGGTTGTTGCCCTCCTACGGCCTCCTCCACGTCTCCTGATGTACTGGCCTGTCTCCTGGTAGCGCCTCCATGCTCTGGACACTACGCTGACAGACACAGCAAACCTTCTTGCCACAGCTCGCATTGATGTGCCATCCTGGATGAGCTGCACTACCTGAGCCACTTGTGTGGGTTGTAGACTCCGTCTCATGTTACCACTAGAGTGAGAGCACCGCCAGCATTCAAAAGTGACCAAAACATCAGCCAGGAAGCATAGGAACTGAGAAGTGGTCTGTGGTCACCACCTGCAGAATCACTCCTTTATTGGGGGTGTCTTGCTAATTGCCTATAATTTCCACCTTTTGTCTATTCCATTTGCACAACAGCATGTGCAATTTATTGTCAATCAGTGTTGCTTCCTAAGTGGACAGTTTGATTTCACAGAAGTGTGATTGACTTGGAGTTACATTGTGTTGTTTAAGTGTTCCCTTTATTTTTTTGAGCAGTGTATATATTTTAAATCATTAAGCGCCAGAGAAAGAGTACAGTACACAAGCTATTCAATAGCCCAGGTTCTTACAACATTCCTTGTAGACACTCTTTGCAAGCAGCGGACATGCGAAGGTCACACAAGAAGGGACTTGAGAGAGGGCGGGAGGGGGGTTGGTAGGAGACTTGCTCTCTCATCAAATTTGCGTTGGACTAATGTAAATGTACCTACAGCGCCCCCTGGTGGCCAAAAAGTAAACATTTGGCCATTTCTACCCACTTAGCAGCTAAACGGTTTGTCAAATCAAAGTGTATTAATCGCATACACAGTTTATCAGCTGTTACAGCGGGTGCAGCGAAATGTTTATGTCACTAGCTTCTGACAATGCAGTAAAATGTCAAACAAGTACACAAATAATTCAATTGTAAAATAAATACAAAAGAAACAAGAAATCAAGAACGGCGGGACGAATCCAATTAACAATCCAAATAGCACTGTAGCAGCAATCAAAATGCAATCTATACATATGTACACAGGGGAAATTTGCACAAGATATAGTAAAACCAATATGTACAGCAGTAGATATATTAGAGTGAGTTACAGTATGTCAAGAATCCAGTATAAAAATAAATATGCGGTGTGTATAAACTAACTAAAATACAATGTACAATAGTAGAAGTATTAGAATGAGCTATGTCAGAGATACAGTATTTAAATGGCTACACGAACCAAGTTCACCTTGCAACTTTATTGACCTTTTATTTCAATATTTGAACTCTATGTACACCCTACATACTCACTGTCACTCCAACGCAAATCTACCTCCATTTCTCCATTATCCCTGCACATATGGTATTGAAATTAAAATATTTCCTGTATATAGTAAGCTTACTTACCTCCTTTGTGTATTTCATATATATTTCTAGTAATACATTGTTATTAATTATTGCATTTGGGGGGTTTTAGTTAGCAATAAAGGCATTTAACAGTACTTGTGCATGTGACAAAACTTGAACTTAAATACAGTGTCCAGTGGCTCAATGTCTCTATAACATGTGTGCGTGTGAGTGTGAGTGAGTATGATAGCTTGCGTGTGTGTTTTGTATGAGTGAGTGTGCATCACCTGGTAGACGACTGGTGAGGGCCGTTCAACAGTCTGATGGCCTGTTAATATCACTAGGCCCTGGACTTAGTGATGAGCTTGGAGGGCACTATGGCGTTAAAAGCTGAGCTGCAGTCGATTAACAGCAGTCTCGTACAGGTGTTCCTATTGTCCAGGTGAGATAGGATGGTGTGCAGTGCGTCGGGTATGTTCCTTGACTAGCCTTTCAAAGCACTTCATGATGACAGAGTGCTACAGGGCGATTGTCATTTAGTTCAGTTACCTTAGCTTGATTAGGTACAGGAACAATGGTGGCCATCTTGAAGTAAGTGGGGAAGACAGCCTGGGAAAGAGAGAGGTTGAGAATGTCCGTAAACACTCCAGCCAGCTGGTCTGCGCATTCTCCGAGAACGCGGCTTGGGATGCCTTCTGGGCCGGCAGCCTTGCGAGGGTTCACACGCTTGAAGGTCCTACTCACGTCGGCAACAGAGAACGGGAGCCCACAGTACTCGTCAGCAGCGGGGCCCATGTCGGCGGCTCAGTGTTGTTTTCCTCGAAGTCTGTGTCCACGATGTGGCTGGTTTTCCCTTATAATCCGTGATTGTCTGAAGTCCCTGCCACATGCATATTGTGTCTGAGACATAGTAGAATGTATTTGTGAAATTTCGGGAGAATTTCTTACATTTCCTTTGTTAAAGTACCTGGCTACAATGAATGTGGCCTCAGGATTTTCGGTGTTTGATTTTTTCAAAGTCCAGTGTAATTCCTTGAGTGCCAGCATAGTGTCGGCTTGTGGGGGAGGGGGGGTATTCCAGGTCAGGGGAACAGAAACTCTTAAGGGTTTGTACATTTCTACAATCAAACCATGGGTTGTTTATCATGAAACATACTCAACCGCTTTAAGTTTGATCAAGAACCTCCACTGTCAACAAAGTCTCTGTAAGGCAGAGTAAGTCACAGTCTCTCGTATCGCTCTGGTAGGAGGTCCACGCTCTGAGCTCGCAGTTTTATTGTCCAGAGACTGTACATTAGCAAGTAGTAGAAAGCGAAGGGTGGTTTGCCCTTTCCTTAAAAATCGGACAAAGGCTCCCCTGATGAATGGAACTGTGGCTCCCGAGTAGCGCAGCGGTCTAAGGCACTGCATCTCAGTGCTAGAGGCTTCACTACAGACCCTGGTTCGATTCCAGGCTGTATCACAACTGGCCGTGATTGGGAGTCACACAGGGCGGCGCAGAAATGGCCCAGCGTCATCTGGGTTAGGCAGTCATTGTAAATAAGAATTTGTTCTTAACTGACTTGTCTAGTTAAATCAAAGGTTAACTAAAAACTGCTTCGGCTAGTCCAGACAAAGGATCCAGCTCTGTAAAGTGGTGATTAATCTTCGATCTGATGTCCAGAAGTGCTTGTCTGTCATATTAATTATACTAGAAACTTTCTGATCAAATAATATAAAAAAGAACACAAAATAAACAGACTGACTGCAAAGTTCCCTGGGAGCTAGCAACAGGGCGACCATTGTCGGCACCATCTTGACATTGAACTTGTCACTCGACATCGTGTGAAACCTGGCTTGCCAGACTAGTAGTAGTTCAGAGTAGCCCAATAATTGATGCACGCTTTGCTTCAACTCAAACCCACAAAACACTCCATCAACAAAACGTGATCCCAGTCTTCAAACAACCAGCGTCCCAAGATGTCCTTCTCTCGATGAAGATGGTACCACACACACACAGAAATATAATATTTTCATTCTATTTATAAAAAGGCACCACTTACGACATACTTCCCACATCTCCACTCCATATGCTGATTTTTGAATGACAATAAGCAGGGCGAAGGAAGAAAATCTCTCTGTTTTGGCTGAAATTGGGGAGCTGTCGGCAGCACTAGCTGGGTGAAAAGCGAGGAGCGCCAGCTATTAGGCTATTTCTGTAGCGCGTGAGTAAGGCGGCGACCTAATCCGCACCCACATGTCAGCCGAGGCATTCATTATGTGCTGCTGGTAAACTGCAATTAACTGGTACAGACACACATGCCCTCAGCGCAGACACTAATTGTGGTGTTTTAACTCTAATCTTGTGTTCTCTCTGGTTAAGTCTATGGTGGAGTGGAGCTCTTTCGTTCATTTAACTGCAGTCGGCTTGACTGTTGCGAACAGCATCTCCCAATTAGACACCCGTCTGCCCACCGCCATCTGTAGCTAGCAACGTTTATGGCTGGAACTCCGTGTGTGTTTGTATGTGTGTGTACATGCATGTGCGCGCCTGTAACAGAGTGCTCCCTGTGGACCATGATACAGCCAAATGTCAGAATGCAAATGGGGATAGCCTACAACACTTTAATACGTACAGTATTTCCAATGAGTTTGCCACTAGCAAGTACTGACCATTTGTGTATTTGTGAAATGACTAGATACCCTGGCAGCAGTGGTGTAAAGTACTTAAATAGTACCTAAAAGTATTTTTTTTACAGAAGTTGTTTTTTGGGGAGTGTATATTTTACATTCCTAAAGAAAATGTACTTTTTATTCCATACATTTTTCTTGACTCCCAAAAGTGCTTGTTACATTTTGAATGCTAAGCAGGACTGGAAAAATTTCCAATTCACACACTTATTGAGAGAACATCCCTGTTCATCTCTAGTGCCTCTGATCTGGCAGACTCACTAAACACAAATGCTTTGTTTGTAAATTACGTCTGAGTGTTGGTGTGCCCCTGGCTATCTGTACATTTAAAAAAAAAAATCTAAATTGTGCCGTCTGGTTTGCTTAATGTAAGGAATTTTTTATTATTTATACTTTTACTTTTGATACTTAAGTATATTTGAGCAATTGCATTTACTTTTTATACTTAAGTATATTTACAATCAAATGCTTTTAGACTTTTACTTAAGTAATATTTTACTGGGTGACTGACGTGAGTAATTTTCTATTTAAAAAAGGTATTTTTACTTTTACTCAAGTATGACAATTGGGTACTTTTTCCTTCACTGACTGGCAGCCAATAAACATCCCTCACACTGAAACAATGGAGAACAATAAGCTTAAAACAGACATGGAAATGGATGACCGGTCTACCCAGAGCCATATATTTATCTTCCATGGCTCTGGGTCGTACCCATCTTCAGCTTGATTTGAATATATGCATGCTTTACCATATAAAGTATTCACACCGTTTTACTTTTTCCACATTTTGCTGTGTTACAAAGTGGGATTTGTCATTATTTGTCAAAGATCTACACAAAATACTCGAATGTCAAAGTGGAAGGCAAATTCTAACATTTGTAAAAACAAATATATCCCCCCCCCCAAAAAATATATATACTATTATCTTGATTATAGAAGTATTCAACCCCGAGTGAATAAATATTATAATCACCTTTGGCCGCGATTACAGATGTGAGTCTTTCTGGGTAAGTCTAAGTGCTTTCCACACCTGGACTGTGCAACACTTGCCCATTATTCTTTCAAAAATTCTGTCAAATTGGTTGTTGACCATTGCTTTTCAAGCAGATTTAAGTCAAAAGTGTAACTCGGCCACTCAGGGACATTCACAGTCTTCTTGGTAAGCGACTCCAGCGTACCATAGTTTTGGCCTTGCGTTTTAGCATATTGTTCGGCTGAATGGCAAATTCAGACATCTCCCAGTGTCTGGTGAAAGCAGATGTTGCCTGTTTTTAGCTCCATGCCGTGTCTTTTTTTGACCTGAAAAATTCCCCAGTCCTTAACTACAAGCATACCCTTAACATGATACAGCCACCACTATGCTAGAAAATATGGAGAGTGGTACTCCGTCATGTGTTGTTGGATTGTGCGAGTAATTGAAAAACCTCCCTGGTGTTTGTGGTTGAATTTCACTGCTCGACTCAGGGACCTCACAGAGAATCGTATGTGTGGGGTACAGAGATGTGGTAGTCATTCAAAAATCATGTCAGAAACACGTATTGTGCACAGAGTGCACACAGTCCATGCGACTTATTATGGGACTTGTTAAGCACATTTTTACTCCTGAACTCATTTGGGATTGAATATATATACATATTGACTGAAGACATTTCAGCGTTTCATTTTGAATACAATGTGTAAGCATTTGTAAAAACTAAATTCCACTTTGACATTATGGGGTATTGAGTGAGACAATCTCAATTTAATCCATTTTAAAATTCAGGCCGTAACAAACAACATTCAGAAACATTCAGGGGGTGTTAGTGACTACTTTCTGAAGACACTGCACATACACCCAGAGTTGCTTTGACATTTGTCAATGTCTGACGATTTACTTTGGGCATCAACTGACATCGATTCCCGAGAGGCATTCTGGCAGACAAAACAGGCCGACTTACTTATCGCCCCTGAATGAACGGAGACCGCTCATCAAAACCTACACTGACTCGCTCAGGGAAGCAGTCTACAGTCGGTCAGATAGGAACACTGGGAAAGGCTCCGATCAGAGAGTGGCCCGATGAGATTCATGCTATCTGCCAGTACTGACAAAACAGCTAAGTAAGACAGAGACGCAAGCATGCACACAGAGACAAAGTCAGTGACAAGCATGTGAACACAAACGCATGATCTCATCGCGCATCTTGAAGTCGTTGCAACGAGTCTGATCTCTGTTTTGAGGTTCTCTCGTAAAGTAATTGGTCAATAGTTCTTCTAAAAGGGAACACAAATCCGAGTCGGAGACATCCACGCTCTCTCCCTACTTAATTCAAACAAATTCACTTCTGCTTTCTCTTTTCCCTGTTCATTCTCTAGAAGGCTGAGCCAGGCTTTCTCTCCAGACTCTCCAGGCCTCCCACAAGCTGCAGTACACACATCCATTATGGATTAATTACTTCTTCAAATAAAAATGCAGGGCATCTTGTGATAAACTGCAGGGATACTTTTCATCGTTGATGAGGCCTATCTGATGAATAGTTTAACGAGGGAACTATAGCAGGGCCTGTTTAGTGCTGACAAAGTTTTCACAGCAGCGGGGGAAAAAAGCAGAAAAGAGTAAGACCGATCGGAGATTCACATGGTCACTTAGCGAATGCGTTTCGTTTATCGTCCGCCCGTTTGTTTATCCTCCATCCAACCCACTCTGTTCACAATCTGCGCAGAGCAGGAGCATGTGCATCATCTAGGATCAGTTTAGCCTTTTATATCATATTGTACACTGAGTGTACAAAACTGCTCTTTCCATGACAACCTGCCCAGGTGAATCCAGCTGAAAGCTACGATCCCTTATTGATGTCACCTGTTGAATCCACATCAAATGGGGGAGACAGGTTAAAGAAAGAATTTTAAGCCTTGGAGACACGGGTTGTGTATGTGTGCCATTCAGAGGACGAATGAGCAAGACAAAAAAAATGTACGTGGATTTGAACAGGGTATGGTAGCAGGTGCCAGGCTTTGAGTGTCAAGAACTACAACGGTTCTGTTGTTTTTTCACAACCAACAGTTTCTCATGTGTATCAAGAATGGTCCAACCACCCAAAGGACATCCAGCCAACTTGACAACTGTGGGGAGCATTGGAGTCAACATGGGCCAGCACTCCTGTTCCGATGGACTAAAGGGGTGCAACTCAATATTAGGAAGGTGTTCCTAATGTGTGTACACAGTGTATACGACTATATGGACAGGTGGGAACCTGATCCTAGATAAGCATTCCTACTGTGAGATGCTTTGTGGATAAGGGCCCAGTTACCCCGTCCATATAACCTTATTCGTTATGAACTAAATGAAAAACGTATCCTAAATCTTTACTCCTACTTTGAGAAGCTTTATGAATACAGGCCCGGAACTCTCAAACTCTATGGATGTCCTGGCGTTGCTTCTTCCTCAACACAGCTTGCATGTACCCTCCAGAGATGTAGGCCTACCAAATCCTACAGAGGGGTAACCAGTAACTGCAGACTTCACTTCTGATCTTCTACAAATCTACAGCTGGTATATGTCATGTTCTCCACATATTGGAATCTGTTCCCTGTTCTGGCACAATAGTATCCTATTGGAAGGCGCACAGTCTGGTCCCGCCAGCATTTTCGTCAAGACAAATATGTACTTATCAGGCACGGCAGACAAGACATTTCTTGGGTTTTGAGCTGGCCCTTCTGTGATCCAACGTTGAGTGCCAAGCACTGGAGCGCTTCGAATGCTGATGCAGCTGGGAACTCATTCTAATAATAATCCATTGGATCCAAAGCATTTCCCAGATTCCCAGAGTGTTGGGTATCTACTGCAGTGTGTGCTATCTGTAAACCATTCTGGCTGAGACTGAGATATGCAGATCATAAGTGGTATGGATCGGTATTGACAGACCTGGAAGCACATTTGCACACAGTGCGTGACCTTGGTCTCACACAAAAAAACAATGCTCACGTGAGACGATCCCAGTGTTGAGTTCTCAGATAACCAGAAGTCGTTGCACTACATGCACGCTGCCTATTGATTGTAACCTAAAAAAAAAATAATAATCACACGGCTCTGATGATGTAGGTCAAGATGGCGGAGGGGGAAAAAGAAACATGAATCAGCACAACATGCTTTCATGTTCGCTGTCATGCTTTGAATGCGTAGGCATGGTCGTCTGTCTGAGCATAACGTATGCGGTTTTCTTCAGCCGCCATCTGAGCACACTTTGTATCCCTTTGGATACAAACGAAACTGTCCCCGTGCTAAACTTCCAGCGGCATCCTTGTAATTTCCCACTATTAAGCGGAATAGATTGGAGGGGACATGTTTATCTATAATGATCAGCTCGAGCTCCATTTCCCTGCATCCCAGCTCTGGCTCTGAAGCAGAGGAGAGGTGCAGAGAGCTGATTGGGCCGACGCAAACAGCATCCGAGCTTCACCTGGTAGTCGTGTTAGCAAGCTAGGCTCCGCCATTAGATTATTACCAGCATGCCCTTCCCCGATGATGCTGTACCCCCAGTTCCCATCTCTGTCTGCCAGCCATTTTAAGGCAGATTTTGGGAGTGTGAAAAACAATCTAGCACTTCACTTAGAGGGTGTCGATGTTATCAGTTTAAAAAAAGGGTGAATGTGTGAAAATACACGGTAATTATTTCTGACTCAAAGTACATTTAATACCCAAGAGGGAAATAGCTAGTGATTCTGTTTGTATAGATTTTACTGTCTGACAGAATGAGGTTATGACTGTGTAGTCAGGAATTGTTTTTTGAGGGTTCTCTTTTACAATATCAGTGTTGTAGCTCTGGCCTAATAGACAACCACCAAGTCCATGTCAGTCATCCAAGCCCCAAAACTCTCACGTTCCTCTGTATGCTATTTGACCAACCCAAAGACATATATTTCCAAACATACACAAGCATTTTGTTTCAGAGCAGTCCGAAAGTCATCATCTGTAAAGTTGACCATAAAGTACATGTCGAGACAAAAGTTTTCCCCGGAGTCAAACTTTAAAATCAGGTCACAAGTCTTTTCTGACACGCCTTATCATAACTGTAACGACTTATCGTCCTAACCTTTCTCCAACACTTTCATCCGTGGCCTCTTGTTCTGCGCTCCCTATGAATAAGTCATCAGGGCCTTTGGCTTATTGCTCATCGTTCCACCGCCTCCGTGGCCCTGTAAACCAACTGAAGTGTTTATGGGAGATAAGAGGCGGTGGAGGTTGCACGCCCAATAACGCCTTTTATCATCCTACGTTCTGCAGCGATATACATTAGACGAGAGAGAGAGCCCATACTGAAGATGAATATTTAATTAGAGAAGTTTGTGGACCCAACATCAGAGGCATAATGGGGGGGGGGGGGGGGGGATAAAAACAGCCATTGAAAAGGGCAGCATCTGCGGGATCTCTCGTTGGCCTTGTCTGGCGCTGTGCTGTGTCTGCCGGCGTCGATGGAGAGATAGGAGCCCTGTAACCTCAAAGCAATATCTGTAAAAATCCTTTTTAGAGAAGCATTGTAAAGCTTTTCTGCAACGCTTGAATGCCACAGGTTGTCTAGACTATTTAGAATAGATTTGAAATACATTTGTTCAGTTCATTGATTTTCTTAAGCTTTATCTGTGCAAGTCATGTCTACATTATCGGTTGAATTACTGCCAAAGTCATTAATTTACTCTGCTCGGATTTCCCGTAAGTCTAACACTACCCACGGAGCAGAAAAGGTTTACAAATATATATATTTTTTTAAATGAATGTGCCTTATTGGTCATGGTGACCATACGGAGGAAAACAGATGAAATGACAACAAATCTCGTCGCAATTACTCCAATTTTGAGCAACCAAGCCTTAGTTTACATAGACAATGGTCCTCACCATACTTGGACAAGACAGGCAGACTCCAAAATCCTGAATGTAAAACACCTAGCATAAAACATCCCCTACCTCTAGCCAGACCACGCCGTTCCTCTTGACATCCTATGATACTTAACCTTTGACAATATTCAACAGCAAATTTTAAAAGGTTAGCATCGTAAGGCCATTCTGTTCCTACTCCATAAAAAAATGTTACCTTTCAGACCTCTGAATAGGAAGTAGTTGAAAATGTAATTAGCCAAGCAGACATGTGCCAAAATACTCAGATAATGACTGGCGCTCCTATTCTCAGTCATCTGAATAATCATTGTAAAAAAAAAAAAATGGAATTAATTACTCACTCTCCCAGACTGAGGAAGAGCGATTGTGGCCTCGATTGCATAATTTACCAAACTCCATAATTATCTCCACTCCACAGTGAATATGTAGTAGTCAAGGGGACTCGCATATAGTTCCTGTTTGTCCCTTTGACCGTTCAAAGCGTGATTATCGCCTGTAGAAGACAACATGACCCCCAAAAAAATACATGTTATGAGGGATTAATTGGCTTTGATTTTCACATAATTTTTTACACCTACAGTGTATGGAGTAAATCGTCAAGTAGCCATATGCCCCATATAACAGCCCAATGTTCAAACAAGTTCAGATATAGTATCACAGGTCTAAAACAATACGAAAGACAGTAATAGCCTAGTGGGAACTGGGGGAAAGGGATGAAGCGATCCTCTTCTTCCCTGAATCTCCTATAAACCCTAAATGAACCATTCTGCATCACAAGCAAGCGCCAAAGCACTATTGGTATTTAACAAAGATTAGCTTTAAATTGATGATTAACCTTCCTAATCCTATGTGCACATTGAGAATAGCTCCACTTGTCTCTTGCAAGAGCCACACTAAAGAGCTGCAATATTGTCCGGGGGGAAAATTGAGGCTCAGCGGGCAAATGAGGAAGCAGCGTTATCTGTTAAAATGGCGCTCCGGCGGATAATGAAGACGAATCTCCAGAATGGAGAGTCCTCTCATAACGAATCACAACAGAATCATTTCTCTCTCGCATTGGGGCATCTTTTAATAAAAGATCTACGTCTAATACATCCCATGACAATATCGCGGCCCTTATCTCACCAGGGAGCAGAATTAACATCAGGGAATGAACGCCTGCCATTGCTTACGCCGGCTGTATTAAGGACTAAATCGGACATTAAATGAGCAATTTCTTCATATTTAACTCAGACTGGGGAGGTAATGGTTTAATTTGCCGGGCAATGACTGTCCCCCGTGGATTTGGCTTTGCGTTCAATCCCAGTCTTCTGCCTACCACTGCTACGTTGTGTATACCTGCTCCCTCTCGTATACAATTTACTGGACCACATCCGTGTATACACTTCTGAAAGATCGAATATGGCACGAGCGGTGGGGAGAAAAAGGCATGGCTCAAGGCTAAGACGGCGCTGTCCATACAGACCCAAAGCAACGGACTTGAATCGTTCAGGTCCGCGGAAAGCACCAAGTCAAGGTTCTTTAGACTGTCACTCTGGCAAAAGGGTAGACCGTTTTAAAGCCACACTGAGATACGTCACAGGATGCTTTTCATAACCTGTGCACCTCACTGCTATCAACAGGTATCTCTTTAGATGCCTCTGCCTTGGGCCCATCCTGACCACCTTGTGTGCCCATGACCCTTTTAGCCCTCTGGTACCCAGCCTACTGCTCAAACAATCTCCATACAAGTTGAATTACCCATACATTTTTTTTTTATATACGAGGCCTTTATACAGATTAATTTCCCTATCCCAATGGCACCTTGTCACTGTCACTAACCCATACTGCACCACAATACCGAGTTCAATGGCAGGGCACAAACACTGAACTAAAAGCCATTCATAAGAGCACAGCATGCATGTGGCTTGCCCTGAAGTTGATTGACCTTTTCACCTACATAAACCTCAGTGCTTATAAATAGCAAGTTTCAGTCCAACTCAAATCTTTTGCTCATTACAAATGTCAAATGCCACTCCTGGTGCCATGTGAGAACCAGTAGAGTTGACTGGTTGACATTGACCTTTTGCTATAATTTGTTGTTCTTTTAAAATGACTTTATTAAGTGCCAACAAAACCCCCTAAAACTTTTGATAAAAGCCCCTGCTGAATTACAAAGCTACCTCCCGATTTCATTTAAGAAATGAGTGACAACAGCTTGATCTTCACCTAACAGTTGCTATGACTACACCTCACACATGCATAATATGTGCATAAAGTGGCCCCTAAACGGTATCCCTCCTAAATCACCTTGTCAAGGCGCCCAGACAAATGAATGCCCTTATCCTAAAATACATTTTAGAAAAGCCTCTGTGCTGAGCCTCAGTCAATTAAACATATTTAAATTAAAATCACTTCCCGTAAATTATTTCTTAAAATATTCCGAGGCCAAGAGAGTCAGAATATTGGCATACTTTATAAACATGAGAAGAAGAAAATATTTACAAATTAACTTACTACATCCATCACAAGGGTAACGTATGTCTGGTGTCTACTCTGTAACACACACACTTCATGAACACATAATGTTGACACATAAGACCTGAACTCTGCCGAAATCCAAACAACCCCCCCCCCCCCCCCCTCACCACACCTCTAAAAACCAGATCTCTGTGGCAGAAATGACATGGCACGGCTGCAACATGAAAAAGCCTGTATGCTACACAATACCCAATAATGAGGGATCTGCTTGACATGTACCTACTCATCTGACAGAGGAGATAGGGAGGGAACAAAAGGTAATGAATAAATTAGCTGCCAGTCATCAACAAGGGGAATGATACATCTACTTCATAACACATGGAAATTATGGCGTCTGCCGATCTCAGAATCCCAGATGAAAAAAATTACCCATAAAATACATTCTGAATTAGATGTCAGAGCCTCTTCCCCATCTACTGCGCCCTCACCCACTCCCTCTATCCCTTTATCCCATTATTCCAAAAAGACAGCAAATTGAGCAGAACAAAGCCCATCGTCTGGTAGCAAGGATTGTAGAATGCATCTAGGAAACCTCATCAAAATCCATGTGAGTTTAATAAGGCTTTCCTCAGGCAAGAATTCAGACTCTGGGCTTTTGATGCAACAGCATCGCGGCTCCCGAGCAACAAGAGACGAAAGACGGCGACAGTATCAATACTGCTTTTTCACGTGGTGTTTCCTGGTTACTGGTGCGAAGGCAGGCGAGCCGGCAGAGTGGGATCAGGCAAAGTGTGATCAGCCAGAGAGATAGATACAGTCTAAGTAGCAATACGCTCCACGCAACCCTGCCGTACTCATGAATAATGGAATTCTGTACAAATATGCAAATCTGGGCATTAGCCTAGTTATACCCCTGTACTGTTACTTACAGTGACTTATCTATTATTCATGAGCCCCCTATTGGAAAGACGGTCCGACAGCTAACTTCACGGTCTCCACAGTCACTAGCTAACTCGCGTCACAAAAAAGGCGCAGAATAGCAGGGGAAGTGGCTACATGCTACGGCTACGGGGCACTAGATCGCCGAAGACGTAAACAATTAGCATTGGATTCCACCACCACACTAAATTGCCATGCTACTTAAGATAAACAATTGCATAGATAGGCTTCCAAATCCTATAAGATAGCGGGAATGAGCATGAAGCTGTCGCCAATCCCCTGATTCCTCTCAAAGGCTGATACGAAGTGTTGATCAGTAATAAGTACGCAGGGGATGGAAATGAAGGTTCTACAGGCAGGCAGAAAATAGGCCACTGTTCTGTATAACATTGCCATCGTGATGTAAGCCTATGATGAACACTCCCTGTTGAATATAGTCCTACAATGATATGGTAGTCATCAACAAGGACCCACCAGTAGCACAGGTTGTTACTGGGTCCATGAGAGGTTGAAATCACAGGCCACGTGAGGCTACTGCCACGTTCAGCACAGGCCAGAAGCACAATGAATGAGTCACCACGGTTCTACGATGAGCAACCTAATCATTAGCTTCAATCAAAGTCAATTGTTGAGGACATATGACTGTTCAGATTTGAAAGAGAACCTGACATACAATACCTGTCCTCTCACCATGGCAACAGAACAGGCCACACCCCAGCCTCATATCCCTCCAGCATTCAAATATCCCTAAATAGCCAAATCAGGAAGATAGGCCTGCTTTTAACTGGAGAATATTAACTCCAGATTTTAGGGTTTGGAGATTGACTCTGGCACACATTACTGTTGAAAACACTGTTGATTTCATGATAGATACTCCACTTCCTGAGGGAGAATACCAAACATTTTCTCCCATACATTTTTTGGGGAATACATTTACATGTTTAAAAAAGAAACTGTGCCATTCCTTCCACTAGTACAGTTATTATTTTAATTCAGCAAACACAACCTCATTTAATATTAATACCAATCGTGTGTTGTCTTTTATTGGTGTTGAAGAAAACTTGAAAAATATCCTTTAGATCCAGTGAAATTGAATACAGTAACATGGAATACATCAAATGAAACCCGGGGGTTAATTTTTGTACACCAGAGATGCTTTCACTCACAATCTCCCCCTCTTTCTCTGCAGTGCTGGATATTTGGTAGGAGTACCTTCTCCACTGCCTTATTTTGCCATTGCTTGCTTCTGCATTAGTCAAGTCTCTGTAGACTGCATTTGGCCAAACGTGTGTTAATGTGACATCCTGACACTGTGGGATTTAGAATGTCCCTCATGTGTTGGTAGGCCGGATCACACTAACATCCTGTTTTTAATAACTGAATTCCAAATAGACCCTAGCCCATCCCCTAGGCACTCCTGTAGATCTAAAAGAATTGGATAGGTGTAAGCAACAAGAGTGCCTAGGGGTCCATTTGGAATTCAGCATCTGAATCAGTCACCCTCCAGCTATTCTCCATATTAACCCATCCCCAATTCCCTTTGCTCTCTGCTCACCCCTGCATGCCCCGTCCTTGGCTACTATAGAAAAAAAAGAAAGCAAACAAACGTGACAATGATTCTGCTGCAGACAAACAATGAGCCATTCATGGTAATCAGTGAAGTACGAAAATAACGAGCTGAGCCCTACCCGCCACCCTGAGCGGTTGTCCATGAGGCAAAGCCTTGTCTTCTCAGACCTGCTGAAGTTCAGTGTGCTACTAACAACCCGCTCGCAATGGTTCCATCACAATACCTTGTAGGTTATGCTTCAGCCACAAGCTAGGACTGTTCTTGCAATGGACAGTGTCTTCTTTAGTCTAACCAGCGATCTAAACGTTATTAGGCATGGTGGAATTACTGACAAGGCATGCACGGCACATAGTTTGGGTCCCGGACCTCCAGGGAACCCCAATTGATTTTGTTATTCCCGCGCTCACTCAGATATCATATCAACATGGCATAAGTCATGGCAAAAATGTGAAAGATTGCAGGAAATTAGCTTAAAAAACATAGATGCATCTCCACCCCATGGCAAAACGAGTAGAATTGCATGAGACTAGTTAGAAAATTGCTAAAAAAATCTTCTGCGCCTTCTACAGCCGCAAGTGTAGAATTGCAGCAAACTTGCTTTAAAAACACCAACATTTTCTCTACGCCCAATGGCAAAATGTGTAGAATAGTAGGAATTGGACTCAAACTAAAAATAATTATCGCTGCCATCAAAGGGGGGGGGGCACAAAAATGTTTTCGCTAAGAGCCCCCCAAAAGGCTAGGGCCGGCCCTTCACACAGGACTGGATGCCAGATATGATTAATCTGGCTGATGTGTTTAATCTTAAACAGAAGACTTTAAAAAAAAGAAAGGTATTTTACCTTTCCAAAATCAAGCTGCATTCATTAGTCTACACCACCCACACTATTCTAATTACAGGCGGATGAGACAACCCATGGCAATAATGAACAAGCTTAGCCCTGTAATACGTGATATAGGAAGCTCCTGGCTCATCTTAAAGGAAAACTCGACACAAACTATATGTTGGTTTACAGTCACTAAACGTTTTGCGTGTCAGCGGAATAACTGAGGGAGTGCAATCTCTCATTGAAGCCCCCTTAACCAACCACCTAGAGAAAAATGATGATAATGTCCCCCAAGTCCCAATATTCATGAACTGAAATAGACAGCAGGAACGGTGCTCTCACACAGGGTAATAAAGGTGATGGAAAGATCACACCACCGTCGTAAAACGCAGCACACATCTGCACAGGTACACTCAATGCCCTTCTGAACACACAGCCCATTGTTCTCGTGAAATCCATTCCTAGCTGGTACGACTCTCTCACCCCAGTTTCATCAATCACCAAGGCTTACATATTATGTTAAAATAGAGGAACTGTGGACGCTACTGGCCCAGCAACAGATGCACTGTTACGGAGTGTCGGCTAGCCTAGCACAATCCTTTAACATCCATGGCCATTGTATGTTATGTTCAGAGTAAAACTGGCTCCGGCAGCCAAAACACCCAAATACTCCACCTCAACGCGAATCAATTTCTCAATTGTGACATGGTTCTAGAAACATAAAGCTCTCTTACTTTCATAACACATCAGAATCATCTTAGAAGTTTGTAACAGAATTATCGACAGCGAGAATGAATGGTGCTAGTCAAGGAACTATTGAGGCCTGGACAAATATATTTGACTCTGAAGAATAAGCTCAGCTGAAGCACAACGCGTACAAATAAAACAATCTATACAGCACCAGTCTAAAGTCTGGACTCACCTACTCCATCCGGAGTTATTCTTTCTTATTTACATTGCAGAATAATAGTGAAGACGTCAAAATGATAAAGTAACACATATGGAATCATGTTGTAACCCCCCCCCCCCCCCAAAAGAAGTGTTAAACAAATCAAAATATATTTTAGATTCTCCAAAGTAGCCACCCTTTGCCTTGATGACAGCTTTGCACACTCTTGGCATTCTCTCAACCAGCTTCATGAGGAAAGCTTTTCCATCAGTCTTGAAGGAGTTCCCACATACGCTGAGCACTTGTTGGCTGCTTTTCCTTCACATTGCAGTCCAACTCATCCCAAACCATCGCAATTGGGTTGAGGTCGGGTGATTGTGGAGGACAGGTCATCTGAGGCATCACTCTCCTTCTTAGTCAAATAGCCCTTACACAGCCTGGAGGTGTGTTTTGGGTCATTGTCCTGTTGAAAAACAAAATGATAGTGGGACTAAGCACAAACCAGATGAGACGGCGTATCACTGCAGAATGCAGTGGTAGCCATGCTGGTTAAGTGTGCCTTGAATTGTAAATAAAAATAACAGACAGTGTCACCAGCAAAGCACCCCCACACCATCACACATTCACGGTGGGAACCACACATGCAGAAATCTTCCGTTCACCTACTCTGCGTCTCACAAAGACATGGTGGTTGGAACCAAAAATCGCAGATTTCCACCGGTCTAATGTCCATTGCTCTTGTTTCTTGGCCCAAGCAAGTCTCTTCTTATTATTGGTGTCCTTTAGTAGAGGTTTTCATGCAGCAATTTGACCATGAAGGCCTGATTCATGCAGTCTCCTCTGAACAGTTGATGTTGAGATATGTCTGTTACTTGAACTCTGAAGCATTTATTTGGGCTGCAATTTCTGAGGCTGGTAACTAATGAACTTATCCTCTGCAGCAGAGGTAACTCTGGGTCTTCCTTTCCTGTGGCGGTCCTCATGAGAGCCAGTTTCATCATAGCGCTTGATGGTTTTTATAACTGCATTTCAAACTTGAAATTTTCCGTATTGAAGGACCTTCATGTCTTAAAGTAATGATGGACTGTCATTTTGCTTTGCTTTGCTTATTTGAGCTGTTCTTGCCATAACATGGACTTGGCCTTTTAACAAATAGGGCTATCTTCTGTATACCACAGTTGCTTTGTCACAACACAACCGATTGGCTCAAACGCATTAAGGAAAGACATTTCACAAATGAACTTTTAACAAGGAAAACCTGTTAATTGAAATGTATTCCAGGTGACTACCTCAAGAAGTTGGTTGAGAGAATGCCAAGTGTGCAAAACTGTCATCAAGGCAAAGGGTGGCTACTTTGAAGAATCTCAAACATAAAATATATTTTGATTTGTTTAACACTTTTTTGGTTACTACATGATTCCATGTGTGTTATTTCATAGTTTTGATGTCTTCACTATTACTCTACAATGTAGAAAAATAATAAAAATAAAGAAAAACCCAGGGGATGAATAGGTGTCCAAACTTTTGACTGGTACTGTATATACAAACAATATATCTTTCACACGCACATCCAAAAGTATGTGGACAACGCTTCAAATGCTTGGATTCGGCTATTTCAGCCGCACCCGTTGTTGACAGGTGTATAAAATCGAGGACACCGCCATGCAATCTCCATAGACAAACATCACCACTAGAATGACCTATACATAAGATTTCAGTGACTTTCAACATGGCACCGTCATAGGATGCCACCTTTCCAACAAGTCCGTTTGTCAAATTTCTACCCTGCTAGAGCTGCCCCGGCCAACTGTAAGTGCTGTTATAGTGAAGTGGAAACTTATAGGAGCAACAATGGCTCAGCCGTGAAGTGGTAGGCTACACAAGCTCACAGAACGGGACCGCCAAGGGCTGAAGCATTAAAAAAAATAGTCTGTTCTCGGTTGCAACACTCACTACCGAGTTTGAAATTGCCTCTGGAAGCAACATCAGCACAAGAACTGCTTTAGAAAATGGGTTTCCATGGCCGAGCAGCCGCACACAAGCTTAAGATCACCATGCACAATGCCAAGTGTTGGCTGGAGTGGTGTAAAGCTCGCCACCATTGGACTCTTGAGCAGAGGAAACGCGTTCTCTGGAGTGACCAATCACGCTTCATCATCTGGCAGTTGGAAGGACGAATCTGGGTTTGGCGGATGCCAGGAGAACGCTACCTGCCTCAATGTATAGTGCCAACTGTGAAGTTTGGTGGAGGAGGAATAATGGTCTGGGGCTGTTTTTCATGGTTCTGGCTAGCCCCCTTAACGGCAGGTAGCCTAGTGGTTAGAGCGTTGGGCCAGTAACCGAAAGGTTGCTGGATCAAATCCCCGAGCTGACAAGGTAAATATCTGTCGTTCTGACCGAGCAAGGCAGTTAGGCACTGTTCCCTGGGCGCCGTGGATGTCGATTATGGCAGCCCTCCGCACCTCTGATTCAGAGGGGCTGGGATAAATGCGTAAGACACATTTCAGGTGTACAACTGACTAGGTATCCCCACAGACGATTCTGTGCTTCCAACTTTGTGGAAACAGTTTCATATTTCAGCAGGACAATGCCTCCATGCACAAGCAAGATCCATACAGAATTGGTTTGTCAAGATCGGTGTGGAAGAACTTGACTGGCCTGCACATAGCCCTGACCTTAACCCCATCAAACACCTTTGGGATGAATTGGAACGCCTACTGTGAGCCAGGCCTAATTGCCCAATATCAATGCCGACCTCACGAATGCTCGTGGCTGAATGGAAGCAAATCCATACCGCAATGTTCTAACATCTGGTGGAAAGCCTTCCCAGAAGAGTGGAGGCTGTTATCGCAGCAAAGGTGAGAAAAACTCGATATTAAAGCACATGATTTTGGAATGAGATGTTCCACATACTTCTGGCCATGTAGTGTAAATATATACATACAACAAAAATATAAAACACAATGTGTGAAAGTGCTGGTCCCATGTTTCATGAGCTGAAATAACAGATTGCAGTAATGTTACTTGTGTACAAAAAACTAATTGGTGAAATGTTGTGCACAAATTTGTTTACATCCCTGTTAGTGAACATTCTATTTCTTTTCAAGATAATCCATCGACCTGACAGGTATGGCATATCAAGAAGCTGATTAAACAGCACGATTATTACACAGGTGCACCTTATGCTGGGGACAGTAAAAGGCCACTCTAAAATGTGCAGTTTTGTCACAACACAATGCCAACGATGTCTCAAGTTGAGGGAGAAAGCAATTGGCATGCTGACTGCAGGGATGTCCACCAGAGCTGTTGCCAGAGAATTGAATGTTAATTTCTCTACCATCTGCCACCTCCAATGTCATTTCAGATTATTTGGCAGTACATCCAACAGGGCTCACAACCGTAGACCACGTGTAACCACACTAGCCCAGGACCTCCACATCTGGCTTCTTCACCTGCAGGATTGTCAGAGACCAGCCAACCGGACAGCTGATGAAACTGTGGGTTTGCACAATCGAAGAATTTTTGCACAAACTGTCAGAAACCTTCTCAGGGAAGCTCATCTGCATGCTCGTCGTCCTCAACAGGGTCCTGACCTGAATGCAGGTCGGTGTCGTAACCGACTTCAGTTGGCAAATGCTCACCTTCGATGGCCACTGGCACGCTGGAGAAGTGTGCTCTTCACAGATGAAACCCGGTTTCAACTGTACTGGGCAGATCACCAGGATGGAAGCTGAAAATGTCCCAGTTCTTCTATGGCCTGCATACTCACCAGACACGTCACCCATTGAACATGTTTGGGATGCTCTGGATCGAAGTGTACGACACTGTTTTCTAGTTCCTGCCAATATCCAGCAACTTCGCACAGCCATTGAAGAGGAGTGGAGCAACATTCTACAGGTCACAATCAACAGCCTGATCAACTCTACGCGAAGCAGATGTGTCGCGCTGCATGAGGCAAATTGTGGTCACGCCAGATACTGACTGGTTCTGATCGACGCCCCTACCGTTTTTTTTGTTTTTAAAGGTATCTGTGACCAACAGATGGATATTTGTATTCCCAGGCACGTGAAATCCATAGATGTGGGTCTAATACATGATTATTATTATTATTATTTATGTATTATTATTATATTACATATTAAATGCATTTCAATTGACTGACGTTCTTATATTAACTGTAACTCAGTAAAAAACGATTTTCCAAATGCAAAATATACACTCAATGTGCACTGTTTTAACACAGTTGCATCCAACAGTATATTTCTGTTACAACAGAGCTATATAGCTAATTAGAACAGCAGGGCGCCTCTCTTTTCCAAGCCATAGTCATGTTACCTTTTGTTTTTAGAAAATTATTTCTCAATGATATGAAAGTAAAGTTCCAAAGGTTTTCTAAACTGTAATGCAAGCTATGATTATTGTGCAGACAGAGCGTTGGGACTGCTGTAGGCTACACATTGGCTGTGCCCTCAGCAATGCTTCAATTGAGAACCCAATAATAGGCTTTTTGGGGTGGAGAGCTGCTGCTGCCCGGGAACGACGACTTGATTTATGCAATTAAACCGCAATCGTTTGGAATGCTCGATTGCTGCCACAGACATGGCCATTTACCACTTAATGCCCAATTATCAGTGTGGTTTACAGCAGCATCAACGTAAAAACGGATTTGGGGTCTTACAAGTTTAACTCCGTTGTTTTTTATAACGCAAATGATCTAAAAGGCCTCAGTTTATGTCAAAATGTATTTAATGCAACCACCCTTATCTTATCTAGGAAGCCAATGCCCACTACCAAGTATTAAAGTTACACTGTATCCTATGTGCACGACTAGATACGTTTAAATACAATAGCCTAGATAAAAAAATATATATAGTTCATGCGCATGAATAATGTAGGGAAGGATAGTACTTTAATATTCATATAGAATGGATGTTAATATAGAATATTAGGTTTGTAAACAGGTTATCTACGATAGAAGATCAACATTTATCTGGTTTGAAAATACTGTAGGTAATGGATCGAATGTCACACGAATTTTCCAACGAGGAATGATGGTAGATTACAAGAATATGACTACACATTTCCCAACTAACTCGGAAATACATTGAGCTGGAACTACTCATGACTTATCCAAAAACAAGAAGGAATTCTATTTCAGAACGCAATCACAGATCATTCAACCTGCGTCCCAATTCCCGTCGCAAATGAAGAGAGAGATATTAGACTGGAGGGAACGAAAAAGTAGACTACCCTAGACCTAGGAGACAAAATCTAGTTACCTTGCATGAGGTCGGCGACAGTGATGGAATCTCCGGGAGTCATCGGTCTGGCTTGAGTTCAGTCACAGATGAACCAACGGATTGCACTTTTACACCAGCAGCTGACTACAAGAGCCTAAAACGGTCGTCCTTTCTCTCTCACTGAAATACACTCGGAGCATCAGCCACTCTCATCACTAATTAATTCGAAGGAAGACATTAGGGAAACTGAGCCCCGGTTTTTTCAGACCTTGTTTTGACTCCATCCCTCGAAACAGACATGCACACCCCACTCTATCCGAACGTAGTGAGATTTGTGCGGAGCGCTGCCTTGCGTAGCACTGTGGGAGGAGTCGTGTAAGGTGACCAGGTAAATTGCTGCGGTACTAATTCAAAGGTGCTATTTTTTTAATATTTCATAAATGAACCATTTAGTTTACTATTAGGAGCGCTTAATGTGAACTCATATTATTGTAGGCTACTTAATTATGGGCATCTACAGATTTTAGCTACGTTTCGCACTTCCAATTCAAGTGAATATGCATATTCCAAATTGTATACACCGCAGGTTAGTATGCCGGGAGCATCACTGATCGAATTGCATCTCTGATAAACAAAATGTGATTCCGAGAACAATTTTGAATGACTCGTCAAGCATACATTAAGTGCTGAGATGTTGAGGAAATGATCAATCCCTTCTCAGTTGATAGTGAACATGTCTCCTTTGAAAACATCTGTAAACTCTTTCAATAGAGGAGATCAAACAAGCCTCGAGGCTATCGCTTGCTATTATGCAAGCCTTTCCTCCAGTGCAGCGACTTCCAATTTGACAGCACGTTCACCATAGACACGGAAGGTGTATGCCACATTCATCTCCGTTCACTATAGGAACTTGAACCTACAAAAAAAACATGTGTCATAATAGTTGGCTAGCCCTGCTGCCTCCTCTGAGACAAATAGAGGGCAAACCGGGGACACATCTATATTTCAGCAGTCCTATATATGAGAGAGAGAGAGAGAGAGAGAGAGAGAGAGAGAGAGAGAGAGAGAGAGAGAGAGATAGAGAGAGAGAGAGAGAGAGAGAGAAGAAAAAAAATCCACATGAGTATTTGATTTGTTAAAAATGCATGCTGTTTGTAAGGCTAAAGACAGGAGCTCCAGACAGACCTCTGAGCTCTGACACTGCAAAGGGAAACGACTGGTTGAAACCACTGGATAGTAGTGGGAGCAGTAAGCTATGTGCAGACTTTGATAAAGACATCAGGTGATATGTTCTTTTGAGCAGTGGTGATTTGCACAGACACCTCTCTGGGTCCATGGGATTCAGCTAAAAAGGTGGCTTCCCGAGCTGTGATTTACAGAGGTATTTATTGCTCACTCCCATGGTGACATATTTCAAAGTGACCATCAAAAGAAAATTAGACTGATTTCAAAGATAATAATTGAAAAATAATTATCTTTGAAATCAGTCTAATTTCCTTCACGTAAGCTTTGAGTGTTAATCATTGTGTTATCGGATCGCATGAGTTTGTGTGTGTGTGTCTTTGTCGTGTGGTGGTGCTACTGTGATCACCTTCCGTAGCAGAGCAGGGCGACAGCAGGAGCGTTGGCCTGTCCTGGACTCCAGTTGATACATTTTTAATTGAGCAAAATAGTCAGGCAGTTTCAGAACCCTCTTAGGAATACATACACTTATATTAATACTGTTCCATCGAAATACGGTATGAGAAGAAGGTAAAGATGCCCTGGCGGCTGAAAGAACCTCTTCAGGTCAGTGTTTAGGCTTTTAGGTGGACTATGATTTCCTGATTTTGGTTGTGACATGGCTGCATAACGCTACTGACTCCATGACAAACGTGACATTGTTGCACACCCGTTAATGTCAACAAGTCGGTAGGTACAGGGTGACGAGGGTAATCAGTTTCATAGCGATGGCTGTGAACTCCTCTGGTTCCATTGACAGTCTGCAGACGCACTTCAGCAGCCTGACCACTGACCCCCTTGGTTGCTGTTTAATCCTTGAGCTCAGTCATATTTTCTAAATGTATGTTTTTTTTAGTTTGTGAGTTGCCTTTAAGCCTCTGAAATCAAATTTGAGGTTAATAAAAAAAATGTACAGAGAACATTTCCCATAGTATACTCTCACCACCATGTCTTGTCAAATAATGAGGGAAGTGTGCTTCATGTTTGTAGAACAGCAGATCCCATTTGGTCATCAGAGCTGATACTGTTAGTCAGAGTTGAGTTAGTTTGAATGTCTCCCAGGTTTTAAGAAATCGAAAATCCCAAATCACAAGAGAGGGACCCTCTTGGATTTGAGGGTTATCAGTTGAAAGTGAAAAGAAAATATGTTTTATTTATTCCATATCTCCACACCATACTTACAGGGGAACTCAAGACTCCTTACTTGCTCTTTACCCCTTTTGCACAAATTGCAAGCAGGCTTACGTTTAAATTTCTTATCAGCCCAAACATGATTTAATGAGTGCTTAAACTTAAATTGGAGTCCTGGCTAAATATTAATTAATGTTTTAGAGATTAAACACATGTGGGAGGTGTTGTCCAAAATAAATCCTTATCGTGCTAACATTCGGATGTAGGATGTCTCATTCCTATCCAATGCAGGCACCTAATAAAATAGTATTTGCAGTTGCAGCTCCATCATAAAGTCTCATTATTGGGAATAGCTCTGGCCCTGAACCAGTCTTATCTACATTACATGTTTGTTGGAGAGCATCCCAGTGTTAATACTGTTAAATACGGGTTAAATAGGGTAAGCCTTCTCTCAACAAACGTAGGACTAGTTCAGGGCTAGGGCAGGGCTATTCTCAAGAGTTTCAAGTGTCATTAGTCGTACGGGATATGCTTGGTATACATCACCCAACGAAATGCTTACTTGGAGGTTCCTTGTCGACAATGCAACTACAATAAGCATAGTAAAAAACAAGAATATGTACATAAAGTAAATGGCTCAGTAGAATAGAATAAGCATGTGACTTTATGATGAGACTTTGCAACTGCTAATACTAGTGCATTAGCTGTCTGCATTGAATAGGAATAGTCATCCCACTTCCCAAAGTTAGTGTGATAAGAATTTTCTGGGTAAAAACAAAACACGTATATCAATCAATCAAATGCATTTTATGACTCCCCTTTACATCAGCAGTGGTCACAAGTGCTTTACAAATCAACTCAAAACAAGGGATTTTGACTTTATTATCTTAACCCTTTACATTTGTGGGAATGGGCTAAATTAAAATGTTTCTTACAGAAGAAATATGAAAAGCATTAACTTAAGCATCGTAGCAATTGAAAGGGAACAGTTTGGAGATTATGGGAAAAGGATTAGATCAAAGTTGAGGACACAACAGTCCACCTGACACAAGACTGAATCCAAACATTACACTGTTGATTTTATGTGCATTTTACATTTACTGTACTTTTCGCCGCATTTGCTGATAACGAAATCTGAAAATTCTCTGGATACATTCAGTAACATGTAATTATATTCCTGGAAATTGTGGGGTAGGTGCAACATGAGAGGATGTGGTGAGGAACTGGTGGAACCGGTGTCTCCAAGTCCCCACACACCTATCCAAGTGTGCACAGTTCCTAAGTCATTTCAATACACTTTTATGACTCAAAAAAGAGTCTTCAACTATAAGGTTATTTCTTGAGCTCTCCTAGCGGTGCTGGTGAGGAACTAGAGCAAGTACACTTTTGGGGGGGAACACAACCCTGCATCCCCGCCATCACACAATCACTGTTGTTGTTTACGCAAACAGAAAATAGCTCTGTAAATTGAGATCTGGATTAGGTGAGCATCATTTGAAAGCGTGTTCTATTGCCAATATGACTAGCTAAGTTATAAAATACGATTTGACAGTGTTAGGCTTCCACAGGGCAGTTTAGAGAAAGAGATTGTAATTTTGGTGCGCATAGGAAGAAGTCATGCGTGCATTCAGATGTGTGTTCCGCGGCAAATTTTCTTCAGAATAGACAAACGTATGCTCATTCTGTTCAGAACAACCCAGGGCACAATGCCACTTCATCTTGTAATTGTACATCAAACATAATGATCATAAACTTTGACACTGTATAAGTTATGAGATGAAGTGCATATTTGGACTTGCATGTATGACATCAAAGTGGTATTTATTATACTCCTCAACGTCTCATCTTTCAAAATACACAGAGTCCTCTTAATTTACAGGATTTCCCTCACTTAAGACAACAAAACAATTGCAAAAGTTGCGCAATTAGCGGGACGGATGAGGGCAACTTATTGTTGCGTGCGGTGCTCAAATTCAGAAAGGCTGACAGTCAAAATATATACAGCGCTGTGAAGCGCAGAGCCTAGACTCTGACGTCATTTAGAGCATGTTATTGTACAGACAGTGCGATTGCCAGTGCCCAAATCTGCTATTTTCAACCTGTATACGGTTTTGAGTGTAAAGGGTTATTACAAGATAAGCAATCTAGGTAAAAGTAGATTTTTTTTGTAGTGTGGCATTCTTTACTGTGATTGGTAAGTGCCCAAAAGTCCTTTGCTGTGATTGGTTGCTGAGAGATGAAGAGAGAAGCGCTACCAGGGGGGCTGGTACATTATAATGACTCAATCGCCATGGTGACAAAGAGGCCATCTCATCAACCCCTCACATAGCGATGGAATACCTTTCCTTCCTAAAAGATGGGCTCAAGAGCTGTGACCCCTTGTTCCTCGCTCCCACTCCCTCTCCCAATTCTGCCTCTCTCGCCCCCAACACACAGAGAGGACTCATAATGGAAAGCTCTCTCCTGCTATCCTGTTAACAAAGCGCAATCACTCCATAATGTCAAAAGGTGACCTTTGAATGTTTGAGGCTTGCACTCCCTTCCAGTGTAGTATCCTGGAGGGGCCGCAGAAGCTTCAAAAAAGTTTAGAGTGGTATCAGTCCAGATATTCTGCCTGTAGAGGAAAATCATCGGCCTTGGGTTGTACATGAGCACCCTGCTCAGTGATGTGTTTTGTAGGAGGCGGTGAATGACAGCAATATACTTCACCTTTCCAATGTTGGACGTTCATTTAGTGTTCGTATGATACTGATGGCAATCCACCATTTACAGTGACTTGAGAAAGTATTCAGCCCCCTTGGCATTTTCCCTATTTTTTTTTTTGCCTTACAACCTGGAATTAAAACAGCTTTTTGGGGGGTTTGTATCATTTGATTTACACAACATACCTATCACTTTGAAGATGCAAAATATTTTTTATTGTGAAACAAACAAGAATAAGACAAAAAAACAGAACTTGAGCGGGCATAACTATTCACCCCCCAAAGTCAATACTTTGTAGAGCCACCTTTTGCAGCAATTACAGCTGCAAGTCTCTTGGGGTATGTCTCTATAAGCTTGGCATATCTAGCCACTGGGATTTTTGCCCGTTCTTCAAGGCAAAACTGCTCCGGTTCCTTCAAGCTGGATGGGTTCTGCTCGTGTACAGCAATATTTAAGTCATACCACAGATTCTCCAGTGGATTGAGGTCTAGGCCATTCCAAGACATTCAAATGTTTCCCCTTAAACCACTCGAGGTTTGCTTTAGCAGTATGCTTAGGGTCATTGTCCTGCTGGAAGGTGAACCTCTGCCCCAGTCTCAAATCTCTGGAAGACTGAAACGGGTATCCCTCAAGAATTTCCCTGTATTTAGCGCCATAGAGGTGAAATAATTACAATTTAGCATTAACACTGGAGTGATAGATGTGCAGATGATGATGTGCAAGTAGAGATACTGGGGTGCAAAAGAGCAAGAAGATAAATAACAATATGCGGATGAGGTAGTTGGGTGTGCTATTTACAGATTGTGTCACGATCGTTATGAGACGAATGAGTGGACCAAGGCGCAGCGTGAAAGAAAGACATCTTCTTTTAATGAAGACAAACAAACACTTAATAAATGACCAAAACAACAAACGTGAAGCTAAAACGAACTACGTGCACACATGCAACATAGACAATTACCCACGAAAGCCTACTGTCTATGGCTGCCTTAAATATGGCTCCCAATCAGAGACAATGAATGACAGCTGTCTCTGATTGAGAACCATTCCGGCAACCATAGACTTGCCTAGACAACTATACTAAACCCAACCCCATACACTCAACAAAACCCCCTATACAATACAACCACCCAAGACGAGACAAAACATACAAAACATCCCCCCTGTCACACCCTGACCTAACCAAAATATTACAGAAACAAAGAATACTAAGGCCAGGGTGTGACAGATTGTCTGTGTACATGTACAGTGATCGGTAAGCTGCTCTGACAGCTGATGCTTAAAGAGAGGGAGATATAAGTTTCCAGCTTAAGTGATTTTGCAAATCATTCCAGTCATTGGCAGCAGAGAACTGGTAGGCGGCCAAAGGAAGTGTTGGCTTTGGGGATGACCAGTGAAATATACCTGCTGGAGCGCGTGCTACGGGTGGGTGTTGCTATGGTGACCAGTGAGCTGAAATAAGTTTGGGGCTTTACCTAGCAAAGACTTAGATGACCTGGAGCCAGTGGGTTTGGCGGCGAATATGTAGCGAGGGCCAGCCAACGAGAGCATACAGGTGGGTAGTATATGGGGCTTTGGTAACAAAATGTATGGCACTGTGATAGACTACATCCAGTTTGCTGAGTAGAGTGTTGGAGACTATTTTTTAAATAACATCGCCGAAGTCAAGGATTGGTAGGATAGCCAGTTTTACAATGGTATGTTTGTCAGCATGAGTGAATGAGACTTTATTGCGAAATAGGAAGCCGATTCTAAATTTAATTTTGGATTGGAGATGCTTAATGTGAGTCTGGAAGGAGAGTTTACAGTCTAACCAGACACCTAGGTATTTGTAGTTGTACACATATTCTAAGTCAGAACCGTCCAGAGTAGTGATGCTAGTCGGGGGGGCCGGTACAGACAGCAATCGGTTGAAGAGCAAGCATTTCGTATTACCTACATTTAAAAGCAGTTGGAGGCCACGGAAGGAGTGTTGTATGGCATTGAAGCTCATTTGGTTGCTGATTCAGTAGTCGCTACTATGTTAGGCGAGCTGGAGACACAGCGATTCAGACAGCTAGCGGGCCGGGGCTAGCAGATGGGCCTTCGGAAACATCACAACGTTAGAGCCTGTTGAAACCACCTCAGACAATTACGTCGGCAGACCAGTCGTGATGGATCGGCGGGGCTCCAAGTTGGCAGTAAAGGGTCAAGGCCAATTGGCAAAAGAGGTATTGTAGCCCAATAATTAGCTGGTGGACCTCTTCGGCTAGCCGGGAGATGGGCCTTATCTCGAGGCTCGCTCAATGCTAACTGGTGCTTGCTTTGGGACAGAGATGTTAGTCAGGAGTAGCTAGCTAGCTGCGATGATCAGGTGTAAAGGTTCAGAGCTTGCAGTAGGAATCCGGAAATGTGGTAGAGAAAAAGCAGTCCGATATTCTCTGGGTTAATATCGCGCTGTGAAGACTGGCAGGTATTGACCAAGCTGAGGCTGGTGAAGACTGCCAGCAGTGGTTAACTGACTACTAGCTTGTAACTAGTTAGCTGGCTAGCTTCTGATTGGGGTTCCAGGTCTAAAGTATGTTGAAATCAGTCTGCCATCAGCCCGGTACAGTTGAAACCGGGATTCATCCATCTACTTCTATAGCATGCCAGTGGCCATCGAAGGTGTGCATTTGCCTACCAAAGTCGGTTATGATGCCGAACGGCAGTCAGGTAAAGACCCTGGTGAGGACAATGATCTTCCCATAAAACGGTTTCTGACAGTTTGTACAGATATTCTTCGGTTGCGCAAACCCACAGTTTCATCAGCTGTCGGGGTGTCTGGTCTCAGACGATCCTGCAGGTGAAGAAGCCAGATGTGGCATTGTGTTGTGTGACAAAACTGCACATTTTAGAGTGGCCTTTTATTGTCCTAAGCATAAGGTGCACCTGTGTAATGATCATGCTGTTTAATCAGTTTCTTGATATGCCACACCTGTCAGGTGGATGGATTATCTAGGCAAAGGAGAAATGCTCACTAACAAGGATGTAAATACATTTTTGCACAAAAAGTGTAACCGGTGTGAAATGGCTATCTAAACTCAGCAAAAAAAGAAACGTCCTCTCACTGTCAACTGCATTTATTTAAAGCAAACTTAACATTGGTACATATTTGTATGAATATAACAACATTCAACAACTGAGACATAAACTGAACAAGTTCAACAAACATGTGACTAACAGAAATTGAATTATGTGTCCCTGAACAAAGGGTGGGTGAAAATCAAAAGTAACAGTCAGTATCTGGTCTGGCCACCAGCTGCATTAAGTACTGCAGTGCATCTCCTCCTCATGGAATGCACCAGATTTGCCAGTTCTTGCTGTGAGATGTTACCCCACTCTTCCACTAAGGCACCTGCAAGTTCCCAGACATTTCTGGGGGGAATGGCCCTAGCCCTCACCCTCCGATCCAACAGGTCCCAGACGTGCTGAATGGGATTGAGATCCAGGCTCTTCGCTGGCCATGGCAGAACACTGACATTCCCGTCTTGCAGGAAATCACACACAGAACGAACAGTATGGCTGGTGGCATTGTCATGCTGGAGGGTCAGGTCAGGATGAGCCTGCAGGAAGGGTACCACATGAGGGAGGAGGATGTCTTCCCTGTAACGCACAGCGTTGAGATTGCCTGCAATGACAACAAGCTCAGACCGATGATGCTGTGACACACTGCCCCAGACCTTGACGGACCCTCCACCTCCAAGTCGATCCCGCTCCAGAGTACAGGCCTCGGTGTAACGCTCATTCCTTGGACGATAAACGTGAATCCGACCTTCACCCCTGGTGAGACAAAACCATGACACGTCAGTGTAGAGCACTTCGTACGGAGTCCTGTCTGGTCCAGCGACGGTGGGTTTGTGCCCATAGGCGACGTTGTTGCGGTGATGTCTGGTGAGGACTTGCCTTTCAACAGGTCTTCAAGCCCCCTAATTTTACTTTTTTTTTTTGAAAGACAGAATTCTGAAAAAGGGACGTTTCTTTTTTTGCTGAGTTTATTTAGCGGTGCTCTATATTTGCTTTTCAATCTGTGACATCGCTCTGAGACCTTAAAGTAGTTGTTTTGTGGAGCAATATGTAACGATGCTTCGTGGGAGGCAGTTGTTTATGTGTTTAGATGGTCACTGGTTCAAGCCCAGGATGGAAGCGAAACTGTTACAGTTGATGTCGGAAGTTTACATACACTTAGGTTGGAGTTATTAAAACTTGTTTTTCAACCACTCCACAAATTTCTTGTTTACAAACTATAGTTTTGGCAAGTCGGTTAAGACATCTACTTTGTTCATGACACTTTGTCCAAGAATTGTTTACAGACAGATTATTTCACTTATAATTCACTGTATTACAATTCCAGTGGGTCAGAAGTTTACATACACTAAGTTGACTGTGCCTTTAAACAGCTTGGAAAATTACAGAAAATGTCACGGCTTCTGATAGGCTAATTGACATAATTGTAGTCAATTGGAGGTGTACATGTGGATGTATTTCAAGGCCTACCATCACACTCAGTGCCTCATTTTGCTTGACATCATGAGAAAATCAAAAGAAATCAGACAAGACCTCAGGGAAAAAAAATTATACCTCCACAAGTCTGGTTCATCCTTGGGAGCAATTTCCAAGCGCCTGAAGGTACCACATTCATCTGTACAAACAATAGTATGCAAGTATAAACACCATGGGACCACGCAGCTGTCATACTGCTCAGGAAGGAGATGTGTTCTGTCTCCTAGAGATGAACGTACTTTGGTCTGAAAAGTGCAAATAAATCCCAGAACAAAAGCATAGGACCTTGTAAAGATGCTGGAGGAAACACATACAAAAGTATCTATATCCACAGTAAAACAAGTCCTATATTGACATAACCTGAAAGGCCGCTCAGCAAGGAAGAAGCCACTGCTCCAAAACCGCCATAAAAAAGCCAGACTACGGTTTGCAACTGGGGACAAAGATTTTACTTTTTGGAGAAATGTCCTCTGTTCTGATGAAACTAAAATAGAATTGTTTGGCCATGATGACCATCGTTATGCTTGGAGGAAAAAGGGGTATGCTTGCAAGCCCGAAGAACACCATCCCAACCGTGAAGCATGGGGTGGCAGCATCATGTTGTAGGGGTGCTTTTCTGCAGGAGGGACTGGTGCACTTCACAAAATAGATGGCATCATGAGGTAGGAAAATGATGTGGATATATTGAAGCAACATCTCAAGACATCAGTCAGAAAGTTAAAGCTTGTTCGCAAATGGGTCTTCCAAATGGACAACGACCCCAAGCATACTTCCAAAGTTGTGGAAAAATGGCTTAGGGGCAACAAAGTCAAGGTATTGTAGTGGCCATCACAAAGTCCTGACCTCAATCCTGTCGAACATTTGTGGGAAGAACTGAAAAAGCCTGTGTGAGCAAGGAGGCCTACAAACCTGACTCAGTTACACCAGCTCTGTCAGGAGGAATGGGCCAAAATTCACCCAACTTATTGTTGGAAGCTTGTGGAAGACTACCCGAAACGTTTGACCCAAGTTAATCAATTTAAATGAAATGCCACCAAATCCTAATTGAGTGTATGTAAACTTCTGACGAACTGGGAATGTGATGAATGAAATAAAAGCTGAAATAAATCATTCTCTCTACTACTATTCTGACATTTCACATTCTTAAAATAAAGTAGTGATCCTAACTAAAACAAGTTTTTTCTAGGATTAAATGTCAGGAATTGTGAAAAACTGAGTTGAAATGTGTTTGGCTAAGGTGTTTGTAAACTTCTGACTTCAACTGTACATGTGCATGTGCGTGCAAACGTGTGTTTACATTGGTATACTGTCGTCACCATCATAACATTTTTATGCAAGGCACGTTTAAATATTTAATGAGATGTAAGTGGTTTTGATATGCTACGTAAGCATATTTTCAGCTTTTTGTTGGCGAAACAAAACACAACGCTGATGGGACACTATAGATATATAAAATGTCATTATGCAATGATACAAAGAATGTAAACGGTCTCATAACCTTATTGCTTATTGTAGTTGGTCCATGAGTCAGAATTTACATATCTCCAATGCTCTTGGCAAATTACACATATTTTGGGAGAGTACTTGCTTGATATAGATTTGTTACAGGCCCTGTTGTACAGCAATGTCTCCCTAACACACAAAGCCATAGCACCATATTGATAATGCATTGCATATTACTGCTGGTATGCAAAATGATTCTCGCTGACAATTTGTTATCTTGTCAGTGCTGGGGGCTGTCCAGACTATAGCTTTAATCACCTCTGCAGTCATAATCACTGAGGCAACGCCACCAGATATCCTCCCAAAGATGGCCCCAACCTCCCATTTTCAGGTTCTGCCCTCAAACCATTTCCCACCTCTTTTTTGTCGCCTTTTTCCAGAGACCTTTGATGTTATTTGTGTCCTGAGGCGAACCAAAAGTACAGAGCAAGATGGCTTTTTATTCACTGTTATATTTTGTTTTGTCTCGTTTCTCCTCCAAGTTTTTCAGCAACACAGCACATTTATGGCTGAGGGGATTGAGGCAGAGCCTCAGGGAGGTATCGCTATTGAAGTGTCTCTCTGCGCAAACCACTTGAAAGGCTCAGGTCTTAGTGGTGTGGATCAAATGTCATCTCCTCAAAAGTCGTTGAAATGGAATAAGACCGTTGCCCAAAAAATATTGTTTTTGCTTCAACGTTGCATTTCAACCAAAGGGATGAGTCACTTGTACGTTCTCGAAAACTATCTCTTCTCCGCTTTGAGTGAGCCATGCTTTGAGTGAGCCATTTCTGTAAGGACCCTGATGTGTGGCAGTAAGCCTGCGTCAACACAATCAATTTGACCTCTGTCTTCAAAAGTGTCTGTCTGTTGTTGAACGGTACAAAGGCAACTCTGCTGTTATATAGCTCTGCACTACGGCATCTACACTGTAATGGATTCACCAAGGCCACATCTTTGTTAGTGTTCCAATGCAATTCCAAGAAATTAGCTGAACCAGATAGACTATTGACAGGAACTGGGTTAATACCCAGTGCACAATATGCAACAAGACAAAGAGGGAGCTCGTGTGATGACACATGGATTCCTTCTGCTGTTTTAGAAGGTCATTTAACGTGATCAACCATGGTAAGCAACAATCTCTGCAATTCTCTCCATCCCCCACATGGTTCATAGAAACTGTAATAACCCACTGGGCACACACTTGTTGAATCAACATGGTTTCCAAATCCTTTCAATTAAATTACATTGAACCAACGTGGAATAGATGTTGAATTGACGTCTGTGCTCAGTGGAAAAGTACAACAGCCAACCACACGTATGCAAATGCGCCCAGTTGCACCCACACAAATAAACACAATGCAAATCATCACTTATACAAACACGTCAGAGGCTTACAGAAGTGTGTGCACACTGAGTTTTTCACAAGCAACACCCACACACCGGTATTCAAATGAACAGGTGCCAATTGCTTCTCTAGCCAGCCATGGGGGTTGGGTGTCCACTTGCGCAGAACACTTGTTTTATGAACTCTCCATGACACCAATGTGTGGCCTGGCAGCTGATTTAGGATAAATGCTCTTATAGCCCTTCAGTAGGGTGGCCCTGAGGGCAGATACAAGCTTCACCCGACACAACACAACGCAAAACGTTTTGTCACAAAATGGGCAGCTCCTTGTAGTATGCACTGACTCCGCCCAAGCCCACGTGCATGTGTACAACTATGCATGTTAAGTTTGTATCGGCCCTAAGGTGCAAAGTAGCTTTCAAAGCTGCATCCTGATCAGCTCAGAGGAAATATTGTGAATTTTTCACCACATCTGGGCTTCACGATTAAACCGAAACAGGGTCACAAAGTGGCAGTTATACATGTACATGTGTTTAAACGTTTTATAAGTGCCCAATTCTGATTTTTTTTGTATTTTGTCTTAAAGTAATGATGGATTGTCATTTCTCTTTGCTTATTTGAGCTATACTTCCCATATTATGGACTTGGTATTTTACCAAATAGGGCTATCTTCTGTATACCTACCTTGTCACAACACAACTGATTGGCTCAAACGCATTAAGAAAATAAATTCCACAAATGAACTTTTATCAAGGCACACCTGTTAATTGAAATGCATTCCAGGTGACTACCTCATTAAGCTGGTTGAGAGAATGCCAAGAGTGTGCAAAGCTGTCACCAAGGCAAAAGGTGGCTACATTGAAGAATCTAGAATCTAAAATCTATTTTGATTTGTTTAACACTTTTTTGGTTACTTCATGATTCCCTAAGTGTTATTTCATAGTTTTGATGTCTCCACTATTATTCTAGAATGTAGAATATAGTAAAAAAAATCAAGAAAAACCCTTGAATGAGTAGGTGTGTCCAAACTTTTGACTGGTACTGTATATAAACCAAATGCATGCTTTTCAACCGTTCACTGCCTGCACCCGCCCGCCCGACTAGCATCACCACCCTGGACGGTTCCGACCTAGAATATGTGGACATCTATAAATACCTAGGTGTCTGGCTAGACTGTAAACTCTCCTTCCAGACTCATATTAAACATATCCAATCCAAAATCAAATCAAGAATCGGCTTTCTATTTCGCAAACAAAGCCTCCTTCCTTCACCTCCTTCACCGCCAAACTTACCCTAGTAAAACTGACTATCCTACCGATCCTCGACTTCGGCGGTGTCATCTACAAAATAGCTTCCAATACTCTACTCAGCAAACTAGATGCAGTTTATCATAGTGCCACCCGTTTTGTTACTAAAACACCTTATACCACCCACCACTGCTACCTGTATGCTCTAGTCGGCTGGCCCTCGCTACATATTCGTCGCCAGATCCACTGGCTCCAGGTCATCTACAAGTCCATGCTAGGTAAAGCTCTGCCTTATCTCAGTTCACTGGTCTCGATAACAACACCCACCCGTAGCACGCGCTCCAGCAGGTACATCTCACTGATCATTCCAAAAGCCAACACCTCATTTGGCCGCCTTTCTTTCCAGTTCTCTGCTGCCTGTGACTGGAACGAATTGCAAAAATCGCTGAAGTTGGAGACTTTTATTTCCCTCACCAACTATAAACATCTGCTATCTGAGCAGCTAACCGATCGCTGCAGCTGTACATAGTCCATCTGTAAACAGCCCACCCAATTTACCTACCTCACCCCCTTACTGTTTTTATTTATTTACTTTTCTGCTCTTTTGCACACCAGTATCTCTACTTGCACATGATCATCTGATGATTTATCACTCCAGTGTTAATCTGCTAAACTGTAATTATTTGCTCCTATGGCCTATTTATTGCCTACCTCCTCATGCCTTTTGCACACAATGTATATAGACTCATTTTTTCCCCTACTGTGTTATTGACTTGTTTATTGTTTACTCCATGTGTAACTCTGTGTTGTTGTCTGTTCACACTGCTATGCTTTATTTTGGCCAGGTCGCAGTTGTAAATGAGAACTTGTTCTCAACTAGCCTACCCGGTTAAATAAAGGTTAAATTTAAAAAAAATTAAATATACATGGGGTCCTAAAATTCGAAATAAAATAGCTAAATGATCCTTGGTATGACCATCATAAAACATTTCCAAAGGTGAGGTTTTAATGCATACTTTAAACCGAACTGAATGTAAATTTGTTTTAATAATAATCAACAACAGAACAATTCTTAAAGTCACATTTGTTGATAGTACCCCATGTTACTGTCCCCACTACAACAAATAAATACTTAAATACATGGAATTTTGTCCTGGAAACATTTAACTGAAATAATTCCAATGAAAAATCGTTATTTTCTCTGTCACATTATTATGGTGGAGTTGGCTGTCTCATGATGAGGTATAATTTTCCCACTCTGTACGCACCAGGCTATAATCACAGACTCTTATCTCTCCCCACAATATATCACTAAGATGTAAAGCTCTCCGCTGATATGCTTTGTGATTTGTAACTCATTCATCTGGGGGAGTTCCTATTGCGGTAAGCGATGGGCCATGGATGACAGAGTAGGAACAATGGGGATATCAATTAGAGCAGAAGGACTCGCCCACCTGTCTCCCTCTATACTCCAAACTCTCCATACACTCCAACACATGGGCGGGTTAACAGTTGAGTGCTGCTCTGCCACCTCCATCCCAACGAGAGATCTTCAAATGATCCAAATCGAAAAGAGGAAAGACTGGCTTCACACCCCATTTATCCCAATGCAAACATAAATCATTGGAATTAACTCACATTGCCAGCCAGGAAGCTCCAGACTGTGGTTCTACAACTCTCTGCATCCTCCCACTTTCCTTCCCTGTAAGTGCTTTAATTCAGGGAATTATTCTCTTTCTTCATAATTGCTAGTGTTCTCATTTTTAGAAACCCATTTTCTCGGCTGGTCTGTACATTTTTGCTCTAAAAACGTTGTGATTGCTACATGTGGCTGCCAATCATTGGTGGAACAATGGGGGTCAAACATGGTGGAGATGTTTGTGTAAAATTTTAACCCATAAGAGTCTAATCCCTGTCTAAGCCGGGGGGTTCCACTAAGCTAGATGGAATTGTTTTAAGAAGGTCATACAAAGGATCATTTAGCTATTTGTTTGAAAATTAAGGAAGTGGAAGGGTTTGTCCTATATCTGAGAGATATAAGAAAGATCAGGAAACACACATATATATTTACCTTGCTCAAAAAAATAAAGGGAACACTTAAACAACACAATGTAACTCCAAGTCAATCACACTTCTGTGAAATCAAACTGTCCACTTAGGAAGCAACACTGATTGACAATAAACTTCGCATGCTGTTGTGCAAATGGAATAGACAAAAGGTGGAAATTATAGGCAATTAGCAAGACACCCCCAATAAAGGAGTGGTTCTGCAGGTGGTGACCACAGACCACTTCTCAGTTCCTATGCTTCCTGGCTGATTCCTGGCTGGTGCTTTCCCTCTAGTGGTAGCATGAGACGGAGTCTACCACCCACACAAGTGGCTCAGGTAGTGCAGCTCATCCAGGATGGCACATCAATGCGAGCTGTGGCAAGAAGGTTTGCTGTGTCTGTCAGCGTAGTGTCCAGAGCATGGAGGCGCTACCAGGAGACAGGCCAGTACATCAGGAGACGTGGAGGAGGCCGTAGGAGGGCAACAACCCAGCAGCAGGACCGCTACCTCCGCCTTTGTGCAAGGAGGATTAGGAGGAGCACTGCCAGAGCCCTGCAAAATGAACTCCAGCAGGCCACAAATGTGCATGTGTCTGCTCAAACGGTCAGAAACAGACTCCATGAGGGTGGTATGAGGGCCCGACGTCCACAGGTGGGGGTTGTGCTTACAGCCCAACACCGTGCAGGACGTTTGGCATATGCCAGAGAACACCAAGATTGGCAAATTCGCCACTGGTGCCCTGTGCTCTTCACAGATGAAAGCAGGTTCACACTGAGCACATGAGCACATGTGACAGACGTGACAGAGTCTGGAGACGCGGCGGAGAACCTTCTGCTGCCTGCAACATCCTCCAGCATGACCGGTGTGGCGGTGGGTCAGTCATGGTGTGGGGTGGCATTACTTTGTGGGGCCGCACAGCCCTCCATGTGCTCGCCAGAGGTAGCCTGACTGCCATTAGGTACCGAGATGAGATCCTCAGACCCCTTGTGAGACCATATGCTGACACATGCACATTTGTGGCCTGCTGGAGGTCATTTTGCAGGGCTCTGGCAGTGCTCCTCCTTGCACAAAGGCGGAGGTAGCGGTCCTGCTGCTGGGTTGTTGCCCTCCTACGGCCTCCTCCACGTCTCCTGATGTACTGGCCTGTCTCCTGGTAGCGCCTCCATGCTCTGGACACTACGCTGACAGACACAGCAAACCTTCTTGCCACAGCTCGCATTGATGTGCCATCCTGGATGAGCTGCACTACCTGAGCCACTGAGCCACCTGGAGCCCACTGTAGCTCTCTGGTAACATACAATATCTGCCCCGTTGTCTTAAAGGACCCATTAAAGGACTATGCCAGTTCTGGATTTACTAGATTTACACATCTAGTTTTTCTGGATCTATGTCAAGTAATGCAAGGGGAAAAAATGCAGCCAATTTGGGAGTGGGTGTGGATGACCACACACCATAGCAGTCATCTTGCCATGTGGTAGAACTGGTGCGGACCAGGGGAATCCGACTGTTTAATTAAAACAATGCATCGCGAAGGCCCAAGGTGGGTGATGACGCGATGTGATTTCTGCCCAGTGCTCTGAATGTCAAAGTGAAGAAGTGAAGAAATTTCAAAATAAAGAATGAGTAGGTGTCCAGATTTTTGACTGGTACTGTGTGTGTGTCTGTATATATTTTTTAATACATTTAAAATTACTCTAATGTGAATGCTTTTAACATTTTACAGACAAAGTGTAAACCAAATAAGATGACTGCTATGGTGTGTGGTCATCCACACCCACTCCCAAATTGGCTGCATTTTGGAGAGGTGGAGAGGGCCAAGAGCTTCAAGTTCCTCTGTCCACATCACTGAGGACTTAACATGGTCCTCTCACACCAGAACTGTCGTGAAGAAGGCACGGCAATGCCCCTTCTCCCTCAGGAGGCTAAAACTATTTGACATGACCCCTTAGATCCTCAGGAACTTTTACAGCTGCACCATTGAGAGCATCCTGACTGGTTGTAACACCGTCTGGTATGGCAACTGCAAGGCACCCGACCACAAGACACTACAGATAATGATGAATACGGCCCAGTACATGACTGGGGTCAAGCTCCGTGCCGTCCAGTACCTCTGTACCAGGCGGTGTTATAGGAAGGCCCAAACAATTGTCAGACTCCAGCCACCCAAGCCATAGATTGTTCTCTCTGCTACCACATGGCAAGCTGTACCAGTGCACAAAGTCGGGAACCAACAGGACCCTGAACAGTTTCTACATCCAAGCCATAAGATTGCTCAACAAGACAGCTAAATAGCTCATCAAATGGCTATCCAGTCTACCTTCATTGACACTTTTTTTGCACTAAGACCAAGAAGGCAGAATCACTTTCCTTAAATGCATCAATAATGGAAAGAAAATTGCCTTTATTAATGTGTACGCTCCGTTATTCTCTGAATATCATATTTTCTGTGAAAGATAACAACCTGGCTTTACGTATTTTACTGGTTTATGACTCAAAGACACCACCCCCTGTTAGAGGGAAATAAAGCAGCCCAAGAGTTAACACACAGAAACGTTATTCACACAGAGGAGAAAATTAATATCGGGATGGAAATGGGGATGTACATGGGGATGCTTCTCAAAGGTACAGAGAAAGGAATAATGAATATTCACATACAGGCTACAAATCAAATACAATTTTATGGTCGCATTCACATGTTTAGCAGATGTTATTGTGGGTGTAGCAAAATGTTCATGTTCTTAGCTCCAACAGTGCAGTAATATCTAACAATACACAACAATACATACAAATCTAAAAGTAAAAGAAAAATATAAATATTAGGACTAGCAATGTCGGAGTCCGGAGTATAAATATGTGGTGTGATGTATAGACAATATGGACAGTATGTGGATAGAATACACTACATAGTATATCTGAAGAATACATGGATAGAATAGCATATGTACAGAATATTGACTAGAATACAGTATACATATGCTGTCACGCCCTGACCATAGAGAGCCTTTTTATTCTCTATTTTGGTTAGGTCGGGGTGTGACTAGGGTGGGTAATCTAGGTTGTTTATTTCTATGTTGGCCGGGTATGGTTCCCAATCAGAGGCAGCTGTTTATCGTTGTCTCTGATTGGGGATCATATTTAGGCAGCCATTTCCCCAATGTGTTTTGTGGGATCTTGTTTATGTGTAGTTGCCTGTGAGCACTTCATTGACATCACGTTTCGTTTGTTCTTTATTGTTTTGTGCGTTTCACTTCAATAAATATGTGGAACCCATATCACGCTGCGCTTTGGTCCGAATGTTCTTACGACGATCGTGACAGAAGATACCACCACAACAGGACCAAGCAGCGTGCCCTGGAGGAGAAGGTATCCTGGACTTGGAAGGAGATCTTGGATGGGAAGGGATCCTGGACTTGGGAGGAAATCATGGCAGGACAGGATATCCTTCTTTGGCGGCAGACGCAAGGAGAGAAGGGAGGACAGCGACGATGCCGGGGGACGCGGCCACAAAGAAAGCCCAAAAAACAGCCCAATCTTTTTTTGGGGGGGAGGGGGCTGAGGAGTGAACCAGAGCCAGTCTGGGAGAAGAGGGAGAAATTGGAGGAGAGTGAACGGAGAGAGTCAGAGACCGTCAGTGAGTTGATGGAGAAATTGGAGGAGAGAGACATGAGAGAGTTGTTGTGTTGGTGTATGATGCACGACATTCGACCTAAGGAGCGTGTTATCAGTTTGATGCCACCTGAGTCAGCTCTCCATACTCGTCCTGAGGAGCGTGCTAGCATTCTCGTAAAAACTGTGCCGGCTCCATGCACCAGGTCTCCAGTACGCCTTCACAGCCCAGTACGTCATGTGCCAGCTCTCCGCAATATCCTTGAGGAGCGTGTCATCTGTCCGGTACCATGTGTGCCGGCTCTACGCACCAAGTCTCTAGTACGCCTTCAAAGCCCAGTACGTCCTGTGCCAGCTCCCCGCACTCGCTATGCGAAGTGTGTCATCATTCCGGTACAATTTGTGCCGGCTCTACGCATCAGGTCTCCAGTGCGCCTCCAAAGCCCAGTACGTCCTGTGCCAGCTCCCCGCACTCGCAGTGCGGAGTGTGTCACCAGTCCGGGACAATTTGTGCCGGCTCTACGCACCAGACCTCCAGTACGCCACCACAGCCCAGTACGTCCTGTGCCAGCTCCACGCACCAGTCATCCAGCGACGGTCGGCAGTCCAGAGCCTCCAGCGACGGTCTGCAGTCCAGAGCCTCCAGCGAGGGTTCCCAGTCCAGAGCCTCCAGCGAGGGTTCCCAGTCCAGAGCCACCAGCGAGGGTTCCCAGTCCAGAGCCGCCAGCGAGGGTTCATAGTCCAGAGCTTCCGGCGACGGTCCCAAGTCCAGAGCTTCCGGCGACGGTTCACAGTCCAGAGCTTCCGGCTACGTTTCACAGTCCGGTACCTCCTGCGACAGTTCACAGTCCGGAACCTCCTGCGACGGTCCACCGTCCGGAACCTCCTGCGACGGTCCACAGTCCGGAACCTCCTGTGACGGTCCACAGTGCGGAACCTCCAGCGACGGTCAGCGGTCCGGAACCTCTAGCTCCATGGCCAGAGCCTACCCCTGCGCCGATCCCCAGTCCAAGCACGGCGTCCAGTCCAGCTCCAAGGCCAGAGTCTTCTTCTGCTTCGGTGCCCAGTCCAGGCACGGCGTCCAGTCCAGCTCCAGGGCCGGAGCCCTCCTATGCGCCGATGCCCAGTCCAGGCACGGTGTCCAGTCCCGCTCCCTGGCAGGAGACTTCCTCTGCACCGATGTCCAGTCTAGACCCGGTGTCCAGTTCCGCTCCATGGCAGGAGCCTTCCTCTACACCAAGGTCCAGTCCAGGCACAGTGTTCAGCCCGTGTCCATGGCTGGATCCGCGGGATGAGCGGGTTCTTCGTCCCGTAACATCAGCCAGGAAGCATAGGAACTGAGAAGTGGTCTGTGGTCACCACCTGCAGAATCACTCCTTTTTTGGGGGTGTCTTGCTAATTGCCTATAATTTCCACCTTTTGTCTATTCCATTTGCACAACAGCATGTGAAATTTATTGTCAATCAGTGTTGCTTCCTAAGTGGACAGTTTGATTTCACAGAAGTGTGATTGACTTGGAGTTACATTGTGTTGTTTAAGTGTTCCCTTTATTTTTTTGAGCAGGGTATATATATATATATATATACATAAACACATATATATTTTTTTACATGTATTTATCTTCTTATTTTTGGCACTAAACATTCTCCATATATACTTAGAATCATTTTTCAACTGGTACAGGGGGACCATCAGACAAGTCTTATGAGGCCTGTGTGTTGAGGCCTGTGCATAATAGTTTCTAGGCCAAACCATTCAGACAGACGTTTTTGTGAGAAGACCGATTTTTCGGGTTGTCTCATGGTCTGATAAACACCGCTCTAGCTCTGTCACCTTTCACCGCAGATGCAGAAGTGGAACATTGAGAAATATCTTTAATTTTTAATGTGGATTTTTTAATTATGCTAATTCAATTTCTGAGAGGCGCAGACAGGAGGTTAATCACTGCCCTTAGTACTGGAGGTTAATAGGAGGTTAATCACTTCCCTTAGTACTGTCCTGACTTTCTCTCTGCAACGTACTGGGAAATTACATTTATGGGCCTTTTTTATCTTGCCTAAGCGTTTACCCCACGTTTAGCGGAAAAGTACATCAAAATATAGGGAGAATTACCTTACTCAAGCGATCAGCGCTGACCTAATCTTGGAAATCCCAGATCTTGGGCAACAGCACTAGGTCTGGGAAACATGAGAGATTTTCTCTGCAACTTCGAAAGGGGAGAAGAAAAAAAATCGGGGGTGGCTGTTCTGCAGACAGATAACTCTCCCAACAAATTACGAGTTTGGGTAGGTGAGTTTTAAATACCAGCGAGAATTGTGCTCTTGAGAAATAATCCCTTCAGAAACATGACAGAGGTGGACACAATGCGGACAATGATAGCTAGGCTAATTATAGCCACAGCGAGTCAGTGGATGTAAACTCATTACGCTAACGTTAGCTGTCGCGGAGCATGCAAACTACTGACTTTCGAAATACATTCATTGAAAATATCTTCCACGAGCCCCATGTAAGCTAGCTACCAATTTTGTGTCCAGTGGGGATGTTAATGCCAGGACACAAACTGATAAGGCTCTGGAATTCCAGCACGTTCATTTCCGCCTAGACCAACCGACGCTAGTACCCGTGCAGACGTATAAAGCCATCCCCCGCCCCTACTTCGGCCAATCAGATCACGTCTCTCTGTTCCTACTCCCCACCTACAAGCAGCAACTCTAGAGGGAGTCACCAACATAGAGAATAGTGAGGCACTGGACAGAGGAGGCAGACTCAGTACTGCAGGATTGTTTTAAGAATACTGATTGGAATATATTCAAAGATTCATCCACCCAGGACTCATCCATCCAAATTGGGGAATATACATGGACAGTCACAGGCTTCATTAGGAAATGTGTTGATGATGTTGTACACACAATAACAATCCGGACATACCCCAACCAAAAACCCTGGATGAATGAAGATATCCATATAATTCTGAGAGCCCTTACAGCATCATTCAATGTCATCAGAATGAACCCCGATGACTCGGTTGTGCGCAACGCGTACAAGGCAAGCAGATCCATTAGGCACGCAAAAAGACAATACAGACTCAAACTTTATATGATGTTTGACAACTTAGACTTGTGTCGCATGTGGCAAGGACTACAAACTATCCCAGACTACAAAGGCAAATCCAGCTGTGCAGTGCCCACCGAAGCCTCCCTCCCAGACGAGCTTAACACATTTAGCTTCGAGGCAGACAATACCAAGCCATTCAGGAAGACTCTTGCTGCTCCGGACGACCAGGTGACATGAGGAAAACTCTGCTAAGAGTGAATATTCACAAAGCCGCCGGCCCAGATGGCATCCCTGGCGCGTCCTCAGAGTGTGTACTGACCAGCGGGCGGGTGTCTTCTCTGACGTCTTCAACCTGTCCCTGTCCCAGGCTGTAGTCCCCATCTGCTTTGAGCAGACCACCATCGCCCTGTCATGCTCCACTCGGTCATCATGAAGTGCTTTGAGAGGCTGGTCATGGCCCACATAAAGGTCAGTGTGCCAGGCACACTGGACACACTCCAATTTGCCTATCACTCTAACAGATCCACGGATGATGCCATTTCCCTCGCTACTCACATGGCTGCAACACATCTGGACAAAAGGAACACCTATGTTAGAATGCTGTTCATTGACTATAGTTCAGCATTCAACACTATTGTTCCCTCCAAGCTTGACAACAAGCTCAGAGCCTGGGTCTGGAACTGGATCCTGGTCTGCAACTGGATCCTGGAATTCATGACGGGCAGACTACAGGCTGTGATGTGAGGATTGGCAACAACACCTCCTCCACACTCACTCTTAACACAGGGCCCTCCCCCTGTGTAAAGAAATTTGGCATGAAAATCGGCATGCCGCCCTGGTCCTCTCCAAATACTACCGCTGCACCATTGAGAGCTGGTACGGGAATGGCTCCGTCCATTACCGCAATGCCCTCCATTGGGTAGTGAAGACCGTGCTCCCACCCATCAAGGACATCTACGCTAATACCAACAGGCTCAGAGACAGTTTCTATCTATAAGCCATCAAACTGCTGAACACTTGAACTGGACTGACCACCTGCTCTGATTCTCTGAACTTTAGCACAAATGCACAAACCTATACAAACATACACACACACATACAGTGCATTGGAAAGTATTCAGACCCCTTCCCTTTTCCCACATTTTGTTACATTACAGCCTTATTCTAAAATGGATTTAAAAAATATCTACACACAATACCCCATAATGACAAAGTGAAAACAGGTTTTTAGAAATGTTTGCAAATGTATCAAAAAACAAAAACACCTTATTTACATAAGTATTCAGACCCTTTGCTATGAGACTCAAAATTGAGCTCAGGTATATCCTGTTTCCATTGATCATCATGTTTCTACAACTTGATTGGAGTCCACCTGTAGTAAATTCAATTGATTGGACATGATTTGGAAAGGCACAGTTGACAGTGCGTCAGAGCAAAAACCAAGCCATGAGATTGAAGGAATTGTCCGTAGAGCTCCGAGACAGAATTGTGTTGATGCACAGATCTGAGGAAGGGTACTAAAACATTTCTGCAGCATTGAAGGTTCGCAAGAATAAAGTGGCCTCCATCATTCTTATATGGAAGAAGTTCGGAACCACCAAGACTCTTCTTAGAGCTGGTTGCCTGGCTAAACTGAGCAATCGGGGGAGAAGGGCCTTGGGCAGGGAGGTGACCAAGAACCTGGTGGTGACTCTGACAGAGCTCCAGAGTTTCTCTGTGGAGATGGGAGAACCATCCAGAAGGACAACCATCTCTGCAGCACTCCACCAATCAGGCCTTTATGGTAGAGTGGCCAGACGGAAGCCACTCCTCAGTAAAAGGCACATGACAGCCTGCTTGGAGTTTGCCAAAAGGCACCTAAAGGACACAGACCATGAGAAACAAGATTCCCTGGTCTGATGAAACCAAGATTGAACTCTTTGGCCTGAATGCCAAGCATCACATCTGGATGAAACCTGGCACCATCCCTACGGTGAAGCGTGGCGGCAGCATCATGCTGTGGGGATGTTTTCAGTGGCAGGGACTGGGAGACTAGTCAGGATCGAGGGAAAGATGAACAGAGCAAAGTAGAGAGTTCCTTGATGAAAATCTGTTCCAGAGCGCTCAGGACCTGAGACTGGGGCAAAGGTTCACCTTCCACCAGGACAACGACCCTAAGCACACAGGCAAGACAACACAGAAGTGGCTTGGGGACAAGTCTTTGAATGTCCTTGAGTGGCACCGCCAGAGCCTGGACTTGAACCCGATTGAACATCTCTGGAGGGAGAGACCTGAAAATAGCTGTGCATCCAACCTGGCAGAGCTTGAGAGGATCTGCAGAGAAGAGAAACTCCCCAAATACCAAGCTTGTAGCTTTTTTATACATTTGAAAAAAAAACACATGAACTGTTTTTGCTTTGTCATTGTGGGGTATTTTTTTGTAGATTGATGAGGGAACGTTTTTTTCCTACATTTTAGAATAAGGCTGTAACGTAACACAATGTGGAAAAGGTCAAGGGGTCTGAATACTTTCCGAATGCATTGTATGCATTCCTGCCACACACGCATCACAAATACTGCTAACAGATTCTTATTATTCTGCTCAATTTGTACACTTTCCCCCATCCCCCCTTCCCCAATACATGTGTAAATGTTGGGCTACGAATTGTGCCGTCCTGTCTTATACTTATGCTAAAATGTGTTATTCTAATCTTCTGCCATTTACTTTATGTTCGTATCTTATATTATTTCTTATTGTAGTAGTGTTGTCGAGAAGGAACCTGCAAGTAAGCATTTTGTTGGATGACGTGCAGTATAGCATGCGTGTCCCGTACGGACGACTACTACAACTTTTCCTGACCAGGAAATAGGACAAAAGACCTCACTTGATTGTCAGAAATGCAGGCAAAGCCGGGGGGGGGGGGGGGGGGGGGGGGAGCAACAATACACCCATGCTATGATGGCTTATGATGTCATACTTCGTGACGGCTGGTGTTAATTGGAGCTTCATTCAATCAAGCTCCATTAAAAAATATCCTAACTCAGTCCAGAGAGAGAGAGAATTTTTATTCGATTTATTTAACAACGACTGCCCCTAAAAAGCAACTTCTCATTTTGAAAACGGCGATATGAGTCAGAAACATTTATTCTAGTTTCAAGCGTCAATACAAAGTGTAAATATGATAATTTTGGTAAAAAAAGATGATAGGAATTAATATGTAAAGGAACGAGGGGTACAGTAACAGTTTTCCTTGGTAGCACCCAAGTCATGCCCGGTTCAGTTTTTGTTTTATGTCCCTATATAAAAATAGCAAAAAAGTTAAGATGATTGAGTGACAGGTTGGTGCTCTATCTCCGCTGTGTCAGCATAATGGACAGTGCACACCGCGGTGTGTGTAGGGAGGCAAGGGGTGCTATGGAAAGCCACTAGGCAGTTACGTATGACTCCTTTGGGTTTCCCTAAAAAGCAGGGGAAAAACGCTTCTCATCTTTCATTTTTTGTGGTAGGCTAAGTGGATAACGTGATACGCCTCCACCTGTAATATTTGACTTTGTCGGTGTCAAGTTTACTGTTGAAGCTGTTTTACTCTTAGCTAGCTAGCTGTAAAAAGCATTAATGTTATTAGCCTTAGCCTATTTAGCTAGCTCGAACCAGCTAATCGGCCACGATGGAGATCAGAAATTGGCTTTGCCAAAGTACCCAAACTAAGGCGAAAGAGAGCGATGAGCAGCAGCAGCAGCATCAAACCACTGAGGCCGTGATGGTGTTGCCGAGCTCCAGCTAGCTCTGTGTGCATATCCTACACATTCTTCCACAAGAGCCACCAGGATAATTCTGGCTTCACAGTCGCCTCCACCTCCGACTGTTGCTGATGATATTGGAACAGAGAAGCCAGCCCTGGGTTGTATAGAATCATATATTAACCGGTTTTCTGTCCAAAAATGCTTTTCTGTCCAAAAACATTTCTGTCCAATGTTTTTTTGTACAAAAACGATAATTTAATAGCAATTGGTTCGTAGGAAGAGAGTGGCTGGAATACTCAGTTACTCCAGATGCAGCATTTTGTTTCCCATAATACAAGTTATGTGTTTTGTCCAATGCTAACGCAGACAAGGCCTTAACCCAAGCTGGGTATTCTAACTTGAAGAATGGTATTGATAGTACCAAATTATTTCAGCATTTAAAACCTCTTTAGGATTAGGGGTGGAGTTTACACTTTTGGGGAAAATCGTTCAAAATTTAAAACGGCCTCCTACTCAATTCTTGCTCATGCAATATGCATATTATTATTAATATTGGATAGAAAACACTCTCTAGTTTCTAAAACAGTTCTAATTATTTCTCTAAGTGAAACAGAACTATTTGTACAGCCCATTTCCTATCCGGAAGTGAGATTTCCAAAATCGAGGTCTCTCTTCAAAAGCTTGTCTATAAAAGGGCATGTCACTTATGACTGTAGAAACACGCCATACGCCTTCCCCTGGGTGTCATGTGGAAGTGAGAGAAGAAATGAGGTGATTATCTCGTTCAGGGGTTGAATACAACCTCTTTGATTGAGAGGACCGCCATTTATTTTTTGTTGGGAGGCGCGAATTTGGACCTGGTATCACCTCCTGGAAACGCGTCGTTATTGATGAATATGATCTCCGGCTTCGATTTTATTCGATACATGTCACAATATCATCCTAAAGTATGTTTTTCAATATAGTTTAATTATATTATTGAAATTTATTCTGGACTTTAGACGTGATGCTACGCAAGAATTTTGTCAAGATGGAGAGGTTAGCGTCGCACTGCCAGTGTGCTTGCTAATTCAAGAGGGAAATCGTTCGTTCTGGATCGAAATAAAGACGTTTCTGAACAAAGGACCCCTTGGAGAACATTCTGATGGAAGATCAACAAAGATAAGGACCCAATTTGGGATGCTTTTTCATATATCTGTCGAACTGTGCTATGCTACCGTTCGACTAGAATCAATGCTGCTGTGTGCTAGCTAATGTAGTAAGCTAATATAACGATATATTGTGTTTTCGCTGTAAAACACTTAGAAAATCGGAAATATTAGCTATATTCACAAGATCTGTCTTTCATTTGCTATCCACCATATATTTTTCTGAAATGTTTTATGATGTGTAATTAGGTAGTTGACGTTGGTGTCTATTTACTCTGGCTGCTCCCGTGCTATTTCTGACTGTAGCTATGATGGTAGCTATGATGGTAGCAGTAATGTAAAACTGATTTATAGCTCAAATATGCACATTTTTTGAACAAAACATAGATTTATTGTGTAACATGTTATAGGACTGTCATCTGAGGGAGTTGTTTCTAGGTTAGTTAGGTTGGTTCTAGGTTAGTTAGGTTGGCTTTGTGCATGCTACCTGCATGCTACCGGTGCTGTGAAAAATGTCTGTCTGTCTTTTGTATTTGGTGGTGAGCTAACATAAATATACGTGGTGTTTTCGCTGTAAAACATTTTAAAAATCGGAAATATTGGCTATATTCACAAGATCTTTGTCTTTCATTTGCTATCCACCATATATTTTTCTGAAATGTTTTATGATGTGTAATTAGGTAGTTGACGTTGGTGTCTGTATTTACTCTGGCTACTCCCGTGCTATTTCTGACTGTAGCTGTGATGGTAGCAGTAATGTAAAACTGATTTATAGCTCAAATATGCACATTTTTTGAACAAAACATAGATTTATTGTGTAACATGTTATAGGACTGTCATCTGAGGGAGTTGTTTCTAGGTTAGTTAGGTTGGTTCTAGGTTAGTTAGGTTGGCTTTGTGCATGCTACCTGCATGCTACCGGTGCTGTGAAAAATGTCTGTCCTCTTTTGTATTTGGTGGTGAGCTAACATAAATATATGTGGTGTTTTTGCTGTAATACATTTAAAAAATCGGACATGTTGGCTGGATTCACAAGATGTTTATCTTTCAAATGCTGTATTGGACTTGTTAATGTGTGAAAGTTAAATATTTAAAAAAAAAAAATTGGGGAATTTCCCGCTCTGCCTTTTCAGTGGAATGTGGGAGGAGTTCCGCTAGCAGAACACCCATCCTAAACAGGTTTTTAAACTTTAATGTTTATTGTGGTAGTGTGATATAAGCATAATTCAATATAATTCCAATGCATTACACAAATGAAGCCCCTGGGTATAGCTACATGTTGGTATAATTCATCATAGAAATAGATATTCTATTATGGTTTTCTTGGTAGCCTGTTGGTTTTCGTGGTTGTAAATTTACATTTACATTACATTTAGGTCATTTAGCAGACGCTCTTATCCAGAGCGACTTACAAATTGGCCCATTCCTCCCGACAGAGCTGGTGTAACTGAGTCAGGTTTGTAGCCCTCCTTGCTCACACAGGCTTTTTCAGTTCTTCCCACAAATGTTCAACAGGATTGAGGTCAAGACTTTGTGATGGCCACTACAATACCTTGACTTTGTTGTCCCGAAGCCATTTTTCCACAACTTTGGAAGTATGCTTGGGGTCATTGTCCATTTGGAAGACCCATTTGCAACCAAGCTTTAGCTTCCTGACTGATGTCTTGAGATGATGCTTCAGTACATCCACATAATTTCCGTCTCATGATGCCATCTATTTTGTGAAGTGCACCAGCCCCTCCTGCAGCAAAGCACCCCCACAACATGATGCTGTCACCCCCATGCTTCACGGTTGGGATGGTGTTCTTCGGCTTGCAAGCCTCCCCCGTTTTCCTCCAAACATAACGATGGTCATCATGGCCAAACAGTTCTATTTTTGATTCATCAGACCAGAGGACATTTATCCAAAAAGTATGATCTTAGTCCCCATGTGCATTTGCAAACCACAGTCTGGCTTTTTATGGCGGTTTTGAAGCAGTGGCTTCTTCCTTGCCGAGCGGCCTTTCAGGTTATGTCGATATAGGACTCATTTTACTGTGGATATAGATACTTTTGTACCCATTTCCTCCAGCATGTTCACAAGGTCCTTTGCTGTTGTTCTGGGATTGATTTGCACTTTTCCCACCAAAGTACATTCATCTCCAGAAGACAGAACGTGTCTCCCTACTGAGCGGTAAGACAGATGCATGGTCCCATGGTGTTTATACTTGCGTACTATTGTTTGTGCAGATGAACATGGTACATTCAGGCATTTGGAAATTGCTTCCAAGGATGAACCAGACTTGTGGAGGTCTAAAATCTTTGATTTTCCCATGATGTCAAGCAAAGAGGCACTGAGTTTGAACATAGGCCTTGAAATACATCCACAGGTACACCTCCAATAGGCTCAAATGATGTCAATTAGTATACAGAAGATAGCCCTATTTGGTAAAAGACCAAGTCCATATTAAAAGGCAAGAACAGTTCAAATAAGCAAAGGGAAATGAGTCCATCAATATTAAAACATTTCAATAGCTCCAAATTTCAATGACAACCTCAAACCAAGTATAAATTGTAGAAATTCATATACAAATATTGAAAGCATTTAAGGTTGGGGGCAGTATTTTCACATCCGGATGAAAAGCATGCCCGGAGTAAACAGCCTGCTACAAAGCCATAAAAGCTAGAATATGCATATTATTAGTAGATTTGGATAGAACACACTTTGAAGTTTCTAAAACTGTTTGAATGATGTCTGTGAGTATAACAGAACTGATATGGCAGGCAAAAACCTGAGAAAAAATCCAACCAGGAAGTGGGAAATCTGAGGTTGGTCGATTTTCAGCTCAGCTCCTATTTAAGATACAGTGGTATATTGGTAATGTTGGTAATGTTGCACTTCCTAAGGCTTCCACTAGATGTCAACAGTCTTTACAACCTTGTCTGATGCTGTTACTGTAAAGTGGGGGCAAAGGAGAGGGGAATGAGTCAGAGGTCTGCCAGCATCCACGAGCTGACCATGCGCTGACTACGCGCGTTCACATGAGAGGGAGCTCTGTTCCATTGCACTTCTGAAGACAATGGAATTCTCCAGTTGGAACATTATTGAAGAATTATGTTAAAAACATCCGAAAGATTGATTCAATACTTCGTTTGTCATGTTTTTACAGACTGTAATATCACTTTTTAAACTTTTCATCCGTACTTTCCACTGGACTTGAACGCGCGTCGTGAGTTTGGAAAGTGTACTGAACGCTAGAACAACAAGGAGGAATTTGGACATAAATGATGGACATTACCGAACAAAATGAACATTTCTTGTGGAAGTGGGAGTCCTGGGAGTGCATTCTGACGAAGATCAGCAAAGTGAAGATTTATAATGATATTCATGACTTTTGTTGACTGCATAATATGGCGGATATATTTGTGTCTTGATTGGGCTCTGAGCGCCGACTCAGATTATTGCATGGTTTGCTTTTTCCATAAAACTATTTTGAAATCTGACACAGCGGTTGCATTAAGGAGAAGTGCTTCTAAAATTCCATGTGTAACACTTGTATCTTTTAGCAATGTTTATTATGCGTATTCCTGTAAATTGATGTGGCTCTCTGCAAAATCAAAGGATGTTTTGGAACTTCTGAACGTAAGGCGCCAATGTAAACTCCAATTTTTGGATATAAATATGAACTTTACCAAACAAAACATACATCTATTGTGTAACATGAAGTCCTATGAGTGTCATCTGATGAAGATCAAAGGTTAGTGATTAATTTGATCTATATTTCTGCTTTTTGTGAATCCTCTCTTTGGCTGGAAAAATGGCTGTGTAATTCTGTGAATAGGCACTCACCTAACATAGTCGTTTGGTTTACTTTCGTTGTCAAGCCTTTTTGAAATCGGACACTGTGGCTGGATTTACAACAAGTGTATCTTTAAAATGGCGTAAAATACATGTATGTTTGAGGAATTTTAATTATGGGATTTCTGTTGTTTTGAATTTGGCGCCCTGCAGTTTCACTGGCTGTTGAAGAGGTGGGACGCTACCGTCTCACGTACCCTAGAGAGGTTAAGAGACAACTAAAAGATGTGCAACATGACAATGTCCCATTCACATTGTGTAATTTATTGACAGTCCCTAACTAGCCCCAGCAATAGGCTATCCAATGTCAGACCGACTTTGCCACGGTCAGCACACTAGCCAACTGAAGCTAAATGGTGAAAGAAGTTGGCTAGCATTAGCTAGCCTAGGCTACTTTAAGACACGAGACCTGGTTAGACTGTTTCAATTTAGGAGAAGGGTGAATGACTGTAACTGTCTACTGTTTTGCCAGATTGAATGTGCAAACTCTTGCCATGTGCGAACACACACGAGACAACCATATTAAACCCCCCACCCAAGACAACTCTCGTTTGGCTTCAGTCATGGCCACTGCATTAATTAATGACAATGCTGAAAATGAGGCCAAATCAAGAATTTCCGCCCAAATTAATTAGCACCTTTTGGCAGAGCCCCTATTTCCACCCGCACCCCTGATTTATTGATTCCTCCCTGTCCACAGCACCCCAAACCAGCATTAAATATAGACAAAAGAGGATTAGAAAATGACCGTTCATCACTTTTTGAAAGTCTACCATTAAATATGAATGGCCTTTCTTCTCCTTTAGTCCAATGAAATGTAGACTGGGATTTTAGTCAAATCCAAGACATTTGGGGAGAACCTAAAACTTCACAAGTCCAGTTGCTTTACATAAATGTGTACTTTTCTTTCCCCATTTGAAGGTCTATGTAGTAACAGTACATCTTACAGTGAAGTATACTTCTATCCTATGCCTCCAGTTATCCTTCAGAGTGTCACGATCGTTGGTTGAATTAATGGACCACGGCGCAGCGTACTTAGAGTTCCACATGTTTAATAAATATGAAACTCTCCAAAAGCAATACAGCCAAAAACTAAACGTGACGTTCTGGGCTGCTCACAGGCAGCTACACAAAAACCAGATCCCACAAACAACAGGTGAGAAAAGGCTGCCTAAATATGATCCCCAATCAGAGACAACGATAGACAGCTGCCTCTGATTGGGAACCATACCAGGCCAACATAGAAATAGAAAACATAGATTGCCCACCCTAGTCACACCCTGACCTAACCAAATAGAGAATTAAAAGGATCTCTAAGGTCAGGGCGTGACACAGAGAGCAGTAATAATGACAGAGGGTTCCCTGCTAACATATTTGGTTGCTTGGAAGTCGTGGGAACATGAGTTTCCTAACCGGTGAAACAAAGCTTTTTAAAAAGGTCCAATGCAGCCGTTTTTATCTCAATATTAAATCATTTTTGGGTATAGCTTATTAGCAAAAATAGCTTTTTAGCAAAAACCCAATTTTCAAGATGAAAAAAAAAGCTAGACCTGTCTGGAAGGTCTCAATGGGGAAGGGAAAACTGAAAACTACTGTAGCTGTTATTGCCAGAGGTTTGAAGCTCTCTTTCTTATTGGTCTATTAACTTGTGATGTCACCAGGAAGGCCAAATCTCCAACCCACCGCAACAGGCTGAACTTTCAGGCTGTCTTTTCAAACAGCTCTTACACTAAAAGGGAATTATCATAATTTCACAGTAATATTCCAACCTCAGTGTGGACGGACGGACATACATACATACATACAACTCAGGAAATCACGTTTTTGACACGCTGGGCCTTTAAACGTTCTAAAAACAAAAGCTAACATTCCAAACTGTTCTGCTAACGTTTGTTTTTAGGTTACAGGAAGGATATGTTAACATTTCATTGGAGTTCCTTGAAGGTTTACCGGGAAAGTTTCATTAACGCTCTGATAAATGATTTGAAGGTAATTTATTCAGTATATAAGATTCTGAGATCCAAATGTTGTGAAAGTTTTGTCTTGGTTATTATTGAAAGTGTTCTTAACACTGAGAACGGAATTTAAAGATTATTCCCATGTTTTTGAATAACTTTCTTTAAACTTTCATTGAATGTTTCAATAAGATTTTTAGTAGCAAATCAAATTGTATTTGTCACATGCTTGGTAAAAAACAGGTGTAGACAGTGAAAGGCTTACGGGCCCTTCCCACAATACAGAGATAAATAACAATAGGAATACAGTGCAAAGTTGCAAAGTGCAAAGTACAGCGGAAAGTTTTCAGACCCCTTGACTTTTTCCAACTTTTGTTACATTACAGCCTTATTCTAAAATGGATAAAATCATTTCCCCCCCCCAATCTACACACAATACCCTATAATGATAAAGCAAAAACAGGTATTTAGAAATGTTTGCAAATGTATCTTATTTACATAAGTTTTCAGATCCTTTACTCAGTACTTTATTAAATAACCTTTGGCAGCGATTACAGCCTTGAGTCTTCTTGGGCATGACGCTACAAGCTTGGCACACCTGAATTTGGGGAGTTTCTTCCCAAATACAAAGTCATCAGCAATTCGATTTTCTCGAAATAATCAGGGTATCAAAGCCAATGACAAATGGTTTAAACTGCTGCTTTGCCTACTTGTGTTCTGGCTCTGGCCCAACCCATTGGTTGCTGGACCAATCAGACGGCCTCTAATTTGTTTGCGTTCGGTGAAGGATTGGGGAGGTACTCAGATCGAGACTCATTGCGGAGAAACTAACGTCCGTGGGCGTGGTGTTGCATTTGGCTGGAGCAAGGAGTCTGGGTAGCCAGGCAACAACGATCCTGCAACATTTCCAGAAAATTTTGGGAAGGTCTTATGCCAAATTACCAGAGTAGAACCATTCTCAAACCATGCTCTAATTGTTATTTGAACGTTTTGTGCTACAGGTGCAGTCTGCTTCAGGTGCATCCATAGTTATGGTTTAGGGTCAAGGAGCGTTAAACAGGCCTCTATCGTTTCCCACTGAATATTAAAGGCTTTCTCAGGAATTTGTGCGTTTATGCTGCAAAGAATCTCAGGCTCACACATGCGTGAGTTCACACGCAAACACACACGTAAACACAATATCAAATATACACACAAACATGCTGTCTTTTAGATTGTGAGTTTTTTTAAAAATTCTAATGATTTCTGCATCACAGCGGATGGAGTGTTTCTGGTCCAAGTCAAGGTTCTAGAGGGACTGCAGTGGAATTCCAAACAAAACTCACAGGAGGTGGCTTTGGAGAAGGGGCCGAGGTGGGGGGTCCAGAGATCAGAGGGCGAAGGCTGCAAAAAAAATGCATCTTTAATCATGCAGCTGTTTATACCTCATCCCACTTGAAGTGGAAAAGCCTGTACGATGCAGAAACCTCTGCATTAATTATGCTCAATTTCATGATGATGCGTGGAGGAGAGCGCCCTTGGTAAACAAAGTCTTTTCACCGCCTGCAATGAAAGTTACATCAAAGTGGCATCAAGAGCTCTTCACAGAGCTAATTACCTTCAAGTTAAAGTGTTGGTTGTCACTCACAAAGCATTGTCACTCACTCACTTAACTGGGGCAAATAATCTGACTGAAATAAACAGAAGAGTGAGAACAAGGTGGATAATGGATCCCAGTGCTGCCACCAAATGTGGGAACAGACAGTGTCATTGTGGCTGAGATGTAAGTAATTTGCTGGGATAAGAAATTAGTATTTAGATTGTTAACAATCTCATGTTGAAGCAGAGATTTATCTAACTCTTCAGATAAATTAAGAGATGGCGTAAGCATACCAAAACCATGGGAACACAAACTTATTGCATAATTAATAGTAATGATGAGAATAATATGATTATAATAATTGGTACTATAAATGTCAAAATCTTTACTGAAAGAGTGCTGTCAAATCCATTTAGATTTTGTATGCAATTAAAATATTTGATGTCAGGCAATTACAAATAACCCACTGGGCACAGATGTTAGTTCAACCTTTTCATTAACATGTGATTGAGTTGTCAACCAACGTGAATTCAAAGTCAAATCAAGAAAAATGTTAACGATGTCATTGGATTTAGGTTAAAAAGACAATAATTCCCCCCCCCCCAAAAAAATCATATTGATGCTTTTTTTTGCAAATCCAATCAGTTTTTCATGTTGATTCAACATCAAATATGTACATTTTAAATTACGTGGAAATGTTGTTTCAACCAGTTTGTGCTCAGTGTGAACCATGAACTCAAATCATAAAGTTGGTTCAGCAAGTATGATCAATTTAACCATTCATAAACACGCATGATTTTCACACAAGTGACGGCACAGTGAAACAATTAAAGATGCAAGAAGATATTACATTGTTAATAATCCAATTAAATTTCCTCTCCTATTTCCTCCCGTACCGTGTTGCTTGACTTTTGCGCTCGGCTGTACTGTGTCATGCAGTAGCAGGCTTCTGATTGGTAGAAGGTGATCCAATTGCTAACAAATGTGGTTGGCAAAACACCACTCATTACAAACATAGGAACAAGTGTGTGTTGATGGAGGCAAAAGCAGACTGAATCAGTGAAGTTAAACAGTAATGAAACAGACAAATTCAGTCTGGATTCTGTACAAGGCCCAAGACAATGTGAAAAACTGGCTGCTGCCCATCACTAATGACAACCACGTCAATCAGTGAAGTATGTCAATGAGATGAGCGAAGAGATTGAGTGTTGTACGTCTTCCCACGGTGGCAGCACGGCTAACATGATGACACTCGCAATAGGTGAGGATGACAAAACACCATGTCAAGATTGCTGCCATGAATACACTTCATCATTGTTTATCCGCTAACATGATCTATCCTCTATCAGAACAAAGACAACATTTATGGAGAAACATTCACATTCATCAAACTCTTAGTAGTACATTGATTGGGAATATTATTTTTTTTTTTTTTAACGAGACAAGTTGGTTAACTTCTTTGGGGTAGGGGGCAGTATTTTCACATCCGGATGAAAAGCGTGCCCAGAGTAAACTGCCTGCTACTCAGGCCCAGATGCTAGGATATGCATATTATTATTAGATTTTGATAGTAAACACTCTGAAGTTTCTAAAACTGTTTGAATTATGTCTGTGAGTATAACAAAACTCATATAGCAGGCAAAAACCTGAGAAAAAATCCAACCAGGAAGTGAGAAATCTGAGGTTTTTAGTTTTTCAACTCTTTCCTTATCCAAGATACAGTGGAAATGGGGTCATGTTGCACTTCCTAAGGCTTCCACTAGATGTCAACAGTCTTTAGAACCTTGTTTGATGCTTCTACTGTGAAGTAGGGGCGAATGAGAGGGGATTGAGTAAGGTCTGCCATGAGCTGACCATGAGCTAACCATGCGCGTTCATGTGAGAGTTAGCTTGAGTACCATTGCATTTCTGAAGACAAAGGAATTCTCCGGTTGGAACATTATTGAATATTTATGTTAAGAACAGATCATTTTTTACAATGACGGCCTAGGAACAGTGGGTTAACTGCCTTGTTCAGGGGCATAATGACAGATTTTTACCTAGTCAGCTGGGGATTCAATCTAGCAACCTTTCGGTTACTGGCCCAAACGCTCTAACCACTAGGCTACCTAATGTGACAGATTATTGTCGTCATTACATGAAAGGACACTAAATAATATGAACACATTATTATTAAGACACGCATCCAGTGATACAGAAAGGTGCATGTTGGTAATGATTAGGGTGATGTATGAATCCCATGGTGTCCATTCTATATAGAGACAGGAAATGATCCTCAAATGCAGCTGTCTACACAAACAGACCTATTTTTTTCGCATCATGGCAGTGCATTGTTATTGTAATTTCACTCGGTTCCCCCACACACACACATGCTCGGACATGCACACACTCCCACTCACAAATTACTATTACTAAATTACTACGTCAAGTTTTTGTCTCTGCAAATGCTTTGGATGCATTTGCAGTTTGTTTTTGTTATGTTTTGGGTTATTTTCTGAATGGTGAATGATGACTGTCGTCATTTTCTTTTAAAGTGTTTCTGAACACTACTAAATTAATCCTGATAATGCGTGATTTATTCATGATTTTTCTTAATTAATCATGGGTATGATCTTTGTGCCTCTGTTTTCGCATTCATCGATTGTCATTCATGATTTGCAAGCGTATAACGATAGGACGCAATTGGAGACAGTCGCTCCGTTTTGTACCGTCAAAACTGTGATTATATGTAGAAGCCAGACAACATAGTTTAAATTGAGCCTTTAAGATAAATATATCCTCAGAAACCGGGAGAGAGTAAGCGGTAGAGTGGGGCGATCAGTTATACACAACCACGAACCAATCTGTGAGTAAAGCTACACTGAGACTCGAACCCAACAAGGCATAGCAGCTTCCCTCAGAGGAAAAGACAAAGTACAACTTGGAGATGCAAATGAGAGCCACAACGAGCTAAAGGAGGTAAACCAAGCTAAAAATGCTGTCAATGCTCACCAAAACAAATGAACTGTTACAATCTGTTGTTAAAAAAGTAGATTTGCTCAAAAGGAAAGTAGAGTCGTGTCACATGCATATACAGGGTGGGTGCGTGGACAAACAATACAACAAAATTGGCCTTTTGGAAACAAAGGCGCACACATTTAGAAGATTAACTCGATCAGTTAGAAAACAGATCGAGAAAAAATAACATGAGAATATTGTCCCTACCGATTACCGGAGGATCTGGAGGATGCCTTCAGATCGATGTGAAGCAGAAGAATGCTAAATACCTTCGCAAGGGAATCTTTAAGCTGTGGAACTATCAGACCAAAGTCAACATTCTGAGGGCACAGGCGGGAAAGGAGATCAAGATCCACGGCCAATCCATTCGATTCGTCCAGAACCTGTCTGCTAGACTGAGGGAAAAAACACAAGCAATTAGTTCTGATCAGACAGTCACTGGAGGAAAAAGGGAAAAAAAGGAAGTCTCAAGTCCGATTCCTGGTAGTGCTGTAGGTATGGAAGGGAACACAGAGAATGGAGTTCACAAGCGTCGATGAAGCCCTGGACGGGCTGCAAGAAACCTTTCCAGTTGAAAGAGAACGCAGTGCCCTGGGGAGAGGTAGAAGTGAGAAAAAATACTGATAAGCACACTAGGCTACATACAGTGATGCCCAAGACCAGCTTATCGTAAATTGAGGAAATGTTCCTTCCCCCTCCCCCCAATAAAATCTAGACTCTATTATCCCCAAGTAATTGTTCTTCTCTAGGAAGTAACAATATAATTAACCGATGCCAAAGAGATACAGTACATGGACACTGAAAATACAATATAAAAGAGGAAATATTGCATGTAAGTCGATAATTGTCAATTGTTCTATGGGTGGGTGTGTGTGTGGGTGTATGTGTCTGTGAATATGAATATGAGGGCGGGAGAGAGTGTGTGTGTGTGTGAATGAAGGAGAATGGATGAGTAAGTAGATGTATAGAGGGGTGTAAATGTGTTTGAGAAGAAGAGGGGGGGGGGGGGGGACAGAGGTTGAGATAAACGTGGCCTGGGTGGTTAAGGAAGGGCAAGGAGGGGGGGTTGGTGGTAAGCTTGGCTTGGGGGGGGAAAGTGTGGGTAAGGATGGGAGAGTGGGACAAGCTTGGTTTGAGGGGGGGGCAAGGAAGAGTAAATTCAGTCTCTTGGAGGAAAATACAGCATGGTAGCAACACATGACAACATGGTAGCAACACAACATGGTAGCAGCACAAGACATGGTACAAACATTATTGGGCACAGACAACAGCACAAAGGGCAAGAAGGTAGAGACAACAATACATCATGTAATTTATAAAGTAATACAAACCAACTACAGTACGACCTTTTATTGCAGTGGGCCAAATCAGGGTCACACAGTGTTTCTTGGTAGTCTTCAACAAATCTACTTTGAAACAAAAGTCTACACCTCACAGACATAGATATGGGCAAAAAAAGAAGACACCTGTACCATTTCAGATATAGAGTTGAAATGTATTACATTTTGAGTTTGCATTCCAATATTCCACTTTACATTCGGAAAGTATGCAGACGCCTTGACTTTTTCCCAAAATGTTTACGTTACAGCCAATTTCAAAAATTGATTAAATTAAATTGTTTTCCTCAATCTACACACAGTACCTCACAAATGTTTAAACATGTATTAAAAACATAAATACCTAATTTACATAAGTATTCAGACCCTTTGCTATGAGACTCGAAATTGAGCTAGGTGCATCCTGTTTCCATTGATCATCCTTGAGATGTCTCTACAACTTGACTGGAGTCTACCTGTGATAAATTCAATTGATTGGACATGATTTGGAAAAGCACACATCTGTCTATATAAGGTCCCACTGTTGACAGAGCATTTCAGAGCAAAAACCAAACCAGGAGATCGAAGGAATTGTCCGTAGAGCTCAGAGACAGGATTGTGTTGAGGCACAGATCTGGGGAAGGGTGCGCAAAAAATGTCTGCAGCATTGAAGGTCACTAAGAACACAGTGGCCGCCATCATTCTTAGATGGAAGAAGTTGGGAACCACCAAGACTCTGAGTTGGCTGGCTGCCTGGCCAAACTGAGCAATCTGTGGAGAAGGGCCTTGGGTCAGGGAGGTGACCAAGAACCTGATAGTCACTCTGAGACAGCTCCAGAGCTCCTTTTTGGAGATGGAAGAACCTTCCAGAAGGACAACCATCTCTGCAGCACTCCACCAATCAGGCCTTTATGGAAGCCACTCCTCAGTAAAAGGCACATGACAGCCCTTTGTGAAGCATGGTGGGGTCGGCATCATGTTGTGGGGATGTTTTTCAGTGTCAAGGACTGGGAGACAAGTCAGGATCGAGGGAAAGATGAACGGAGCAAAGTACAGAGAGATCCTTGATAAAAAAACCTTCTCCAGAGTGCTCAGGACCTCAGACTGGGGCGAAGGTTCACATTCCAAAAGGACAACGACCCTAAGCACACAGCCAAGACAATGCAGGAGTGGCTTCGGAACAAGTCTCTGAATGTCCTTGAGTGGCCCAGCCAAAGCCCGGACTTAAACCTGATCGAACATCTCTGAAGAGACCTGAAAAAGTCAAGGAGTCTGAAGACTCTCCGTGTTTCGAAGGACGCGTGGCTCTCGACTTTTACCTCTCCCGAGTCCGTAGGAGAGTTCCAGCAATGGGACAAGACTGTAACTACCGATTGGATGTCAGGAAATTGGGGAGAAAAAGGGGTAAAAGTACAAAAAAATTAAAACACTAGTTGAGAACACAATATGTAACGAAACGTATTCTACAAGGACCACTTCTTAAATACATAACCTTATGGAACAACCCTTGGATAGCTTTTCAGAATTCACATAACTAATGACATGACCGTAAATTAAAATGAATGCTTTATCCAGTATAAACAAACGTATTATACAAGAGACAAAATTCAGAAACTCTACAGCACAATGGCGGAGTCATTTTATTTTTTTGTACTTTTACCCCTTTTTCACCCTAATTTCCTGACATCCAATCGGTAGTTACAGTCTTGTCCCATTGCTGGAACTCTCCTACGGACTCGGGAGAGGTGAAAGTCGAGAGCCACGCGTCCTTCGAAACACGTCCCTGCTAAGCCGCACTGCTTCTTGACAATGCTCGCTTAACCCGGAAGCCAGCAGCACCAATGTGTCGGAAGAAACACAGTCCAACTGGCAACCGAGGTCAACTTGCAGGCACCCTGGCCACCACAAGAAGTCGTTAGAGCGCGATGGGACAAGAAAATCCTAGCCGGCCAAACCCTCCTGTAACCTGGACGACGCTGGGCCAATTGTGCACCACCTCATAGGTCTCCCGGCCACGGCAGGCTGAGACAGACTGGGATCGAACCCGGAGCTGTAGTGACGCCTCAAGCATGCAGTGCCTTAGACTGCTGTGCCACTCGGGATGCAATAGTGTTCTTAACTATGAAGTTGTGAATATTCTTAGCTTAATACTTTTGAAAATAGACATGTAAAAACATTGTGAATGAGCATGCACTTCTTCAGTATGTACCCATTGTTGTAAAACAAAGAATTTCTGTATAATCCATGCTTTCTCGGAATTCTATGAAGTCCAGAAGTTGTGGGTTTTAGTGAGAAATTTGAAAGTATTACAATGTAAACTTACTTTTAAATCTGTCTGTCTGTATATTTCAAGACATGGCATATGGGAGTGCAGTGAGATACCTGACAATTCTCTTCTCATCCCTCATCTTGAAAAAAACGTATACTAAAAACTTGGTAATCAATTAATCAATCCACCATCATTAACACAATGGAAAAATCGAAATATTTATTGTTGAAATATTGCAAGTGCGTATGCTACGGAGACAAACAAAATGGTTCAGTTTCAGGGCATGTGGCAGAAAGTGATGTGGGCACTGGAGAGGGGGGAGGGGGGTAATGGGTCTGGGCAGGTGTGATCTAGCTCATGTTTATGATGTTTTTGTTTGTATGTTTTGTATTGTTTATAAAAGACACATTAAAATCTTAAACCCCAAAAATCACGATTCATTCATGATTATCCATAATCATCGTAGCATTCACATGAATGTAGAAGGGTTCAGAAATATATTTTATTCTTAAAGTGACAAGACATGATTATGTATTCAGTTCCTATTCGGCAAAACAAACTGAAAATACACCCAACAAGTTTGTAGACTCACAAGTTGTCATTGCATACAAGGAATATGGGACCAAATACTAAACATATGACTACTTTAATACACTACACTCTTAGGAAAGAAAGTGCTATCTATAACCTTAAAGGGTTCTTTGGCTGTCCGCGTAGGAGAACCCTTTTGGTTGCAGGTAGAACCATTTTGGGTTCCATGGAGAACCCTTTCTAAAAAGTTCTACATGGAACCTAAAATGGTTCTACCTGGAACCAAAAAGGGTTCTCCTATGTGGACAGCCGAAGAACCCTTTTGGAACCCTTATTTCTAAGAGTGTATATACACTACATGACCAAACGCATGTGGACACATCTCATTCCAAAATCAAGGGCATTAATATGAAGTTAGTCCCCCCTTTGCTGATAACAGTCTCCAATCTTCTGGGAAGGCTTTCCACTAGATGTTGGAACATTGCTGCAGGGACTTGCTTCCATTCAGCCAGAAGTGCATTAGTGAGGTCGGGTCTGATGTTAGCCGATTAGGCCTGGCTCGCAGTCGGCGTTCCAATTCATCTCAAGCCTGTTTGATGGGGTTTGGTCAGGGCTCTGTGCAGGCCAGTCAAGATATTCCACACCTATCTCGACAAACCATTTCTGTATGGACCTCGCTTTGTGCAGGGGAGCATTGTCAGGCCTTCCCCAAACTGTTGCCACAAAGTTGGAAGCACAGAATCATCTAGCATGTCATTGTATGCTGTAGCGCTAAGATTTCCCTTCACTGGAACTAAAGGGCCCGAACCATGAAAAACAGCCCCAGACCATTATTCCTCCTCCACCAAACTTTACAGGTGGCACTATGCATTAGGGCAGGTAGCGTACTCCTGGCATCAGCCAAACCTAGATTCATCTGTCGGACAGCCAGATGGTGAAGTACAGTGGGGCAAAAAGTATTTAGTCAGCCACCAATTGTGCAAGTTCTCCCACTTAAAAAGATGAGAGAGGCCTGTAATTTTCATCATAGGTACACTTCAACTATGACAGACAAAATGAGAAGAAAAAAAATTACAGAAAATCACATTGTAGGATTTTTAATGAATTTATTTGCAAATTATGGTGGAAAATAAGTATTTGGTCACCTACAAACAAGCAAGATTTCTGGCTTTCACAGACCTGTAACTTCTTTAAGAAGCTCCTCTGTCCTCCACTCGTTACCTGTATTAATGGCACCTGTTTGAACTTGTTATCAGTATAAAATACACCTGTCCAAACCTCAAACAGTCACACTCCAAACTCCACTATGTCCAAGACCAAAGAGCTGTCAAAGGACACCAGAAACAAAATTGTAGACCTGCACCAGGCTGGGAAGACTGAATCTGCAATAGGTAAGCAGCTTGGTTTGAAGAAATCAACTGTGGGAGCAATTATTAGGAAATGGAAGACATACAAGACCACTGATAATCTCCCTGGATCTGGGGCTCCACGCAAGATCTCGCCCCGTGGGGTCAAAATGATCACAAGAACGGTGAGCAAAATTCCCAGAACCACACGGGGGGACCTAGTGAATGACCTGCAGAGAGCTGGGACCAAAGTAACAAAGCCTACCATCAGTAACACACTACGCTGCCAGGGACTCAAATCCTGCAGTGCCAGACGTGTCCCCCCGCTTAAGCCTGTACATGTCCAGGCCCGTCTGAAGTTTGCTAGAGAGCATTTGGATGATCCAGAAGAAGATTGGGAGAATGTCATATGGTCAGATGAAACCAAAATAGAACTTTTTGGTAAAAACTCAACTCGTCGTGTTTAGAGGACAAAGAATGCTGAGTTGCATCCAAAGAACACCATACCTACTGTAAAGCATGGGGGTGGTAACATCATGCTTTGAGGCTGTTTTTCTGCAAAGGGACCAGGACGACTGATCCGTGTAAAGGAAAGAATGAATGGGGCCATGTATTGTGAGATTGAGTGAAAACCTAATTCCATCAGCAAGGGCATTGAAGATGAAACGTGGCTGGGTCTTTCAGCATGACAATGATCCCAAACACATCGCCCGGGCAACGAAGGAGTGGGTTCGTAAGAAGCATTTCAAGGTCCTGGAGTGGCCTAGCCAGTCTCCAGATCTCAACCCCATAGAGAATCTTTGGAGGGAGTTGAAAGTCCGTGTTGCCCAGCAACAGCCCCAAAACATCACTGCTCTAGAGGAGATCTGCATGGAGGAATGGGCCAAAATACCAGCAACAGTGTGTGAAAACCTTGTGAAGACTTACAGAAAACGTTTGACCTCTGTCATTGCCAACAAAGGGTACCGTAATTTCCGGACTATAAGCCGCTACTTTTTTCCCACGCTATGAACCTTGCGCTTTATACAATGTCGCGGCTAATTTATGGATTTTTCCCGCTTTCACATGCCGCCAAATTCATGCCGCCAAAAAACTGAGCACCGTCACATAATGTGAAGTAAATCGAGCTCGCTCAAACTTTCCATCATTCTGATTACGGTAGTCATTTTGTCACCCTGTCATCATGGCAAAGACACAGAGAAATGCATATGATGCAGCTTTCAATTTGAAGGCGATCGATCTGGCTGTTTGAAAAGTAAATAGAGCTGCTGCACGGGAGCTTGGCCTTAATGAGTCGATGATAAGACGTCTGAAACAGCAGCGTGAGAAACTGACTTAGTACAAAAAGACAACAAAAGCTTTCAGAGGAAAGAAAAGCAGATGGCCCGAACTAGAAAATGAGGCTTGGATGACAAGTGGGGAGAAATCCTTCACTAAAACGGGCGACTTATGGTCAAGTCTGCCAGTGGGTCCTGACAGCGTGGAGCTGCTGCGTATTGAAGAGGGCAGCATAAGCTCAGCGGGGAATTTGCCTCCGGATGAAAGTGAGGAGAGCACAATGAAAACGATCCAACATCGGATGAAGCAATTCTGAGGCTATTCAACTCCGACACCAAAGGAGATGACTTCAGTGGTTTCAGTGCACAGGAGGAAGATAGTGACCAAGGACTTTCTTGGTAGGCTACTGTTTACTGCTATTAAAAAAAAAAAATGTTACAAGCCTGTTTCGTTAAAGCCTATTTATATTTGTTACAAGACGTGTTTCGTTAAAGCCTATTTATTTTTGTTACAAGCCGTGTTTCGTTTAAAGGCTGTGTAAAGTTCATTTGTTTCAATGTACCGGTAGGCACCTGCGGCTTATAGACACGTGCGGCTTATTTATGTTCAAAATGAAAAATAAATAAAAATTCAGTGGGTGCAGCTTATATTCAGGTGCGCTTAATAGTCCAGCAATTACGGTATATAACAAAGTATTGAGATCAACTTTTGTTATTGACCAAATAGTTATTTTCCACCATAATTTGCAAATAAATTAATAAAAAATCCTACAATGTGATTTTCTGGATTTTCTTCTCATTTTGTCTGTCATAGTTGAAGTGTACCTATGATGAAAATTACAGGCCTCTCTCATCTTTTTAAGTGGGAGAACTTGCACAATTGGTGGCTGACTAAATACTTTTTTGCCCCACTGTATGATTCATCACTCCAGAGAATGCGTTTCCACTGCTCCAGAGTCCAAATGGTGGCGAGCTTTACACCACTCCAGCCGGCACTTGGCATTGAGCATGGTGATCTTAGGCTTGTGTGCAGCTGCTCAGCCATGGAAACCCAATTCTTGTGCTGACATTGCTTCCGGAGGCATTTTCAAACTCGGTATTGAGTGTTGCAACCGAGAACAGACAATTTTTTATTCAGCACTCAACGGTCACATTCTGTGAGCTTGTATGACATTTCCACTCCATAATAACAGCACTGACAGTTGACCGGGGCAGCTCTAGCAGGGCCGACATTTTACGAACTGACTTGTTGGAAAGGTGGCATCCTATGATGGTGCCACGTTGAAAGTCACTGAGCTTTTTTGAAAGGCCATTCTCGATTTTATAACTGTCAGCAGCAGGTTTGGCTGAAATAGCCGAATCCACTAATTTGAAGGGGGTCCACATCATTTTGTATACAGTGCCTTCAGAAGGTTTTCAGACCCCTTGACTTTTTCCTCGTCTTATTCTAAAATGGATGAAATCATTTTATTCCCCTCAATCTACACACAATACTCCATAAAGACAAAGCAAAACAGGATTAGACATTTTTGCAAATGTACAAAAACAAAAAAACTGAAATGTCGCATTAACATAAGTATTCAGACCCTTTACTCAGTACATTGTTGAAGCACCTTTGGCAGCGATTACAGCCTCAAGTCTTCATGGGTATGACACTACAAGCTTGGCACACCTGTATTTGGGGAGTTTCTCCCATTCTTCTCTGCAGATCATCTCAAGCTCTGTCAGGTTGGATGGGTAGCGTCGCTGCACAGCTATTTTCAGGTCTCTTCAGAGATGTTCGATCAGGTTCAAGTCCGTGCTCTGGCTGGGCCACTCACAGACATTCAGAGACTTGTCCCGAAGCAACTCCTGTGTTGTCTTGGCTGTGTGCTTAGGGTCGTTGTCCTGTTGGAAGGTGAACCTTCGCCCCAGTCTGAGATCCTGAGCGCTCTGGAGCAGGTTTTCATCAAGTATCTCTCTGTACATTGTTCTGTTCGTCTTTCCCTCAATCCTGACTAGTCTCCCAGTCCCTGCCACTGAAAACATCCCCGCAGCATGATCTATCACCACCGTGCTTCACCGTAGGGATGGTGCTAGGTTTCCTCCAGATGTGACGCTTGTCATTCAGGACAAAGTTCAATCTTGGTTTCATCAGACCAGAGAATATTGTCGTTGGGTGCCTTTTGGAAAATTCAAAGTGGGCTGTCGTGCCTTTTACTGAGGTGTGGCTTCCGTCTGGCCGTTCTACCATGAAGGCCTGATTGGTGGAGTGCTGCAGAGATGGTTGTCTTTCTGGAATATTCTCTCATCTCCACAGAGGAACTCTGGAGCTCTGTCAGAGTGATCGGGTACTTGATCACCACCCTGACCAAGGCCCTTCTCCCCCGATTGCACAGTTTTGCCGGGTGGCCAGCTCTAGGGTGGCCAGCTCTAGGGTGGCCAGCTCTAGGAAGAGCCTTGGTGGTTGCCAACTTCTTCCATTTAAGAATGATGGATGCCAGTGTGTTCTTGGGGACCTTTAAAGCTGCATACATTTTTTGGTACCCTTCCCCAGATCTGTGCCTCGACACAATCCTGTCTCAGAACTCTACCGACAATTCCTTCAACCTCATGACTTGGTTTTTGCTCTGACGTGCACTGTTAACTGTGGGACCTTATATAGACAGGTGTGTGCCTTTCCAAATCATGTCCAATCAATTGAATTTCTCAGGATGCACCTGAGCTCAATTTAGCAAAGGGTCTAAATACTTATCTAAACAAGGCATTTCTATTTAAAATTTGTTATAAATGTACAAAAAAATCTAAACCTGTTTCGCTTTGTCATTATCACTAGATATATATCTTAGCAGTCACATTTGTGACCGATAGTACAATGCAGTGTCTCTTATTGTACAGTGTATATATTTAATCATAGCAGGTTATACATTTTTTTCACTAGATTGAATTTGAGTTAGGTTATGGATATACTTCATCAGGCTGATCCTACAGATAATTTTACCATTATTCATATGCTTAAATCAATTATTCAGACTGTAAAACTTTTAAAACTAGTTTTTCAGTGAATTTGCGATGTAAAGACACTTGAACTCAATTAGTACAATAACATAACAAATATTTAGTCAATAGTTTTGTTCAGTGTCTTTCCATCTATGGGAAAAATACCATGATTAATTCTCTAGTAATATCGCAGCATTCATATACTATATATTCATGGCACTACCAACTCCAGAATAACTTTTTTTTAAGTAATTGGAGCAAAAAATTATCAAATTCATTTGGAATGGCAAACCAGATAAAGGGCTAAAGTTGTTGAGTATTAAGGCAGTAAACCTATATTAACCCATTTCCAAATGTTTCTCAGACATGCCACCATGCAAACCGTATGCCATTAGTAACCATTACATGTAATCCATGTTGTTTTTTAAAATATAATCCTGAAATGTATGTAAAAAAAGTATGTTTAATTTTCACAATTGTGACCGATGGGAACATACACTGTTCTGTCTATAATAAAATTAACAGACATTTACCCCTATTCCTCAGCCCCAATATCAATATATCTCAGTCCACTTACCCACACACCTTACCTAATTCACCACCCACCCCAGCCCTGTTTCCCCAATTCCCTAATCCTAATACCGTAATATTGTACATTCAAGATATACAGCCATATCCTCGCCCATATTAGCCCTATTTCTTACCCAGACTCCAGTTCCTTTGCCAAAACACCTCATCGCTGTTACTTGCCTATCTCAGCTCTGTTACACACTTTGCCAAGGCCTGTATTCACCCAAGTCACCAAGATTTACCTATATCCAGCTATTCACTGTACCATGTCTTCACTACATGCATCTTCTTTGTATTTGTCAAGGTAGGCTATAGCCAGTGTTGTTGGAGTTACAGTACTATTGAAAAAAAAATGAATACAAGCTGCTATAGCTAATGTTAGCCTAAATGTTTCACTGACTATTTCACCAGCGATGGTATTTTTCATCTCTGTATCACACAAAATAAGTTAGCTAGCTAACAAGTTAATGTTAATTCATAGTGAGGGAGAGAGACAAAGATAAGAGACATTCAAAGGTTTGAAGAAGAAGAGAGCCCCTCCTTTGTGTGTGTGTGTTTTTAAAATATTTGGGTCTTCATGACCATTTACTTTATTGTGGACCCAAATAAATCGCACTTGGTAAAGCACAGAAAAATGCTTTTTTTCCTCAGGGTAAGATCGTGAAGAGAAAGGGAATGGGCTCATGGATCTGGTGGCCAGCGTTGGATCCAAGGTGGTTGTCACCATGGAGCACTCAGCTAAGGTAAAAATGATGACCTAGTTTGTGTTTGTGTGTGTTTGAGATTTAAAAATTGTATGGTGGAGAGGAATGAGGCTAATTCATTCATTGAATCACTGATATTGCCAACTACTTTTAGTGATTCTTTTTCATTGGCAAGATTAGCAAATTTAGGCATGATATGCCAGCAATAAAGGCATCCAAGTATAACTGACCAAATTTTGAAAGACAAGTATTTAAAAAAAAAAAATCCATAAAGTGAGTGTGGAAGAGGTGAAAGACAACAATATTTTTTATCAACAATGACAAGCCGCCTGGGTCTGATAACTTGGATGAAAAATCACTGAGGATAATAGCGGACGATATTGCCACTGTTACTTGCTTACTATACTTACTATATCTTCAATCTAAGCCTACAACAAAGTGTGTGTCCTCAGGCCTGGAGGGAAGCAAGTCATTCCACTACCCAAGAATAGTAAAGAATAGTATTTGAGCCCTTTACTGGCTCAAATAGCCGACCAATCAGCCTGTTACCAACCCTTAATAAACTTTTGGAAAAAATGGTGTTTGACCAGATACTATTTTACTGTAAACAAATTGACAACAGACTTTCAGCACGCTTATAAGGAAGGCATTCAACATGCACAGCACTTAGCCAAATGACTGATGATTGGCTGAGAGAAATTAATGATAAAAAGATTGTGAGAGCTGTTTTGTTAGACTTCAGTGCAGCTTTTGACATGATCAATCATAGTCTGCTGCTGGAAAAATGTATATGTTATGCCTTTGCACCCCCTGCTATATTGTGGATAAAGAGTTACCTGTCTAACATAACACAGAGGGTGTTTTTTAACTCTCCAACATAATCCAGGTAGAATCAGGCATTCCCCAGGGAAGCTGTCTAGACCTCTTCAAATCTTTACTAATGACCTGCCACTGGCTTTGAGTAAAGTGTGTCTATGTATGTGGATGAATCAACACTATACATGTCAGTTAGTACAGCGAGTAAAATCACTGCAACGCTTAACAAAGAGCTGCAGTCAGTTTCAGAAGTAAGTAAGTTAGTCCTAAATATTTCAAAAAACTAAAAGCATTGTATTCGGGACAAATCATTCACTAAACATCAACTAATTCTTGTAATGACATTTTTTGAAATTGAGCAAGTTGAAGTGACTAAACTGCTTGGGGTAACCCTGGATTGTAAACTTTCATAGCCAAAACATGTTGATGCAACAGTAGCTAAGCTGGGGAGAAGTCAGCTCTGCCTCCTTAACAACACTATCAACCAGGCAGGTTCTACAGGCCCTAAGTTTGTCGCACCTGGACTACTGTCCAGTCGTGTGGTCAGGTGCCACAAAGAGGGACTTAGAAAAATTGCAATTGGCTCAGAACAGGGCAGCACGGCTGGCCATTAAATGTACACGGAGAGCTAACATTAATAATACGCATGTCAAACTCATGGCTCAAAGTGTTTTTGTAAGATGTATTGACATGTTGAATGCACCGAGCTGTCTGTTTAAACTACTAGCACACACACCTCAGACACCCATGCATACCTCACAAGACATGCCACCAGAGTTCTCTTCACAGTCCCCAAGTTCAGAACAGACCATGGGAGGAACACAGTACTACACAGAGCCATGGCCACATGGAGCTTTATTTCACATCAGGTGACTGATGCAAGCAACGGAATCAGATTTTTAAAAACCAGATAAAAATACACATGGAACAGCAGGGACTGTGAAGAGACACACACATGCACAGACACACGCACACACACACTCTACACACACACACACACGTACGCATGGATTTTATATTATACACTCACGTAATGTGTTGTGAAAAGTGTTATGAAATGCAATGTCATGTCATATTTTTTAATTGTATATAACTGCCTTAATGTTGCTGGACCCAGGAAGAGTAGCTGCCGACTTGGCAGCAGCTAATGGGGTTCATTAATACATACAAATACAAATCTCTATGTGTTTGTTTGTCAGAGAGAGAGAGAGAGTCAAATTAATTCATACCGATATGAATTAAATCCTTCTTGCCCACTACCATCTGGGCCTTCAACAACACCAGGTCGCATTCATCACATATTGTCACACTACACACTACCTATATTTGCTTTTGCACACTAGTACTGTTTTACTTGCTTTTCTATAGTTATATTTATGTTTCGTGTGATTGTCTTGTAGTGTTGTGAGCATTTGTATTGTTTTCAATCTACCTGTATGACAAACTAACTTCATCTTATATCTTGGCAGAAGAGATTGTTCCTCTTGGCAATGGCGACTTCGGTAACTTGGTCCCATTCCTGCAAGCTGAATTTAAATAATTTGAATTACTTTTGCCATCTTTCATGCCATCCAGTGTTGTGTATATCAAATCAAATATATCTTACTTTAATAAAGTCCCCTGTTTTGGGGAACTGCGTGGTTCTGGTACCGGTTCTGACCGACATTTTCACTTCCAGTGTATAAATCGATCTGTGGACACTTGAGATCAAAACGGCTTGCATTGAGTGGGGAGCCCTGTGTCTCACGGACACAGGAGTATATGTTTTTTGCCTGTGTGATGTAGGATGTGAAATCACTTGAAGCTGGGCTCTCTCTCCTACCATTTCTTTCGCTCTTCCGACTGTCCATCAACTCCTGGCTGAACCCTATGTCACAGCCACTGACAAAGCACATGCCTGCAATGCTTACATGGTGGCGCAGCAGGAAAGAGTGGTTTTGTCACCCTAGCACAATGATGGTAAACTCCAGTCCTTGGGGCCTGATTGGAGTCACACTTGTTCCCCTGCCCCAGCTAACACACCTTAATCCAATAAACTAATCATGATCTTCCATTTAGAATGTAATGCATTTAATCATCTGTGTCTGCTAGCCCCCGAGGACTGGAGTTTCCCATCCCTGCCCTAGCACATTCAGAAATCAATTTATAGCCAACTTGATCAAATTAATCTAAAATAATTAATAGATTTTAAACAAAAAACACTTTCTGTTTTTCAGACAAGATTAATATGAAATGAAAGGTGAGTTCCTACTGAGTTCAGGAAGCCAAGCTATCGCTCTATGTGATGTTCACAGCGGTGGGGGCAGATGTTTTGATCAAGAGAGACCTTTAGAAAATATGCACATTTTCTCTAACACTAAACATACAAATATGTATTTTAGAGTTATAAGGAAGGTGAAATCTTATCAGTTGTCATTTTATAATTTGATTGTACTATATTTAGAAAGGTGATTGATATGTGATTTCAAGACTTATTCGTACAGTTTTGTTGAACATCATATTCAATATTTTATATTCTTGTCATATTTGTACTGTGTTCTTGAGCTTGTGTCCTCAAACGTGACAACAGCTCAGCAATTTAACAATTTTACCAGAAAGGTGAGAATTGAGCCTCTTGGAGTATGCAGCATTACTACATAAGAATATACAGTATGTATAATTAGTTAAGAACATGTACCGTACATGTGAGCAAAAATTGCTGTAAGTACTGTAGCAGTAGAAGTATTGTTGTCCGTAAGTTTACTCCAATCAGGGGAGGTGTAGTAGGGTTGGGGTAAAAAAATAACAAAATAATTTGCGAAATGAATGGCTCTTTTTGAATGGCTATTTTTGGTGAACATCGGGAACCGAATCGCATCGTGAAAGAGACAATAACTTGCTTCCCTGATTTGCATACTGCTACTACTGCTTTTTGAGCTCAAAACAACGATTATCTACAGATAAGATAGAAGAACATGAACTCAAGTCTTTTTAAACCTTCCGCCTTTGGGCTGGATGTGTTAATGTGTAGTTCATACATGAATGAAAATATTAACGCAACATGTAATGTGTTGGTCCCATGTTTCAGGAGCTGAATTAAAAGATCACAGAAATCACATCCCTGTTAGTGAGCATTTCTTCTTTGCCAAGATAATTAATCTACCCGACAGGTGTGGCATATCAACAAGCTGATTAAACAGCATGAAGCACCTTGTGCTGGGGACAATAAGGCCACTCTAAAATGTGCAGATTTGTCACAGCACAATGCCACCGATGTCAAGTTGAGGGAGCGTACAATTGACATGCTGACTGCAGGAATGTACATCAGCGCTGTTACCAGAGAAATTAATGTTAATTTCTTTACGATAAAGCGTTTACCATAAAACTTTGTTTTAGAGAATTTAGCAGTACGTCCAACCGGCCTCACAACCCACAGACCGCATGTGTAACGTCGTGTGGGCGAGTGGTTTGCTGATGTCAACGTTGTGAACAGTGTGCTCCATGGTGGCGGTGGGGTTATGGTATGGGCAGGCATAAGCTACAGACAACAAACAATTGCATTTTATTTATGGTAATTTGAATGCACAGAGATACCATGACGAGATCCTGAGGATCTGTACACAATTCCTGCAAGCTGAAAATGTCCCAGGTCTTCCATGGTCTGCTTACTCACCAGACATGTCACTCATTGAGCATGTTTGGGATGTTCTGGATTGACGTATATGACAGTGTGTTCCAGTTACCACCAATATCCAGCAACTTCGCATAGCCATTGAAGAGGATTGGGACAACATTACACAGGCCACAATCAACAGTCTGACCAACTCCCTACTTTTCGTTAAAGCTATCTGTGATCAACAGATGCATACCTGTATTTCCAGTCATGTGAAATCCATAGATTAGGGGCTAATGAATTGTAACTCAGTAAAATCTTTGAAATTGTTGCGTGCTGTGTTTGTATTTTAATTCCGTATATGAGCAGAATTACTGTCTTACCTCTATCAGCCACAGAATCCCTAGTTTAAAATCGACTGTTTTTCTGAAAGTTGTGCTGCGCCATTTTCCATCATGTGGTGTCTCATTCGTCGTAAAGGACGGACGCAGAAGACGCAGCATGAGTTGAGTTCCACATACTTTATTATAGAGTGACACTACCAAAACAATAAACAAACATAATACGACCGTGAACGCCGTAGTGCTAAACACACTAACACAAACAATATCCCACAATGCAGGTGGGAACGGGGACACCTTAAGTATGATCCCCAATTAGAGACAACGATAATCAGCTGCCTCTAATTGGGAACCATACTCAAACCCAAACATAGAAATATAATCGACTAGAACACCCCCTAGTCGCCTACAACACCATAGAGAACCCCGAGGGCTCTCTATGGTCAGAGCGTGACATGTGGGCCAGCCCCATAGCAATTCAAGGTTTAGCCAATGAGCTTCAGCCCCTTGCCATTTGATTGACAGCTAGCAAGATGCACACTTTTATTATTTATTTTAATTTATTTCACCTTTATTTAACCAGGAAGGTCAGTTGAGAACAAGTTCGCACTTACAATTGCGACCTGGCCAAGATAAAGCAAAGCAGCGCGACAAAAACAGCAACACAGAGTTACACATAAACAAACGTACAGTCAATAACACAACACAGAGCAGATGCAGAGAGAAAGCAATGACGTGGTGCACATATCTGCTCATACAGTATGTGATGTAGTATGCGATTTTCCGGGTCCACTTTTAGCTTGTGAGTTCTACTTTCAGAACTACTGGCTAAAAAGTATACAAAATTACTGGAGAATTACTTCAGGGCTTTTAAACAACTCCAGACAGAAATTTGATTAAGATTAATTCAAGCCAAGCAAGCAATTGTGAGGTTAGAAGCCATTTCTTGACTTATAAAGTCAGTTGTGAATATAACTACTGTTTCCCGAAGGGAACGAGGTATATACTATGGGGAGTCAATGACCATTCATATTCACCTGAACTGAAATCATGCCCAACGTGCCAATGGATGCCGAGCCCACCCTCGGAGGCCCCGCCTTCCTGGCAAAAATACCGGGGCTCGCAGCATTTTTTCACACCTGCCTAAAACTTTTTCACTGTACTGTGTGGGTGTGTGTGTGTGGGTGTGTGTGTGTATTCAGCATTATTAAAAAAATGAATTAATCTACACACAATACCCCATAATGATAACCATCATCTCTGCCCATAAAAAAAAACATTTTTGTTTTTTACAAATGTGCATATATATAAAAACGAACTGATTCCATTTACATAAGTATTCAGACCCTTTACTCAGTACTTTGTTGAAGCATCTTTGGCAGCGATTACAGCCTCGAGTCTTCTTGGGTATGAATCTACAAGCTTGGCACACCTGCATTTGGGGAGTTTCTCCCATTTGTCTCCGCATATTCTCTTAACCTCTGTCACGTTGGATGTGGAGCGTCGCTGCACAGCTATTTTCAGGTCTCTCCAGAGATGTTCGATCGGGTTCAAGTCCGTGCTCTGGCTGGGCCACTCAAGAACATTCAAGACTTGTCCTGAAGCCACTCATACGTTGTCTTGGCTCTGTGCTTAGGGTAATTGTACTGTTGGAAGGTGAACCTTCACCCCAGTCTGAGGTCCTGAGCGCTATGGAGCAGGTTTTCATCAAGGATCTATGTACTTTGCTTCGTTCATCTTTCCCTCGATCCTGACTAGCATCCCTGTCCCTGCCGCTGAAAAACATCCCCACAACATGAGGCTGCCACCACCATGCTTCACCGCAGGGATGGTATATGCCAGGTGATGAGCGCTGCCTGGTTTCCTCCAGACGTGAAGCTTGGCATTCAGGCAAAGAGTTCTATCTTGGTTTTAAAAGACCAGATAATCTTGTTTCTTATGGTCTGGGAGTCTTTAGGTGCCTTTTGGCAAACTCCAAGCGGGCTGTCATGTGCCTTTTACTGAGGAGTGGCTTCCGTCTGGCCACTCTATCATAAAGGCCTGATTGGTGGAATACAGCACAGATGGTTGTCCACAGAGGAACTCTAGAGCTCTGTCAGAATGGCCATCGTGTTCTTGGTCACCTCCCTGAACGAGGCCCTTCTCCCCCGATTGCTCAGTTTTGCCGGGTGGCCAGCTCTAGGAAGAGTCTTGGTGGTTCCAAACTTCTTCCATTTAAGAATGATGGATGCCACTGTGTTCTTGGGGACCTTCATTGCTGCAGACATTTTTTGGTACCCTTCCCCAGATCTGTGCCTTGACACAATCTCAGAGCTCTATAGACAATTCCTTCAACCTCATGACTTGGTTTTTGCTCTGACATGCACTGTCAATTGTGGGACCTTACATAGACAGGTGTGTGCCTTTCCATATCATGTCCAATTAATTTAATTTACCACAGGTGGACTCCAATCAAGTTGTAGGAACGTCTCAAGAATGATCAATGGAAACAGGATGCACCTGAGCTCAATTTCAAGTCTCATAGCAGAGGGTCTGAATATTTATGTAAATAAGGTATTTCTGTTTTTTTTAAATGATACATTAGCAAAAATGTATAAAAACCTGTTTTTGCTTTGTCTATGGCGTGTTGTGTGTAGATTGCTGAGACATTTTTTATTCAATCAATTTTAGAATAAAGCTATAACGTAAAATGTTTTAATACTTTCTAAAGGCACTGTAATGTTATATTGGTTGCAAGAATTTTGTATAATTTAAATTCAAAAATTCAAAATGTTGAATCCAGCGGCATTTTGCGTGTCAGTTAATTTGATTTCAACAGGAGAGGTTAGAAAAAGTATCTAGATCCTCTATGAGGCTGTGGATGGATCCAAATCTTGTATTTAAAAGAAAACATGAATCATCATGTCACGTTCTGACCTTAGTTCCTTTGTTATGTCTTTATTTTAGTTTGGTCAGGGCGTGAGTTGGGGTGGGCATTCTATGTTGTTTTTCTATGTTTTGTTCTGTTGTTATATTTCTATGTGTTTGGCCTAGTATGGTTCTCAATCAGAGGCAGGTGTCAGTCGTTGTCTCTGATTGGGAGCCATATTTAGGTAGCCTGTTTTCTAGTGTGTTTTGTGGGTGGTTGTTTCAGTGTTTGCACCATACGGGACTTTCGGTTGTTTGTTCGTGTTTTGTTATTTTTGTTCTGTGTTCATTTTGATTGATTAAAAATCTATTATGGACACTTACCACGCTGCACATTGGTTCGATCCTTGCTACTCCTCCTCAGACGAAGAGGATGAAAGTCGTTACACATCAGCGTACAATGACACCTTTGTTTTTAAACCCTGGATTTCTAGCCCTTGATATTATTGTTGGATCTGATTTTAATAGCTAACATTTAGATGGTCATAATAAATAGATATACCAATAGTGGACAACCTTGTTTTATTCCTATTGACAGTTTTATACTTTCTGAGAAGTAATTCAAATTCAATATTTTAGGCTTAGATCTTTTTAAACACTGCTCAGAGGAATCTGACTTATGTGCTCCATGATGATTTCATATGCCTTCCTATAAATGCAGGGACACAGTCCTGAAAAGATGATCATCATATCTGCCCGTACACACATTCCCAGCTGCTGCATCTGATTTGGGAAAGGTCATCTCTCTGTAAAACGTACATGTCCTCTCGTAGAAATAGAATCACAATGTTTCCTCCCGTGCCTTCAGATGGAATGATTTGATAGTGCTTGTTCTGAGCTCAAGACAAGCAGTAATAAGTTATGTTATCCGTATGCCAAATTGGCCTATGAAGTATGTTATCCATGACGGTGCACTCATCTCTCAGCAAGCCCTGTTGTCTCCAATCATGTCCCATGACTATAAAAGATACTCTGAAGGTCCTGCCGCCTATTTCATGTATCTTTAGAGTGGATCAGAGACCTTCCTTGTGTCATGGACAGGACTGTCAGAGTTATATCGTCACTTAGGGTGACCTTTTCATGGCCCGCACAGTAGTACTGAAACTCATATTTTTTCAATAGAGTGGGATCTTCTAGTACTTATCATGGTGGACCTATGACAAGGAAAAAAACGTAAAGGCTACATCTATTTGGTTGAGGAGTCAGGTTTGGCGTGAGTACATGAGTGGGGAATACAGCTGATGTTAGAACTCCATTACCTTCCTGATTTCCTCCCCTTTATCTGTCACTCCCTCTGGTTCCTTCCTCGGTCGGTATTGTTCCCGCGTTCTTGCATTATCGCCCCTGTTATGTTGTCTCGTTTCATGTTTGTTGTTTTATTAAACGTTTCACCCGCACCTGTTTCTCGACTTACAGCGTCTCCGTTTACAACCACCCACACATTAGAAAATGTATGCACGCGGGACTGTAAATCGCTTTGGATAAAAGCGTCTGCTAAATGGCATACTTTAAGAATCAAATTATTGCCAGTGAATTTACAGCTAAGCTTAGGAGAAATAGTTAGTCTGCTAGAGCATTAGCGCTAAATAATGAACGGCATGGTATTAGGTTTTGTTCGACAGTCATATGAGTTGGCTGTTTGTCCACAGCATTGAACAAGCAGAGGTATTGCTGGGAAATATTTGTCTCGTCTGTGCAGCCACTATATAATCTGTCTTAAAAAGGAGGGGAAACAAGCCATGTGAGTGGTCTAGTACCTCCCGGCTATCTTTATCGCTCTGTGTGCGCGTGCGTGTGTGTTTGTGTTTGCATGCGTGCATGCATAATGTACGTGTGTGTGTGTGTGCATGTGTTAATGGAAGACACAGGAAACCTTGGATTAACTCAACAGTAGCAGACATTCACAATTCATTACCACACGTTGCAACAATATTAATTGGATACAAGTCACCCCATGGAAATAATAATGTACAGTAATTGGTATGGTTTAATTTGATTTTCACTGGTGATAACAAGTCTTAACAATTACTTTTTAACCTCGTAAGTCCTGGTTCGATTCACAGTCAGTCTGGGAGGCAATTCTTTCTGTTACTATTTTGGGTTGCAGTATCATGTGACAAATGATCATCATTATTGTCATCATTATCCGAGTATCCATGACGCTCAGTGTGGGATCATCTCAAAGCAAACCATACTGATAGAGTGTTACTGTACATCATGATGCAGGTATCAGTCAACACAGGTCTAATACATTATACGGTTGTATATTAATTACTACTTATGAGGATGAACAGATCACATGGAGATATATTTTTAATTTCTGTAATTTAATTACTAATTAAATCCATTACATCGAACACCACTAATATCTGGACGTAACAGTTTAGGGGTAATTGGATAAGCGTATATTTCATAGGGACAAACTAATGGATTGAGAAGCAAAGGAACAGAACAACTGAGTAAGGAAAAGGGAGTATTTTTCTCTGCTGGATACAGTAATAAGAAAAGAAAATGTTTAATTCCATGCAGGTATGGGCTGTGTAGGCCTGTCTTCACATGATGATCAATAGCTCTGTATAAAGTCTGTTCCCATGCTCGTCTTAATAATGAGACCTGAACACAGCCAAATTCTCTCATTTTGTTTGGCTTTGAAGAATAACAAGGTTGTTAGTTGTAAAGGTTACATTGATTAATATCTCTTTTCTCCCAGCCGTAGATGAGTAATTCTCAGTAATGGAACTTGCTTTGCGGGAAGAATCGATTGTGATTCATGAGAATGATGAAAATCTATCTGAGTGGGATATGGGAGAAATTAACCAGGAGACCAACAGAGGAGGAGAGCCAGGCAGAAAATACCTCTGCCCCTTTCTAACACTTTGCATGCTATATTGAGGAACATGCTGGGAGAAGGTGGTTTATTGTCTCACATTAACAGTATATAAAAAACGATTTATGGTCATGGGCATTGGCCGTACAGTATTTACTAAGATGCGGCCTCTGCAGGAGTCTAGGCATTCGTATGTCTTGCGCTTCACGGAGCAGAGCAAAGCTGTTGTGAAAGAAGCTGTCAAGGAAGTGAGTTTGTGTTTATATAGGATGTACCGCCCCCACTTACCGTCAACCAATCAAGTCAATGCAGAGCTATAAGGAACCCTCTGCATTGTTACAACATTTGGGAGGAGCACCGGGATGTGGTACGGAGTTTGATTTGGCCCCCGAGGTTCCATTGCGTCACACCCTCCGTACGGTGCCTCCTTACCGCAAATTCTCTGGATCAAGCAGAAATCTGCTTTAAGCCTTGGTGAGACACATTATGCCTTACAAGTTGTTTTCCAAATAAATTATATATTCAGAGCTATACAATAACTATTGTAAGCACACTAATAGAATCAGAGTAACAGTCGAACCGTATGGTTACGCTTATGAAGATGGTATTTGTAAAGATGAGGTCATGTTGAGTGTGTTTATAAGGATAAACCACATTAACCCAAAAGGCACATTTTGCTTGTGGGTTTCAGTGATGCAGCCAGTTTTCAATGAGAACAAAACCTTGCTGCAGATTTATTTTGGCTCATACACGGCACTCCTCTTGAGTTAGAGGAGCAGAATCAGCATACCGTCTTGAGTGAGGCCATCCATCGATCCACCCCCTTCGCTGCGTCTGAAGCGCCAGACACCGGTGGAGAGCCAAATGGTGTGTGTTACACTTGTTTTCTTGTCGTCGCGGTAACTGTTATTTATACGCTACCACAGCAATGACTGGGCCCTCCAGACTAGAGCTTTTGTTCTCCTCCGAGCTGGAGAGGAGTGGAGGAAAGGAAAGGAGGAGAGGAGCGAGAAACGAGTGGGAGACAAAAACAAATGTCCCTATTAGATTATCACCTCCTCAGCCCCCTGTGGAACAACTCATTTCTGGCTTTCTGTAACTCTGGCTGTGTGGGCGTGGGCCCTGCCAGGAAAGTAGAAAAAAAATCCTGATAACTCAATATCACTTCTATTAGCTGGGGGGTACAAGGCCATGGATCATTATCATGTCACCATGTACAGGAAGCTTAGGGTTGGAGATCAATGATAGATTTTACACCAAGATCTAGCACCCCAACCTTTACATTCGCTAACCCCCTTCTGTAAGCTCTGGGAAAAAGCAATATCACTCTTGAAGGCAGCGAAATATGATGAATTATTTCGCTTACACATAATCATCAGCAGTGAGCGAAATAAGGCAAAGTGAATTACCCGGCGCTGCCATAAGCTTTCTCCAGGGCTCTGGAACACAGTGTCAGGGGCCCGCTGTTCTAAATATCTATGATGTTCATAATAGCGATAGGGGATGGGAGGTGGAAGGAAACTTGTTTTGCTTTCCCAAGTAACATTCTAGCAATTGGTCATCCGTCTCAGCATGACAGGTCATACTGTTGTCATCATCTCTTCAGGAGGTTTACCCCACTCCGGCCATAAGGCTGTCTTCCAGTCTACATCCTGATTTTACAGCAAGGGACACAATTTGTGAGAGGGCTTTAACACTTCTACTGGTATTGTTGGCAATGGCATGATTCTTTGCATGAGTTTGTCTGCGACACAAACAGGGACTACTAGGGATGAAAGTTTGGTATTTTGTTAACTCTGGCATATTTAAATTGATGTGGAAACGGAAATGTTGATTCATGCCATTCATGATTTGATTTGATGTGCACTGTCCCTGTCACATAAATGCCAAAATAAGTAAATGTGCTGATTGTGGTTCAGAATGTCTGATGCAATGCCTTTGCTACTCAGCTCACTTAATTCTCGTCTCATGCAAGTGTCTGTGCCTCACACCTCCTGTGATTAGTCCGTGAGAACAGTGTTTTTGCGTGTTGATAAGAGAGAAATGGAAGGTCACAAGCTTAGTCAATTCAAAGATGCCATTTACTCAGTTAATCGCACACATTATTACATCTCCCGTTATTGTCAGAGAGCACTGTATGGCGGGGTGGGGTGGTGAGAAAGTTATACACACTGTCATTTTAAAAGCTTTAACCTTACTTATTGAAATGTCATGGGTTTTTGCAGTCCAACTGCAAACTAACACTATGGCTCAGAAGGAGGTTTGAGCTTCATGCTGTTTATTTAGTTAATCCCACATATTCTGTTTTTTTGCAGAGAGCACTGTATGGAGGGGTGGGGTGGTGAGAAAATCATACACACTGTCATTTCTAAAGCTTTACCCTTACTTATTGAAATGTCATGGGTTTTTGCAGTCCAACTGCAAACTAACACTATGGCTCAGAAGGAGGTTTGAGCTTCATGCCATTTTTTTAGTTAATCCCACATATTCTGTGTTTTTGCAAAATAACACTGTGGCTCGGAAGGAAGCGTGAGCTTTCGCAAGCCCTACACAGTTGAGCAAATGAGAGATGCAAGGGAAGGTGATATGAGAGAGAGAGAGAGAGAGAGAGAGAGAGAGAGAGAGAGAGAGAGAGAGAGAGAGAGAGAGAGAGAGAGAGAGAGAGGAGAGAGAGAGAGAGAGAGAGAGAGAGAGAGAGAGAGAGAGAGAGAGAGAGAGAGAGAGAGAGAGAGAGAGAGAGAGAGAGAGAGAGAGAGAGAGAGAGAGAGAGAGAGAGAGAGAGAGAGAGAGAGACCACTTCTCCAATCTTTTTGGCTCTATAACAAAGAATAAAGAGAAAAAACATATACATGATCAAATACAAATCCTAGAATCAACTATTAAAGACTACCAGAACCCACTGGATTCTCCAATTACCTTGAACGAGTTACAGGACAAAATAAAAACCCTACAACCCAAAAAGGCCTGTGGTGTTGATGATATCCTTAATGAAATGATCAAATATACAGACAACAAATTCCAATTGGCTATACTAAAACTCTTTAACATCGTCCTTAGCTCTGGCATCTTCCCCAATATTTGGAACCAAGGACTGATCACCCCAATCCACAAAAGTGGAGACAAATTTGACCCCAATAACTACCGTGGAATATGCGTCAACAGTAACCTTGGGAAAATACTCTGCATTATCATTAACAGCAGACTTGTACATTTCCTCAATGAAAACAATGTACTGAGCAAATGTCAAATTGGCTTTTTACCAAATTACCGTACAACAGACCATGTATTCACCCTACACACCCTAATTGACAACCAAACAAACCAAAACAAAGGCAAAGTCTTCTCATGCTTTGTTGACTTCAAAAAAGCCTTCGACTCAATTTGGCATGAGGGTCTGCTATACAAATTGATGGAAAGTGGTGTTGGGGGTAAAACATACGACATTATAAAATCCATGTACACAAACAACAAGTGTGCGGTTAAAATTGGCAAAAAACACACACATTTCTTCACACAGGGTCGTGGGGTGAGACAGGGATGCAGCTTAAGCCCCACCCTCTTCAACATATATATCAACGAATTGGTGCGGGCACTAGAACAGTCTGCAGCACCCGGCCTCACCCTACTAGACTCTGAAGTCAAATGTCTACTGTTTGCTGATGATCTGGTGCTTCTGTCACCAACCAAGGAGGGCCTACAGCAGCACCTAGATCTTCTGCACAGATTCTGTCAGACCTGGGCCCTGACAGTAAATCTCAGTAAGACCAAAATAATGGTGTTCCAAAAAAGGTCCAGTCGCCAGGACCACAAATTCCATCTAGACACTGTTGCCCTAGAGCACACAAAAAACTATACATACCTCGGCCTAAACATCAGCGCCACAGGTAACTTCCACAAAGCTGTGAACGATCTGAGAGACAAGGCAAGAAGGGCATTCTATGCCATCAAAAGGAACATAAATTTCAACATACCAATTAGGATCTGGCTAAAAATACTTGAATCAGTCATAGAGCCCATTGCCCTTTATAGTTGTGAGGTCTGGGGTCCGCTCACCAACCAAGATTTCACAAAATGGGACAAACACCAAATTGAGACTCTGCATGCAGAATTCTGCAAAAATATCCTCCGTGTACAACGTAGAACACCAAATAATGCATGCAGAGCAGAATTAGGCCGATACCCACTAATTATCAAAATCCAGAAAAGAGCCGTTAAATTCTACAACCACCAGGAAGCGATTCCCAAACCTTCCATAACAAAGCCATCACCTACAGAGAGATGAACATGGAGAAGAGTCCCCTAAGCAAGCTGGTCCTAGGGCTCTGTTCACAAACACAAACACACCCCACAGAGCCCGAGGACAACAGCACAATTAGACCCAACCAAATCATGAGAAAACAAAAAGATAATTACTTGACACATTGGAAAGAATTAACAAAAAAACTGAGCAAACTAGAATGCTATTTGGCCCTAAACAGAGAGTACACAGTGGCAGAATACCTGACCACTGTGACTGACCCAAACTTAAGGAAAGCTTTGACTATGTACAGACTCAGTGAGCATAGCCTTGCTATTGAGAAAGGCCGCCGTAGGCAGACATGGATCTCAAGAGAAGACAGGCTATGTGCTCACTGCCCACAAAATGAGGTGGAAACTGAGCTGCACTTCCTAACCTCCTGCCCAATGTATGACCATATTAGAGACACATATTTCCCTCAGATTACACAGATCCACAAAGAATTTGAAAACAAATCCAATTTTGATAAACTTCCATACCTACTGGGAGAAATTCCACAGTGTGCCATCACAGCAGCAAGATTTGTAACCTGTTGCCACAAGAAAAGGGCAACCAGTGAAGAACAAACACCATTGTAAATACAACCCATATTTATGCTTATTTATTTTAACTTGTGTGCTTTAACCATTTGTACATTGTTACAACACTGTATATATATAATATAACATTTGTAATGTCTTTATTGTTTTGAAACTTCTGTATGTGTAATGTTTACTGTTATTTTGTATTGTTTATTTCACTTTTGTATAATATCTACCTCACTTGCTTTGGCAATGTTAACACATGTTTCCCATGCCAATAAAGCCCCTTGAATTGAATTGAATTGAATTGAGAGAGAGAGATGTTTGTTTGTTTCTCTGCTTGCTTTGATCCTGGCTTTGGACAGTACATCTGAGCTTTGCTTTTTCAAAGTCCTTGACTAATGATGGGCACAATAACAGTACAGTCCTCCGCACTAAAATTAGTCAAATCAAGAGGCAGCGTGAGTGCTAAGAATAGCGTGGGCACGAACCTATATAATGCCAATTCTCTTGATGAGCTCTCATGTGAATGAATGAGAAGTGTGTTGAAAAATGAAGCTACATGAATTAGGACAGGGACAGGCACAGCATTAGATTGACAATGAAAGTTCCCTAGAGATCACATTTAGTGATTCAAGTCTTGGATATAATGGTGTTAATCAGGTGCCATCATTTCACATTAAAATGACAAGAATGACAGAATGAGTGCCTTAGATAATTGATTTTTACTTTGTGTGTGCAGGCTTTCCCTGATGCTGGTAACTGTCTTCTCTTGCCTAATTATCACCATCACCTTAAAAGTTAAAACCAAACTGACTTTGGGAGTATAGATGTCCTAACAAAATGGCTATTTTTTGTCACGTAGTGTTACAATCTTTACAATTGTTGCTAGCTTGTTTTATTTGAGTGTGTCTTGGCACAAGTGTCTCTGCTTAGGGGATCAAACCGGTTGAGTTGCCAGGTCAATGGAACACAGGCAGAACAGAGGGAAATGGTCAATAGAGAATCTCCATAGAGAATCTCAGCCACTCACACGTTGGAATGAATTATCTGTGGAAAGAGGTTGACCCTAATGCAGGAGCTACTACTCATTGAACACATCACGGACATTTTTCGGCTGACAGAAACCTCCCAAAACTACCAGAGTATTTCTGATTCAGATATCCACCTTCTCTGATAGATAATATTGTCACGCCCTGACCTTAGAGAGCCTTTTTATTTCTCTATTTGGTTAGGTCGGGGTGTGATTTGGGTGGGCATTCTAGTTTTTCTATTTCTTTGTTGGCCGGGTATGGTTCCCAATCAGAGGCAGCTGTCTATCGTTGTCTCTGGTTGGGGATCATACTTAGGCAGCCTTTTTTCCACCTTTAGTTTGTGGGATCTTGTCTATGTCTAGTTGCTTTCTGCACTACACATAGCTTCACGTTCGGTTGTAGTTTATTGTTTTTTTTGTGTTCATCAAAATAAATGATGTACGCTTACCACGCTGCACCTTGGTCTGATTCTTCCATCAACGAACGTGACAAATATGCACTTACTCACACAGACGCAGTCATGTAGCCTAAATGCACATTCGTAAATGTCCTCTTGTTCCAACATGCTAATGGCTTGATTGTCAAATGAATCTGAGGACTTCATTTTTCCAAAATCCACCCTGTCGAATTGTGGTCTTGCCCCTGACGTTCCTGATGAAGGTGTTTACCGTGGCATGAAATGTGGCGATATCTAAAAATACAACAGGTCAACAGGGGGGTTTGGGAGGGGTTAAACGATTGGCCCTCTATTCAAAGAGTGTCAAAATGACTATCTCGAGAAGGCGGTGGGCCTATCAGGTTATTCTTGGGGCGCGGCTGCCGGACCAGACAGTAGGCTGAGAGAGGGGTAGAGAAGTGTGGTCGAAGACAGCTTGAGGATGGGCAAGAAGGTCACCACAGCCCCTCTTTCAGACACAGCAGAAGGTAGAGGGCAGCGAGGTGACGCGCTGTGGAGCAGATGGCATAGCTCCTCTTTTCTTCCTCCATTTCCTCTTTCCATTCTGTCCTCTTCCACCTGTGGAGGCGGACACTTCCTGAGGCTCTGCCCAACCTCCCCAGGAATCCAGGATCCAGGTCATTTATCACTGAGATCTACACACACTGTGCAGTAGCTCCATGCAAGACTACTCCACAGCAAGCTCAGTATCATTGTCAGGTCAAGAGAGGAGTCCCTTTCTGAGCCCCGTTCACTTACCCTTTCATGAACAAGATAAGACTCCTAAAGAAACCATGAACCCTCTCCTTTGAGTCTATCATATATGTTTGTAATGAGACAATACGAATGGAGACAAATGGCATCTCTCCTAGAATGACAGTGTTGGCAATAGCCAACAACTTTGTTGGATTTCTTGAATGTCTGTTCAATAGTTGTCAATGGCAGAGTGCAGATTTTTAAACCTATCTTCGTGAAAGAAAACTGGTGAACGGATCTGGGTGTTGTTTGGTGAGTATTTAGGGTATTTAGGGAATGTAGTTCTATGTGGATGTGCACAGTTTCATTCTGGAATACGGAGGATTGACAAAAAAAAGACGAGAGTCTTTTTAACACGCATTGCCCAATCAACACTATCATCGCCATTATAATGATTGGTTAGAGTACAAATCAGATTGATTGACTGTTTTCCCCCAGTGGAAAACCATCCAACAGGCACCTGGAGACATTTACAGGGCTAAGAGTAGATCTCTCTCAAACGTCTGTTATTTTTTGTGTGGGTGACTCTAACCATGTGAACTATGAAGCCAGGCACTCTTGAGTATTTCCCCCTTCTCTCCTCTCTTGTTCCACATAAACTGCAGCCATGTATCGGTTTCACTTTTCTCCGGGTGAGTTGACAGCCTGACAAGACTTGAGAGGCAAGGATACACAGCGTCCTTATTCTGTCACCCTCCTCCACTGGCTTTGACTGGCCCAGACACAATACATTCTAGCCTGTACAGCACATCTAATAAATCACTGTCCTCTGATACAATAACGAAGAGTTTACTCAAGGAGCTATGAAATTACCAGCCTTCAACCTGATCTATTTCTGTCTCCTCTCCTCTATTAGTTTAGGGGATGGCTGAGTTGAAAGAGAACTTTTGTCAGTACGTGAAAGCATGACAGTGATATTGTGACAGCGTTGCTGCATGCACAGTATTACGCCACATTGCAGTTGGAGTGGAAGCCCATACATTTATTGTTACAGCTATTCTCTAGGCTATAATACGATGCAAACCTATGTGCTCTTGGGTAGTGTAGCGTAATACAAACATACACCCATACCGTATGCCAATATTTTTTTTTAAAGGATTTCAAACGTAGCACACAAAAGCATCCATGAATGTCAAGTTCATTTTCAGTGATAAAAGTGTAGTATCCCGTTTGCTGGTGCATGAGCTGAGGCTGATGCATGAGCCCCTGTGGATCTAGTGTCTTATTGAACGGGCCAGTCATCAATCTAACGGCCCCCACCTCAATCTCCCGCACCAGCTTTCAATGCAAACTGTCCTGATATCATCACCTCCCTCAATCACCCCCATAATCTGCATGCGGACACATTGATAGAGCTGTAGAATGACCTTACATCTTTTTATATGGAGGTTTATATTGGGATATTTCCGAGTGCAGAGGCTCTTTAAAAGGTCAGGGAAAAGGGTTGCAACTAAAATCACGCAGTGGGACCTGCCTACATGGTATACCCACCACCAATCTTCGATTTACATTTTCCCTTCCGTGCTGAGTAAATAGGATGGGTGCCAGTAGAATGTTGCTGAGAGTAAACTGCTGTTTAAAAAAAGATTGCATAGGGAGAAATGTAAGCTGTTTGGACTGCAAAACACATCCTTTTTTTCAGCGAATCAAGCTGGTTTTATTCACACACATTATTTAAGTCATGAATAAGCACACATGCACGTAATTGCCAAAATAAAGGAAACACCAACATGAGGGCGCTGGTCCACCCCGAGCTGCCAGAACAGCTTCAATGTGCCTTGGCATAGATTCTACAAGTGTCTGGAACTCTATTGGAGGGATGCGACCCCATTGTTCCATGAGAAATTCCATAATTTTGTTATTTGATGATGGTGGTGGAAAACAATGTCTCAGGCACTGCTCCAGAATCTCCCATAAGTGTTCAATTGGTTTGAGATATGGTGACTGACACACACACACACACACACACACACACACACACACACACACACACACACACACACACACACACACACACACGCACACAAACACTTTAAACCCCCTATGCATGCACGCACGCACGCACACACACACACACACACACACACACACACACACACACACACACACACACACACACACACACACACACACACACACACGCACACAAACACTTTAAACCCCCTATGCTCCTTGTGAGACCCCTCTTTCAAAGTCACTGAGATCTCTTCTTCTAGCCATGGTAGCCAAAGTACTGGGCAACTGGATATTTTTATACATGACCCTGTGTGGAAGCACCTGCTTTCAAAATACTTTGTATCCCTCATTTACTCAACTGTTTCCTTTATTTTAGCAGTTACCTGTATGCTAATAACACAGAGGGGAAGTCTTTATTTTTATTTTTTTATGTTGAATTAAATTCATTATTAGAATTTTTTATTATCATATTAAATGATCTGAAACAGGTGCACAGAATGGTATTATTGTCACGTTCTGACTGTTATTTTCCTTTGTTTTGTCTTTATTTAGTATGGTCAGGGCGTGAGTTGGGGTGGGCAGTCTATGTTATTTGTTTCTATGTTTAGGTTTGTTCATTTAGCCTAATATGGTTCTCAGTCAGAGGCAGGTGTTTTGCATTGTCTCTGATTGGGAGCCATATTTAGGTTGCCTGTTTTCACTGTTGGTTTGTGGGTGTTTGTCTTCCGTGTCAGTGTTTGTCGCCACACGGTACTGTTTCGGTTCTTTGTTATTTGTGTAGTGTTCAGTTTATATTATTAAAACATGGACACTTACCACTCTGCGTATTGGTCCTCCGATCCTTCTCGCCTCTCCTCGTCAGATGAGGAGGAAGAGATAGACAGCCGTTACAAGTATGGTGTATTGCTGCATTCACGTGCAAAGACCACCTGGTTGCTATTCTATTGTCATTATTTTAACCCAGATTTACTGAATCATTTTATTGAAGAGTTGATACTGCACTGTACCACTGTTTACTGACCACAACCTTACTTTGGTGAAGTCAACCAATGGGGACGCGTGTTCCATTCATTCTATTTCTATGGATTTCATTCTAAGCGATTGCCAAAATCTGATCAGATTACTTTTGAAGAACTGGGCCCGGGACAACATGCATTTTCAGGATTGGATAATTGGTTGATGCTCCCTTGTAATTTAGTTTATTGCGGTTCTGGACATAGTATAATAACAGTGAACTGTTTATTTCAGTGGTGGTAGAATTGAGAGGCTGTTGATTGGTCTGTTGATTTATTGCAAGGAGGAGCAAACAAACACAACAATGTATGAATGAAATGGCCCGTTATACACTTCCATATACAGTGGTGTCTGTCACACTTGTGTACTTTTAGTCAATTTATCACCTTGTATCACAGAATACACACTCTTAAATGTGTGTGCTATGTGGGAGCACTCCTCTTTAATTGTTAAGGCAGACGGGACCATTTCAGATCAGAAAGAATGGGATTTAAATCCTAGAAAATTGCAAGATTCTGAAACTGTTAGGACTAATCCCATAGTAATTACTGAAGTCGTCACAGCTTAAAAGTATTTGTCCATGCAGTATTAGTTATGCTTCCTCAGCTGGACAGTGAAAGGTTCATTGTTTTCATTGTTACATATTCCAATGACCCAGTCCCCCATAGAAAAACAGATAGTTCTTCACAGTGATGTTGAAACTGAGCTCAATCTCAGATCCAATGCATTTAGTGTGGCTCTCTGTTTGACCGACCAGCCTGGATAGGGGAGAGAGGGTAAAGGGAGTGAGAGCTAGGCCCTAGGGTCGACTCCTCAATGTGCCTGGGATGCTCTACTTAAAGATCTTTAAATAGGGTTCTCCACTAGGATGCGATAGCCCCAGTGACGTACAGTATATCTGCCGTTTCGGAGGTATCATGGGATGTGCTTTACCTGAGCATCATGGGAAACTGAGCTAGATTGTGGACAGCAGGCCATTACAGTATATCTCAAGCAGATGAATTTGTATGTCCCAGCAAAGCTACCGTAGGAAAAATAATACCATGCTTCCTAACAAGAGGCCATTAAAACGGCTACGCTCACTAAGTTACTGTATATTGGGATAAATGTTTGCAAATGTCAACATCTATCTTAATAACCAACGTTGCATTTACAATGTGAACTGACTTGTCATATGAACCCTGGCCATCGCAGCTTGTCCAGTTCAGTTGATTGGCCTTAATCAGCACAATTCAGTTCTGTGGCCCGGGAAAGGGATTGATTGTGACAGTGGACTGAGCGGAGAAGGCTGTAGCTGTTGCGAGCGGTTGCTAAATGATCTCCAATGGATGTGGAGGCTCAAACGGAGGCTAAACGGGGGATGCTGAATGCTCCCCTATCTGCAGCTCATTACCCACCTCTCCATTCCCAGGAGGCTTGGCACCGGTTCATGCTGAGCGCTCTCCTGCCAGGAGGAGGTTGATTACAACCATTTTTCTCGATGAGGCTTTCTCTCTCTCGCCCACGCTTATACCCCTCTCTCCCTTTTTACCTCGCAGCCACCACAGGCAATTCATTTGTTGATTTAGCTTTGTATCAGTCACATAGATAAGAATGCTCAGAGAAAAGTGGGTTGTGAATGACAGAGCAGAATGTTTACTCGCTAAGAGGCTAACAGAAAGCAGCCAGGCATGATGAAAAGACTAAAATGATGAATCATACATCAGCATCTAGTCCAACAACAGAACACAAGTATAGAAATCAACCCAGATTAGGCTCTTTGAAATGAGATTGCAGTAGTGTGCAGCCGAGCGGGTAGACAGATGGGAGTGATGTACTGTATGTAGCCAAGGTGGCATTGTATGGGTGTCTGTGAGGGAAACATGCTTATGCGTTTCTCTGCCAGGGCTCCACATACTCCAAACCCAGATGGGCAAAGATATCCTCCTCTGAAGTTGCCGGTAGGAATAGTTTCTGGAGAAAGAACAAAGACAAAATTGATGGTTGGATTCGGAAACATTGTAGACATAAAATATAAACTACATGTCCAAAAGTATGTGGACACCCCTTCAAATTAGTGGTTTTGGCTATTTTAGCAACACCCGTTTCACACCCGAGCACACAGCCATGCAATCTCCATAGACAAACATTGTCAGTGAAATGGCTCAGTGACTTTCAAAGTGGCAACGTCATAGGATGCCACCTTTCCAACAAGTCAGTTCATCAAATTTCTGCCCTGGTCAACTGTAAGTGCTGTTAATGTGAAGTAGAAACGTATAGGAGCAACAACGGCTCATCCGCAAAGTAGCAGGCCACACAAGCTCACAGAACGGGACCGCCTAGTGCAACACTCACTACCGAGTTCGAAACTGCATCTGAAAGCAATGTCAGCACAATAACTGTTCGTCGGGAGCTTCATGAAATGGGTTTCCATAGCCTAGCAGTTGGCTGGAGTGGCTCTCTGCCATTGGACTCTGGAGCAGTGGAAACGCGTTCTCTGGAGTTTTGAATCACGCTTCATCACCTTGCAGTCCTACGGACTAATCTGGGTTTGGCGGATGCCAGGAGAACGCTACCTGCCCTAATGCATAGTGCCAACTGTAATGTTTGGTGGAGGAAGAATAATGGTCTGGGGCTGTTTTTCATGGTTTGGGCTAGGCCCATTAGTTCCAGTGATGGGAAGTCTTAACGCTACAGCATACAATGACATTCTAGATTATTCTGTGCTTCCAATTTTGTGGCAACAGTTTGGGGAAGGCCCTTTCCTGTTTCATCATGACAATGCCCCTGTGTACAAAGCGAGGTCCATACAGAAATGGTTTGTCGAGATCGGTGTGGAATAACTTGACTGGCCTGCACAGTGCCCTGACCTCAACCCCATCGAACACCTTTGGGATTATTTGGAACGCTGACTGCGAGCCAGGCCTAATCGCCCAACACCAGTGCCCGACCTCACTAATGCTCTTGTGGTTGAATGCTGCGGGGACTTGCTTCCAATCTTCCAACATTTAGTGGAAAGCCTTCCCAGAAAAGTGGAAGGCTGTTATAGCAGCAAAGGGGGGGACCAACTTCATATTAATGCCCATGATTTTGGAATGAGATGTTCAACGAGCAGGTGTCTTCATGTACTGTAGTCTGCAACATCACAAACACATAAATAGACTGTGAGAGTTGACATGGCTTGACGGCAAGAGGCCACGCACGCACTGAAAACATCTCAAGGGTCAAACCATAGAAGCACAAGTCTGATTAGATCAGTAACTCAAGATGAGATCGCTATATCAATGAGTCAACATGGTCAGTTACTAGACTTTTCTCTTCTGACTCACAACAGTACCCCTTGAACCAAAGAAAACACAGTTGCTATGATTTGATGAAAATCTAACCTATCAAGATGTGCATTAACTCATATAAAGTAGAATGGAGGCCATCATTCTTATGGTCTAACATTTGCTACTGAACAGTAAATGTGCCAACTCTGACCATAGCGTGAACACCCAGATTTATATCCGGCTACCTGCGTCCTCCTCAGAGTCATAAAAAAAACTCTGACCTTGCTCTAAGTAACGCTATGTTTCAGTGGTGAGCCTGACTCACCTTGTGAGTGTGAGAGGCCCGGTGAAAAGCTTTAACCCTGACACATTCTGCCTTGAAATGCTAAACGAGACCTGGCACACAGAAATGAGAAGAGATGAAAAAGTGTGGCCTTTCCTGCCAGCTAACGGCAGATGATAACCAAGCATAACTGGTAGGTGAGAGTGAAAAGCACTTCTAGGCATATATCCCGCCATGCCAACTCGTTATTTACAATGCAAATGACAAGGGGGATGTTAGAGGCCCTAAGTGCATGCTGGGTAAAAGCATTCAGGCCAGCCACGGTCCAGTCTGTTTAAACACTCTTTCAGTCTTCATTTGACTTCTATCTCTGTTGATAAAAATCTATCTTACAAACAGTCAAGGATTGAATCTTGATCCTCTCAATTTGATTATGACCTGACTCTCAGCAAATGCAGCCATGCCCGCAAGGCACACACACACATGCGCACACACATACAAAACATATAGAAAACAAAGACTTTACCCAACAATACAACACAAAAAAATAGTAACACAAGAAGAATAAAATAAAATACGCAAGAATGGAGCTACATACAGGGAGTACCAGTACCAGATCAACATGCAAAGGTACGAGGTATTTTAGGTGGGTATGTACATGAAGGCAGGTTAAAGTGACTAAGCATCAGGATAGATAGAGTAAAATGAAAAACAGAGTAGCAGCAGCAAATTATGAGTGTAAAAGTGTGTGTGAGTGTGCGTGCGTGTGTAATGTGTATGTATGTGTGTTTGTGTTGTATTGGTCTGCGTGTGGTGGTGTATGTGTGTGGGTTCTGTGTGGGAATGTCAATATGGGACTCACCAACTGGATTTTGTCTTATGTAGCAAAATTTTAAATGGTGTTTTTTACATTGGATAAAAGAAGAGACTCAGAGCTATAAAATTGCATTTCATACACTGCATTTTTGAGGAACAATGGGAAAGTAATTCTGCTTTGAAAGTTGATAAACTTGTAAACTCACTTTTGAGAAAATGGCTTTGAATGTTTTGGTATCTAGTGAAGAGCTCTTCTTTGTCTACACCCATTCAGCATCGTTCACACCCTCTTAAGCTTTAGCCCCGCCCATTTAATTTCGCTCTCGGAGCATTCAGAGCACACTAGACGCTCTGGCCGATGATTTGTTTACCTCATGAAAACAGCCTAATCAGCACTGCTATCAACAATTTCATTACGTTTGTTTTTTTTGCCGATGTTTACTGACACCGGCCATATTCAAAGGGTGTTGCACACTTTAGCTTAAGACATGAAGCTAGCTAGCAAGGTAAACAACGTGTAAGGTCACACACGTCACATAACGTTAGCTAACGAGCCAGCCAGCTAAATAGCAAAGCAAATGGCTCTGGGATACGAATAATTATGTCATGCACGTTAGCTAGGGTGCCAGCCAGCTAACGTTAGCTAGTTAGCTAACATTACACTTTATCTTAAGACATGTAGCTAGCTAGCTAGGTAAACAATTAACCTAGCAAGGTAAACAATGAGTAAGATCACACACATCACGTAACGTTAGCTAACGAGTCAGCGAGCTATCATTACTACCCTGCATGAATCTGCTGGGAGCTAACCAACCAGGTTCAATGTTAGCTAGCTAACATTAGGCTCTAACTAGCAAAGCAAATGGTTCTGGGATACGAATAATAACGTCATACACGTAGCGTTAGCTAGAGAGCCAGACAGCTAACATTAACTAGCTAGCTAGCTAACAGATTACCAACACAGACTGACCAGCTCAAATAGACAGAAGCCTTCTATATGGCAGATGAGGCCCGAACTCTCGGCATGTCCACCCCACTCAGTACCTCAGCCAATCATGGCTAGTGGGAAGGTTGCTGACTTTTTCTGTGGCTTAAACAAAAAGGCTAACAATTTTATTCGTATTTAAAGATGGCATACAAGTTTGTTATTAAGGCACAGGAATGTTCACATGTTCCAGAAGGCATTTCAAGCCAAAAAAACACGTTTTGATAAAAAAATCCCCCAAAATCTAAATGGCTCTCCTGTGAAGTCGTGACTTGCGACATACGCCTAGTTTCCTGAAACGGGTCACATATAGTGTGTGTGATTGAGTGTGTAAATAGTTTGTGTATACAGTTGAAGTTGGAAGTTTACATACACCTTAGCCAGATACATTTAAACTCAGTTTTTCACAAATCCTGACATTAGATCCTAGTAAAAATTCCCTGTCTTAGGTCAGTTAGGATCACCACTTTATTTTAAGAATGTGAAATGTCAGAATAATAATAGAGAGAATGATTTGTTTCAGATATTTTTTTTTATCACATTCCCAGTGGGTCAGAAATTTACATACACTCAAATAGTATTTGATAGCATTGCCCTTTGAATTGTTAAACTTGAGTCAAACGTTTAGTATAGCCTTCCACAAGCTTCCCATCATAAGTTGGGTGAATTTTGGCCCATTCCTCCTGACAGAGCTGGTGCAACTGAGTCAGGTATGTAGGACTCCTTGCTCGCACACGCTTTTTCAGTTCTGCCCATAAATGTTCTATAGGATTGAGGTCAGGGCTTTGTGATGGCCACTCCAATACCTTGACTTTGTTGAAATTTTGCCACAACTTTGGAAGTATGCTTGGGGTCATTTGGAAGACCAATTTATGACCAACATTTAACTTCCTGACTGATGTCTTGAGATGTTGCTTCAATATATCCACATAATTTTCCTGCCTCATGATGCCATCTATTTTGTGAAGTGCACCAGTCCCTCCTGCAGCAAAGCACCCCCACAACATGATGCTGCCACCCCTGTGCTTCACAGTTGGGATGGTGATCTTCGGCTTGCAAGCCCCTTTTTCCTCCCAACATAACAATGGTCATTATGGCCAAAAAGCTTTATTTTAGTTTCATCAGACCAGAGGACATTTCTCCAAAAATGTATATCTTTATCCCCATGTGCAGTTGCAAACCGTAGTCTGGCTTTTTATGGCGGTTTTGGAGAAGTGGCTTCTTCCTTGCTGAGCATCATTTCAGGTTTTGTCGATATAGGACTCGTTTTACGGTGGATATAGATACTTTTGTACCTGTTTCCTCCAGCATCTTCACAAGGTCCTTTGCTGTTGTTCTGGGATTGATTCGCACTTTTCGCACCAAAGCATGTTCATCTCTAGGAGAAAGAATGCGTCTCCTTCCTGAGCTGTATGATGGCTGCGTGGTCCCATGGTGTTCATACTTGCTTACTATTGTTTGTACAGATGAACGTGGTTGTCACGATCCTCTTCCTGGAAATGACTGGACCAAAGTGCAGCGTTGTACGTGTTCATGATATTTTATTAAATCAGAAAACTAGAACAAAAATAACAAAGAGAAAAACGAACAGTTCTGTAAGGATACTAAACTATACAGAAAACAACCACCCACAAACCCAGGTGGGGAAAAGGCTGCCTAAGTATGATTCCCAATCAGAGACAGCGATAGACAGCTGCCCTCTGATTGAGAACCACACCCGGCCAAACACAAAGAAATAAAAACATAGAAATAAAGAAACTAGAATGCCCACCCTAGTCACACCCTGGCCTAACCAACATAGAGAATAAAAGCCTCTCTATGGCCAGGCCATGACAGTGGTACCTTCAGGCGTTTGGAAATTGCTCCCAAGGATGGACCAGACTTCTGGAGGTCTTGGCTGATGTCTTTTGATTTTCCCATGATGTCAAGCAAAGAGGCACTGAGTTTGTAGGTAGGCCTTGAAATACATCCACAGGTACACCTCCAATTGACTCAAATTATGTCAATTAGCCTATCTGAAGCTTCTAAAGCTATGACATAATTTTCTGGAATTTTCCAAGCTGTTTAAAGGCAGTCAACTTAGTGTATGTAAACTTCTGACCCACTGGAATTGTGATACAGTGAATTATAAGTGAAATGATCTGTCTGTAAACAATTGTTGGAAAAATTACTTGTGTCATGAACAAAGTAGATGTCCTAATTGACTTGCCAAAACTATTGTTGGTTAACACGAAATTTGTGGAGTGGTTGAAAAACGAGTTTTAATGAAGTGTATGTAAACCTCCGACTTCAACTGTATATTTTCTAACAAGCGTGCGTAGGGTCAGTGGAAGATAGAGTTACAGCATTAAAACCTTTCCACAGAGATGAGTGCTACTGGCTCTATTCTTCCCAACTCCATAGTTCCAGAGCAGACTGAGATTTCAGGAAGCAAATAAGTCAAAATACACACAGTGACGGGGAAACAGGTGGTTACATATAAGAGCTTTGGACAGTCAGTTCTAAAGTTGATTTAGCTCATAGTTCAGGCATCCGTAACAAGATGCACGCTAGCAGTTCAAAAGGCTCCACAGAAAGCTATGGTAAGGTCCAGCTAACAAAGGAAACAGTACAGACAAGGATCAGCTCCAACTACTGACCAATTTAGCCATGGTCCTCGATCAAGTCGAAGCCTGGTCTGTGAAATGTGAGCTCTGTCCAATCCCCTCTGGGGATAACATTGCTTTACTTACTGGCCACCTGAAAGCTTTGACCAAGAACAAATTGTTGCTCTTCTGAGACTTGACGTAAACCCTTTTACTCCCATAAGGAGCATATGTCATCCACAAATGATCCCACCTTCCATGTACTACAATAAGTACTACTTTATTCTGCCATAACACAACTATAGTAAGCACTCCACTTCCAACAGAGTAAGTGTAGCAGTACCAGCTCAGGCCAGAGGGTAGAGGAGCTGGAGTTTGCGTTCCAGCATTCCAGTGTCCTTGCCTTCATTAATGAGCAGCTAATCAGCTGTGTATTTCTTCTGTCCACTGCGTAATTACAGATCTCATGGATGTGAACACAGACATCAGGCCCTCTAAACACCTGCCCCAGCTCTGCTCTATGTCACTGCCTCCCTACCACGACACACAGCCTGATGGATGGGCCTGATGAAAATGGTTGGCTGCCACTCAAGAGGATGGGCCTGATGGAAATGGAAATGCCTGGCTGTCACTCAAAGAGCCATGCCCATCCACACACGGACACGCACACGCGCACGCGCACGTGCACACGCACACGCACGCGCACACGCACACGCACGCGCACACGCACGCGCACACGCACGCGCACACACACACACACACACACACACACACACACACACACACACACACACACACACACACCTCTACACAATTGGGAAAAAACACACTACAAACACACCTGGTCAAACACTTTCAAACCCACCCCACAACCTCCCTCAGCATCACTGGTCTGGTGATGAAAGCCTCCTGGACCATAGCCCAGGGAAGAGCAGCTGCATCCGGGTGGATAGCCAAACTTAAACTTGTCTGGACTTCGCTTCAATGCTAAAGAATGATATACAGCCTTGACCTGTAGGAGTCAGTGGGGGCCCAATTAGGAGAGCCAGCGGGTCCACCAACACCAGGAGGAAGTTCAGAAAATAAAGTGTTTATTTGCCCTGTCTTGTTTTGTCTTTGGTTTTGCCCTTTGAATGTATTTCATTTTCTTATTTTCACCGCTTTAACATAGCACTTATTTGTGTAGCATGGAATCCCTCAATCCCTTTATCACTTGGTGTGATTTGTTTCTAAATGTATTGATCCAGTTGCATGATTTATTATGATAATGCTTTTTTTTTCTACTTGATTACCCTCAGCACTTAATCAGCCCTCGTCTTCCTCTTATTGTCGTCTTCCTCTCGTTGAACTGTCGCAGGTGACCCCCTCTGAGCTATCAACCTCCATTGATCCCTCAGGTAAAGAACCACCCCGTGTTCCCCCACCCTCTCCAGACCAGACTGACTTGCAATATGCGGACAGAGCAGGAAGTTGCAATAGGCACATGCAACCCAAGGTTTGATACCAGCACAAACAGAAACCCTCTTAAACTTAAACCTAACCCCTAAGCCTAAAATGTGCTCTTTTGTTTTACTTTTGGGGACCCGACGACACTTCTGGTACCCACAAGAATAGGAAAACCAAACACACACACACGCACACCGCACACACATACTGCAACAGACCTGCTGGCTTGTGGGTCCTTAGACACAGGGATATGCAAACGGTTGAATAATATGCAAATCCACTCACAAAAAGACAACTAATAGGAACATGTAAATTTACAAAGGCTACACAAACACGACAGACACACACAACAGGTGGCATGTCGGAGAGTAGTCTACTTTATGTTTTATTGTAATCTCACTGTTGATATTCATCATCTAGGGTATAATACACTGGCAGAGATGAGTATGTCTGAAGGACATGGCAATTCAGGACTGTTGTGTTTGTTTTCCTCTGTTGGACAGCAAGCGATGCATTTTATGTATTGAAAGGAAAATAAGTATTTTGAACAAAGTCACCTTTTCAAAATCAACCATTGATTTTGACACCTCTAAGAAGGTTTCCCCAGGACTGAAGAACATATTGTTTCAGTAAGGAAGACACACATTCACCTATAGCTTACTGTATCATATTTCTACTGTCCCCGTCATACTCTTCCTGTGGGTCTCTCCATTAGAAATCTATAGATACTGTATCAAACCACATCAAGGCTATTACATAAGGCATACCAGCGTGGGCCACAGCCTTCCTCCCTCCCTTTGTTTAGATCGTTTTCTCCTTACTGTCACCACCTTGAACCAGGTTGTTATTGCCTAGAGATTGATGAATCGAAAATATTTGGATTGTCTCTAAATTAATCTATCTTTATTGCAGCTTACAGGAAAGGGCTGACAGTGGCGGAAAAGAGGGAGTCGATTTGGGCCTCTGCTGTCCTACTGAAAAGATCCGCCCACGAACAGAACACACACACACGCAAGCGCACACCCCCAGCCTTCTTCGGGCACCCTAGAGCAACAGAATAGCACCACAGAGAGAGGAGACAACTCAGACACCTAACTAATCAACCCAGCAATTAGTGTTAGCATCATAAACCACTCTGAACCATAAAAAGGCTATTGAGCTGAATGTGGTTTTCATTACCTAACTCTCTCAGCCTGCTAATCAGTCCAACGCACTGGGCAGTAAGGGAAAACAGTGCCAGATAATCAACCTTTTAATCATACACACAGAGTGAGTTTATTTGGGCCACCCTGGTTTCATACGTTTTGGTTTTCATTTGTTTGGTTTTCATTTCATTTATGTAGCCACATAAACATCCAGTAAATGACCGCTGTTTGTTCATGAGTGTCCAAATGTAATGATCAGAGGAAGATAAAGGCATTACATCTCATTGCCTATTAAGTAATAATGCTCTATTTCTTTCCTCTGTAACACGTTCCTTCCGCACTCAGTCATAAGGCCGACATAACACATGACTGTCATATGACTGACGTAAGCCCAAATCACACGGAGGGACATTCGTCAACGGCGTGAATTTGCGTGTGCAAGAGTATTGTTTTCAAACAGGCAGCCTATTTGTCAGATCAACCATAACCTATACAGACGAATGTTTTTTTTATACTGTTCAACTTTAGCAAGGTAGGGGAAATCATAAAAATTCCTCTGATTTCCTTTCTACAAATGACCCCCTCAATCTCTAGATCAGATTGATTCATTTGAACCAAGGCACTCAACAACCATGCACTCTGTTTGAACTTTATTAATCTATCGTCTGTAATCAAAAACGGCGATACTGTCAAGAAATTCCATTGACAACGTGACATGTATGGATTTGAACCAGGGCTCCCGAGTGGCGCAGCGGTCTAAGGCACTGCATCTCAGTGCTAGACGCATCACTACAGACACCCTGGTTTGAATCCAGGCTGTATCACATCCGGCAGTGATTGGGAGTCCCATAGGGCGGTGTAACATCTGGGGTGTAGTGGGGAAGAAGTCAGGTGCAGGAAGCAGCGAGTTATGAGTAGCGTACTTTCATTTCCATCACAATAGTGAACAGACGCCGCCCAAAACAAATGCCCCAAACACGGGGACTTAAACAGTCCAGCAAAAACCCAAAACACACGGACAACCGTGACATACAGCCGTGTACAAACATGTACATCGAAAATAATCCCGCACAACCAGCAGGCGGGCCCTCTGGTAAATAAAGCCCTACCAATCACCTAAACTACACACAGGTGCAACCAATAAACATAAAAGGGGAAAACAGGATCAGTGGCAGCTAGTAGGCCGGTGACGACGACCGCCGAGCGCCACCCAAACAGGAAGGGGAACCACCTTCGGCAGGAGTCGTGACAGGCGGAGCACAATTGGCCCAGCATTTTCTGGATTTGGCCGGCGTAGGCCATCACTGTAAATAAGAATTTATTCTTAACTGACTTTCTGTCACGTTCCTGACCGGTTTTCTGTTATTTTGTATGTGTTTGACGGTCAGGGCGTGAGTTTGGGTGGGTAGTCTATGTTATGTGTTTCTATGTTGGTAATAGGGTGATCTGATATGGCTCTCAATTAGAGGCAGGTGGTTTTCATTTCCTTTGATTGAGAGCCATATTAAGGTAGGTGTTTTCACACTGTTTGTTTGTGGGTGGTTGTCTCCTGTGTCAGTGTCTGTGTATGTTACGCCACACGGGACTGTTTTCGGTTTTGTTTGTTCGTTCGTTTTATGTAGTCAGTTTTCCTGTTCATGCGTTCTTCGTGTTTCATGTAAGTTCGTCGTCCAGGTCTGTCTACGTCGTTTATTGTTTTGTATTTTTGTTCAAGAGTTTTTCGTCTTCGTCTGTTTGTTGTAAATAAATAATATGTCGAACTACAACGCTGCATTTTGGTTCAATCCCTGCTCCTCCTCTTCGGACGAAGAGGAGGAGGAAAGCCGTTACACTTTCCAAGTTAAATAAAGGTTAAATAAAATAACATTTAAATAAATAAATGTGTATATATATATATATATATGTATATATATACAGTATATATTTCTGAAACACAACCCAGTTGAATGTTGTTGCATTCTAGTATTGATACACATTTTTTATTGAAGCACTATCCTATACATAATATTGGCTTGCAGTTAAACTTATCATCACTAAATAGACACTTCGTAACAAAATAAAAGAATTCCATAGGTAACAATGCACAAAAGTTATTTTTCTATGCATAAACATGAGCAAAATAAACTTGCTATCACGTTTCAGGTAAGACCCAAATGCAGACTGTGTTGAAGTAACAATGTTTATTACAGCAACAGGGGCAGGCAATAGACAGGTCAAGACAGGCAGGGGTCGATAATCCAGAGTAGTGGCAAAGGCACAGGACGGCAGGCAGGCTCAGGGACAGGGGCAGGCAGAGTGGTCAGGCAGGCCGGCTCAGAGTCAGGACGGGCAAAGGTCATAACCAGGAGAGCGAGAAAAAGAGAGACTGGGGAAAAGCAGGAGCTGAGACAAAACGCTGAATGACTTGACCAACAAGACGAACTGGCAACAGACAAACAGAGAACACAGGTATAAGTACCCGGGGGATAATGGGGGAGATGGGCGACACCTGGAGGGGGTGGAGACAAGCACAAGGACAGGTGAAACAGACCGGGGCGTGACACTTGCTGCCTAATTGAACGCGAGATACGCTCAAGACGCCATTGATGCTCGGGGCCCTTCCGTTTTCCCTGATTCACTCCCATGCATTCTATTTCCCGTGTTAGCACGCTGGTTGACACGTGAATAAAAAAAAATCAACCTGTATGATTTGGGCTACAGACAACAGATGTCAGTATGAGATGAAAACGGCACCTCAAGTCTGTATCACACCCCTTGCATCGCGGATTATTTCCATAGAACGCCACAGCCGTTCCTTGATTATACCTGACTTATATGACACTGTCAAGTTGGAGAGTTTCAGAGTTCCCTCCTACAGTAAATCCATATTGTCAATTGGTATTGGCTTTATTTTCCAATGTATTCCAATGCAGTAACAATAGAATGCTGAAGTTAGGAAATATCCATGAAGTTCTAGGAAGTATTCTAAACTGCTGCAGTGTTATGAAGTTCCCGGCTAACTAATGAGCCTTTTGCCCGGCTCTCTCTTGTACGGACCCAACCAGAACGCTCCTTTAATGATAACAATAAATTAAGTTTCTCTGCTCTACTGAAGCCTGTAAATAATTAATTGGTTTCTTCAAAAGGGGATGTTTTTTTGCATGACCAATTTACTTCTTCCTGCATTGTGATCCAATGCTGCTGTATCAGCACTAGGAGGATTCTGATGAATGAAAAAAGCATCTGCAAAATATGAGCTATTTTGAAGTTGTTTTTTAACTGTGTTTTCATCTGATAACGAGATAAGATATGTAACTGATTTGAATGTGTCTGGCTAATGTATTGGAATTGTTCATGTTGCAGTAACAAAATATTACGCTAGTGGGCAGGCTACCTTTAACTCTCTCATACACACACATACGGTCATTGTTGCCTCTAGTTTTTTACTGTGGTCACAGTAAATGGTCATGCCATGGTTGCAGGAATAGCACACAATAGCAGGAAATAGGAGCTACGGATGGATGGCGCCTGTGTCACCGCAAGGGCCATGTCAATTCATGTTATATGACAGGCATATAGATCCAACATCAGAGCCAGAGTGAAAACCTCTGCAATTCACTTTCATCAATAATGGAGAAAGATCCGTCTCTGGAGTTAGCCCGAGCGACGACACCGCACTCCTATCGTTACCCCCTTCCTTCCCCTGTCTCTTTCATCCTCCCCCTCCTATTCTCTTCTGAAATCTTATGAGTTCGGAACTAATTTATTTTCTTTATGATTCCATAAGAATAGATTGTAGGTTGTGGATTCAAGGATAATAGCTTGGCATTGAATTCCATTTTTGACAGAAAAACATTGACAGATCTATAAATACCACTCGTTTTCTCTCCCAGGAAAGACTGGTAATGGGCTGGTAGTGGGAGGAAGGGAGGATGGGAAGGGAGGGGGGAGGTGAGGAAATAAGGGACGATGGTGAGAGAAACTTTGGCATTATTCACATGGCATTATTCACCCTCGTGTGGGGACTGTTTTAATCAATGTTTTTTCCCCATATCTGTCTCTCCCTCTGTCTCGCTCTGTCTTATGTCTCTGTTCTCTCTTTTCTCTCACAAGGTTTCTTGACCTCTCCATCCATAGCTCAATCTCAGTTTCATTGCTTCCCTCAAAGGCATTGACCTTCAGAATAATTCATTTTGCCTAACATACACTGAGTGTACATAACACTAGGAACACCTGCTCTTTCCCTGACAGACTGACCAAGTGAATCCAGGTGAAAGCTATGATCCCTTATTAATGTCACCTGTTAAATCCACTTCAATCAGTGTAGATGAAGGGCAGGAGACAGGTTATAGGATTGTTAAGCCTTGAGACAATAGAGACATGGATTATGAATGTGTACCATTCAGAAGGTGAAGGGGCAAGACAAAATATTTAAGTGCCTTTTGAAAGGGGTATGGTAGATGGTGCCAGGCGTACCGGTTTGAGCGTGTCAAGAACTGCAACGCTGCTGGGTTTTACACGGTCAACAGTTTCCCTTGTGTATCAAGAATGGTCCACCACCCAAAGGACATCCAGCCAAGTTGACACAACTCTGGAAAGCATTGGAGTCAACATGGGCCAGCATCCCCGTGGAACGCTTTCGACACCTTGTAGAGTCCATGCCCTGGCGAATTGAGGTTGTTCTGAGGTTAAAAGGGTTTGCAACTCAATAATAGGAAGGTGTTCCTAATGCTTTGCACACTCAGTGTAAGGTCCCTCGATAGAATATGATCACACAACATACATTGCTTAGCGTGGCTTTACCAGGAACCATCTGTACAGATCTGGAAGTTAGATATCAACTCAATTAGTTAATGGTTTAATAAAGTTCCATGTATAACATTATCCATTTATTATTATTGTTATAACATATTTAACATGGACACTGTATACCTGTGGCTTCTGATCTTTCAGTAAAAGTGAAATCTCAGCCCAGGTAAAACATACAGTCATACACGCACACACACATACCACTTCCTGATAACTCAGTGCTGCCAGCATCATCACCCCCACCTGCCTTCAGCACTATGCCCACACGGAGACTCAGTAGTCTCCGTAATCTACCACCACAGGCCAACAGTTCAACACCCCGCTCCTGTCACTCTCTCATTGCACGCCATCAATTTCCCTGTAGCTCTCTCTCCCCGACTCTCCCCTATCACTCCTATTACACCGGCCTTAATTGTGTCCCTGACCTCCATGGAAAATGACCCAATCACACGGCAATTGTAGCCTGAAATGAGAGTCCATATTTGCATTGTTCCCCTGTCACTGGGGATGGGATTTCTTTGGTGGATGGAGAGAAAAGGCTCCATGTTCAAGGAGAGGGAGATTGAGAGGCATTGTGAAGGGTTGGCTTTGAAGAGATCTCTGTGTAAAAAGCATGACAATCTCCTCACAATGGACATTGGCAGACTATATATAGTCATGGAAAATTTGAGTCCAAACGCTGGCTCGAGTTTTTAATATTCTTTCATTGAGTTTGCTTACAGTAACTTTATTTAAATTTGAAATGCTTAAAGGACTTAAGTGAAGTATATTGCCACATTTGAAACTAAATCTACAGCAAATGTGAGCTTCATTATGTACACTGCTCAAAAAAATAAAGGGAACACTTAAACAACACAATGTAACTCCAAGTCAATCACACTTCTGTGAAATCAAGCCCTTGTGAGACCATATGCTCAGAGCCCTTGTGAGACCATATGCTGACACATGCACATTTGTGGCCTGCTGGAGGTCATTTTGCAGGGCTCAGGCAGTGCTCCACCTTTCACAAAGGCGGAGGTAGCCCTCCTGCTGCTGGGTTGTTGCCCTCCTACGGCCTCCTCCACGTCTCCTGATGTACTGGCCTGTCTCCTGGTAGCGCCTCCATGCTCTGGACACTACGCTGACAGACACAGCAAACCTTCTTGCCACAGCTCGCATTGATGTGCCATCCTGGATGAGCTGCACTGCCTGAGCCACTTGTGTGGGTTGTAGACTCCGTCTCGTGCTACCACTAGAGTGAGAGCACCGCCAGCATTCAAAAGTGACCAAAACATCAGCCAGGAAGCATAGGAACTGAGAAGTGGTCTGTGGTCACCACCTGTAGAATCAGTCCTTTATTGGGGGTGTCTTGCTAATTGCCTATAATTTCCACCTTTTGTCTATTCCATTTGCACAACAACATGTGAAATGTATTGTCAATCAGTGTTGCTTCCTAAGTGTACAGTTTGATTTCACAGAAGTATGATTGACTTGGAGTTACATTGTGTTGTTTAAGTGTTCCCTTTATTTTTTTGAGCAGTGTATATCAACCTAGTGTCATACCATCTCCACTAATACCTGACACTCTGCCCTCTCAAAGCCAGAGCTTTCAGACCTGTTCTTAACGTCAACACCCAGTGATAAACCAAAGAAAATGTCAAAAGAAAGTCCTTGAACTGCTCTTGACGGCCAGAATATTGTACGTTTAAAGGTTTTAAGCTAAACTGCCTCTTGGTCTTTGTTATCCAAAGCGGCAAGTTTCTCCTGGTCAAGGAGAGTGAATGAGAGAGTTTTAATCTGGGTTGTATTCATTAGGGCACGCAGTAGAAAACATTTAAAAACGGAAATCAAAAATGAGCATTTATAGGCACAGTCCAGGCACATCAAGCTGGTCTCAGAGCACTTCATATTATTCTGTATGTAAATCCGAGATGCTTCATTTAGTATGATATGTTACATTTTGTATGGTATGTATTCATTTGTGGATGTCCATCACCCATTTCGTATGATATGTCACGAATTACAATTCGTATTATATGTTACGAATTTGCAAAATGTACAATATGTTACGAACCAGCAAAATGTATAATATGTCATTAATTCTAGCTAGGTGCCTATTGTTAGCTAGCTGGCTAACTTTAGGTTAGGGTTATGTTTAGGAGTTAGGTTAAACGGTTAAGGTTAGGGTTAGGGGAAGAGTTAGCTAAAAGGGTTTTAAGGTTAGGATTAGGGGAAGGGTTAGCTAAAATGCTAAGTAGTTGCAAAGTTTCAAAAAAGTAGTAAGTAGTTGAATTTGCTAAAATGGTCCATAATGAAATTAAAACTCATAACCTTTGGGTTGCTAGATGTTTGTGTTAAACGCCCAACCAACCACCCTACTTCAGTGTTTGCCTTAGCCACCTGTTTTATTTTAACCATACCAAACATAATACATCATACTAATTTGAGTGTCCTGGATTTACGTTTACTATGTTACATCTAATCTATGAGACCAGGCTGAATGAACATGACCCAGGCTGTAAGCAGAGAGACAGACCTGTTGCAGGGCTGCATCCAGATAAACTGACTGTGCCATAAAGGCTGGTCTGGTCCAAGCCAGAAGAGTAGGCCCTGATTACAGCAGCTGCACTCAGATTGAATTCAGGAGGCAGCAAAAACGAATCAATCAGTGATGAAGACCAGGCGGCCTAAGTGGACTATAAGAGGACCCAACCAAGAAGAAGTTGTGTGTGTGTGTGTGTGTGTGTGTGTGTGTGTGTGTGTGTGTGTGTGTGTGTGTGTGTGTGTGTGTGTGTGTGTGTGTGTGTGTGTGTGTGTGTGTGTCAAAAAGATCCCAGGAATGGTTGAATACTGCTCTAGAGTGGCCAGCAATGAGTCCAGATCTGAATCCCATCAGAAACCTATGGTGAGATCTGAAAACAGCAGTTTCTGGAAGGCACCCCTCAAACTTTGAAGAATTGGAGTAGTGTGCAGCTGAAGTGTGGGACAAGTTGCCAGTGAAAGGTGCAGAAAGCTCCTGGGTGCCAAGAAGCTGACGGCTACAAAAAGCTTATTTTTGGAGTTATCTTCGCCAAAGGCTGTTTAACCCAAAGTTAGCTCCTAGGTGCCAATAATTGTGTCCATGCCATTCATTTGAATTTTGTTAATTAACATTGGAACGTAAGTCGTCGTCCCCCCCACCCCCCCCCCAAAAAATGTGACAATCCAATAACAACGTGTGGAGACCATTTTTGTTTCATCTACATTTATGTTAAAAGAAATAGGGAAACATTTCAGAAAAGTGCATGGGTGTCAGTATATTGTATTTGTAATACAGAATGTGAAATCCACATTTTTACGAAGCTCACTCCTTACTCTCTATACTACGTAGTAGTTGTCCCTCGAGATTACAAGATCACAGAGGGCTTCGCACTTTTGGGGATGTATGGAGTTCATTCGGTGTGCTAAGGAAAAACTGGATCTAACACAGGTTTCAGTAACAATTTACTTTGACTACATATCCATAATTCATTCCTTACAAGCATTTCATGAATGTGTTATAACAGGTCCTAACCGCATTATTAAAAGTTATTGAAACTGTTTCATTAACACACTTAAATGTCTTACTCACATCTACCACAGAGAACGAGAACCCACAGTCCTTGGGAGCGGGCCGCGTCGGTGGCACTGTGTTATCCTCAAAGTGGGCTAAGAAGGTGTTTAGCTTGTCTGGGAGCAAGACGTCGGTGTCCGAGACGTGGCTGGTTTTCCCTTTGTAATACGTGACTTTCTGTAGACCTTGCCACATACGTCTCGTGTCTGAGCCGTTGAATTGCGACTCCACTTTGTCTCAGTACTGGCGTTTTGACTATTTGATTGCCTTATGGAAGGAATACCTACACTATTTGTATTTGACCATATTCCCAGTCACCTTTCCATGGTTAAATGCGATGGTTCAGCTTTCAGTTTTGCGTGAATGCTGCCATCTATCCTCGGTTTATGATTTGGGTAGGTTTTAATAGTCGCCGTTGGAACAACATCCCCTATACACTTCTTGAGGAACTCAGTCACCGTGCCAGTGTAAGCGTCAATTTTATTCTCAGAGGCTACCCGGAACGTATCCCAGTCTGCGTGATCAAAACAATCTTGAAGCATCCAATTGGTCAGACCAGCGTTTAATAGACCTTAGCACAGGTTCTTCTTGTTTGAGTTTCTGCCTATAGGAAGGGAAGAGCAAAATGGAGTCGTGATCTGATTTGCCGAAGGGAGGGTGGGGGAGGGCCTTGTTGGCATCTCGAAAAGGCAAGTAGCAGTGATCTAGTGTTTTCCCTAAACGAGTACTACAGTCAATGTTTTATAGAACTTCGGTAGCTTTTTCCTCAAATTTGCTTATTTAAAATCCGCAGCTACAATAAATGCGGCCTCAGGATATGTAGTTTCCAGTTAAATAAAGTCCAGTGTAGTTCCTTGAGGGCCATCATGGTATCGGCTTGAGGGAAATATACACGTCTGTGACTCTAACCAAAGAGAATTCTCTTGGGAGGTAATACGGTCGGAAATTGATTGTGAGGTATTCTAGGTTGTGTGAACAAAATTACTTTCTGTATGTTATCACAATCACACCATGAGTAGCTAATCATGAAGCATACACCCCCGCCTTTCTTATTCCCGGAGAGTTCTTTATTCCTGTCTGCTCTGAGAACTCAGCTTGCTGTATGGATGGGGAAAGTATTTCCCAAGACAACCATGATTCCATGAAACAGAGTATGTTACAGTCCTTGATGTCTTTCTGGAAGGAGATCCTCGCAATTAGCTCATCTACTTAATTGTCCGACACTGAATGTTAGTGAGTAATATACTCGGAAGTAGTGGATGGTGTGCCCATCTCCTGAGTCAGACTAGAAGTCCACCTTGAATACCTCTTCTCTGCCAGCGGCGACGTGGAGCAGCCTCTGGGATAAGTTCAATTGCCCTGTGGGGTATGAACAAAGGATCCAATTTGGGAAAGTCGTATTCCTGGTCATAATGCTGGTGAGTTAACGCCACTCTGATATCCAAAAGTTATTTCCGGCTGTATGGAATAACACGAAAAACGTCCTGGGCTAATAATGTAAGAAATAATACTGCAAAAAAAAGAAAAACACTGCAAAGTTGCTTAGGAGCTAGAGGTGCCATGTCTGTTGGCACGTCAGACTCATTAAATTAAAAAAATCTTCATCCAATTCGAGGTGAGTAATCGCTATTCTAATATCCAGAGGCGCTTTTCGGTCATAAGAGACGGTAGTAGCAACATTATGTACAAAATAAAAAACACAAAATAGCACAAATGGCCCATCCCCTCTGGCGCCAATACTGTATGTATGAGTCTGAAAATGGGGAATTTCATTTAAAGCTTTGAACATGAATATTTGTGTAAATCTATTCAAGAAAAGTCAAACAGAAAAATGTCAATAGTAGGATTCTTTGGTGATGTCCTCAGCAATTGTTTTTTATGCTACATCTGGAAAATGTAGATAAAATGATCCTATCTGTGTTGTGTCTGTATTAGTTTGATAAGTGAGGCATGTTTATATATGCTTTATGAATGCTGTTTGAGATCCCGGAATGCCCTGTCAGCAGCTGGGGAGAGGTGAGTGGAGACAAGGGGAAGCCAGTTTGCAATAGCCCCGGATAAAGCGGCGATAAAAGTTAGCGAACCCCAGGAAATGTTGCAGCTGTACTCTGGACGTAGGCTGTGGCCAATATACCACCACTCTCACCATCTCAGGATCCATCTGTATACTCCCAGCAGCGATGATGTAACCCAGAAAGGGGATGGTGGAGCGATGGAATTCACACTTCTCTGCTTTTACAAAAAGCTGGTTCTCCAGGAGGCTTTGGAGAACCTGTCAGACGTGGATCACATGTTCTTGGGTGGAGTGGGAGAAGACAAGGATGTCATCAAGGTAGACGAAGACGAACCGGTTCAACATGTCATGGAGAACGTCATTAACCAGAGCCTGGAACACAGTAGGGGCGTTGGTAAGGCCAAATGGCATGACCAGATACTCGTAGCGACCACTGGACATGTTGAAGGCAGTCTTCCACTCGTCCCCTTCCTGAATCCGCTCCAGGTGGTAGGCGTTCCATAGGTCCAGCTTGGAGAGCACGGTGGCCCCCTGCTCAAAGGCCAAGGAGATGAGAGGTAGCGGGTACCAGTTCTTCACAGTGATGTCGTTAAGACCCCGGTAGTCGTTGCACATGCCCAGGGTTTTGTCCTTCTCCACTAAGAACCCTGCTCCGGTGGGGGAGGCAGAACGACGGATGAACCCTGCAGCTAGGGGAGTCCTCAATGTAGGTCTCCATAGCCTTGGTCTCCAGACCCGACAGAGAGTACAGTCATCCCCGGGGCGGAGTGGTGTCTGGGAAAAGGTCAATCCCGCAGTCATATGGTCGGTTCTGCGGCTGCGAAGTGGGCAGGGCCTTACTGAACACCTGCCGGAGGTCCTGGTACTCCTCGGGAATGGTGGAGAGGTCCTGGGCAACTTCCGAGGCCCCAGGAAGACGTCCCAGGGCAGGCTGCACTGACTTCAGGCAATGGGCGTGACAGAACGTGCTCCAGCCCATGATAGCACTGGCAGACCAGTCAATGAGGGGATTGTGTCATTGGAGCCATGAGATTCCCAATACCACGGGAACCTGAGGAGACATAATGAGCAGGAACTAGATCGTCTCACTGTGGTTCCCTGACAGATGTAGGTTGATGGGGGTGGTATTGTGGGTGACCCGGTCTATAGAGCGCCCGTCCAGTGCTCTAACGTCCATGGGAATAGAGAGGGGCTGAGTGGGTATACCCAACTCGGAAGCGTCCATAAAGCTTGCATTGGCGCAAGAGTTGATAAGTACCCAGAGAGATTTTGACTGTTTCCCCCACAGCAATATGGCATGAAAAGGGATGCAAGTAAGGGGAGAAGAAAAGTTCTCCATATGGCCCACCAGAGTACTCGCTCTTACCGGTGAGCCTGGTCTTTAGTGGACTGGTAGAGACGAAATGACCAGTAGTCCAGTAATACAGGCAGCTCTTAGCGTGAAGCCAGTATAGCCATTCAGCTGGAGACAGCTTAGCTCTGACTAGTTGCATGGGCTCGGGAAGAGGTGAATCGGCTATCTTCAGAGGCTCTCAGGGGAACACGGGTAGCATCGGGTTCTCTCTGCCATGGAGCCGTCGGGGACTACCGGGATACCTCGGAGGCGAGGTGGAATCCTTGGACGGGTGAGTGAAATCGAATCTCCTCTCCTTCCTTAGTTCCCCTAGTTGCCCATTGATCTGAATGGTCAAGGCGATGAGCGAGTTGAGATCCGTTGGTTGTTCCTGGGCTGCAAGCTCATCCTTTACTTTCTCCGATACTCTGTGTAGGAACATGTCGAACAGCGTTTCTGGGTTCCTCGCACTCTGAAATCCACCGTATAGTCTGCCACACTGCGGGAGTCTTGACGCAGCTGGAGCAGCTTGCGAGCAGCTTGCGAGCAGCCTCTCTCCCGGACAACAGAGAATCAAACACCTTCCGAACCACCTCCACAAAGTCCTCCAGACTGAGGCAGACGGCAGATTGTTGCTCCCACACCGCCGTAACTAAAGGTGAGTGCCCTCCCGGCCATCAGCGTTATGATGTACGCTATCCCCAAGCAGTCCGAGGGGAACGAAGAAGGCTGCAGCTCAAAAATGAGTGAGCATTGGGAGAGAAAAGCCTGACAGGTTCCGGAATCTCTAGCGTAGCACTCCGGAGGAGGTAAGCGGGGTTCTCGGGACACTAGGGTAGGCTGGGAGATTACGAGTGTGTCCCGCTGCCCAGTGGGGAATCTGAGGAATTGCTCCAGCAAGGTAACGAATGCCTGGTTATGGTGTTCTGTCACGGTATGGAGTCCCTCCATAAGACCTTGAAGTAACTCCTTTTGTTTTCCAAGGGTAGCTCCTTGCAGGGAGACAGCATTGAGGAGCTGGTTTGAGTCTGCTGGGTCAGATTATAGACATGCCTTCGGTGACAGGATTTTTTTCGCGGAAACAGGTAAACCAGAGGGCTTGCAAATATTTGGGTCTGGGGGAGACCAATGTGTCAGGTCTCCCTCGCGAAGAAGCTACTGTCCCAGAACACCATGTTATTGGCGGTATGCCCATTATTATATAATGGAGGAGCAAATGGGGATTTGCATCGAAAGTAGATCAACAAAATCGACACACTTCCAGTTTTATTTTATTTTTATCCAGGAGGCTTTTGCACCATGTTTGTTTAATTAATTTCAATGCTGTATGAGGAGGGGTCCGTCAAGTTTTTCCCAGCATTACATTGACTACTGCACACGCCAGAAAATCCCGCCAATTTAAGCACCGCCTTCACCCAAAGCTAATACATCCAAATAACCAGTGATGAAAAACCCAGGCACAAGAACTACTGGTGCTCGTTAGCGGTTGCATCCCATAGTCTCTTGACAGATCAAATCAAATCACATTTTATTTGTCACTTGCGCCGAATACAACAGGTGTAGACCTTACAGTGAAATGCTTACTTGCAAGCCCTCAACCAACAATGCTTTCAGAAGTTTTAAGGAAAAAAAGTGTTAAGTAAAAAATAGATAAGTAAATAAAAGTACCAAATCATTCAACAGCAACAGTAAAATAAACAGTAATGAGGCTATATACAGGGGGTACCGGTACAGAGTCAATGTGCGGTGGCACCGGTTAGTCGAGGTAATTGAGGTAATATGTACATGTAGGTAGAGTTAGTGACAATGCGTATATAATAAACAGAGAGTGGCAGCAGCGTAAAAGAGGGGCCTGGGTATCCCTTTGATTAGCTGTTCAGGAGTCTTATGGCTTGAGGGTAGAAGCTGTTAAGAAGCCTTTTGGACCTAGACTTGGCGCTCCGGTATTCCGCCGCACAGAGAACAGTCTATGACTAGGGTGGCTGGAGTCTTTTACAATTTTTAGGACCTTCCTCTGATCAATGGTACCATTTATGTTTACGTAGTCTATCCACTAAATATTATGAAAATGTGAACGCTCAAAATCTCAAACTGCCTCTCCTGATGCGTAAAGACACTCTACCCTACTTTGTCTGTTCACCTGTCTGTATGTTTGTCTGTCACACCTCACAGGTGTCTGTGTGTCTCTCTGAGGGACGCAACATTAAACCCAGAGCATTTCCTCCCGATCCTCTCCTTTTTGAGAATGACCTCTTTCCAAGCAGTTTTTATCCTCTCTGCAAACAGTGCCTTTCAGCACCAGCTAGGGAGCATTCAAAAAACACCGCTCCCCAAAGCCCAGTGCAATTGCCCCGGTATTGTCCACACATCCACACATCCGCTGCTCTGAGAATGGAGGGAGAATGGAGGGAGGGGAGGAAGACGAGTTGTGAACACTCCACATGCTGCATCTGAAATATGACAGGCAGCTGTACAAACAACTGACTGTAAACTAGAGTGTTTCCGGAGGATTGTTTAAAAACTGAATGTTACAAACTGCAACAGATGTGAACTTAACTGAGAGGGAATAAGATTGGATTGTGGTGTTGAGAATTTCCTCTAAATGTCTGACAACAGAGGTGGCATTGGGGAATTTTGGTCCCAAAACACTTTCTTTTTACAGTGTGCAATGTCTATTAAATGGGTAAATTGTAAATTCAAATACTAGCTCTGCGTATTTGCAAGGCAAAATGTAGTGCTGAGTTTCAGACCCACCTCTAACCTTAAATGCAGTACACCAGGTTTTGAGCTCAGAAGCTGCCTGCCCTGCTCCACACTTGAAAACAGTGATTGTTTCATCGTGTTAAAATATTCTGATAATGCCTAGTTCATCTTAGTTTTATCACTGTCCTTCCAACTCAATGACACTTCAAAAGCACTGTTTGGCTCCAGTTCCTGTTGTTTTCAGAGGAGAGGTGGATAGTGAGACTCCTAGGAGGTGATAGAATATACATGTCTCCTCTCATATCGCCACACTGCTACAGCTAAAGCTAGGATATCAGACTCCAAAACGTCCTGACCACCACATCATTAATCACACTGTTACATTTGGCTTTGAGTAATTACCCTCTGTGAGATACTTCTTCACACACACGCACACGCACACACACTGCATGACAGCACAAACACACACACACACACACACATACACACACACACAAAGAGACTCACATACTGATATATAGTAATAATCACACATACATTACTTATGCAGCATACATTCATACTTACACACTAGCACATACAGTAGAGAAACACATTTGCACATGCATTTGTACCTGCAAATACTCCTACTTTTCTTTACACTTACGCACTCTAGCTCACGCACACACAGTCTCACACGCAGGGAATTTCAAGGGTACACCGTGCAGTAGAGGGCTGTGTTTAGGAGGTGTTGGACAGGTCATGGAGCCCTCCTGCTCGGGGAAGGGGTCAGTAAGTCTGGGCCTGATGAAATCCTCCACCTGTCCTCATTCATCAAGCCCACAACACATATTAATTATCCCACACCTTCAGCCTAACAGCAGAGGACAGACGCTCACCCCAACTCGCCGCTCTCCGCTCCCATAGAGCACAGGCCCTCACTCACATACTGGGCTAATGTACGCTTTAAATACAGCTGCAGTACCACTATATTGATCTGAGGCCTTGGGAGTATGTCTCTGTCCTAATATGGACACCGTTCAGAATGACTGTAATATGTATAATAATACGCCATTTAGAAGACACTTTTATTCAAAATGAATTACAGTCATGCGTGCATCATTTTTTTTGCATGGGTGGACCCAGCGGGAATCGAACCCACAATCCTTGGCGGTGCAAGCGCCATGCTCTACGAACTGAACCACACAGGACTGTAGTACTCTGTGATGTTTGTATAGTAAGTCAAACTGCAAGTTATTGCTACTGCCTTATGACAAGCTGTCTTGAAAGGCATTTACTCGCATTCTCCAGGTTATTCCCCTGAAACTCCTTCCTTAATTGGGAGTGGATCATTAGTGTGTTGAGACATATTTTTTTTAAACCATATTACATGTTACAGTGAGACAGAGAAAGTCGTGCATCCATGCAGCGAGGGCTCTTTGAAGCACATGACAAGATAAAAGTCCTCTAAATGACCGTGCTTGGGCTTCAATGGTTGGGCGGCGACAAGTAACCCCCCTCGCTCCGAAACCCCCCCTCCCTCCCAATCAGCCCATTCCCATATCTCCCATTTTGTCTTGCCACAAGTCAGATGCAGAGCACCGACTCACTGGGAAAAGATTGGTCAATTAGGACGGCCACAAAGATAAAAGTCCCATTATCTGAGCAGTGGCGGCCATACGTTGATCAAATTAATGAGGGCTTTTCAACAGTGACGAGGGCCGGACAGAGAGGGACCACTCCTCCCTGCCTGGTGCGAACAGAAGAACAGAAAGAATGATCAATTATCTATGGAGTTGGAGGCAGCACGGTGACTTAGACAGTTAATTGATCTTCATTACCTTAATTATGGCTGCAATGTGGAGCGGAGAGCTGAAAACCACTGTTGAATGATTCCGTCAGAACCTATACCCTTTTAAGTGATCTGCCGACCTTGAAACTAGCAGTGAAACTGCAGTCTGTGTCAAAGTGAGCCTAAATAAGTGAGGTGTGTGTGTGTGTGTGTGTGTGTGTGTGTGTGTGTGTGTGTGTGTGTGTGTGTGTGTGTGTGTGTGTGTGTGTGTGTGTGTGTGTGTGTGTGTGTGTGTGTGTGTGTGTGTGTGTGTGTGTGTGTGTGTGTGTGTGTGTGTGTGTGTGTGTGTATATACTGTACATGCATACATACGTGCACGCACATAACAAAAACATCTCAATTTATCAAAATGTTCACAACGCTTTCCTCGTTAAACTCGAAAACTCAACCATACACTCCATCCCACCAGATCCCAGATCTCCTTGTGAGTGTAAATGTATGTGATCGGATCACTCATATCCTCCCAGCACACGGTTCACTGCACAGCCTGTGTGCTTCTCTCTGTCCTTGTGTTTGAATAAACAACATCTGAGATGGCAGCGTCTGTACAATATGTGTCATAAAGCTGCCACCCTGCTCTCTTTATGTCCTGACCCCTGTTCCCCAGGGAGGGGGTTATGGGAACGTTGTAGAGACAGGTCAGTGACATTCCTGGCACCCCTGTCCCGCTCCACTCACTCCTCAAGATGCCCCCCCCCCCCCCCATGTCCCCCCCCCCCCCCCCCCCCGGCCCTGTAAATGTACATGAGATGAGATACATATCTTCAGGATACCATGCTTTTAGCAGGGCTAAGTGTATGCACAACCCGTCAGCTGAGACTGTGACACATTATCTTATGCTATATTTGTTCAGAGGGATTTTAGGGTAAGCTTTAGGATGACCCTTAAAGGGAAAGATATATTTTGAATACGTGTGTTTTATTGTTCAGCTACTTAAAGAGAAACTTCAAAATGTTTCAACTTCATATTCACCATCTCCAGCAGCACCCCAACATCAACATACGTGAAAATGGTTTCTAAATTTTGGAGTAAAAAAATATATTGAGAAAGATAAGTGTTTCCAATGACGTCAGTTGTGTGCATCATGTGGTTTTAACCAATCATGAGTAGGCATTGCCTACTAATTGCCTTCCAATTGTCTGCTCATTGGTTGACGATGTTGGGGTGGTGCCGGAGAGGATGGCTATGAATATGAAGTTGAACCATTTTGAAGTTTCCCTTTAAAGTGGTTGAAAAATGAAGCACCCTGATTCAAAATGTATCTACCACAACTTCACACCGTGGTATGTAGCTTATAGTGCAGTAGTAACAGAGTAATAACAGTAACCCTCTGTGAGAAAAGGACTAATTACATCTTGAATCCAAACAAATGGGATATTGTCCTTAAACTGAGTGTAATAAGGTCTTGATGTGTGGGCAAGTGAGGGGTTAATGTGATTTGAAGTCTAGCGAGATGTAAACGGATATCAGATCAAATCGGTTGGCTGAAACTGAGATGCAATTGAATACATTTGTAAATGTCTAAATGAACCTCGTGCTTCCCAGTGAAATTAACTTCACCGAACAAGCTTCTACCAGATATAATGAAACTGTTCAGATGGATTTTATTCACTTATAACGGCAAAGCGGATTATTTTAGATCGCTTCTTGTTTTAGTGTGTATTTTAGAATGGGTGTGTGTGTATTGCTGATGTGCGTGCGTGCATCTGTCTGCGTGTGCATTTGTACGCACGCGTGTTTGTGCATGTGTGTTTTTTTTCTGTGTGCGTGCCTTCGTATGTACGTGTGCGTGCATGTGTGTGTGTGGCGCATCATGGCCCCTCACAGCAAGCAAAAGAAAATGTTTGTCCTCACGCCAATATCGAGTTTCTGCTCACTCAGAGGAGGCATCAAATAATTTAAGATAATGTGTCTGTGTATCCCCAGCCCACGTCTTCTAACACCCAAGCCTAATCCCACCAATAACCTTTGAGGACAAGGGCTTTGCTGTAATTCACCACCTAAATTCATAAACACGCACTGTGTGCGGAGGCTAAACTTTTGTGCAAATCCCACCTGAAACTGCACTCTGCACAAAACCACAGATAGACGTTTTGACTCAGTACTATGCAGTGCAAGGACTGCTCTCTCTCTCTCACACTCTCTCTCTCTCTCTCTCTAAAGAATTTCTACCAGGATCAAGTGAGGGGAAATTTGAATGACTTCATGGAGTTGCTGCTCTCGTTCAGTTTACTCTCAGAATAAGCTTTCCACATGTTTTCAATATGTTTGCAAAAGCACAAGAAATACAGGCCCAGCTGCTGTACTTGCACAACAGTCGGTGACTTAAAAAATAGTAAAGATATATTGAGCATCACCAAGGTTGGGACAGAACTGGTCTAAAACAAATGGTTGCACCTTGTATTTTAGTTGCAGTCTATCTGAGGGAACAAACAGTACCTTGGTTTTGTCATACAGGGCGTGGTTGTCAAGACACATCCCCCTCTCCTTCCTGGCAAACCTCCTCAGATCTCTCTCAAACTGCTGTGGAAGAATATAATCACAACTCATATCTCTTCTTATTCTTTTTCATTTAATTGATCTCCCTTTTCCGCCACCCTCGGTTTACTTTATTCCTCAACAGTAAGACGTCTGCCATATTAGATCAGTTCCTGGGATTTAGCTATGCATTCATTCATAGCTGCGGGAAGATGTTTGGGGGTGGGGGTGCTGCAATTTTTAAAGCCGCTACAGACGGCTATATCAGTCCGCTCATGCAGGACTAGAAAAGGAACAGTACACAAATTTTGTGAATTTTTTATGCATTTTTAAACTAGATTTGTTTTTAATTCAGATTTTACAGGGGGTAATGCGGCACCCTCAGCACCCCTACTTCCCATTGCTATGTATGTATTTCTCATCATCAATGTTTTTTGGGGGGTTATTGACTACTCTGTCGAGCACTACGTGAATTGGATCATTTTTTCCCCCAAATTGAATTTTTCCTTATTCAAACGTGTCCTGAGAGCAGCTCTGCCTCGAGACCAGAAACTAATGTGAATCGTTGCCCTCAGAACAAGACTGAATAAGGAAATCTCCACCAAGCTTGTTTTTGTTATGGTTTTAGTCAATGGAGGAATGAATGTGGATGTCTTGGCATCCTCATAAATTTTACATGAATTTGATTCATGCCTACCCTGGAGCCGGTCCAGCCCAGGAGGGCAAAGGCATAGCGGTCAACAGGTGGGGCCACCAGGTCCACCCGTACGGCCCTCCAGCCCCTGCTCTCCCCTGGGTCCTTCTGCAGCCCTCCATCCCCCTCCATCTGTCCCTCCTCCAGTCTCAGGATCAGGAAGCACTTCTCGAAGTGGTCCATGGCCTCGAACCTGCGACTAGGCAGCTTGCTCATGTCAAAGGTGGAGCCCTGGTGCTCACAGTATAGCAGAATGCCCTTGTGAGGAGATAATATTAATAACTGTGGACATAGAGGCACTGTTATATAATAAAATAAATATTGACATTATACATTTAATATAGGTATTGACATTGTACATTTTATGCTGCTACTGTACTTCAGTGCCTGATGTATTTTATTATGAATATTGAGTTGTGAATTTGCACATTTCTATATAGCCTCATGGTAGAAGCATATCATTATGCAAATATCAAAGTAAAAATTGCCTGAAAATCAAGCAAGTTTAATCACAGGGCTGTTAGGTAAGCCAAGTAACATGAAACATCTGGAACCATTAGAAACAGATGTCTAGAACTGCCACCAGTTTATGGTCTGCAACTGAGTTAAATAAGCCAACTGTGAGATCCCAACTAAATAACAACCTTCAAAATCCCGAACAATAGGGGGCCAGTCTGACTCACTGGCACACGGTTCCACTTCATGGAAAATAAAATCACCCCCAAGTAAGACATCCCTTTTAAGCAGAAAGAAAGTAACGGAGACAAGAAGAGAGAGAGAGCGAGAGAGAACAAATTGGGTGAGAGATAGAAAAAGAGAGAGTGGGAGATATAAAAAGAAAGAGAAACATGGTTGAGGGATGACAACAGAGAAGAAAGAGATATATAGGGAGAGATACGGTTGGATAAGAGAAAAGGGAGAGCGGGAGCTGAGTAGAGAAGATGAGATAGGGGACAGATAGTGGAGAGTAGGCAGTAGCAGGAAGAGGATTGATTTCCTCTGGGCTTTGGCCCGGGTGGTTATGTAGCTTCCCCAGTCCAGGAGCGCTAAGGAGATTAACATTACAAATTGTCAATTTAATTCCAGCACCCACAGTAATTGTGGGGATGCTGTGTTCCTCTTGCTGCCCATAAATCTGCCAGGCTCTTCTTAAAACGGCAATCAGCAGTAGAAGTAATAACAAAGCGGCCTCCCCGCCCTTTGTTTGGTAAAAATCTGAGGGATGAGGCTGGATAAATTGAACCACTCTCAAATTCATAGACAGAGCTATGAATTCAAGCATTGGCCGTCCATGAAATCAAAATGATAGTTTTACCCATGTTTTGAGGCATATATCCTTGCTGTAGTGTTTGTTTACATTTTCTTTGATTACAAACATTAGAGTAATACAAGCTTATATTTTGGGTTCAGATGGGGAAGGACAGTTGAACTAAGCTCATGAGGCATTTATAAGCTATATTCTTTAAGATTCAATGGGTACAGGTTATTGGATGTAGCAACTCCTGATTGCTCCTTTAAAGAGCAATAATGGCAGGAGAAAGTGCAGCTCTAACCACTCCTCCTGTCCAACCAAGACACTGAGGTCAATCAAGAGGCAAACACTACTGAGCCGGTACTTTCCGAACTTGCTTGACTGCGTTGCCCTACTTCATCGAAAGGAAACAGCATTTCCCAGAGGGCATTGCGAGAGGAGATGACGACTGAGTCATTAACTGATGACATTGGAGGGACATTAAATTACATTTAGGAGAGGCTCTTATCCAGAGAGACTTACAGTAGTGAGTGCATACATTTTTGTACTGGTCCACTGTGGGAATCGAACCCACAACCCTGGCATTGCAAGGGCCATGTTCTACCAACTGAGCAACACGGAGTAGAACCAAGAACCAACCATTCACTTCCCACTAGGATAGGAACAGATTAGAAATCCTCCAACTCTTTCACATACTGAATACATGATCGTTCACACTACCAACATCCTCACTACCTACATTCCACATAGATTATGAAGCAAAAGCAGCTGTAATATGACTTAAATACGGATTAAAAACAATCTTGCATCAAAATGTATAGCCTAGGCAATTTCCTGTCACAAGTCGGTTGATGAAGAGAAACGTACATATTTTAAAACGCTTTAATGTAGGCCACTTATTCATACACCGCGAGATATTTCTGTCCCTTTCTGGCTGTACATTTCCTTCCTTTTGAGCTTTGAATCAGTAAGGATGCCTTGAGCCAAAGGATTAATGAGTAGGCAACAGTTTTACAGACCATTAAGTGTCTGAACACGGGGGCCCTTCATTTAATGAAGCCTCCGGCCACACATGCACAAATCCACCGTTAAAAAAGGGAAGTCTTAAAAGTTTCCGTCTCGGCAGCGCTGAGGGCCGTTTAGCGCGACGCAGTGCTGTAATCATCTCCTACACAGCAGGTAATGTCAGCAAGCATCCCAAAGTAAGCTTATTTCACCATAACTGTTTACAGAGGGAATTACAGAGGCGGACGTGTTGCAGGGAGTTCATCTTTGAAGGAAGTTAAGCTGTGCCTTTCGGAGAGAAAAAACAACAACACAAACACAATTGATGTAATTCTGTGGCTCGTCAAATGTGATCCAAAAGGTCAGCGTTTTTTCTTATTTCTTTTGTTTTTGTACTTTTCAAGTGTGTGACAAACAGCTGACAAGCAGGCTGCCACCATGGCCACATGCCCCAGAGGACAAAGCGAGAAGCAGTCACGGCGGTGACAGGACACTAGGCTGCTGTGATCTAATGTCATATTGGCTCAGAGCGAGAGACTTCAAACCCTCCCTTCAAGCCCCAGATTAGCGTGTGTTAGTAGGCTGTGTTTGAACTGTGCTTTCCTTTGATTCGGAGCTTTACCAGAACGGTCCGGTCTGATTGCTGAAATTAAAGTGAATACTTTTTTAAAAGTCTGTATGTGTGTTTGTGGGGGGGGGTATAATATGTGTGTGTGTGCGTGTGCGTGTGCGTGTGCGTGTGCGTGTGCGTGTGTGTTCATCCAATGTCAGTACAAGTAAAACGATCAGCTGCAGTTCTCTTTTTGGCAACACAACATCCATAGCAAATGGAGACATAAGGTTAGGTTTAAGGTTTGGGACAGGGTTAAAACAGAAAAACAAAAGTTACAAAATGATTAACTTTTGTACTGGGATTGAACCCTCAATGCTTGGAGCCCTAGCTTGCGGTTTAAGCCCATCCTCAACCTCATCCCCATTGCACTAGCTTGTTGCGAGCCTACTAGATGGTAACAGGCACTCGTGGACATTTGGAAATCGTCATGGAATTAAAATGCCACGCCAAGCCATAACTTCACCATTCTAAATATAGCGGGACAGCGAATAAACGACTGCCGACTGGGCTGCATCTATTGTGATTTTATTCAACCCCAAAAAATGTCTCTGACTTTCCATTAACCCCAGTATCATGGTGATCGGTCATAGTCTCTCATTGAATGGGTTATTCAACCAGAAGGCAAATCTACCGTACATAAAGGTCCTAACCTCACAGCTTACAGTTTACGTGACTCAAATCCCACAACATAACTAATTCATGCAGCCCCTGGTCCAATATATCCAGAATCATATAATATCATTACATCAGTACTCAATTTAGCCAGTTAGCAACGAGCAAGCAGCAGGCAGGTGGCCTTCCGATACGATTCTGGTGTGCCGACAGCAGACTTGCTCACCGGCTTTACTGGTGGGGGGCCACTTTTAGATGCAAATCAACCCACCAGAGATGCAAATCTCGTCATAAGCGGCAAACTTTGCTCACCCGCTGGTGGTAGGACATGATAGCCTTCTGTGTTAGGAAGGCAAAAAATAGCAAGCGTGTTCTACCATGGCAATTCATCTACAACCACCACCCGGACAGTTAGAGCAGATGATTAGTGTATGGTGGATGAGGCATCGCTCTCTCACGCTCTCTGTTGCTAATACCAGGGCAAATAGCTGCATCTCATCCATCTACTATAGAAAAGTCTGGCTGATCTTGCTCGTGCCCCCAAGTTATACTTTCATAACCAACAGAAAAAATGATGAAGCCCCTTTTAACAAGGACATTTCCAGATAGATGTATTTTTGCCTCCCCCAGGCTAAAGTTGAAAAAATTGCCATGATATTCGGCCTCTGCAAAGACATGTGGCCCCCGGAGGACCAGATCACAGATGACAAGGTTACACGACTTAGAGTCGACCTCTGCTACCTCCACTTAATCACGGTCTCTGGTGTTCCCTTCCCCGTGGACTCGTCACATTCTTCCGCCGTGCCAAGGGACCCATTATGGGGAAGTTAGTTTCTTCCCACCCTCCACTCTCTTCTCCTCACCCAAGGGTGGGAAGAACCAGCAGTAACCATCAGCAAGTTTTGTAGACCTTAGACCTGCGTGTGTGCGCGCGCGTGTGTGTGTGTGTGCGCGTACGTGTGTGTGTGTGTGCGTGCGTGCGAGCGTGCCATAAGAGGGCACACGTTAGCATAGGAGGTAATTATCAGCAGGATGGCCTTCTGAAGCAAATGAAGGCTGGGGGCGGATGGAAGGGGTGGAAGGAGGGAGGGAGATGTATTTTTAAACACAGGCAGCGATGACAAAGAGAGGCCTGCAGCAAGACCCGCAGCCCTGCTCTTCATCAAACACTCCTCTCTTTTTAGCCTCTCCAACGCGACATCCATTGAGGAGGGATGACTGTCTCAGCCCACCCCATCTCTTTCTCCCTCCCTCCCTCCCTCCCTCCCTCCCTCCCTCCCTCCCTCCCTCCCTCCCTCCCTCCCTCCCTCCCTCCCTCCCTCCCTCCCTCCCTCCCTCTCTCTTGCTGTCTCACTTCTCTCTCTCTCTCTTTCTCTCTCTCTCTCTCTCTCTCTCTCAAACTGTATAAACTAAGGCCAAATTGTAATAATTTTCCTTGACCAAGGCCCTCGATATTGGTGTGAATTTTATTTTATTGCCTCCTTACATGTCAACTCATGTGCACTTGGCTCTGTAATCATCCTCTCCTCCAATCATTTTCTCCCTCTCCACACTGCAGGTCACTAACCCAATTCGCCTCGGCCTTCTCGTCTTCTCCTCTACTCTTATTACCTTCAACTCTACAAACAGGGGATAGACTTTCGTAATCTTTGTCTATTGTACTTGGTGCTCATTATTTTCATCATTTTTCTGAAAATTCTGTGTCTGAACAGAATGATTTCACTTATGTTTAAGAGGGTTAGGCACATCATTCTCTGTCGCTGCGGTAGTTTGTGTGCACTAGGATGGTGGGGGGAGGAATCACAATTTCCATACCTTGTGGGAGACAAAACATTTGTTCTTTGTCAGCACTGAGTAAGCTGCTATCAAGGGTTTTACGCTCTTTTCAACTATTAGTTTGATGTCTTGACATTTCAAGGATGCAAGGAAGTAGAATTGACCTTTATAATAAAACAGACTCTAAGGTAGAGTCAACCTTTACCGTAACTCCACACTCCAACCTTTACTGAATTGAAACTCGAAACTCCACTCAATGTCTTAAAACCGTTGAGGATGCCATAATCCAAACATCACTGTGCTGCGCCTTTTTTTTTTTACTATTGATCTTGGTAAAGAGTAAGTAACCAGTCTGTAACCTTCTCTCTCTGAGAAGACTGATATTTCTTTTTGTACTGTATATTGTGTATAATTGCTCAAATTTTTGGATTACATTGAGATTTTAATGTACGCCGTAGTACACAAACTTACCTGGTCTCTAAGTCTGTCGATCACACGAAGCAGTAGCCCCTCCTCTTTTCCCATCTCAGGCACGGTCAACAGGAAGTCCACATCGTGCCCGTACTCCTTCCCCCTGTGGGACAGAAAGTGACTTAAAGACGTCCTCCATCAATTTTAACCCTAACCCTAACCCCACAAACTAAAGGGTAAATAAAATATGTTTTGAGCAAATAGTGTTATTTAGGCACAACTGCAAGGGCATTCAAAGAGTTTTTCTGTTTGGGATTGCGTGATGCCATCAGCCTCCCCTGTCCGTGATGTCATCAGCCCCCCCCCTTCCTTGAGGAAAAATAGAGAACAAAAAGAGGAACGTTTTGTCTCCCAGTGTCTATTGGGAAGCAGACTGAACCAGGTTCCGCTAGGACTTTGCCTGTGCTTAACTATATTCTGTTTATTTTAATCATAAAGACACTCCGTTGTCCTTGACAATGACAAGCATACTTCTAACATGATGCAGCCACCACCATGCTTGAAAATATGAAGAGTGTCAGTGATGTGTTGTGTTGGATTTGCCCCAAATATAATGCTTTGTATTCAGGACATAAAGCAAATTTCTTCAGCACATTTTGGCAGTTTTACTTTAGTGCCTTATTGCAAACAGGATGCATGTTTTGGAATATTTTATTTTTTGGTACAGTCTTCCTTCTTTTCACTGTAATTTATGTTAGTATTGTGGAGTAACTACAATGTTGTTGATCCATCCTCTGCTATCACCTATTACAGTCATTAAACTGTGTAACTGTTTACATTGGTCTCAGGCAACTGAGTTAAGAAGGACAACTGTATCTTTGTACTGCTGACTGGGGGTGAAAGGGATAGTCAATGTCTGCTTTTTTATTTTTTACTCATCTACCAACAGATACCCTTCTTTGTGAAGCACTGGAAAGCCTTCCTGGTCTTTGTGGTTGAATATGTGTCTGAAATTCAATGCTCGACTGAGACCTTACAGATAATTGTATGTGTGGGGTACAGACATGAAGTAGTCATTGCAGGCAATATCAACGCCGAACGTTACAGAGAAGACATCCTCCTCCCTCATGTGGTACCCTTCCTGCAGGCTCATCCTGACATGACCCTCCAGCATGACAATGCCACCCGCCGTACTGCTCAATCTGTGCGTGATTTCCTGCAAGACAGGAATGTCAGTGTTCTGATCTCAATCCAATTTGAGCACGTCTGGGACCTGTTGGATCAGAAGGTTCCCAGAAATGTCTGGGAACTTGCAGGTGCCTTGGTGGAAGAGTGGGGTAACATCTCACAGCAAGAACTGATAAATCTGGTGCAGTCCATGAGGAGGAGATGCACTGCAGTACTTAATGCAGCTGGTGGCCACACCAGATACTGACTGTTACTTATGATTTTGACCCCCCTCCCTTGTTCAGGGACACATTATTCCATTTATGTTTGTCACATGTCTGTGAAACTTGTTCATTTTATGTCTCAGTTGTTGAATGTTGTTATGTTCATACAAATATTTACACATGTTAAGTTTGCTGAAAATAAACGCAGTTGACAGCGAGAGGACGTTTCGTTTTTTGCTGAGTTTATGTACATGTAGGTAGAGTTATTAAAGTGACTATGCATAGATAATAACAGAGAGTAGCAGCAGTGTAAAGGGAGGGGGCAATTCAAATAGTCTGGGTAGCCATTTGATTAGATGTTCAGGAGTTGTATGGTTTGGGGGTAGGAGCTGTTTAAAAGCCTCTTGGTGTCACGGTTGTCGAAATAACATTCGGACCAAGGCGCAGCGTGATATGGGTTCCACATCTTTTTATTCGTGAAACGCAAAAAAATAATAAACAGCAAATTACACGTGAAGCTATGGAGTGCTCACAGGCAACTACACATAAACAAGATCCCACAAAAAAACAGTGGGGAAAATGGCTGCCTAAGTATGATCCCCAATCAGAGACAACGCTAAACAGCTGCCTCTGATTGGGAACCACACCAGGCTAACAAAGAAATAAAACAACCTAGATTACCCACCGTAGTCACACCCCAACCTAACCAAAATAGAGAATAAAAAGGCTCTCTATGGTCAGGGCGTGACACTTGGATCTAGACTTGGCGCTCCGGTACCACTTGCCGTGCGGTAGCAGAGAGAACGGTCTATGACTAGGGTGGCTGGAGTCTTTGACAATTTTTAGGGCCCTCCTCTGACACCGCCTGGAATAGAGGTCCTGGATGGCAGGATGCTTGGCCTTAGTGATGTACTGGGCCATACGCACTACCCTCTGTAGTGCCTTGCGGTCGGAGGCCGAGCAGTTGCCATACCAGGCAGTGATGGAACCAGTCAGGAGGCACTCGGTGGTGGAGCTGTAGAACCTTTTGAGGATCTGAGGACCCATGCCAAATCTCCTGAGTAGGTTTTGTTGTGCTCTCTTCATGACTGTCTTGGACCATGCTTGGACCATGTTAGTTTGTTGGTGATGTGGACGCCAAGGAACTTGAAGCTCTCAACCTGCTACACTACAGCCCATCGATGAGAATGTGGGCGTGCTCGGTCCTACTTTTCCTGTAGGTCACAATCATCTCCTTTGTCTTGATCATATTGAGGGAGAGATTGTTGTCCTTGCACCACACTGCCAGGTTTCTGACCTCCTCCCTATAGGCTGTCTCATTGTTGTCGGTGATCAGGCCTACCACTGTTGCGTCATCGGCAACCTTAATGATGGTGTTGGAGTCGTGCCTGGCCGTGCAGTCATGAGTAAAAAGGGAGTACAGAATGGGACTGAGCACGCACCCCTGAGGGGCCCCCATGTTGAGGATCAGCGTGGCAGATGTGTTGTTACCTACCCTTACCACCTGGGGGCGGCCCGTCAGGAAGTCAAGGATCCAGTTGCAGAAGGAGGTGTTTAGTCCTAGGGTCCTTACCTTAGTGATGCGCTTTAAGGGCACTATGTTGTTGAACGCTGAGCTGTAGTCAATGAATAGCATTCTCACATAGGTGTTCCTTTTGTCCAGGTGGGAAAGGGCAGTGTGGAGTGCAATAAAGATTGCATCATCTGTGGATCTGTTGGGGTGGTATGCAAATTAGGGTGGGTCTAGGGTTTCTTGGATAATGGTGTTGATGTGAGCCATGAACAGCCTTTCAAAGAACGTCATGGCTACAGACATGAGTGCTACGGGTCTGTAGTTATTTAGGCAGGTTACCTTAGTGTTCTTGGGCACAGGGACTATGGTGGTATGCTTGAAACATGTTGGTATTACAGACTCGGACATGGAGAGGTTGAAAATGTCAGTGAAGACACTTGCCAGTTGGTCAGCACATGCTCAGAGTACACGTCTTGGTAATCTGTCTGGCCCTGCGGCCTTGTGAATGTTGACCTGTTTAAAGGTATCTCGGCTGCGGAGTTCATGATCACACAGTCGTCCAGAACAACTGATCCTCTCATGCATGTTTCAGTGTTACTTGCCTCGAAGCGAGCGTAGAAGTAATTTAGCTTGTCTGGTAGGCTCGTGTCACTGGGCTGCTCTCGGCTGTGCTTCCCTTTGTAGTCTGTAATAGTTTGCAAGTCCTGCCACATCTGAGAAGCATCGGAGCCGGTGTAGTATGATTTGATCTTTGTCCTGAGTTGACGCTTTGCCTGTTTAATGGTTCATCGGAGGGAATAGCGGCATTTCTTATAAGCTTCCGGGTTAGAGTCACGCACCTTAAAAGTGGCAGCTCTACTCTTTAGCTCAGTGCGAATGTTGCCTGTAATCCATGGCTTATGGGTATGTACGTTCAGTCACTGTGGGGACCACATCATCGATGCGCTTATTGATTAAGCCAGTGACTGATGTGGTGTACTCCTCAATGTCATCGGAAGAATCCCAGAACATATTCCAGTCTGTGCTAGCAAAACAGTCCTGTAGCTGCTTCATCTGACCACTTTTTTACTGACCGAGTCACTGGTGTTTCCTGCTTAAATGTTTGCTTGTACGCAGAAATCAGGAGGAAATAATTATGGTCAGATTTGCCAAATGGAGGGTGAGGGTGAGCATTGCATGCGTCTCTGTGTGTGGAGTAAAGGTGGTCTAGAGTTTTTTAAATTGTGGTTGCACATTTAACGTGCTGGTAGAAATGAGGTAAAATGGATTTCAGCCACTAGGAACATCGCCTCTTGATGAACATTTTCCTGTTTACTTATAGCCATATACAGCTCATTGAGTGCGGTCTTAGTGTCAGCATAAGTTTGTGGTGGTAAATAGACAGCTATGAAGAATATGGATGAAAACTCTCTTGGTAGATAGTGTGGTCTACAGTTTATCATGAGATACTCTACCTCAGGCGAGTAAAACCTTGAGACTTCCTTAGATATCGTGCACCAGCTGTTGTTTACAAATATACATGGACCATCACCCCTGGTCTTACCAGAGGCTGCTGTTCTATCCTGCCGGTACAGTGTATAACACGTCAGATGTATGCTATTGGTGTCGTCATTCAGCCACGGCTCTGTGAAACATAAGATATTAGTTTTCAATGTCCCGTGCTTTTAGGTTGTTCATTTTATTATCCAGCGATTGTACGTTGGCCAATAGTACCGATGGCAAAGGCAGATTAGCCACTCGTCGCCCGATCCTCACAAGGCACTCCAATCTCCTTCCGTGAAACCTCCGTCACTTTCTCCTGCGAATGACGGGGATGTGGGCCTGTTTGGGTGTCTGGAGTAAATCCCTCTCGTCCGACTCATTAAAGAAAAAATCTTCATCCAATTCAAAGCGAGTAATCGCTGATCTGATGTCCAGAAGCCATTTTCGGTCATAAGAGACGGTAGCAGCAACATTATGTACAAAATAAGTTACAAACAATATGAAAAAACAATCAAAATAACACGGTTGGTTAAGAGCCCATAAAATGTCAGCCATCCTCTCTGGCGCCATTATTACAAATCATATTAAACACTATTATTGCACACAGAGCGAGTCCATGCAACTTATTATGTACGGCCAAGACAAAGGGGTTGAATACTTATTGACTCAAAAGATTTCTGCTTTCATTTTTAATGAATAAACATTTCAAAAATCATGGTTCTACTTTGACATTATGGGGTATTGTGCATAGGCCAGTGACAAAACGTCTCAATTTAATCCATTCTAAATTCAGGCTGTAATACAACAACAAGTCAAGGGGTGTGAATACTTTCTGAAAGCACTATATGTCATGACATACCGGTAAATCAGTTGTTAAATGAGATGAAGAGAACACTAGAGTGACACTTTAAGACTATTGTCACCAGTCAGCGAAAGCAGGAAATAATTAAAGGAGAAAATCTTTAGTAACACTGGATACCTGTTACATGGCAGCCATAGCATTAGGAGCAGGGAGCCATTCAACAAGCTCTCACAGACTCACAGCAGAATTAGACGTTCATCCACGTTTCTCACAATTTAGAATTTGCTCCAAACCTGAAATGTTGTAGTGTTTAAGGTTGCATTTCGGCATTTACAAATTAAAATTAAGGTTAGGGTTAAGTTCAGGCATTAACTCTGAATTCCTATTGTTAGGAATTAACTTTGAATGATTATGGTAAGGGTTAAGGTTTGGGGTAGGCTTAAATCAAAAACGTAAAAAACGACATTCCATCGCTTGATTCAAACATGCAACCTCTCAAACCAGGGCCAGATGCTTTAGACCATCTGCCATTCCCATCCACAACCCCCTAGCTAAACCGAAACCTACTTGAAGGTAACAGCTCTCACTGTTGCCCCTAGTGGTAGGTTTCTATGGCATCTCCCGACGTCCTCAGACATGGATGGATGTCGAATACTGACTTGTATCACTGGTGACCTGCCTTGCCTATTAATTGGCTTTGACTTTTTTTATTATTCAAACAAGCAATTTGTGCTGTGTAATGAAGTTCAAAAGCACTCTTTTTGTTGCCTCGGTTGTCAGCAAAGCCTTCACTTTTATGAGAATCATCATTTTCGACTTGTAATAAAGAGCACTCGTACTGAGCATGGCTGCCTCTCAACGTCAGCAGAAATGTGGGCAGTGAACAGATAGACAGACATAAGTGAATAGAAAAAATGTAATTGTAAGGCTATTTAATAGATTAATGGGTATACGTGTCGTGCTTATCTGACATGTACCGAAGCTTTGAGACGTATCTACCACAGATGTGCCCTTGAATGCCAGATGAGCTGAGTGAAATATATCAATTCCTATCAGGACAACCTCAGCAAACTGTTTCTGGACCACAAGGCCTGAAGACCTTATTCAACCAACCAATCAGAGAAGATATCTGGAGGCCTCTATTCTTCTGCTATGATTTGATTTTAATTGGAACCTTCTTCCCTGAGAGGATGATCTACGGAGCATATCCAAATCATGAAAATGTCCAAATCATGGGAACCCACCCGTTCGACTAGATTCTCAGGCTCAGATGACATCAACAGTGTGGCTTTTCCACTAGACATGAGAGGAGCAAAGAGTACACTGCGCTGTGTCAGCACCATGGTCAGAGTGCGCAACAGAGTGTGTGTTTGTGTGTAGAGGGGCTATGGAAAGCCATTGGGCGTTTAGGTATGACTCCTTTCCATAAAAAGCGGGGGGAAAACGCTGCTCATCTGTGGTTGGCTACGTGAGTAGCGTGCTAGTCTACGTGAAATACGAGATACACTTGCTAGGCTACATGAAATATGAGATATACTTCCGCATGTAATTTTTGATTTGTACGATTTATAAGGACGGGGTCAAGTTTACGGTTGAAGCTGCTTCACTCAACTCTGCTTTGCCCAACCACTAGTAGTTTACATATCTTCTTAGCTAGCTGTAAAAGGCATTAGTGTTATTAGCCTATTTAGCTCTAACCAGTTTATCTGCCACTGCCACGATTGATGTCACAAATAAAACCACCTATCCACACGCAACACCCCATAATGACAAAGTGAAAAAATGTTTTTAGAAATGTTTGCACATTTAATGAAAATTAAATATAGAAATATCGAATTTACATAAATATTCACACCCCTGAGTTACTACTTTGTATTAGCACCTTTGGCCGCGATTACAGCTGTCTTCATGGGTAAATCTGTAAGAGCTTTTCACACCTGGATTGTGCAACATTTGCACATTATTCTTTTCAAAATGATATCTTGTGGCCTATATTCATTGCCAAATAGTCTTTGCTTTACTCTGTAGGGTGCTGTCCATTGTGCTGATACAGTGCAACGGAGATGGGTTACAGATTTCACGCCAGCGCCCAAGGTCTCAGAGTCTCTGCATTTGAACGTTATGTTTATTGTGGTATAGCGGGACATAAGCAGAATTCAATATAATTCCAATGCAGCACACACCAAAATTGTGCCCCCCTCACCGATTTCAAATGCCCCTTTAGTCACTTTATTCTGGCGCCGGGTCTGGTTGGCCCTCAACGGTTATAGCAAAGTTATTCCTGATTGTGATCCCATAGGGATTGTACAGAGGAGCAGCCCCCTCAGAACCTAGGCTTAGGTGGCTCTATATAACCCTGCTGGTGTCAGCCCAGGGCACTGAAGCAAACCACAGGTTTCTTTCAGTTCCTGATTGCCCCGTTTTGATCAACAGGTGCCCAAAATCATGCAGTCATAAGTGCCCATCTCACAGTTAACAACGAGGCTGAACAAGAACAAAATGGCCCCTGTGTCTTAAGGCTCTGGTCGCGGCAAGGAACCTAGTTTGATCTTGTGCGCTGCCGCCACCTCCGCCGCCATCTGAATTTTCAGAGCGAAAAAGCAGCAGGGCAACAAAGGGAGAAAAAGGAGAGGAAAAACAGAGGGAGAAGTCTGCAGCAAAAGGTCATTGTTTCTAATTCAGTGGGCGAGGAATTAGACAACAGCCATTTAGAGCTCAACAGGGCATGCTAATGCTTCTCTAGCTCAGCTGTAGCACAGCGGGGAAGCATACCTTGCAGACACAATTTCTTGCTCACATGTTTAGTCTAACTGAAGAAAAAGTAGCAACGGTCATCGAAATTGTTAAAAGGTTTGAAAAACAATTCTAATTAATGCAACTCCAAACTCTTATAATTTTTATAATCCATCAGATATTGACTGAATTACAGCACATAAAACATTTTCAGAGATTTTGGTGGGAATTCAGGTGTTCAATGTATTGTCAAATTGTACTTTTATTTTCGGAGAATGCACTCATATACATGTTCTTATTGTATAAGGTATTTAATAAATATGTTTTGTGTTAAAATAAAGAAAAGTATGTGCCGAATTTGCATAAATACACAGGGTGTATTTGCATAAACGAATATATTAATATTAAGGGGTGGAACAGGTGCAACCACCAAACACTTGCTCGGTCTACCCTTCCAGGACTCACATGCGCTGTCTAGACTGCCTCATTAATTGTTGTCGCGTTCTCTTGCATAATTCAACAAGTGTATCATTAGCAGGGTACCCTTAAATAAAAAGATTAGATTACATCTATCTAAACTTTATGTCTGCAAGATCAGACATAACGTCAACATAGAGAGTAATAGTAATGGCGTCTTTTTGTAGTCACTAACTCCGCCATGGATCGTTGGACAAAGCCTATGGAAAAATGAATGGCGTTCATCGGAGTTAAAAGCCAAAAATCAGGTCTGTGGTAAACACAGGCATAGATCTTTAGCGTTTTGTTCTATGAGGTCATCTTCATCAGTTAACATCACCTTTTGTGAATTTTAAAGCATTTATGCAATAAAAAAAGCACATAAAGCACATAATAGGCTTCATAATTCATAAAGGTCATGTTAACTGACTGATATTATCTCATAGAACAAAACAAGATCTCCTGTTTTAACCTCAGGCCTTATTTTCGGGGGTTATCCCAAAACGCTATTCTTTCCCCATTCGTTTTCCCCATAGGGATGGTTGAACCAACCACAGGTAAATAATTTCCGTTTTTTAGGACTACAAGATGGCGAGTTGAATGATCTGAGTGTTCATTTTCGGGAAGTTGCTTTAATTTCAGTGCATCTAATTTGTAAACATTTGAACAGTGTTAAATTAATACTTTTTTCAATTCCACAAAACAATATCTCTTCTCCTTCTGTAAGTGTCGAGACGGTGCGTTAAGTCCCGACGAAGCTTTAGCTCATAAATGCAACGGAAAGCCAATGTATTCCTTTGAGCCTATTTCAGCTATTACCGGGGTGTGTTTGACAGGTCATTACAAAGATTTCCGTGGTCGTAACGTTAGCGTGGGAAAATGACAGGCAGAAGCAAGAGTATAAAAGAGTTGCAGGAGTAAAATGAAAGTAATCAATCCAGCAAGATTTAAGTGACGAGTGGATTTTGCAACCCTGAAAAACAGGAAATAGATTGCTGACAAAGACAGATCCTCAGGTGGGCGGGGCAGTCACGTTGTTAGATAAAGTCACAGCTTTATTGTGAGAGATTGGTTCAGGGCGTGATGTGCTTTGAAATCGCTATGGCCACTTTGACACAGGCATACATAATCACTGCCAATCTCTTGCGCAACCTGATTGAAAAACACTTCCCTCTAACGATTTACCAATATTATGACTTACAACTGAGTATACATATCATTATGTGCCAAATTGAAAAGTTAAAGTGAATTGCCATGGACTGAGGCCTATCTTTCTGAGTTCCACATTCTGATTCAATGAGAGACAGAAGCTGCAACGTGAGATAGATAGCTAGGATTCGTAACCTTTTTGGAAACACACAGCACAGTACTATCTGCGGAATGGGCACTACTTTATTCAACGTCCTTAATTAGCAACGCAAAGATGCCACAACACAATTCTGCCTAATACTAAGGCAGTGTGGTTAAGTGAATCTCTGAGCTAGCCTCTGCTGTGCTAGCAAAATGTACTCGACTGCACCACATAAGTGTGTGTCATGAATAGCAAAACTGGAGGGGGAAAATCATCAGCATAAATTCAGTTTACCTACAATCAAGTCTCAAACACCAAGGGGTTTATCTAAGTGTGTGCTCCAGGAGCTAATTTAGGATGAGAGCTCCGATACCAAGGAGAAGCAGCTTTTACAGTCCAGTCAGCTCATCATGGCATCAGTTTAGAGGCTTTCTTTCGTCTACAGTAGGCAGATACTTCCTATGAATAAACCTCAGTCAGCGGAAAAAGAGATGACAGCATGTCAGAGTCTTTCTCTCCCGGCAAAGAGATTTTTTTATGGTATGCCTTGACAACACTATATTCTTACTTAGTTTTCAGCATCCACTCCAACCCAACGGTACGGCTCTAAAAGTGCTCTTCTATGACTGCTTGGAAAGAAAGACGGATGGCCTTTTTAAAGGCTGTACTTAGAAACCCTGGCCTTGTTCCAGTTCTGCGACCTAAACAACAACAGTTGCTGACATAACTACATCTACTACAGTAAGCTGTATACCTAAAGTGCAGTTACAGACAGTTTATAATGCTATTGAGTGAGGAAAAAGGTGTAAAGAACATGTCAAATATACATGAATATTTACAAGTAGATGACAAGGGTGACCATGTGAAAAAAATGAGTTGTCAGATGTGTTGCTGTGCTTAGAATCGCATTAAAAAAAATGTTTAAGTTAGCTATAGTACGGCAGCTAGAAATACCTGTCAAGAGAACGAACCGCTGTGTTTTCCTGATTCATTTAATGTGGTGTCTTTAACAGCTCCTATCTCCTATTTTCCTGAGCATTTTGGGGAACAGTTGCTTTGTTGGCTAAGATGACACACCTGAACATACTGTAATGGGCAAGTCCACATACTGCTACTATACTAAGTGATACGTGTAATTGCATCTACCAATATGTTGTTTTCCAAAATTCCTAACAAAATTGTCTTGAAGTGATGGCTTATCATCAAAAACGTTCTTAACATGTCAGAGAGAACTCTATAAACACTATAAGTAATTCAAATAGTCCCTATACGATTCCACAAATCAGAGACATTTTCAGATAAATGGAGCAAGTTGAGCTAATGCATTTTTTAAGTGAAAGTCAGACAAAAATGCAAAGTCATGGCTGCGATCTGTGATAACTTCATTGCAAATAAAAACAGCACCTTATTGACACTGAAGTGGCAGAGACAGTTTTTCTCTTTATCTATTTATAATCCTCCCAACAAACCGCTCTGAGCCTTGTACCCGCCTTCCATAGCTGTCCTCTCAATAAGGCTAATGTCACAAGCATCAAATCACTAGCATCAACAAATCCTCCACACACATCTCCAACTGAAGTCTCATGACAGTTATAGGCTATAGAGTTTGCAGGAACACAAGGGCCTCAAGAAACGATTATATTATATATTACTGTATTGTCGACATAGCTCATTCTAATACTTCTACTACTGTACATTGCATTTTAGTTACACTCACTTCTGTCCTCATGAAGTGCTTTGAGAAGCTAGTTAACAATCATATCACCTCCACCTTACCTGACACCCTAGACCCAAATAAATTTGCATACCCCAACAATAAATCGACAGATGATGCAATTGCCATCGCACTGCATACTTCCCTATCCCATCTGGACAAGAGGAATACCTATGTAAGAATGCTGTTCATTGACTACAGCTCAGCCTTCAACACCACAGTACCCTCCAAGCTCATCAATAAGCTTGGGGCCCTTGGTCTGAACCCCGCCCCGTGCAACTGGGTCCTGAACTTCCTGACGGGCCGCCCCCAGGTGGTGAAGGTAGTAAAAAAAAAATCCACTTCGCTGATCCTCAACACAGGGGCCCCACAAAGGTGCGTGCTCAGCCCCCTTGTGTAATCCCTGTTCACCCATGACTGCGTGGCATCCATCTCAAACATTAAGTTTGGAGACGACACAACAGTAGTAGGCCTGATTGCCAACAATGACGAGACAGCCTTCAGGGAGGAGGTGAGTGTCCTGGTGAAGTGGTGCCAGGAACAACGTCAACAAAACGAAGGAGCTGATCGTGAACTTCAGCGCAGAAGGTGAAAAGTTTCACCTCTTCAACCTCAGGAGGCTGAAGAAATTTGGCTTGACCCCTAAGACCCTCACAAACCTTTACAGACGCACAATTGAGAGCATCCTGTTGAGCTGTATCTCTGCCTGATACAGCAACTTCACCGCCCACAACCTCAGGGCTCTCCAGAGGGTGGTGTGGTCTGCCCAACGCACCATCGGGGGCACACTGCCTGCCCTCCAGGACACCTACAGCACCCGATGTCACAAGAAGGCCAAAAAGATAATCAAGGACATTAATCACCCGAGCCACGCCCTGTTCACCCCGCTGTTATCGAGAAGACGAGGTCAGTACAGGGGCATCAAAGCTGGGACCGAGAGACTGAAAACAAATTCTATCTCAAAGCCATCAGACTGTTAAATAGCAATCACTAGCCGGCCTCCAGCCAGTAACCTGCCCTGAACTTAGTCACCACCACTAGCTGGCTACCACCCGGTTAATCAACCCTGCACCTTAGAGGCTGCTGCCCTATGTACATAGACATGGAATCACTGGTCACTTTAATAATGGAACACTGGTCACTTTAATAATGTTTACATACTGTTTTACTCATTTCATATGTATATATTGTATTCTACTGTATTCTAGTCAATGCTGCTCCAACATTGCATGTATTTTCTGTATGTATTGTTGTGAATTTTTAGATACTATTGCACTGTTGGAGCTAGGAACACAAGCATTTCGCTACACACGCAATAACATCTGCTAAATATGTGTATGTGACAAAAAACATTTTATTTTATTTGACACTGATTATACACACCGCATATTTATTTATATTTATTTAAATTTTATTTTATTTCACCTTAATTTAACCAGGTAGGCAAGTTGAGAACAAGTTCTCATTTACAACTGCAACCTGGCAAAGATAAAGCAAAGCAATGCGACACAAACAACACAGAGTTACACATGGGATAAACAAACGTACAGTCAATAACACAATAGAAAAATATATATACAGTGTGTGCAAATGTAGTTAGATTAGGGAGGTAAGGCGATAAATAGGCCATAGTGGCGAAATAATTACAATAACATTTCTGTTGGAAAAAGCTAGCCTTTGCTTTCCTAACTGACTGTGTAGATTGGTTCCTAACTTCCCTGAAAAGTTGCATATCGCGGGGGCTATTCAATGCTAATGCAGTACACCACAGGATGTTTTTGTGCTGGTCAAGGGCAGTCAAGTCTGGAGTGAACCAAGGGCTATATCTGTTCTTAGTTCTACATTTTTTGAATGGAGCATGCTTATTTAAGATGGTGAGGAAAGCACTTTTAGATAATAACCAGGCATCCTCTACTGACGGAATGAGGTCAACATCCTTCCAGGATACCTGGGCCAGGTCGATTAGAAAGGCCTGCTCGCTGAAGAGTTTTAGGGAGCGTTTGACAGTGATGAGGGGTGGTCGTTTGACCGCAGACCCATTACAAACGAAGGCAATGAGGCAGTGATTGCTGAGATCCTGGTTGAAGACAGCTGAGGTGTATTTAGAGGGCAGGTTGGTCAGGATGATATCTGAGGGTGCCCGTGTTTATGGATTTAGGGTTGTACCTGGTAGGTTCCTTGATAATTCGTGTGAGATTGAGGGCATCTAGCTTAGATTGTAGGACGGACGGGGTGTTAAGCATATCCCAGTTTAGGTCACCTAACAGTACAAACTCTGAAGATAAATGGGGGGAAATTAATTAACATATGGTGTCCAGGGCACAGTTGGGGGCTGAGGGGAGTCAATAACAAGCGGCAACATTGAGAGACTTGTTTCTGGAAAGGTGGATTTTTAAAAGTAGAAGCTCGAACTGTTTGGGCACAGACCTGGATAGCATGACAGAACTCTGCAGGCTATCTCTGCAGTAGATTGCAACTCCACCCCCTTTGGCAGTTCTATCTTGGCGGAAAATGTTGTAGTTGGGGATGGAAATTTCAGAATTTTGTTGGCCTTCATAAGCCAGGATTCAGACACGGCTAGGACATCAGGGTTTGCGCAGTGTGCTAAAGCAGTGAATAAAACAAACTCAGGGAGGAGGCTTCTGATGTTAACATGCATGAAACCAAGGCTTTTACGGTTACAGAAGTCAAAAAATGATAGCGCCTGGGGAATAAGAGTGGAACTGGGGGCTACAGGGCCTGGGTTAACTTTTACATCACCAGAGGAACCGAGGAGGAGTAGGATAAGGGTACGGCTAAAGGCTATAAGAACTGGTTGTCTAGTGCGTTGGGGACAGAGAATAAAAGGAGCAGATTTCTGGGTGTAGAATAGATTCAGAGCATAATGTACAGACAATGGTATGTTAGGATGTGAATACAGTGGAGGTAAACCTAGGCGTTGATTGACGAGGAGAGAGGTTTTGTCTCTGGAGGCACCAGTTAAGCCAGGTGAGGTCTCCGCATGTGTGTGGTGTGGGACACACACATGCGGGACTGAGGGTTCTACAGTGAAATACAACAGTAAGAACTAGCCAATACAGCAGTAGACAAGGCATATTGACATTATAGAGAGGCATAAAGCAAACACAGGTGTTGATCAGTAGAGCTAAGACAACAATGGGTAAATGGTGACGAATGGGCAGAGCGGGTCAGGTAGGTACATACAGGACCTGAATTTTAGGCTGGGGCCGACAGGTAAACAAAATGATGTACCGTGTTATTGAAACAGTCCAGGGGGCATCAGCTGTGTAGCCGAGTGATCAAGAGCAGCAATAGGTGAGTCAGGGTGCCATTCGGTAGTCACTACTACACTAGGGAAGCAGGGGACACAACATTCAGAAAAGCTAGTGGGCCGGGGCTAGTAGATGGTTCTTCGGCGACCTCATAACAGTATAGCCTGTTGAGACCACATCGGGCAGTCACGTTGGCAGTCCAGTCGTGATGGATCAGCGGGGCTCGGTGTGGACAATAAAGGGTCCAGGCCAATTGACAAAAGAGGTATTGTAGCCCTAGAATTAGCTGGTATATGGGCCTAGCTCGAGGCTAGCTCAAGGCTAGCTGGTGCTTGCTTCGGAACAGAGGCGTTAGCTAACAGTAGCCACTCGTTTGCAGCTAGCTAGCTGCGATGATCTGGTGTAATGATCCAGAGTGGCAGAAATCCGGTGATGTGGTAGAGAGAAGCTGTCCCATATGCTCTGGGTTGATATCACGCTGTGCCGACAGGCAGGTGTTGTCCGAGCTAAGGCTGGCTGGCTGGTGACCGAGAAAAAGGTGAAGACCACTAGCCGTGGCTAACAAGACTAGTAGCTAGTTAGCTGGCTAGCTGGCTAGCTCCTGATGGAAGTTCCAGTTATAAGGAATAAAAATAGCAGATCCGTACCACATTGGGTGAGGCGGGTTGCAGGAAAGTATATTTAGTTTGTAGCTAGATATATACGAAAAAGGCCGGCTATTTACACGGGATAAGACACGGGATAAGACACGGGATAAGACAAAGACAAACACACACGTCCTACTGCTACGCCATCATGGATTCGATATACTGGATTGTTGACATAGCCCACTCTAATGTATATGTTGCTGTACATACCATTCTTAAAATATTCTGTAAATTCATCTCGTGTAGATACGTATAGATTGCATTTGGGTTAATGTTACCATGCTATTATTTAACCCAATGAGTGTCACTGCGACGCTGCCGCGATTTAGGTTTCTAACCCCTTTTAACCCTTGCGTAGTCTAACATTCTCTATATTCCCCTTGTCCTAAGGGTAAAAAATGACCCGCCTCTACTAAACCCTCTACTAAATCTATTTTGCATGAAGAATCAACCTGCCATTCATCACAAACTTTGTGAATATCTGGGTTTTCCCGCTTCACAATGCAGAAAGACTGCATTTAATCAGTGGACACCACTCGTTTTATTACAACACACCAGTCATAATTGTTTTCTTTACTAAAGTAGAGGTTTATTATTATTATTATTATTATTATTGCTAAAGGTACTGCATAGGTGTAAACATTACTTTTTTAGCAAGAGATAGCAATTGTAAAGCCTAAAAAAGTAGCAGAAATTTGCCGAAAGTAGTTTTGAATGCATTTTATTAAAACAGTAACAGTCAAACCTTTTTGGCAAAATAGTGATATATTCGTATATACTACACAATGAGGAATTCAACTACAAAATACTAGTCATCGCCCATTTTTTTACCATTGCCCACCCCCACAAGGTGTATAAAACACAACAATAAATAAGAATAAAATAAGATAATAGATACAAAACAACAGCTTAAAGAACATAAATCAATCAACTCTAATTAGAACATATAGGACAGTATGCAAGTGTGTGTGCATGGACTTTGCAGATGTATTTCTCACATATGCAGCACATAGTATATATTTTACAGTCCTTCTTTTGGGGGGCAGAATTGACATCTCCTCCTCTTGCCTGCCCAAGCTGCAGCCTCAGGTGGATCAGGACAAGATTCAGCCCCCTGAACAGCTTTCACAAGCACTGCAAAGGCTGCTGTGCGGGGCAGCGCTCCCTTCTTTGAATATGTGGGGTTACAAGTGCATTTCCCAGCTGCTCCCGGAACACCCTACTCTTGCTCCGCTTATCAGGCATCCAGGTAGGATTGATCTTGTTCCATATCACAAAGGCATTGTATGACATCAATGATGTTATGGAAGATGACCAGGGTCCAGTGGGCAGTCATCCTCCTGCAGCTGTAAGTTCCAATCACCTTGTCCAGGTTGTCTACGCCTCCTTTGTTGTGGTTGTAGTCCAGGATGATGGCTGGCTTCCTGTCCTCACGATGAGAAGGCCGCTCTCCCCGTTGTTGCGGGGAGTGCAGGGGGAGCTCAGGCTTGTTCTTTCTAACTGTGCCAACCATGGGAATCTTTCTCTTCAGGAGCTGCTGGCTGAGTTCATAAGAAGTGAAAAGTGAAGAAATTGTCACGTGACATTGTGCCCCCCCATAATATAATTAACAGTGAAATTCACTTACATTACAGATATATATATTTTTTACCTCTGAAAGGAACCAGTTGCTTATCCAGTGTTACTTCAGGCCCAGGGTTGTAGAGGTATGGCAGACGCTCCACCCACTTCTCACAGACCGCTCTTATGGCCGCCAGTTTGTCTTTCACACGTCTTGCAGATCTTGACTCACGGTTATCAAATCGTAGCAAAGTGTGAAAGACTCTCAGTGGCATCGTGGCACGGAAAATCGCCTCTGCATCCCAGAGACTACATGTAGCCTCGCCTCGGAACCTATACACACCCGCTAAGATTAGCAGCCCTATGTAGGCACGCAGGTCAATCTCATCCATCCTTTTCCAGTTGTCTCCATATTTATGTAAACCCTCCAAATTCGTCATCTCCAGGATGATGTTTTTTTGATGGCTGGTGTGATGAAGATGTGGAATGCTGAGGCGATGTCCTGGGCATGGGCATCTGCATGTCTTGTGGGCCCTGGGGTCATCCTTCTGACATTTTGTGGTGCCATCCTGCCCTGGTTGTCATATGGTGACAAGGACCATGTTATTTTGCTGTTCTTTGACAAAAATGTCTCTCTTTCAGCCTGGGGTATTTCTTCTTCATCTGAAGATGATGCATCGTGCTCTGGGTTGTATTCTTCCCCATCTTCTCCTTCAGATACCTCCTCCTCTTTTAAATCATTGTTCTCTCGTTCCTCCTGGACATCTGAAAAAATCTGATCTACGACCTGTTGGACACTGAAACGTGCACTCATGGCTTCAGTAAAGAGAGAACTGGGGGGACTGTCATCTGCAGCACCTTTATAGCCTCTGACTGCATTCCCCATTAGTAAACCATGCTTTCAAGAAATGTTTATTTTGTTTGAGGGGAGATGCTGCACATGCACAAGAAAGTTTTAGTTCTATATCGTGGAGCTCCGCCCATAGGAGAGCTCTGCTTCTAGTGGTTTACCCTGCTGCCTAGGCAGCGAACAGCATGAGAGGGAATTATGCACACACCTGCAGCCAATAGGAGTACAGGTGTCCCTATATAAGGGGACGCGTCCCCTCAATCAGCCTCCCATTATCTTCAGCGACAGGTCTGGACTGAAGAAGCCGAGAAGAGAAGAGAATAAATCGCAGGACGAACCCGCCGCCTTTGGTACCGACCATGCCCTCACTCGCTAAATATGTGGAGGGTACATGGGAGACGCCTTTAACGGCCAGAGCGCCGGCGAAGGCGTATACCCCATTCACCAAAGGGAACAGAAAACGACTTCAGGAGATCCCTAGGCTCGAGGACGCACTAGCTGCGTACCTCGTCCCAGGTTCGCGCTTCTGACCGTCGTCCAAGAAACCCACACTACCTACGACCAAGGACCGTCTCACAGCACAGATGCCGGAGAAGTCCTTCGCTCTAGGTGCACAAGATGTAGCAGCAGCTAATAATATTGCCCTCCTGGCAGACTCTTTATCACGTCTCACCACGGGTAGGAATGAGCTGTCGAGAGAGGAGATAGAGGAAGCATCAAGGATTTCCAGCGCCATCCTCCGTCTCACACAGGCGTCGGCTGCATTTGCGGGGTGGTCCACAGCCACTTCGGTGGTTGTGGAGCGACACCTCTGGCTGTCTTTGACGGCTATGACAGAAACCGACAAAGCCGCACTATTGAACTCCCCCATCTCTGACAACGGTCTCTTCAGAACCGCCGTCAAAGATGCGACGACACGTTTCGGGAACCTTGAGGAGGAGAGGAAGCAGCTGTCTAGACACCTGCCATTGGCAGGAGGGTCTAGAGCAGCTGCAAAGGGTCTATGGCCAGACGGAGAGCCCGTCAAGTAGCAGCACCTGGTGTACTAAGAGCGGGTCCTGCCCTTCCGGCAGCACCAGAGAAGACAGGGGCTCAACCGACAAGAAAGGTTTTCATTTTCTCGCCAGGGCAGCCAAGGGGCACTCAGAAGAGACAACGACCATGACGGGACGAGAGGCAGAGGACCGAAGAGAGCGCAGCACTTCTTGTGACAGCGCCCACTGTTCATCCCCCACCCTTGCAAAGGGATGGAGGAGTCATTCTGTCTTTGTTAATAAATAATGTGTTCCATCTGACTTCTTCACAAGATAACCTCTTTTCCATAAAAAACTTGGACCGCTCAGATTTCTTCTCTCTCTATCTCTCTCTCTCTTCCTCTAACCACTCTGCATGTAGCACAGCCCACTATGAGTGTGTAGCTGAGCACACACAGATGCACGTTGTGAGTGGGAATGACATAAGGAAAGCAAGACGGGCGCTATTAATGAGCCATATACCTCATAAAAACCCTACACTACACACTCGTAGGAGTGAAGAACAGTGCCTTGCAAAAGTATTCATGCACCTTGGCATTATTCCTATTTTGTTTCATTACAACCTGTAATTTAAAACGATTTTTATTTGGATTTCATGTAATGGACATACACAAAATAGTCCAAATTGGTGAAGTGAAATGAAAAAAAATGTCTTGTTTAAAAAAAAAATGTTTTTAAATGAAAACTGAAAACTGGTTTGTGCATATGTATTTGCTATTGCTATTCAGCCCCTAAATAATATCCTGTGCAACCAATTATCTTCAGAAGTCACATAATTAGTTAAATAAAGTCCACATGTGTGCAATCTAAGTGTCACATGATCTGTCACATGATCTTAGTAAAAAAAAGGCATGTGGGAGACTCCCCAAACATATGGAAGAAGGTACTCTGGTCAGATGAGACTAAAATTGAGATTTTTGTCCATCAAGGAAAACGCAATGTCTTGCGCAAACCCAACACCTTTCATCCGCCCGAGAACGCCATCCCCACAGTGAAGCATGGTGATGCCAGCATCATGCTTGGGGATGTTTTTCATCGGCAGGGACTGGGAAACTGGTCAGAATTGAAGGAATGATGGATGGTGCTAAATCTTCCAGAGATTTGAGACTGGGACTGAGATTCACTAAAGCAACACTCAAGTGGTTTAAGGAGAAACATTTAAATGTCTTGGAATGGCCTAGTCAAGGCCCAGACCTCAATCTAATTGAGAATCTATGGTATGACTTAAATATTGCTGTACACCAGCAGAACCCATCCAACTTGAAGGAGCTGGAGCAGTTTTGTTTCAAAAAAGGGGCAAAAATCCCAGTGGCTAGATGTGCCAAGCTTTAGGGCTAGGAGTCCCGCTAGCAGGACAACTTCCGGTGAAACTGGAGGGCACGCAATTCAAATAAATAATCATTAAAATTATGTATATTAAACATTTAGGTACATATAAGTGTCTTATATCGGTTGAAAGCTTAAGAAAGAAATCTAAGAAATCTAAGGACATAGTATAATAAGTGTCTATAATATGATAATATATGGAAGACCAAACCTGCCATAATTTGAATTAAATAAATAAATGCACATATAAATAGATAAATAAATAGATAAATAAATCCACACATAATTAAAGATATTACCAAGAAAATAGAAAATACTGACTATATATATATATATCTATTTAATTATTTATGTATGTATTATATATTTATTCAAACTTTAATTAATTGTACTCATTTATATATTTGTTCATTTGTTTATTTCTGTATTTCTTCCTCCAATATGACAATGTGGGGGTGTCAATCAAAGTCTGTGGGTGGTATCTAACACACCATTGGTTGATCAATGTCACGGCACTTTGCTTGACTGCTTTTGCCTGCTTTTGCACCACCTATGCGAAGCTAGTCACAATAACGATTAGCCACAATAGTAGAATTTGTGGTTCGCATTGAAATTGCCGCAAACAGATACAAATAGTGGAATCATGGCATATTTGGACTGGATAATGCTTAACAAGTTTAGATTGTGATAGAAATTCAACAAAAGACAAAAATGTGTTAACCTGTTGGGGATGGGGGCGCTGTTTAGACTATTTATGCTAATTTGGCTAATTTTTTAAACGGCTTCCCACAAAATCCTTGATCGTACAATATGCATATTATTATTATTATTGGATAGAAAACAGTCTATAGTTTCTATAGGAGTTGAAATTTTGTCTCTAAGTGGAACAGAGCCCATTCTACAGCAATTTCCCTGACATGGAGTCAGATTTGAGAAATGTTGGCCACTCTTCTGAAGTCATTTAAAAGGGCACTGTCGTTGCTATGACTATACGGACACTTCTTACGTCTTCCCCTGGATGCCTTTACGTGATGACGATTCCAACGGGGTCGATTGCGCGTTCACAGGCCCTACAAATGAAAAAACCCTGAAGCTAGTCATTCTTTGGGAGCTGCGTCATGAGCCTAGAGGACACCGGCGCGCACCTGTTCCAAGCGTTAGTTTAGCCTGTTATATTTCTCCGGTCATCTTTTCACTCGTTTTAGGAGTTAAAAACATCATAAGGTAGTTAATTTAAGGCGTTTTATAGCAATTTATATCCGTTTAGTGCGATTTTGGGACATTTATTTTTGCAACGATGTGAAAAGTTGGGCACGCTTTTCAGTTCATCCCGAACGCAGTTGACATTTCCACATGGCAAGAGGACAGCTTTCCACCAAAAGACGATTTCTCCCAAGAAAGGATCCTTTGCCCAAGATACTGATGGAAGAACAGCTCAAGGTAGGACATTTTTATTATGATAAATCGTGTTTCTGTCGAAACATTTTAGTGGCTTAGGACGCCATGTTTTTTGACGTAGCTTCGCTTGGCGCAAACTGTATTGAAAAGTAAGGATAAATTAAAAAATGTAATAACGCAATTGTATTAAGAATTAAATTGTCTATCAATCCCTGTCCACCCTATATTTTTTAGTCACGTTTATGAGTATTTATGTATAAGAGTAGATCACTGTCTAAGTGGCGCAAGGACATTTTCTGACCAGCTGAGCTACATTTCACATTGTCTAACCATGATTTTGGTGGCTAAATATAAACATTTTCGATCAAACTCTATATGGATTGTGTAATATGATGTTACAGGAGTGTCATCTGAAGAATTCTGAGAAGGTTAGTGAAAAAATTAATATATTTTTGGCGATGTTGACGTTATCGCCCACTTTGGCTAGAATCAATGCTGGGCTGCTATGTGCTATGTGCTATGCTAATATAACGATTTATTGTGTTTTCGCTGTAAGACACTTAGAAAATCTGAAATATTGTCTGTATTCACAGGATCTGTGTCTTTCGATTCGTGTATGCTGTGTATTTTTACGAAATGTTTGATGATTAGTAGTTAGGTAAACACGTTGCTCATTGTAATTATTCTAGTCCATTTGTGATGGTGGGTGCAATTGTAAACTATGCCATCTACCTGAAATATGCACTTTTTTCTAACAAAACCTATCCCATACCATAAATATGTTATCAGACTGTCATCTAATGAGTTTTTTTGTTGGTTAGGGGCTATAAATATCTTAGTTTAGCCGAATTGGTGATGGCTACTGGTGTTGGTGGACAAATAAAAGATGGTGGATTATGCTAATGTGTTTTTAGGTAATAGATGTACATCTTTACATATTGTGTCTTCCCTGTAAAACATTTTAAAAATCGGAAATGTTGACTGGATTCACAAGATCTGTGTCTTTCATTAGCTGTATTGGACTTTAATGTGTGAAAGTTAAATATTTTAAAAAAATATTTTTTTTGAATTTCGCGGCACTGGTTTTTCAGTGGGGGGGGGGGGGGGTGTGCCGCTAGCGCCACGCTGATCCTAGACAGGTTAAAACCTTTTCTCAATAGGGGGGTGCTGTTTTCACTTTGTAAAAATTTGTTCCCAAATTAAACTGCCTCGTACTCAATTCTTGCTCGTACAATATGCATATTATTATTACTATTGGATAGAAAACACTCTCTAGTTTCTAAAACTGTTTGAATTATATCTGTGAGTAAAACAGAACTCATTTTGCAGCAAACTTCCTGTCAGGAACTGAAAAATCTGAAATCTGGGGCTCTGTTCCAGGGTCAGTTTATAAATCTGCATGTAATCTATGGGTCGACATGCACTGCATACGCCTTCCCCTAGATGTCAGTAAGCAGTGAGAATTGGAATGGGGTTGCTAGGTAGATATGAGGCAGTATAAAGGCTCTTGGAACGGGGGGTGTAGGACTGTCATCTGAAGAAGTTTGAGAAGGTTAGTGAAAAATTCATATCTTTTGCTGGTTTATTCGTTATCACTACTGTTGGCTTGAATCAATGCTGTTGTGTGGTTGGCTATTGTAGTAAGCTAATATAATGCTATATTGTGTTTTCGCTGTAAAACACTTACAAAATCTGAAATATTGGCTGGATTCACAAGATCTTTGTCTTTCATTTGCTGTACACTGTGTATTTTTCATAAATGTTTTATGATGAGTATTTAGGTAATTCACGTTGCTCTCTGTAGTTATTCTAGTTGCTTTGGTGAGAGTTGTGATGGTGGCTGCAATGTAAAACTATGATTTATACTTTAAATATGCACATTTTTCAAACAAAACATATGCTATACAATAAATATGTTATCAGACTGTCATCTGATGAAGTTGTTTCTTGGTTAGTGACTATTTATATCTTTATTTGGTCGAATTTGTGATAGCTACCTATGCAGTAAAAAAAGTTGTGTCTTTTGCTATCGTGGTTAGCTAATAGAAATACATATTGTGTCTTCCCTGTAAAACATTTTAAAAATCAGAAATGATGGCTGGATTCACAAGATGTGTATCTTTCATCTGGTGTCTTGGACTTGTGATTTAATGATATTTAGATGCTACGATTTACTTGTGACGCTATGCTAGCCTATGCTAGTCAGCTTTTTTATTGGTGGGGGTGCTCCCGGACCCGGGTTTCTGAGGAAGTAGAGGTTAAGCAGATATTATTGCGGCTGAAGCAAAATGCATGTGTTTCTCTCTCCAACAGTGCAGTAATATCTAACAATTCACAACAATAGACACAACCTAAAAGTAAAAGAATGGAATTAAGGAATTTTTAGGATGAGCAATGTCGGGGTGGCAAAGATTAAATGCAGTAGAATAGAATACAGTATAAACACATATATACAAGCAAAAATATGTAAACATTATTCAACTGACTAGTGGCCAGTGATTTCAATAACAAAAGTTATTTCCAGCTATATAAAATAACAGAAAAAATGCACTGGGCTAATAATGTAAGAAATAACACACAAGAAAACGAAATACTGCAAAGTTGCTTAGGAGCTAGAAGCAGAGCTAACCTGTCGTCGCCATCTTTCAATTGTTTAAAATCACATGATGCACACCAATGACGTCATTGGAAACTTTTATCTTTCGCCATCTTTTTTCCCCACAAAACATAGAAATGCACCATTTTCACATATGTTGATGGTGGGGTGGTGCTGGAGATGAAAATTAAGTTTACAATTTTAGAAATGCCCCGATAAGTGTCACACTGTCAACGTCGTGTGTATAGGTGGCAGGGAAGTCAGACGCAGGAGAGTAAACGAAGTGTATATGGAGACTTTTAATAAACGTCCATGAAATGCTCCAAACACGAGTAATATACATATATCAAAATAAAATGGGTACAAGGACCCGTCGCACACCTATACACTAATAAAACAACACTTGACATACAACAATCTCTGACAAACACATGAAGGGAAACAGAGGGTTAAATACACAACAGGTAATGAATGGGATTGACAACAGGTGTGTGGAAAGACAAGACAAAACCAATGGAAAATGAAAAATGGATCGATGATGGCTAGAAGACCGGTGAAGTCGACCGCCGAACACCGCCCGGACAAGGAGAGGCAACGACTTCGGCAGAAGTCGTGACACACACCCTGATCTGTTTCACCTGTCTTTGTGCTTGTCTCCACCCCTCTCCAGGTGTCGCCCATCTTCCCTCATTATCCCCAATGTATTTATACCTCTGTTCACTGTTTGTCTGTTGCCAGTTTGTCTTGTCAGGTCTTACCAGCGTGGTTTCCCGTTTCCCTGCTTTCTCAAGTTTTGTTTCCTAGTTTCCCTATTCTGCCTGTCCTGACCCCAAGCCAGACTGCTGTTCTGTACCTTATTCAATCTGCCCTGGATTACAGACGTCTGCCTGATTTGACCTGTCTTTTGCCTGCCCCCTGCTTGGGTCAATAAACATATGTGACTCTAGCCGTCTGCATCTGGGTCTTATCCTGAGTTCTGATATTAAGAGGGTTGAATCCAAGTCTTGAGAGAAATATTCCTACAAGTCACAAAGGATCAGTTTTCATTTATGTCTGTTTTTGCTCAGGACAAAGGGACTTCCTACATGGAAATTAATAATATGGAAAATGTTTTTGAAAAATACAATCCTCCTAAATGTAATTTTTTTAGGTCAAATAATGCCACAAAATCTATTCTTTTCAACTATAAAATGTTTTCGTTTCCCTGCCGGACAAGGATTGTCCTGACTTTCAAGAATCCCTGAGGTACAATGGGTGTGTATGGTTACTCGCACTTTTAATAATGTCTAGAGAGTTTATATGAATTATACATCTAGGACAGTATGACTAGCATGGATGGATGGGTAGATAAAAAGGTCTACCAGGGTTTATAATTAACATTCTGTACATTGAACTCCTTTATGTTATCAAGTGATGTAAAGGAGCATGAGTGGAAGGCGCCATACTGTTAGGAACATTTGAATTAATTATGTAATAACATTTATTTTTGGTCTAAAAGGTCTCCACTGCAGAGGTGTTTCATCAACCCCTGAGATTATCTCCATGGTGATGCACATGTTCTCTTTCCAGACAGTGCGATGTAAGGGTCAATGATGAACTTGATGGGGTCACCTGTCTCCAAGAACAATACCATAGCAACTAGTTCATGATGCAAATTAGATTATTTATACCTCATAGACCCTTCAACATCAACACATCCTTCAAAAAATACATCAAATATACTGAACAAATATATAAATGCAACATGCAACAATTTCATGAATTTTACTGAATTAAAGTTCATATGAGGGAATCAGTTAATTGAAATAAATTCAATAGGCCATAATCTATGGATTTCACATGACTGGGAATATGCATATGTTGGTCATAGATACCTTAAAAAAATGGTCCTCACAATGGACCTCAGGATCTGGTCACAGTATTTTTGTGCGTTCATATTCCCATCTATAAAATGCAATGTCCGTAGCTTATGCCTGCCTATACCATAACCCCACTGCCATCATAGGGCACTCTGTTCAGAATGTTGACATCAGCAAATCGCTTGCCCATACAACACCATACACGTGGTCTGCGGTTGTGTGGACGGTTGGATGTACTGCCAAATTCTCTAAAACGCCGTTGGAGGCGGCTTATGGTAGAGAAATTAACATCCAATTCTCTGGCAACAGCTCTGGTGGAAATTCCTGCAGTCATCATGCCAATTGCAAGCTCCCTCAAAACTTGAGACATCTGTGGCATTGTGTTGTGTGGGAAAACTGCACATTTTAGAGTGGTCTTTTATTATCGCCAGCACAAGTGGCACCTGTGTAATGATCATGCTGTTTAATCAGCTTCTTGATATGCCCCACCTCTCAGGTGGATGGATTATCTTGACAAAGGAGAAATGCTCACTAACAGGGATGTCAACAAATGTGTGCACAAAATAAGAGAGATATAAGATTTTTGTGTGCATGGAAAATATCTGGGATCTTTTATTTCATCTCATAAAACACGGGACCAATACTTTACATGTTGCATTTATATTTTTGTTCAGTATAAATAATCTACGGTTTCATCCTCTCAACTCCAATCATAATGTTAGCCACCCATGATCATCACTTTTTCCTTCTCTTCCTCTTTCCCCCACGAAGAAAATATTTACATAATCAAATATCATTCCAGCTGTCATCCCTCCTTAGGGTACAAGAGTAATGTGACATTGCCAGCTGTTTCCAGAAGAACAACCACACTGGAGTAGAGAGGTTATTGGCACACAGGCCACACAGTATGCTTGTGTGGCCGCCCAGAGCGTTACAAATAACTATACTTCCACAATTGTTTATAAATATGGGTTTCCAAAATTAAGGTGACTGGAATCTTTTCAGAAATAACCTGAGTGGAGTGTGACTTTCCTAAAAATAGACAAATTAGAAAGATCTTTTTTTTTTTTTTTTTTATTACCAAGTGTGTGTCGCTTTCCACTGATTTTACCTACATTATATACACTACCGTTCAAAGGTTTGGGGTCACTTAGGAATGCACGTTTTTTGTCCATTAAAATAAAATAAAATTGATCAGAAATACAGTGTAGACATGGTTAATGTTGTAAATTACTATTGTAGCTGGAAACGGCAGATTTTTAATAGAATATCTACACAGGCATACAGAGGCCCATTATCAGCTACCATCACTCCTGTGTTCCAATGGCACGCTGTGTAAGCTAATCCATGTTCATCGTTTTAAAAGGCTTTTTGATCATTTGAAATCCCTTTTGCAAATATGTTAGCACAGCTGAAAACTGTTGTGCTGATTAAAGAAGCAATACAACTGGCCTTCTTTAGACTAGTTGAGTATCCGTAGCATCAGCATTTGTGGGTTCGATTACAGGCTCAAAATGGCCAGAAACAAATAACTTTCTTCTGAAACTCAGTCTATTCTTGTTCTGAGAAATGAAGGCTATTCCATGCGAGAAATTGCCAAGAAACTGAAGATGCACAACTGAGCAAGAGGACAAGTACATTAGTGTCTAGTTTGAGAAACAGACGCCTCACAAGTCCTCAACTGGCAGCTTCATTAAATAGTACCAGCAAAACACCAGTCTCAACGTCAACAGTGAAGAGGCGACTCCGGGATGTTGGCCTTCTAGGCAGAGTTTCAAAGAAAAAGTAATATCACAGACTGGCCAATAAAAAGAACACGGACACTGGACAGAGGAACTCTGCCTAGAAGGCCAGCATCCCGGAGTCGCCTCTTCGCTGTTGACGTTGAGACTGGTGTTGGTGGGTACTATTTAATGAAGCTGTCAGTTGAGGACTTTTGAGGCGTCTGTTTCTAAAACTAAATTTGCTTTTCTTTCAAAAACATGGACATTTCTAAGTGAGAGAGAGAGAGAGAGAGAGAGAGAGAGAGAGAGAGAGAGAGAGAATTATAGTCATGCAGAAGAACGGCTCCTGACTTGTTATAACTTTTTGGTTGTTAAGAGCGAGATTGACACGGTTAAATTAGCAAAAAATGTATAGGTAATCAAATTGTACAACTGAAGATCGACACAGGAGGAAAAGATTAACAGAGAGTGAGTTAAAAGACCAATCTTAATCGTGCTAGCTAGCCAAATTCAAATCTGTCAGCTAGCTCACCGTCTCGCTCTAACTGTTTACTGGTGGTAAACAGACCACACTACTGCCTGGCATACAGCTGTAACCAGGCATTTCAGCTATACCACAAAAAAAGGCATCTGCAAGGGAAGGCAAATCCACATTTTTGAGGACAGCGATAAGGACCAGGAAAACAGGTTTCTGACGGTAAACATGTACCAGAACGGCACTGTCATGGTCCAGGGCAGTGAGGCTGCACTCAGCTCTGTTGTGCAGGACTTCCCCACCCTAACGAAGATACCGGAAAGCAAAAAAGAAAAGGACAGCACCCCGACCTCTCCCCTCAGCTCAGGCACCCCAACAGCAGGACCATCCTCCCCCTGCCTGCCTACAACCACCAGAGTCAAGACCACACTACCATCAGCCTGCTCAGAGACAGGCTGGCTCTGTTAGAGGTATGGGTTACTGAGCTGAAGGAGCAGCCCCCCAGCTACACCACCACCAGCCCAGACACAGAGCTTCTACAGGACCAGATCAACCAGTGCAGGACCCAGCTGAAGAACTCTGTCCAGGAGCTGAGAGAGAGCCTTACCACAGCGCTTGAGGAGGTAAAGGCCACCATGAGGAGAGAGCTGGTGCAGGTAAAGGAGGAGATGGAAAAAGAGTTGTCTGTCATCAAGACAGTGCTACAACACAGAGAACAGACTGTAGAGACTCCCAGAGAGAAGCTACAGCCCCTCACCACCCCTAACAACCCCACTGACCCACCTTTACCCACGACCCACCTTTACCCACAACCCCCCCCCCCAAAAAAATACCGGCAACACTTTACCCACACCCCCAGTCAACAAGGAGACTCACATTGGAACACCTACTACAGAGAGAAGCTCTCTACCCCCCCCTGACACACCCCCACACACCCCTCCATGTACACAGACCCTGTGTACTCCAGCCCCAGACCGTAAACGCACTAATCTGGTAAAACCCACTGAGGTGTCCATCCTCATTGACTCAAACGGGAAATTCATCCAAGAAGATAAACTCTTCCCCCAACACAAGGTGTGGAAAATATGGTGCCCAAAAACACAGGATGCACTCCACATCCTGTCCCAGCCTGACTTTGGCACACCAGGCCACATTATTATTCACACTGGCACCAACAACCTGCGAGTGGAGCAGGAGAGAGTAGGCAGCCTGGTCAACAGAATAGCAGAGAGGGCCTCTGAGCGGTTCCCCAACTCCCACATCACCATCTCCACTCTGCTGCCCCGCAAAGACTTTCATCCCTGTACCATTCAGAAAGTTAACGCTGACATCACCAGAGGGTGTGGCCTACTCCCGAACGTACACGTTGCTCACCACCCAACAATCACCCCAGAGCATCTGCACGACCACTCCCACCTGAGGAAGCAGACAGTAGGGATGTTTGCCAAGTCTCTAAAGGACGTGGCACTTGGTAGACAAACACCCCATGCCGCACTGGACAGAGGACCACCCAGAGACCCCTACCAGACCTCTGCACCAACAAGGAGCCCCAGCCCCCTTCAACGCCCCACCAGACCCAGCGCACTCCACAGGCCCCACCCACCACCAGAGCATCACCACTTCCATCGGCTTAGCCAGACCGGACCGGGCCCAGCCTACTACCCCGCATCAGACCACCATCCCTACCAGACCAGAGAGGAAGCCCCACAGCCCAGAACTGGCCCCCCTCTACTCCACAGGGCCCAACAGCAGGACCAGCGCAGCTACGCAGAGGTCGTCAGAGGACAGGAGAACCCTGTAGGATTAAGTGAGATTTAACAGCTCCTCCAATACATCTGCACTAAACACACACGGACGCATGCAAGCGCACACACACACACACACACACACACACACACACACACACACCTATTGTACTAGAATTTACTTGTTCAATGAATAGGAATATTTATTTTTACAACAGAAATAATGTTAGATGTTATCCTGTTTATCTCACTCTTAACAACTTATTAGTTAGTAGTTACTGTATTTCTGACTGCTATTCTTTCTTTTGGAACATGAAATCACTATCAGTAACATGTGGAACATTCAGGGCCTAAACTCATCAACCTTTGGACTGAAGAGTTTATCACTGGAGTTCAACAAAAACCTTAAAGATGTTGACGTCATCATTCTGCAGGAGACATGGTGTAAGGCTGACATTGTCACTCACTGTCCCACAGGCTACAGAGAGGTCATTGCGCTATCACAGAAACACAGCTCTGTCAATAGAGGCAGAGACTCTGGAGGATTGATAATTTGGTACAAATCCGAACAACAACATCTAATTGATCCCCTCAAAATTGGCAAATATCACATTTGGTTAAAACTGAAAAAAGAACTTGTTCTGACAGAAAACTATGTGTTCCTTTGCGCAATATACACCCCCCCCCCCCCCTCCCTCCCTCAGAATCCCCATATTACTCAGAGGAGATCTTCCCCACCCTTGAGGAAGAGATGTGCCATTTCCAGGCACAGGGAAATGTGCTCATCTGTGGGCACACATGCGCGCACAGGAACACTACCTGATCTAACAAGCACACGAGGGGACAGCTTTATTACAGGCCATACTGTTTCTAACTGTCTTCATCTCCCCCATAGAAACAACAGTGACAGCACCGTCAACAAAACTGGAAGGGATCTTTTGCAGCTCTCTAGAAGCCTGGGTCTGTACTTTGTCAATGGTAGGTTACGGGGGGACTCTTTGGGGAGATTCACCTACTGCTCACCTCTTGGCCACAGTACAGTAGACTATATGATCACAGACATTGACCCTTTCTCTCTCAGCTCATTCACTGTCAAACCACTAACACCTCTGTCTGATCACAGCCAAATGACGTTGTTCCTCAAAAGAACAGACATGGAAACAACCACACATTCACAGACCAGTAAGCTCTACAACATCAGAAATTCATACAGATGGGCCCAAAACAGCACAGAAGAATACCAGAAAGCAACCTGGAACCAAAATATCCAAACACTCTTCGATAACTTTCTGGATACCACATTCACTCACAGTAAAGAAGGCATCAATCTAGCAGTACAAAACATCAACTATATATTCAGGCAAACGGCAAAAGAAGCACAATTGAAGTTGATAAAAAACAAAACAAAAAAGATCACAGATGACAACTGGTTTGATGCAGATTGTAAAATTATAAGGAAAAAAATGAGAACACTATCCAACCAAAAGCACAGAGACCCAAATAATGGTGAATTACGCCTTCATTACTGTGAGACCTTAAAACTCTATAAACATACACTCAGAACCAAAAAAGCACAGTACAACAGCAAGCAGCTGACACTAATTGAGGAGTCCATAAACACAAACAACTTCTGGCAAAATTGGAAAAAAAAAATAATAAAATAAACAAGAGGAATTAGCGATACAAAATGGTGACATATGGACAACCCATTTTAAAACACTCTACAACACCATTCAAATTGACACAAACGCAGAACAACGCCAAATTCATGAGAAGTTGAATGGATTAGAAAAAGCTATAAAGGACAATCAAAATCCATTGGACTCCCCAATTACTGACCAGGAGCTCTATAAGAAACTTCAGGCTCTCAAATTTAAAAAAGCATGTGGACCTGATGGCATCCTAAATGAGATGCTCAAACTCACCAGTGCAAAATTTCAATTGGCTATATTAAAACTGTTTAATTTGATCCCGAGTGTAGGTTATTTCCCTGACATATGGAATCAAGGACTCATAACCCCAATCTTTAAAAACGGAGACAAATTTGACCCTAACAATTACAGAGGCATTTGTGTGAACAGTAACCTGGGGAAGGTTTTCTGTAGTATTATAAATGTAAGAGTTCTAAACTTCCTTAATAAGCACAATGTCTTGAGTAAAAGCCAAATTGGATTTATACCAAAACATCGCACAACTGATCATATTTACACCCTACACACCCTGATAGATAAACATGTCCACCAAAATAATACCAAAATATATGCTTGCTTTATCAACTTCCCAAAAGCATTTGATTTTATTTGGCATACAGGACTGTTCTACAAAATTATTGAAAGTGGTGTAGGGGGTAAAACATATGACATAATTAAATCAATGTATACTGGCAATATGTGCAGCATTAAAATTGGCAAGAAAATAACAGAATTCTTTAACCAGGGGCGGGGCCTTCGTCAGGGTTGTAATCTGAGCCCTGCACTCTTCAATATTTACATCAACGAATTGGCCACTATTCTAGAAAAATCCTCAGCCCCTGGTGTTAGTCTCCACAATTCAGAGGTTAAATGCCTACTCATCGCAGATGACCTATGCCTGCTGTCACCCACAGCACATGGCCTACAGCAGAGCCTGGACCTGCTAGAGCAGTACTGCCAGACCTGGGCCCTGGCAGTAAACCCCAAAAAGACTAAAATAATGATTTTCCAGAGACGATCCAGATCTCAGGGAACCAAAGTTCTCAATTGGTACAAAATATATAGAGTACTGCACACACTACAATTACTTAGGTTTAAAAATAAGCTCAACTGGACACCTTAATGAGGCAGTGAATGAAATGCGAGAGAAAGCACGCAGGGCATTCTACGCCATTAAAAAGCAAATTCAAATTGAAATACCTATTCAAATTTGGCTAAAACTAATTGAATGTCATTGAACCAATTGCACTTTATGGCAGCGAGGTGTGGGATCCACTTGCAAAACAAGATTTCATCAAATGGGACAAACACCCCATTGAAACCCTGCATGCAGAGTTCTGTAAGATTATCCTACATGTCCAGAGGAAAACTACAATGTAACGGTGTTCCTCCTCCTCTTCATCCGAAGAGGAGGAGCATGGATTGAACCAAGGCGCAGCGTTGTGAAATGGCATAATTTTAATTAAACAAGACTGGAAAAAACACAAAACGAAAACACTTGAATAATTAACAAAATAACAAAACCCGTGTGGTCCCGTGTGGCTCAGTTGGTAGAGCATGGCGCTTGCAACGCCAGGGTTGTGGGTTCAATTCCCACGGGGGGGACCAGGGTTCAATTCCCACGGGGGGACGAGGATGAATATGTACGAACTTTCCAATGTGTAAGTCGCTCTGGATAAGAGCGTCTGCTAAATGACTTAAATGACTTAAATGTAAATCGAATGCAGACAAACCTGAACATACGAACTTACATAAAACACGAAGAACGCACAACAGGAAAAATTACTACATAAAACGAAGAACGCACGAAACAGTCCCGTATGGTGCAACAAACACTGACACAGGAGACAACCACCCACAACAAACAGTGTGAAAAACCTACCTTAATATGACTCTCAATTAGAGGAAACGCCAAACACCTGCCTCTAATTGAGAGCCATACCAGGCAACCCTTAAACAAACATAGAAACAGAAAACATAGACTGCCCACCCAAACTCACGTCCTGACCAACTAACACATGCAAAACTAACAGAAACAGGTCAGGAACGTGACATACAAACAATGCATGCAGGGCAGAATTAGGCATATATCCACTAATAATAAAAACTCAAAAAAGAGCAATTAAGTTTTGGAAACATCTAAAATACAGTGACCCCCTCTCATATCACTACCAAGCCCTGCAATGCCAAGAGCTGAGCAAAGAAAAGAGTCCCCTCATCCAGCTGGTCCTGGGGCTGAGTTCACAAACCTGTTCTACTAACACACTGAAGCCTCAGGACCAGAACATCCAATCAATCAGGAAAAACCAAATTACAACACAGTCAAAACAAAACTATATTGCTTATTGGGAAACACAAGCACAAACACAAATGCAGTGCTATCTGGCCCTAAATCGACAGTACACCGTGGCTAAATATTTGACCATGGTTACTGATCAAAACCTTTGACAAAATACAGGCTCAGTGAGCACAGCCTTGCAATTTAGAGGGGTAGACACAGGACAACCTGGCTCCCTGTAGATGAAAGGCTGTGCAACCACGGCACAATAGCAGAACCTGAGACGGAGCTGCATTTCCTGACAAAATGTAAAAAATATAAAACAATTAGAGTGCCATTTCCCCAAATTTGAAACCCTTATTCAAGGTTTCAAAGACCTCTCTGATGAGAGTATGCTACCCGTCCTGTTGGGGGAGGAAGCAGAGAGCTGTGGGTTGGCAGCGCACTACATTGCTGCCTGCCATAAGTTGAGGGACAGTGTCTGACAGACCAATCAACCTGCACATGTCCTCTACTGTATGTTTATTGTTATTGTTGAATGTATGGTTATTTTGACACTTGGTTATTGTTGTTACTGTTGTCCCGTTGACAATTTTGATTCTCACTTTTTATTTTTATATTGTAAATATCCAAAATAAGCTTTGGCAATATGTACATTGTTACGTCATGCCAATAAAGCAAATTGAATTGAAATTGAGAGAGAGAGCGAGAGAGAGCAAGAGAGCGAGAGAGCGAGAGAGAGAGAGAGAGAGAGAGAGAGAGAGAGAGAGAGAGAGAGATGGGCCAGCTGCAAGTCAAATCGTCTATATCATAAACATTTATGAAAACAAAAATTAGGGTCAGGCATTAGGGTTAGCAGTGTGGTAAAGGTTAGGGTTAAATGCCCATACCAGTAGAAACACCAGTTGAAATTCCACTTTGTGACTGAGATCCAAACAGTTATTCTCTGTAGCCAACACTTTGGTTTCCACCAGATAAAATAGCCAATTAGTAACAATTGGATACGTTGTGGCTGTTAACTTGTGACGACGCTACACTTGGCCACCTTGCCATGGAGCAAATTAAAATAGGGGGTGCAGCATTGGATAGTTTGTCAGGTTTCACTTATTTTTGAGCTAGTCTTCATAAAGAAAACACATTACCATTTTAGAAATGGTAAAATTGTGTGATATGGTTGTATTTTAGAATCCCGCTCCCCCCGTCACCCCAAGATTAATGGTTTTGACCACTAACGTTTTAGGCAAATTCGTTTTGCATGGCCCTGTGCCCAAGGTGTCAGAGCAGCTTACCAATCACTGTGCCTGTACACAGCCCATCTGTAAATAGCACACCCAACTACCTCATCCCCATATTGTTATTTTCTTTTATTTTGCACCCCAGTATCTCTACTTGCACATCATCATCTGCACATCTATCACTCCAGCGTTATTGCTAATTTGTAATTTAACCCCACTATGGCCTATTTATTGCCTTACCTCGCTAATCTTACTACATTTGCACACACTGTATATAGATTTTCCTATTGTGTTATTGACTGTACGTTTGCTTATCCCATGTGTAACTCTGTGTTGTTGTTTTTGTCGCATTGCTTTGCTTTATCTTGGCCAGGTTGCAGTTGTAAATGAGAAGTTCTTCTCAACATGCCTACCTGGTTAAATAAAGAGGAAATAAAACATTTTTTAAAATGTTTGCAGGGTTTGCAATTTTTTTGACAATTCCATTGATTCTAAAGAATCAGTGTAGCACTGGGTACCGGGCCATGCAAACCAAACTTGCCCATTGCTTCAATACACATTCCAAACCATTCAATAGTTAGGCTATCCATATTTCCGGAGCTTATATTCGTTCTATTTCTATGGCAGATTCCCTGCTTCAATTTAGATAATGCATTGATATACTGTATAGCTGCACAATTTAGATAATGCATTGATATATAGCTGCACAATTTAGATAATGCATTGATATACAGTATAGCTGTGCAATTTAGATAATACATTGCTATACAGTATAGCTGTGCAATTTAGATAATACATTGATATATAGCTGCACAGTTTAGATAATGCACTGATATATAGCTAGCTAGCTTGCTGAAATGATAACAGAGAACGAAGAATATAGCTATATGATCATGTCTGTGTGCGTTTCCAAATATGAATGAAGTCTGGAATCCGACACTGTTTCAATGGAATTATAAAATGGCAAGAGTCAGACAAATCTCAACCCTCAACATGTCAACAGCTCGTATGCCTGTCTTAACTGAAATGGTGTTCACATAACTTTCATTAGCTTGCTAAGGTTAGCATGCTAGCTAATTACACTGACAGCTGTCAGTCAGTGGCCTATTTATTGCTATTTCTCTGCTAAATGTGGAAATCGCCACAACGTTCCCACCCCCAATTCCTGAATATGTATTACCAGCCAGCGTCAGTCTTCGAGGTTAAACAAACAAGAATTTTCACTGTAGGACAGGAATTACTCGAAACATATTGCAGCAACTTCCTCTAAGGTGGGCCTTTAAGGTGAGGGTTAGGTTTAAAATCCGATTTTATGACTTTGTGACAGTGGCAGCTAATGACCACTCTGCAGAGCCTCCAGTACACGAGTCAGGACAAGAAATGCCCCAACCTGCGATACAGAAAGAAAGAGAGAGATGGTTGTGGAACGAGGACAGATCAAAAAGATATACGTGGAACAGACTGTTGACTAAGCAGCAGAAGGCCTGTCACTCCTGTAGAGAGGAGAAGCGCCTGTCCTTATTGCCAGACTGCTCATGCATTATTTAACCACACACCGCCACCAGTCACGGCAACATTTTTACAATACCATAGAGCCCAGTGCTTCGAGCTCACTGGGAACTGACATAAAGAGAAAGTGATGGCGCAGGATGTGAACAAACGGACCCACATTGTATCCGCCTAGCTGGCCTTTTAAGTTAATGTAGCCGTTCCTTGTGAACATGGTAATGTCATGTAAGTGACATTGGTTTAGATGCTGAATGTAATTACTGTAGTGTAACACACGATTGATGCCTCTTCTCTCTTGCGTGGCAGGAACAAAAGAACCATGTCTGTCATATGTAGACTGAAAACTACAAGAAACTAAGAGTATTCCATACTGTACAGAAAGTGTTGCAATGGCTCACTATTTCAAACTCAATAACGTACACAAATACATCCACACTGACAAGCTGAGATAAGAGTTGTACTGTACCTGCGAAAGCCACCTGTCAGAGCCAGTATAGAATCGGGTGCGATCCAATGGGCAGTCTCTTCAATGATGCTTCTAAGAGCTTTGGCCTCGGCTTTACTGACAGCCTTGGAGATGTCCCTGTAATACAGGAAGCCTGAGGGGAAAATATAAAAAGCACTATGAGCTGTCTATCTGAAGTGGACAATAGTTACAGTAGCATTAGCATTGTGGACTATATATAGGGTTGCAAAGGCAGGTAATATTCACAGTAACTTTCAAAATGTACCAGTAATTTACCTGTAATTATTCATATGAAAACTAGAATCACAAATCTTTAAAACATTTTCCTAAGTATAACCTATAACCCATAAACTTTGTGAATATTGTAGCTTTTTAATATGAAGATTACAGCATGGACTATATTGTATGTGTTTTAAACGTTCTGTTGCAAAACTGATTATGCTGCATGACACACTAATGTGCAAATAAAGTGTATCATGCATGCGGATGCATTTAACACTACACACTGAAGTGCTAAAGCTCTTTGAGCCCTAAAAAGAGTGGGAATATAAGCTAATTGGTGTTCAAGGAGTACACGCTAAAAAAAGTTTTGTTGGGGGGGTTCTTTGTCCAGGGTCAGAGTGATATAGTATGTGTAACAATTGTTTTTGCATTTCAGGAAGTGTTCTTTATTGCTGTGATGGTTGTGAAGAACCTTCCTGTTCTTTCCCTCTCCACCATGTTTCCCTTTATGCCATGAAATGCTACACTGTTAAAAAGTTCCTGTTATTTTACAGTACACTACAGTCTACCGGTTGCAGTGAAAGTACAGTAAACAACAACAAGTTACTGAATTTTGTGTATTTGTGCCAATCGTCAGTGGAAGTGTTGTACCAATTTAAGTGGTTGATGATTATTTTGTCAAAGGTTGAGCATGTCTTTTAACACTGTCAGTTCTGCTGTATTTGTAAGAGAATGTGATAAAGAGCCCCGCTGTCCTTTTACTGCAGTGGGCTAAATCATGGTCACACAGAGTGTTTCCTGGTCTTAAACAAATCTACTTTGAAACAAAAAATATACACCTCACACATATGGTTTTGGGCTTACAAAAAGGAAGACACCTTCTTCAACTGTCAGTTGAAATGTATTACATTTCGAGTTTGTGTCCCAATATTACACTTTAAATACTTCACAGAAGACTGAAATATAACAAAACAGTTTGACATGGAAACAGATTTTTGACAGGTTTAAAAAAATAAAAATATTTACCAAGACATTTAAAAAAATGTGAATAACATTCCACCCATGAGGCCACTAGGTCATTTGACAGCAGGAAAGTACTACTAAGCATTATTTCTGGTGAGCACACTTGGGATAGCCTCACCTGGCCTCAACCTCTTGGCTGACAACCAACTGACCTTCTTGCCACACCATCAGGTAAGTGAGCGTGCCAAAAATCAGCAACAGGAAGTTACTGTAAATTTTAGAATCACTACAGCGCCTACAGAAAGTGTTCATACCCGTTGATTTATTCCACATTTTGTTGTGTTAGCCTGAATTCAAAATGGCTTAAATGCATGTTTTTCCTCGCCCATTTACACACATTGATAAAATGTGTTTATGTATTTTTTACAAATGTGTTGAATATCAAAATACATAAGTAGTCACACCCCTGAGTCAATACATGTTAGAATCACATTTGGCAGCAATTACAGCTGTGAGTCTTTCTGGGTAAGTCTCGAAGCTTTATACACCTGGATTGTACAATATTTGCACATTATTCTTTTTTAAATTCTTCAAGCTCTGTCAAGTTAGATGCTGATCATTACTAGAGAGTCATTTTCAAGTCTTGCCATAGATTTTCAAGCCGATTTAAGTCGAAACTGTAACTAGACTACTCAGGAACAATTCATGGCGTCTTGGTAAGCAAAACCAGGGTACATTTGGCCTTGTGTTTTAGGTTATTGTCCTGCTGAAAGGTATGTTTGTCTCCCAGTGTCTGTTGGAAAATTTTCCTCTATAATTTTGCCTGTGCTTTCTTCCGTTTCTTTTTATAACCAAAAACTCCCTGGTCCTTGCCAATGACAAGCATATCCATAACATGATGCAGCCACCGCCATGTTGTGTTGGATTTGCCCCAAACAGTACACTTTGTATTAAGGACATAAAGTAAACTCCCTGGTTTTTGTGGTTAAATCTGTGTTGGAAATTCACTAGTCGACTGAGGAACCTTAAAGATAATTGTATGTGTGGGGTACAGCAATGAGGTGGTCACACAAAAATCATGTTAAACAATATTATTGCACACAAAGTGAGTCCATGCAACTTTTATGTGACTTTTGAAGCACATTTTTACTCCTGATTTCATTTAAGCTTGCCATAACAAATACTCATTGACTCGAGACATTTCAGCTTTCATTAATTATTACATTGTAAATACTTCGAAAAACATAATTACACTTTGACATTATAGGGTATTGTGCGTAGGCCAGTGATCTCAATTTAATACATTTTAAATTCAGGCTGTAACTCAACAAAATGTGGAAAAAAGTCAACATTGCAAAAATCTGACGCAGACTCGGTCTCGACCTTTACGTCTTTACTGAAAACTCATCTCTCCAGTAGATCCTATGATTGACTGTAGTCTGACCCAACGGTGTGAAGGTGAACGGCAAGCCACTGGGGTGACGAACCACCCTTGCTGTCTCTGCCTGGCCAGCTCCCCTTTCTCCACTGGGATTCTCTGCCTCTGACCCCACTACTGGGGAGTCACTGGCTTACTAGTGCTCTTCCATGCCGTCTCTAGGAGGGTTGCGTCACGTCGTGCCAGGCTTTTTTCGTTATACTTGACTTGAGTGGGTTGACTCCAGCTTGTGCCGTGGAGGAGATCTTCGTGGGCTGTACTCAGCCTTGTCTCAGAGTAGTACTGTAAGTTGGTGTTCTGTTGATTTCCCTTTAGTGGTATGGGGGCTGTGTTTGGCAGTATCTATGCTGCAGTAGTCTATATACCCGGGGGCAAGGACCAACTGCCATTAAGTTAATCGGAAAATGCAAACCTCAACCGCTTAAGGATCGTACCATTTTTACCAATTTCCGCCTAAACTGATATACCCAAATCTAACTGCCTGTAGCTCAGGACCTGAATCAAGGATATGCATGTTCTTGATACCATTTGAAAGGAAACACTTTGAAGTTTGTGGAAGAAGTTCAAACTGTAGAACCCAGTTCCTACATTTTAATATAAAAATGGGATTTTATCAAACAAAACTATGCTACATTTTATCTCGGGGACCCTCAGGATGACAAATCAGAGCAAGATTACTGAATGTAAGTACAGTATTTACCTTCAGCGGTGAATGTATCAAACCAGTTGCCGTGATAAGTGTTTTGTTGTTGTGCACTCTCCTCAAACAATAGCATGGTAATTTTTCAATGTAATAGCTACTGTAAATTGGAAACTGCAGTTAATTTAAGCTTTCTGCCCATATAAGACATGTCTATGTCCCGGACAGTTGGCTGTTTTTACAAAGTCATTCTAGTCACATTGGCGCACGTTAGCAACAACCGTCCTTGTTTCAGGGACACTGATTGAGGTTCAGTGCAGCTCTTGATATTTATAAGCTATTAGCTCTTAAATACAAGTAAAACTAAATGCATGCTCTTCAACCGATCGCTGCCTGCACCTGCCCGCCTGTCCAACATCACTACTCTGGACGGCTCTAACCTAGAATATGTGGACAACTACAAATACCTAGGTGTCTGGTTAGACTGTAAACTCTCCTTCCAGACTCACATCAAGCATCTCCAATCCAAAGTTAAATCTAGAATCGGCTTCCTATTCCGCAACAAAGCATCCTTCACTCATGCTGCCAAACATACCCTTGTAAAACTGACCATCCTACCAATCCTCGACTTTGGTGATGTCATTTACAAAATAGCCTCCAAAACCCTACTCAAAAAATTGGATGCAGTCTATCACAGTGCCATCCGTTTTGTCACCAAAGCCCCATATACTACCCACCACTGCGACCTGTACGCTCTCGTTGGCTGGCCCTCGCTTCACACTCGTCGCCAAACCCACTGGCTCCAGGTCATCTACGAGACCCTGCTAAGTAAAGTCCCCCCTTATCTCAGCTCGCTGGTCACCATAGCAACGCCCACCCGTAGCACGCGCTCCAGCAGGTATATCTCTCTGGTCACCCCCAAAACCAATTCTTCCTTTGGCCGCCTCTCCTTCCAGTTCTCTGCTGCCAATGACTGGAACGAACTACAAAAATCTCTGAAACTGGAAACACTTATCTCCCTCACTAGCTTTAAGCACCAGCTGTCAGAGCAGCTCATAGATTACTGCACCTGTACATAGCCCATCTATAATTTAGCCCAACAACTACCTCTTTACCTACTGTGTTTATTTATTTTGCTCCTTTGCACCCCATTATTTCTATCTCTACTTTGCACCTTCTTCCACTGCAAACCAACCATGTTTTTTTACTTGCTATATTGTATTTACTTCGCCACCATGGCCTTTTTTTATATTTTTATTTATTAATATATTTTATTTGCCTTCACCTCCCCTATCTCACCTCACTTGCTCACATTGTATATAGACTTATTTTTCACTGTATTATTGACTGTATGTTTGTTCTACTCCATGTGTAACTATGTGTTGTTGTATGTGTCGAACTGCTTTGCTTTATCTTGGCCAGGTCGCAATTGTAAATGAGAACGTGTCCTTAATTTGCCTACCTGGTTAAATAAAGGTGAAATAAAAAAAATAAAAAAAATTACAAAGATTGCAGAACTGGAAGTAGACAAATGAGTTGCTCAACCTTTATCAATATAATGATGAAACCATTTTAACTCGTACAACACTTCCACTAATGGTTGGCACAAATACAACATATTTTAGACCATGCCTGCAAATATGCTAATGAGTGCAGTAATGATTGTACCTTATATTGAATATATTGGGTAGAAAAATGTCCCAATATATTAGATTTTGTGCACATTTACCAATAAAGATACCGACCTGTACCATGTGAGTACCTAACAGTGTGTGCCATAAGCGCATCTGAAGTATCCTATAAGTATAACTGTAGAGCCTGTTATTGGTTCTACCTGGAACCAGAGGGTTCTTCATGAGATAGTTCTAAATGGAACCCCATTGGGACAAATCACAGAAACTTTTGTCCCAATATTCTAATATTTTTACAAATCTCCATTATACCTACAGACTTGGGGGATGTACAGGAAATTCAGGTCAATAGCAACTGAGAGGTTGTGAGTTCAAATCCCAAGTGAGGATCACTTCCAGGTTATCAGAATACAGAAGGATACTGTCCCTTACAGCAAAAAATACCTTAATCCAACTCAGAAAATACAGCTGCTTTTTGAATATTTACCATATTTTTACTGCAACCAGTAGCCGGGAAATTTTCAACAGCGTAATAAAGAACCCTCTGGTTCTAACAATGTAATGAAGAACCATACAAATAGTTATACAAAGGGTTATTAAAAAAAACGAAACAAAAATATTCTCCACAGCCCAAAAAAGGGTTCCCCTACAGCGACAAAATGAAGAACCCATTCTTGGTACTAACTACCCTCTCTTCTGAGAGTATACAGGTATAACTCAAAATGCATGTGACACTAAGGAATATGCTATTTTATCTCGTCTGACCTGCCCTCCTGTACTCGCCTCTCTACCTTTCTCCTCCACTCTCCCAAGTTGGCAGTCATGGGTATTTCATATAAGAACTTTGAAGTCTTGCTAAGAAAAAGTTCCTATTCTAGGTTGCTCTTTCACCTAAACTACTCAAAAGTGACAGAGAATGCTAAACCTCTCTTAAAGGCAGTTTTCCACTCATCTCCCTCCCTGATTCTCACCAGATTGTAAGTGTTGCGGAGGTCCAGTTTGGTGAAGAATTTGGCCCCTTGAGCCAAGTCCAAGGCGGCGGACATCAGGGGTAGGGGGTAACGATTCTAGATCGTAATCCGGTTCAGCCCTCTGAAATCGATACAAGGACACAGGCCTCCATCCTTCTTACCCATGAAGAAGAAGCCTGCACCAGCTGGGGATGTAGAGTGGCGAATGAAACCCGCCTCCAGCGACTCCCGGATGTAATTGTCTATGACTGCTGCTTAAGGGGTCGAGAGGGAGTATATACGGCCCGGGGAGGTGTGGAGCTGGGTAGGAGTTCTATGGCACAGTCGTATGGACAACGGGGGGGAAGGGTGGCAGCTTGCCTCTTACTGAAGGCCTCCCGGAGGTCGAAGTATTCGGGAGGGTGAGCAAAGAAGCCTTGGTCTTCAATGGATGCAGGAGGACATGGCAAGGCTTTTGGTGGGGGTTTAGATACTTAGGCTGGCAGTCCTTACCCCAGTCTAGTAGGTGTCCCATGGACCAAAGGAATAGTGGGTTATGTAGCCCTAGACAGGGGTACCCTAGGATAAGGGGGTTTTCGGGCTTGGTCTGATATACCACCTGGCCGGAGCCAATGGGGCGTCCATCGAGGGCTTGAATCTGCAGAGGGATGGGACATTTCAAGCAGGAGATTTGTAATTTTCTGGCGAAATATTGATTAATGAAATTAAATGAAATCTGTGGCCCTGGAGTCCACTAAGGCTTGAATCTGGTGCTGACGGTTGTCCCAGTGGATGGTTGTGGGTAGTGTAGAGACAAATGGTGACTTGGTAGCCAGAGGGTAACTGCACAGCTCAACAGGGTCTCCCCTTGTCCTGGCGAGCCCTGGCATTTCCCGTCAGCTCTGGTCATGTAGCTCGGAGATGGCCGAGACCTCAGCAGGAAGAGGCAGCAGCCTTCACACATGTGCCTTTCACGCTCCTATGGGCTCAGATGTATGCGTCGCAGCTGCATGGGCCCCTCAATGCTGCGTTCGGGGGACTTGGGGTGCTCAGGATACTGGGATGGTGTCAAAAAGGCGCTTTCTCATGCGTTTCGGAGGCGGTTGTTGATCCTGATTGCCAGCGCCATCAGGGACTCGAGGTCCTCTCCCAGTTCCCGAGAGGCCAGTTCATCCTTGATGGAGTTAGACAAACCCTGGTGGAAAGTGGTGACCAGGGCCTCCGTATTCCATCCACTCTCGGCGGTGAGGGTGCAGAACTCAATGGTGAAGTCAGCCACTGGCCAGGCCCCTTGGTGGATGTTGAACAGTTGGCTGGCCACTTCTCGTCTGCCAACTGGGTGGTCGAAGACTCGTCGCAGCTCTGGATGGTGGCTACTGTTCCCACACCGCTGTTGCCCACGCTCTGCCCGAGAGTCAAGAGATGATGTGGGCCATCATTGTCCGATCGGTGTGAAACAAGGAGGACTGTAGCTCGAACACCAGAGAACACTGAGTGAGGAACCCCTTGCATCCTCCCGGGTGGCCGTCATACTGCTCGGGGGCTGGGATATAGGCTTCCTAGGGCAGGATTCCTGGAGGAACTATGGCGACGCCTGTAGCACTGGGCGATTAGACTTGGGCATTGGCTCCTCCTGGGATGAGGTTGGACTGTGGTTGGAGGGAGTCGGTAAGTGTCCGGAGGGTCTCTGATATTTGGGAGAGTTGTCCTTGCTGCCGCCCCAGCAGTGCTCTATGGTGGGTTACAACATTCTTGATCTGGGTGATCTCTGCTGGGTCCATGTTTTGGCAGAAGCCTGCTGTGGCGTGGTGAGGTGGGACCCAGGTGCAGAGAAGAGACCAGACGAGGAATCAGTGGTTAAGGATAAACGTAAATACTTTACTGATAAACAGTAGCCGCAGGATCACAGTACACTGGAAAAACAACAAACACTAAGTCTCAAACTCACTGATGAAACAAACGCACACGGTAAACAATTCACACTTCTGCAAAGTACACCAGAAAGCACACCTCTTTTAACAAGGAAATCATAACGAGTAGTAGGACATATTTGAGTGTCATTAATGTATTGAAAAACTGTATGGTTGAAAGAGATGGGGCAAAAGAAGTAGCTAATAAGTCTGGCTGCACATCTGACTGGCTGACTTAATGCAAATTGAGAAATGATGTGACTAAATTCAACAAAAAGAAGACAAAACTGTTTTAATTGCCAAGATTGATGATATTAAGAATGTTGATAATGGCGCTGGAGGAGATGGCTGACGTTTTACGGTCCCCATCAATTGTGCTATTGTGTTTTTTTGCGTTTTTTGTCACTTATTTTGAACATAATGTTTCTGCCACCGTCTCTTATGACCGAAAAGAGCTTCTAGATATGAGGAAAGTGATCACTCACCCCGTACTGGAAGAAGATTGCTAAGGATTTACTTCAGACACCCGACAAGGCCCTCACCCCAGTCATTCGCAGGAGAAAGAGACAGAGATATCAGCGACGTATGTCTGGGTGCCTTGTAAGGATCCGACAGCGAGTGGGTAATCTGCCTTTACCATTGGTCCTATTAGCCAATGTACAATCATTAGATAATAAAACAGATGAGCTATGAGCACGTTTATCCTACCAACGGATTTCTCCCGGGTGGCGCAGTGGTCTAGGGCACTGCATCGCAGTGCTAGCTGCGCCACCAGAGTCTCTGGGTTCGCGCCCAGGCTCTGTCGCAGCCGACTGGCAAGTGTCGTCACTGACATTTTCTACCTCTTCCTAGCGGAGTCTGTAATACCAACATGTTTCAAACAGACCAGCATAGTCCCTTTTCCCAAGAAAGCGATGGTAACCTGCCTAAATGATTACCACCCTGTAGAACCCGCGTCGGTAACCGGGAAGTGCTTTGAAAGGTTGGTCATGGCTCACATCAACACCCTAATGCCGAAAACCCTAGACACACTCCAATTGGTATACCGTCCCAAACCGATCCACAGATGACGCAATCTCAATTGCACTCCAAAACTGCCCTTTCCCACCTGGAAAAAAGGAACACTTATGTGAGAATGCTGTTTATTCACTACAGCACAGCGTTCAACACCATAGTGCCCTCAAAGCTCATTACTAAGCTAGGGACCCTGGGACTAAACACCTCCCTCTGCAACTGGATCCTGGACTTCCTGACGGGACGCCCACAGGTGGTAAAGGTTGGAAACAACAGATCCGCCACACTGATCCTCAACAAGGGGGGCCCTTGGTCGGCCTAATCACTGACAATGATGAGGCAGCCAATATGGAGGAGGTCAGAGACCTGGCTGTGTGCTGCCAGGACAACAACTTCTCCCTCAACGTGATCAAGACAAAGGAGATGATTGTGGACTACAGGAAAATGAGGGCCGAGCACGCCCCCATTCTCATCGACGGGCTGTAGTGGAGTAGGTTGAGAGCTTCACGTTCCTTGGTGTCCACGGTCCAAACACACCAAGACAGTCTTGAAGAGGGCACGACAAATCCTATTCCCCCTCAGGAGACTGAAAAGATTTGGCATGGTTCCTCAGATCCTCAAAAAGTTCTACAGCTGCACCATCGAGAGCATCCTGACTGGTTGCATCGCTGCCTGGTATGGCAATTGCTCGGCCTCCGACCGCAAGGCACTACAGAGAGTAGTGAGTACGACCCAGTACATCACTGGGTCCAAGCTTCCTGCCATCCAGGACTTCTATACCAGGCGGTGTCAGAGGATGGCCCTAAAAATTGTCAAAGACTCCAGCCACCTTAGTCATAGACTGTTCTCTCTGCTACCGCACAGCACGCGGTACCGGAGCGCCAAGTCTAGGTCCAAGAGTCTTCTTAACAGCTTTTGTCCCCAAGCCATAAGACTCCTGAACAGCTAATCGAAGGGCTACGCAGACTATTTTCATTGCCCCCCCCCCCCTCTTTTACACTGGTGCTACTCTCTGATTATTATTTGTGTATAGTCACTTTAACTCTACCTACATGTACATATTACCTCAATTACCTCGACTAACCGGTGCCCCCGCACATTGACTCTGTACCGGTACTCTCTACGGAGCCTAGAAGAAAGTCTTTGTCCTCAGTCCTGGGGGGAAGCCAAAGTCATTCCGCTACCCAAGAGGGGTAAAGCGGCCTGTGCTGATTCTAACAGCAGACCTATCAGCTTGCTGCCAGCTCTTAGCAAACTGTTGGAAGAAATGGTGTTTGAGCAAATGCAATGGTATTTCTCTGTAAACAAAATAACTGTCATGCTCGTCGTAATGAATAGACCAAGGCGATAGCGTGAGTAGAGTTCCACATATTTTTAATAAACCGAATCTCAACAAAACAAAACAAACAAGCACAAACGAAACGTGAAGCTACTGTTGTGCACTCAGGCAACTATCCGTAGACAAGATCCCACAAATAACCATGGGGAAATGGCTACCTAAATATGATCCCCAATCAGAGACAACGATAAACAGCTCCCTCTGATTGGGAACCATATCAGGCCACCATAGACATACAAATTCACCTAGATGACCCACCAAAGTCACTATCACGCCCCAACCAACACAGAGAATAAACAGCTTACTATGGTCAGGGCGTGACAATAACAACAGACTTTAAGCATGCTTATAGAGAAGGGCACTCAACATGTACTGCACTGTCACAAATATCTGATGATTGTTTGAAAGAAATTGATAACAAGAAGATTGTGGGAGCTGTACTGTTAGATTTCAGTGCAGCCTTTGATATTATTGACCATAACCTTTTGTTGAAAAAACATATGTGTTATGGCTTCGCAACCTCTGCCATATTGTGGATTCAGAGCAATTTATCTAATAGAACTAGAAGGGTTTTTCTTTAATGGCAGCTTCTATGGTGTTATACATGTAAGACGTGGTGTATCGCAGGGCAGCTAAGAGCATTGTATTTGGTACAAATATTCCCTAAGTTCTAGACTTGGGCTGAATCTGGAAATTAATGGTGTGGCTGTTGAACAAGTTGAGGAGACTAAATTACTTGGTGTTACCTTAGATTATAAACTGTCATGGTCAGAACATACAGATTCAATGGTTGGAAAGATGGGGAGAGGTCTGTCTGTAATATAGAGATGCTCTGCTTTGTTGACACCACACTCCAAAAAGCAAGTACTGCAGGCTCTAGTTGTGCCTTATCTTGATTATTGTGTTGTCGAGTGCTGCAAGGAAAGAACTAGTTACACTGCAGCTGGCCCAGAATTGAGAGGCACGTCTTGCTCCTCATTGTAATCAGAGGTCTGATATAAATACTATGCATGCCAGTCTCTCTTGGCTAAGAGTTGAGGAGAGACTGACTGCGTCACTTCTTGCTTTTATAAGAAACATTACACATCGCTCTGACACACACACACTTACCCCACCAGACATGTCACCAGGGGACCTTTCACAGTCCCCAAATTCAAGAAAGCTTACAGTATTATATAGAGCCATTATTGCATAGTACTTCGTTCCATCTCATATTGCTCAAATAAGCAGCAAACCTGGTTTTAAAAAACAGATAAAGCAACACTATACGGCACAACACCTCTTCCCTATTTGAACTAGATCGTTTGTGTGTTTGTTTTGTTACAGTCGAAGTCGAAAGTTTACATACACTTAGGTTGAAGTCATTAAAACTCGTTTTTCAACCACTACACACATTTCTTGTTAACAAACTATAGTTTTGGCAAGTCAGTTAGGACATCTACTTTGTGCATGACACAAGTACATTTTCCAACAATTTTTTACAGGCAGATTATTTCACTTATAATTCAATGTATCACAATTCCAGTGGGTCAGAAGTTTACATACTCTAAGTTGACTGTGCCTTTAAACAGCTTGGAAAATTCCAGAAAATTATGTCATGGCTTTAGAAGCTTCTGATATGCTAATTGACATGATTTGAGTCAATTGGAGGTGTACCTGTGGATGTATTCCAAGGCCTACCTTCAAACTCAGTGCCTCTTTGCTTGACATCATGAGAAAATCAAAAGAAATCAGCCAAGACCTCTAATTTGTTTGGGGACCTCCACAAGTCTGGTTCATCCTTGGGAGCAATTTCCAAATGCCTGAAGGTACCACGTTCATCTGTACAAAAAATAGTACACAAGTATAAACACCATGGGTGTGTTTATACCGCTCAGGAAGGAGAAGCGTTCTGTCTCCTAGAGATGAACGTACATTGGTGTGAAAAGTGCAAATCAATCCCAGAACAACAGCAAAGGATCCTGTGAAGATGCTGGAGGAAACAGGTACAAAAGTATCTATTTCCATAGTAAAACAAGTCCTATGTCGACATAACCTGAAAGGCCGCTCAGCAAGGAAGAAGCCACTGCTCCAAAACCACCATAAAAAAAGCCAGGGTTGCGACTGCACATGGGGACAAAGATTGTACTTTTTTGGAGAAATGTCCTCTGGTCTGATGAAACAAAAATAGAACTGTTTGGCCATCATTATGTTTGGAGGAAAAAGGGGGAGGCTTGCAAGCAGAAGAACACCATCCCAACCGTGAAACACAAGGGTGGCAGCATCATGTTTTGGTGGTGCTTTGCTGTAGGAGGGACTGGTGCACTTCACAAAATAGACGGCATCACGAGGTAGGAAAATGATGTGGATATATTGAAGCAACATCTCAAGACATCAGTCAGGAAGTTAAAGCTTGGTCGCAAATCGCTCTTCCAAATGGACAATGACCCCAAGCATACTTCCAAAGTTGTGGCAAAATGGCTTAAGGACAACAAAGTCAAGGTATTGGAGTGGCCATCACAAAGCCCTGACCTCAATCCTATAGAAAATTTGTGGGCAGAACTGAAAAAAGCGTGTGCGAGCAAGGAGGCCTATAAACCAGACTCAGTTACAGCAGCTCTGTCAGGAGGAATGGGCCAAAATACATCCAACTTAGGGTGGGAAGCTTGTGGAAGGCTACCTGAAACGTTTGACCCAAGATAAACAATTTAAAGGAAATGCTACCAAATACTAATTGAGTGTATGTAAACTTCTGACCCACTGGGAATGTGGTGAAAGAAATAAAAGCTCAAATAAATAATTGTCTTTACTATTATTCTGACATTTCACATTCTTAATATAAAGTGTTGATCCTAACTGACCTAAGACAGGGAATTTTTACTAGGATTAAATGTCAGGAAGCGTGAAAAACTGTGTTTAATTGTGTTTGGCTAAGGTGTATGTAAACTTCCGACTTCAACTGTATGTCACGTGTGCCTTTAAAAAAGATATGTAGTTCTGTCTTCTCTATTAATGTTCTCTATTATGTCAAGTTTCATGTTTTATGTGGACCCCAGGAAGAATAGTTGGGGATCAGCTATCGGGGATCCTAATAAAATACCAAATTAACAAAAATAAGTACCAGCTTGTCAGGATGGGTTATGTACTATATAAGTACACATTAATTACAAGTAAGTACCCCTCAAGACACACTTAATTTTATGTAGCTAAATCCCGTGTAACACCTAGTCATTATGATCTACTTATGCAGATATTACATGTACTCTGTGGTGTACTTGTGGGTTTATTGTAAACTCTACCAAGTTAACCCAGTTTGTACACTTTTTGGGGGCAAGTGCTAGCAACAACATTGAGTAGAGATTTTGAAGAGTGCGCACGGGTAGGTAATTAGAGCCCAGTGAGCCTCCAACCTTTGTAATCCCAGACACCCAGTGTATCCGTCCAATCTTGTGACAGAAGAAAGAAACTAAACAAAAACACATTTGTGAATTTTGTGGTAACCTGCCCATTTGTAACAAGCTTGGTAACAAGCATTTGTTGTTACACCTCTATAATTACAGACTGCAATTACCATCAGTTACATGTTGTTATTACAGTGTAACTATGAGTTATTACAATTAACTACAATAGTTGTTATTGTAATTACACATGTAGTTACACTGTAACAAGGACCTCTTAAAATGAAGTGTTACCAAACTTTATACTCTTGCTAAGAAGAAGTCCCTGCGCTAAGTTTCTCTCTCACAAAAATTACTCAAGAGCAACTGAGAAAGAGGGTGCGTAAGTACAACCTAATAGCTCTCTAGTACTCTACAATAAGTGGGAATATCACCTAATGGATGTTCAAGGACCCGTGCCTGGCCCTCCTCTACCCAAATCAAATGTCTTCTCTTCGCATCTCCTCAGCTCGGCTGGCCTCTCCTCGCCTCGCCTCACTTTCAAATGACATCCTCGATTAGATGTTGTTGTTGTTGTTTTTCATTAGGCTATTACATCTGGAACCATGTGATCCATCTACTGGACACTCATCGACAATATGGACACATATATCAAATAATCTGAGGTAAAAGATAAAAGGTAGAATGTAAAAAAAAAATAAAGATAATTCAAGTGTACATTCTCAAAGTGTCCATAGAATCCCCAAAGTACCTGTTGAAATGCCCTTTAGTCTGTTGAGACACTTTGAAGTTGTTTATTTCAACTATTATTCCCCCAACAAGGTTGCACCACTTTGTATATGTGACATGTATCAATAAGGTTATGAAATAATCAATTCCCCTGTTGACAGTGAAAACTGAATCGATCTTTGTGGCTTTTCCCCACCAGTCTGACAAACACAGTTAATCCTGGCCTCCATCTTTCTGCTCCTACCTACGTCTACCCCCAAACTGAAATGTTGACTCTCCCTCTCCTCTAAGATTAGGAAACTGTTCCATGTCAGCCAGTAATCTCACTGTACACCATCTTGATTTCGCTGGGATTTCACAACGGGAGAGATTTGGTTGTCATTACTGCTTAGTAACTGGATATTACTGTAGAACAGAAAATAAAATGGTTTATTATGACTTCGCGAAGCCAATGGTAGAATCCCCAAATAAGCTATGTACTGTACAATACCATATACAGTGTCCTCAGAAAGTATTCACACCCTTTGATTTATTCAAGATGTTGTTGTATTACAGCCTGCATTTTAAACGGATAAATTGAGATTTTGTGTCTTAGGACAAAAAGACACGGAATCGAGCTAAGCACAGGCAAAATCCAAAGGAAAACTTCCAACAGACACACAATACCTGTCACACCCTGGCCTTTGTTATCTTTGTTTTCTGTAATAGTTTGGTTAGGTCAGGGTGTGACAGGGGGGATGTTTGTGTGTTTTTGTCTCGTCTTGGGTGGTTGTATGGTATAGGGGGTTTAGGTAGAGTAGATGGGTTTGTGTTTGAGTGTAGGTGTAGGTGTCTAGGTATGTCTATGGTTGCCTGAATGGTTCTCAATCAGAGACAGCTGTCATTCATTGTCTCTGATTGGGAGCCATATTTAAGGCAGCCATAGGCAGTAGGCTTTTGTGGGTAGTCTATGTCTAGGTTGCATGTTAGCACTTAGTCTTTTATTGCTTCACGTTCGTCTGTTTGTTGTTTTGTTTTCGTTCGCTTCCAATAAAAGAGATGTATTTTTCACACGCTGCGCCTTGGTCCACTCATTGTCCTCAAGACGATCGTGACAATACCATATAATGTTAAAGTGTAATTAGGTTTTTAGAAATGTTTACATATTTATAAAAATGTTAAGCTGAAATGTATTGAGTCAATAAGTATTCAACCCTTTTGTTATGGCAAGCCTAAATAAGTTCAGGAGTACACATAACAAAGTTGTATGGATTCACTCTGTGTGCAATAATAGTGTTTAACAGGATTTTTTAAACTAGCCCATCTCTTTACCTCACACATACAATTATCTGTAAGGTCTCTCAGTTGAGCAGTGAATTTCAAGCGCAGATTCAACCACAAAGACCAGGGAGGTGTTCCAATAGTTCAACAAGAAGGGCACCTATTGGTAGATGGGTAAAACAAAGCAAACATTGAATATCCCTTAGAGCATGGTGCAGTTATTAATTACACTTTGGATGGTGTATCAATTCACCCAGTCACTACAAAGATGCAGGTGCCCTTACTAGCTCAGTTGCTGGAGAGGAAGGAAACCACTCAGGGATTTCACTATGAGGCTAATGGTGATTTTAAAACAGTTACAGAGTTAAATAGCTGTGATAGGAGATAACTGAGGATTGATCAACAACAACGAAGTTACTGCACAATACTTAAATTAATGACAGAGTGAAAAGAAGGAAGCCTATACAGAATAAAGGTATTCCAAAACCTCCTGCATCCTGTTTGCGAAAAGGCAATAAAATAATACAAAAAATGTGTCAAACAAACCCAAAATTTGTCCAGAATACTAAGCGTTATGTTTGGGACATATCCAACAAAGCACATCACTGAGTACCACTCTTCATATTTTCAAGCATGGCATCATGTTAGGGGTATGCTTGTCATCGGCAAGGACTAGGGCGTTTCTTATGACAAAAGGAAACGGAATAGAGCTAAGCACAGGCAAAATCCAAAACAAAACTTCCAACGGACACTGGGAGACAAATTCACCTTTCAACAGACAATTACCTAAAACACAAGGCCAAATATACACCGGAGTTGCTTACCAAGACAACATTGAATGTTCCTGAGTGGCCTAGTTACAGTTTGAAAGTCTATGCCAAGACTTGAAAATGGCTATCTTGCAATGATCACCAACCAACTTGACAGAGCTTGAAGAATTTTTTAAAGAATAATGGGAAACTATTGTACAATCCAGATGTGCAATGCTCTTAGAGTCTTACTAAGGACATCTCACAGTTGTGATCTCTGCCAAATGTGATTCTAACTTGTATTGACTCAGGGGGTTAAATACTTATCTAATCAAGATACATTTGTGTTTTATTTATCACCCCAAAATTTTTTATAAATCTTCCACTTTGACATTACAGAGTATTTTCTGTAGATTGCTGACAAAAAAAATACAATTAAAGCCATTTTAATTGAATTATTGCAAGCTATAGAAGCATGCTGGAGTCTTTTTTTGTTGCTTGTCTTAAAAAAAAACGTTTTATTGGTGTGTAACTGTTATGAAAGTTGTATTGCCAATTTTGTTTTGTATTTAAACGCCACTTTAAACGTGTACATGACACCGCGACAACAAAAATAAAATCAAAGTAACAATAAAATCAGTAAGTAAGTCTGGTCAAGCGGTAGTGCCACTGACTCTGGTCCACATATCGCCCCATAGGCGCTGGTTCGATCTGCCACTTTCCTCTCTATGTCCCAGTCCCATCTGTCTCCACTGTAATGTATTTCATCTCTTAACCCCAAATGGCCGCTTGCCAAAGACTTCCAAACCTGGCTAATCAACTTAAAAAGATCCCCCAGTCAGCTGAAACCAATTCCCAAGCAAAGAAGTAGGGATAGAATATTCTGACACATTTCACTCTGTTGCCGTGTTGCATCAATGATGTGACAAACAAATCATAATCCTCATATTGAAAGTCAGGGAATGTTTTTGGTCTTTATGTTAATGAGGGCCTTCTCTCCCAAGCTGATTGATGAGTGTCCCATGACAAGGTTTACTCTTTATAACTACAACTCATTGATTTGCATTATGAATCCCCCTTGTTAGGTTTTCATTGTGTTACTTCACCTACGGTCTCAGCTTATCACTGTAAAGTGCCAACTGTCTGGGGGTCAACTGCTACTTTTAGAGCATCGGATATAGAACCTACTCTGGGACATTACCTTAACAGAATGAGAGACTGGGGCCTGTAAAAGCGTATCAGGTTAGAAGTGCTGATTTATGATCGAGTCTATTCATAGAATCGTATTCCGCGACCTTTTGTGAATACAATCCCAGAGATAGAGAAACCACCAGAGTTGACTACTTTCTGCAATTAAGGCAATATCAAAAGTAAGATCATTTTAGATCAGCTACATATTAGTGTTCTGGTATCAAAACAAAGGGAGGAGGTCCTGTTCATACCAGCTCTCTGCATCCTGTTCAACTGGATGTTGGGCTCGGCCAGAATCTCCTTGAGTGAGCGCAGCCCTCTGCGGTACCACTTCTCAGCAGTTTTGGGTCCAACCCCGAACACACTGGTGAACAGCTGGCAAGAAAACATTGATGTACTCAAAATAACATGTTGTCAGATGGGATCTCTTTGGGGGGGAGGAATTACTAGTATAGGTTCTATTTAAGTCTTGCTGGCAGCATTTGTATGGTGTATAAAATAATAATTTGGCGGAAATGTACAGCAAATTAAACTATGGTATCTATAACTTCAAAATAATTTCACAAGACAATTGAAAAGAGTTCCTTTTGATCCACTCACCTTAAGTGCTTGATATCGTTCATCACTCTGTACCTCTTCAACTTTAAAGGAGCGGCCAAATATAAGGATCTCCTGTAAAAAAAAAAAAAAAAATTGACTACATTACTATGTTGATTTTTCCTTCCAAACTTCTGTTGAGTCCTTTGTGGTTTTTCCAAAAAAACACTTCTATAGCTTATTGCTCTTCATTTTAGAAAATATGTATTATTTATTTTTTATTATTTAACCTTTATTTTATCAGGGAGTCATTTTGAGACCAAGGTTTTTTTTTACAGATAAGACCTGAAGTACAGAAATTACAGAAAATATATGCATCGAAATATAAATGCAAAACGGAAACAGAAAGAAAAACACAATCATAAAAAACAAGCGCATTCATCAGTAATAAGGTCCTCAATCATCTTTCTGAATTGCCCTAGAGGCACCAAAACATCAAATTTAACAACATTTTGAAGATTTGTATGTAATTTGTGGAACAGAAAACTAAAAGCTGATTTCCTAAAAGGAATTTCCAGAGTTAGCCATCCCCGAGACCAGACAAGTCTAAAGTTTAGTAATCATTTAAGGTAGGTACAGTGGGAGTTTTTGTAAAAGGGCTTTAAACATGAAAACATAGCAATGTATCAACCTACGTGACATCAAAGAGGGCCAACCAACTTACTGGAAGAGAATGCAGTGAAGAGTACTGAAATTGTCACCCGTAATAAATCGCAGTCCGTAATGATAAACTGCATCTAGCAGCTTTAATGAAGTGTCAGTTGCGTTCATATCGATGATGTCGCCATAGTCTAGGACCGATAGGAACATCGACTGAATAATCTGCTTTCTACTATCTAGTGAGAGGCAGGACCTATTTCTATAGAAGAAGCACATTTTTATTCTCAGCTTATTAACTAACTCATCAATATGCTTTTTAAAAGACAGCTTTTCATCTATCCAGATGCCCAGATATTTGTAAGCAAGGACATGATCAATATGAACACCATCCAAAGTTGTTTAAATCAGAGTTATTTATATGAGCTTCAGAGAACAACATATACAGTGCCTTCAGAAAGTATTCATACCCCTTGACGTATTCCACATTTTGTTGGTTTACAGCCTGAATGCCCACCCATCTACACACAATACCCCATAATGAGAAAATTAAAACATGTTTTTAGAAATGTTAGCAAATGTATTGAAAATGAAATATAGAAATATTTCATTTACAGACTTATTCACACCCCTGAGTCAATACTTTAGAAAATCCCCTTTGGCAGCGATTACAAATGTGAGTCTTTCTGGGTAATTCTCTAAGAGCTTTCCACACCTGGATTGGGCAACATTTGCCCATTATTATTTAAAAAATTGTACAAGCTCTGTCAAATTGGCTGTCGATCATTCAGGACTTGCGATAGATTTTCAAGTAGATCCTTAAGAGTCTATTGACGCACCCCATCAAAATCTGTCCATCCTTAAGGGTCTATTGACGCACCTTCAGTTTAAGTGAGAGATATAAACAATTTTGCCTGCCTTCTGCATCTGCGGTGGAAAGTGACCGAGCTACATTGGTGTTTGTCAGATCATGGAACATCCCGAAAATCGCTCTTCTCACAAAAACGTCTGTAGTGTCCCAACGGTTTGGGCTACAAACTTTTATGACCACTCTATGGAAAGGGGAGACAAGTGTCACCGGACTCATCTGAAGGTAACCCATACAAACAAATGGGAGTACGGAGGTAGTTGTGTGCCAACAAAAAAAAAGGGTTAAATATGTGTCCAAAAAAAACACAAATATTTCCTGAGCTTTCTTAGGTGTAGAATCAATCAATCAATCAAATGTATTTATAAAGCCCTTTTTACATCAGCAGATGTCACAAAGTGCTACACAGAAACCCATCATAAAACCCTAAACAGCAAGCAATGGAGGTGTAGAAGTACGGTGGCTAGGAAAAACTCCCTAGAAAGGCAGGAACCGAGGAAGAAACCTAGAGAGGAACCAGGCTCTGAGGGGTGACCATTCCTCTTCTGGCTGTGCCGGGTGGAGTGTACATGGCCATAAGAGTACATGGCCATTTAAAGCCAGAGTGTTCTTCAAGATGTTCAGACATTCATAGATGACCAGCAGGGTCAAATAACGAAAACAGCAGTTGTAGAGGGTGGAACAGGTCAGTACCTCAGGAGTAAATGTCAGTTGGCTTTTCATAGCTGATCATTCAGAGGTCGACCCTTCAAAACCTTATTCCTTATGATTTACTTGCTATTTATGAATGTGTTATCCAATGTGTTTCTATTGGCTATAGTAGTAAAGGCCAAATTCAAACATGTTTTTATATAGTGTTTTTATACCTGAAGGGGTCGTGAAATTCAAAATCAAAAAGCTAAATGATCCATGGTATGACCAACTTAAAGCAATTCCATATGTTAACTTAGTACCCCCTAGGTTTTCCTCTAGGATTTTGTCTGTGCTTAGCTCCATTCCGTTTCTTTTTAATCATGAAAAACTCCCTAGTCCTTAACAATTACAAGCATACCCATAACATGATGCAGCCACCACTATGCATGAAAATATAGAGAGTTCATTAGTGCCGTGTTGCAAACAGGATGCATGTTTAGAAATATTTTGTATTCTGTATTCTTTTCACACTGTCAATTAGGTTATTATTGTGCAGTAACTACAATGTTGTCGATCTATCCTCAGAGACGATGTAGTCATTCAAAAAACATATTAAACACCATTATTATACACAGAGTGAGTCCATGCAACATACTATGTGACTTTTTCAGCACATTTTTACTCCTTGCCATAAAAAAGGGCTTGAATTCTCAAGACCTATCAGCTTTTCATTTGTAATTCATTTGTAAAAATGTCCACTTTGACATCATTGGGTATTGTGTGTAGTGACCAAACAACTAAATGTGATCCATTTTAAATCCAGGCTGTAACACAACAAAATGTGGAAAAAGTCAAGGGGTGTGAATACTTTCTGAAGGCACTGTACTTAGTTTTACCTGCATTCAAAACTCATTTCAGGTCAATTACTTTTTTTCTGTAATACAGTTAAGGCATACTATAATCATACATAGCAGTATAATCGGCATACAAGAGCAGATTACGATTTTCCCATATTGGTATTGTAAACAGTAAAAAGTACAGGGCTCAGAATTGACCCCTGCAGGACACATTTTATTTTGTAAAAAAAAAAAAAAAGATTTAACACTATCAGTAGATACACATTGAATTCTATCTGTTAAGTCATTTTTAAACCAGTTACATGTAGCCGAGTCTACGCCAATGGAGGATACCCTCTGCATTTGCAATGAGTGATCAACTGTATTGAAGGCCTTTGACAGGTTCATTAAAAGGGCAGCACAATGGTGACTATTATCCATACAGTTAATCACATCATTTATACCTAGGGATGCAATCGAGATAGTCCCACGACCTGGTGTAAAACCCAACTGATGTACATTTAGAATATATTTCAAAAATAGGAACGATCTTAGCTGAGAATGATTCGAGGATTCTAATATTTTAGCTAGGCAACAAAGTTTAGAAATAGGCCAATAATTACTTAGGTCACAAGGGTCACCACCTCTGTGAAGAGGGAGTACATGGGCCACCTTCCAAACCTTGGGGATAGTACCAGATATAATTGTCAGATAAAAAGTATGGGTTAATGATACAGCAATCAGGGGGGGCAGAGAGCTGAAGCAAAAAATGTATGAAGCATATCAGCCCTAGCTGATTTTTTAAAACTTTAATCTTAAGCAAGGCATCTAGTACATCACAGGTAGTAAATTGTTGAAATGAAAACAAAGATTCACTAGAAGTTGGCAGGTTAACCGTCAAGTAAGTTAGAGACTGGCAGAGGGAAGAGCAATTGATTGACTGACCAGGGTCAATTAAACCACAGTCTCTCTCAAATAAAAAGGCTACCGAGATAAAATGATGATTAAAAGCATCACTTATCCCATTCTTCTCAGTTATGATGCCAAAGTCAGAGAGAACTTGTATGCTTCAGTGCATATACTGTCCAACATTTTGAAGGATCACAAGCAGAGTCAGAGATAGAGCTTAAAAGTAGCTTGATTTAGCTTTCTTAATCGAGATAGTAAATCTGTTTCTCAGTTGTCTGAAAGATTGCCAGTACAATTTTCCTTGCTTTGGCTCAGGCGAGATTTCTTATCTCAATGAGCTGAGATACCTCTGAAGAAAACCAAAGGTTAGATCTATCTTTGACTCTGGTTAAGGGTGCCTTGAATTTTAAATACATCACAGACAGTGTCACCAGCAAAGCACCTCCACACCATCACATCTCCTCCTCCATGCTTCATGGTGGGAACCACACATGTGGAGATCATCTGTTCACTTACTCTGCGTCTCACAAAGACACAGCGGTTGGAACCAAAAAGCTCACGTTTGGACTCATCAGACCAAAGGACAGATTTCCACTGGTCTAATGTCCATTGCTCATGTTTCTTGGTCCAGGCAAGTCTCTTCTTATTGGTGTCATTTAGTAGTGGTTTCTTTGCAGCAATTCGACCATGAAGGCCTGATTCACGCAGTTTTCCTCTGAACAGTTGAAGTTGACATGTGTCTGTTACTTGAACTCTGTGAAGCATTTATTTGGGCTGCAATCTGAGGTGCAGTTAACTTTAATTCACTCATCCTCTGCAGAAGAGGTAACTCTGGGTCTTCCTTTCCTGTGGCGGTCCTCATGAGAGCCAGTTTCATCATAGCGCTTGATGGGTTTTGCAAATGCACTTGAAGAAACTTTCAAAGTTCTTGAAATTTTCCAGATTAAAATAATGATGGACTGTCATTTCTTTTTGCTTATTTGAGCTGGTCTTGCCATAATATGGACTTGGTCTTTACTAAATCGTGATATCTTCTGTATACCACTACCTTGTCACAACACAACTGATTGTCTCAAACTCATTAAGAAGGAAAGAAATTCCATGTACTTTTAACAAGGCACACCTGTTAATTGAAATGCATTCCAGGTGACTACCTCATGAAGCTGGTTGTGAGAGAATGCCAAGAGTGTGCAAAGCTGTCATCAAGGCAAAGGGTGGCTTCTTTGAAGAATCTGAAATATAAAATATATTTTCATTTGCTTCAAACTTTTTTGGTTACTACATGATTCCATATTTTTTATTCCATAGTTTTGATGTCTTCACTATCATTCTTTAATGTGGAAAATAGTCAAAGTAAAGAAAAACCCTGGAATGAGTAGGTGTCCAAACTTTTGACTGGTACTGTACTTTAATGTCTCTTTCAATCATGTTTCCAAAAGAACCAGAATGTCAATTGTGTCCATTTTAGCCCAAACCCCTAGGATATTTAAAGTCAGAGGGGGTATTCAGCTCATTCCCATAAGAGCTAACAGGCATAGAGGAGTTTTTGCTGCAGCTATTTATTGAGTGAGCTGAGACTTTGCCAAGGTCCAACCACGTGAGAGCAAAGCAGACTGAGCATTCGACAGACCTCCCCCAAGTTGCTGGATGCAGGGGATGGGGCGGGAACTGGGTGAGCAGCGTTGGCAGAGCTCAGTCCACCCTGATGAAGCTCCTGCCAATTGAGTGGAGCTGCTGCAGGGGACCGGATTTTCTTCCGATGCTCCATTCTGTGGCTCCTGTTGCAGGGTTGGGACTGCCATTCGAGGCAGGAGTGTTCCAGGCCTATCCTGGGGATGGGAGTAGGGAGGGTAACCAGAACTAGCCTGTGAGCGAGGTTGTGTGGGAATCGAGGAGGGTGGTATGGAGGGTAGTGGCACTGGGAAAGCTCCAAACCCTCAGCATATGAGGGCTGATTATATGAATGATACATGTATCTCAGTTGGTAGAGCATGACGCTTGTAACGGCAGGGTAGTTGGTTCCATTCCCGAGACCTCCCATACATAAGAATGCATCCACGCTTGACTGTAAGTCGCTTTGGATAAAAGCATCCTCTAAATGGCTATGTGACTGATACATGGTGTGGACTGCGTCGTGTGGTGCACTATCCTCAACAGTCTTTTGCCAGACCCTAGGTTGTGGTCGGTGCTGTGTAGAGCTGGGCTGAGTTGAGGTGGGCCTGGTCTGGGGCAGTGTTGCTGACTGTTCTCCAGTCTCTGTGAAGCACCACTGGAGGCATGTCTAAAGGAATGTCCGACTTGTCTCAGGAAGTTGTTAGCTGGTCTGCTGCTCCTGTGGGGTGAGGTGGACTGGGCACCCAGAGAAGCAGACTCTTTGAACAAGTGTGTATTATCATACAGTCAGTCCAGAGTAAGGGTGGGATGGTGGGCCAATTTTACATTTGGCCATTTAGCACAATCCCGGGAGAGGCTGGCATTTATACTTTCGATCGTGGCAGGGTGAAAATCTCTCCTCCGGAGAAGGGTGGACATTACAATCCTGGCATCTGGGAAGGTGGTAGAGGACCTCTCCATCACCCTTGAAAGTGATGTGGCCACCTTTTCCTGTTGAGCCTGCAAGTCATTGGTTCCAGTATGCACAATGACAAGGCTCGGTGAGCCAAGCTGGGCCACTGTCAGGAGCTCCATGGGTATGTAAGATGTGGGGCACCACAACTTAGCCACCACCCTATTTAAAAAAAAGTGAATGCTCATTCATTCATTTTCCATTGGAGTCCATCGTCAAAACAATGTCAGGCTTCTTCTCGGACCTGTGGAGGATGGCAGGAGTGGGAGCAATCACAGCCCGTGAGACTGGGGTGGATGGGGTCAGCTGGGTTGGTGGATAGGTTGATTGGGTTGGCTGAATGTTTGAGACGGTTGATGGGTCCTTGTTCAACAGTTTGCTAGGTTCTAGGTTTTTACTGGACTCTTTTAGGAGTGGATGTTTGTAGCTGACTAATTTCTAATTTCTTAGGTCCCGGAGATGGCTTATATTGACTGTGGTGGACAGTTCCGCTCGTATTCTGCGTACTTCAATCCTGAGAGACTGGTTGCCCTCCTCAATGCACCTGATAGCATAATGCAACTAACGCATTTCATCCATATGCTGACGCACCAGGCTGATCTCCTCTTCTGGAATGCTGTGATACTGCAAGTGTCACATGTAAGAGTGGCATACTGAGGGCTATGTCTCCTGCAGGCAGGGGAAGGAGAGGGACTCTGGGGACAACATCCTGGGACACAAAGGAGGTGTTATTGTCACGCCCTGGCCTTAGTTATCTTTATTTTCTGTAATATTTTGGTTAGGTCAGGGTGTGACAGGGGGGGATGTTTGTGTTTTTGTCTTGTCTTGGGTGGTTGTAGTGTCTAGGGGGTTTTGGTTAGAGTGTATGGGTTAGTGTTGAGTGTAGGTGTCTAGGTATGTCTATGGTTGCCTGAATGGTTCACAATCAGAGACAGCTGTCATTCATTTGTCTCTGATTGGGAGCCCTATTTAAGGCAGCCATAGGCATTGGGCTGTTGTGGGTAATTGTCTATGTCTAACGTTAGTAGCTGTGTGTGCACTTTCGTTTGTAGCGTCACGTTCGTGGTTTATTGTTTTTGTATAGTGTTCGTTTCGTCTTCGTCTCTAATAAAAGAAGATGTATTCATATCACTCTGCGTTTTGGTCCGATCCATGCTCTTCCTCAGACGAGGAGGAGAACGAACGTGACAGTTGTAGGCAGTTTTGGTGGAGAGGTTTTGAGTTTGGTAAATGGACAAATGTATCCAGACTAGCCTCCGAGACTTGAACCATCACAGTGCCGTAATTACAATATGAATGTTAAATTTTGGGGGTGGAATCAATGTATAACTGCCTCATTGTTCTGTTTTCTGACATTTTAAGTGCATTATTGGCCTTGTGGAGAGTTGTGTGCCAAGCATTGGGATCATCCATGTAGAACAGAAGGCCTCCTTTGATTCCTTGTTCACTTTTAGGATGAAGTCTACCCTCAACTGGTCACATATAATAAAATAATAACAAATAAAAAAAATGCAATTTAAGGAGGAACTCTTAAGTCTTGCTGCTCATGGAATTTGTTTCTAGGAGTACTTAAAGTACCCCTCTGATACTCATTTCCATTCCTATTATAGAAATAATAGCTTTGGTATAGTAAAGCATCGGATTAATTCCGGTTTTATAGCTGTAATGAAAAGCTCAGGGTGTAATTTTACACAGCTCCGACTGTTTGTTTTGAACAGGCTTTGTTGCCGGGCTTAATAGCGTTCTCCTCTCCAGGGAGCGCAACTCATTTGCTGGTCACATTTTAAGTGTCTCCATATCACATTTATCAAAGATGTAAAAGCAGTAGACACCAAGGCGCTGCTTAGGGTGTAGGATAAAAAGTCCAAACAACATCACAGTTATGTAATAGTAGCATCATTGGACATCTCAGAGGACACAACTATCGGAGAAGCGTTTATTTTTTTTTTAAATGTGAGGTTCTGTTGTAATTTGCTGTCATCCGCTTCAACTCTGTTTCAACTGTGTGTGTGTGTGTGTGTGTGTGTGTGTGTGTGTGTGTGTGTGTGTGTGTGTGTGTGTGTGCGTGTGTGTGTGTGTGTGTGTGTGTGTGTGTGTGTGTGTGTGTGCATGAAAAAAGACTACAAAGCAGTATTTTGGTTTACTTTACTATTTTAACAAGGAACAGCAGCTAAAGCAGAGTAGACATTTCTGCCTTGAGTCCACTGCTCAACACAGGAGGTTGGTGGCACCTTAATTGGGGAGAACAGGCTCATGGTAATATCTGGAGCGGAATCAGTGGAACGGTATCAAATACATCAAACACATGGTTTCCAGGTGTTTGATACCATTCCATTGGCTCCGTTCCGGCCATTATTATGAGCCGTTCTCCCCTCAGCAGCCTCCAATGCTGCTCAATGATGCATCTCCACACTGGTTTGCAACCCTCAAGCCAAGGCCAAACCTCCTCAAGCTCTGACTTACTTTCTCATGGGGTTGCACACACACACACACACACACACACACACACACACACACACACACACACACACACACACACACACACACACACACACACACACACACACACACACACACACACACACATTGTTCATCACTACCATGGCCTCAGTGCTCACTAAGCTACTATTTCATCTCAGTGGGTCTTTAGATTTTTTCCCCTCTGATGTTCACTCAACTGAGCGGTTGCTTACTGAGTGTCACTCCAATGTCCACGCACATGTGAAACGTTTGGGCTTCACTCTGTTTATTTTACACTGGTGGGTGTGTGTGTGTATCGTGTGTGTGTGTGCGTGTGTATCGCGTGTGTGTGTGTGTATCGCGTGTGTGTGTGTGTATCGCGTGTGTGTGTGTGTGTGTGTGTGTGTGTGTGTGTGTGTGTGTGTGTGTGTGTGTGTGTGTGACTGAATTTATGCAGTGGAGCTGATGTTACCTCCATGACAGCCTTGGTGTGCTCACCCAGGCAGGGGAGGCCCTGGATGGCCCCCAGACAGTGCACTGCTGATGGCAGACTCTTCAGGACTGAGGCTGCTCGCCGGAATGCCAGACATGGACCCTTACTTTCATTGAACTCAGAATTCTCCGCCAGCTCCTCCAACACATCCTAAAGAGGAGGGGAAGGGGGGAGGGAGAGAAAGAGACAGAAATAGAGAGAGAGAGGAGAGAAAGAGAGAGAGGCACAATGAAAGGAGAGGGAAATATAAATATGTAAATGCGAAATAACGATGGAAAAGCAAACACAAAATAATTATAGTATGAGGTCAGAGAAATATAGGGAAAGGAAAGAAAATAAAAACAAATTGAGATATAGTGAGAGGAAAGAGAGAGCGAGAGAGAGAGAGAGAGAGAGAGAGAGAAAGAGAGAAAAACAGACAGAGAGAGAGAGCGAGAGAGATGTGTCAGGTGTGCAATCACACGTCAGATGCATTGACCTGTGGTGGCAGTTAGACAGGGATCGGAGCACACAATCCCCCTCTCCCTTTCTCCTTCCCCTCTACCTCTTCCCCCCATCCATCTCTCTCCCCGCCGCGGTAGACCCCGACACACAGGCCTCTTCCGTATGACCGCACAGCGATATTTGGGTCGGTGTGCGCCGGAGAGGAACCTGTCATTTCCCACTTGTTCACAACAGGCTCCCTAGGGGCCTGCGATGCTGCTGTGGACTTTCCTCTCTGAAGCAACATGGTGGTTCAACGAAAGGAAAGAACAACTGTCAGGAGTTTTCAATTTTGTTTTTTTCAACAGAAGGATATTGCCAGGAGGGAGAGAGTGAGGGTTTTATGCATGAGCAGTCCCAGAGGACACCATGTTCCGGGGAAGAGAAGCTTCCTTACTCACTGAGCAGTCTCAGAGGACACCATGTTCAAGAGAAGAGAAGCTTCCTTCTGCTCTGCATTGATATACAGTACAGTAAAGTACAGACTAATGGTAAATGTAGGGATGTACAGTATATTAGGCATATTACGCAGATAGAATAAACATACGTGTCTGATAAAAAAAATATGGAGGCAATTAATGACTTGAAATACAGAATGCAATGCGTTTTGTAATAAAAATATAAAGAGCAGTGGCGGATCATCCATTAGGGGCAGTGGCACACTTGTGTTTGGTCCAAAAAATAAGACAAAATATCTAAGAAAAAATTATATATAAAAAATCTACTAAATATATATTATATTTACTGAACAAAAATATAAATGCAACATATAAAGTGCTGGTCCCATGTTTCATGAGTTCTCTCAAATTTTGTGCACAAATTTGTCTACATCCCTGTTAGTGAGCATTTCTCCTTTGCCAAGATAATCCATCCCCCTGACAGGTGTGGCATATCAAGAAGCTGATAAAACAGCACGATCACTACACAGGTGCACCTTGTACTGGGGACAATAAAAGGCCACTCTAAAATGTGCAGGTTCATCACACAACACAATAACACAGATTGGAATGCTGACTGCAGGAATGTCCACCAAAGCTGTTGCCAGAGAATTTCATGTTCTTTTCTCTACTATAAGCCGGCTCCAAAGTAGTTTTAGAGAATTTGGCAGTACATCCAACCGGCCTCACAACCGCAGACCATGTGTAACCACAACAGCCCAGCACTTCCACATCCGGCTTCTTCACTTGCAGGATTGTCTGAGACCAGCCACCCGGACAGCTGATGAAATTGAGGAGTATTTCTGTCTGTAATAAAGCCCTTTTGTGAGGAAAAACAAATTCTGATTGGCTGGTCCTGGTTCCCTAGTGGGTGAGGCCCACCCCTGCCTAGTCATGTGAAATCCATAGATTAGGGTCTAAAGAATTAATTTCAATTGACTGATTTCCTTATATGAAGAGTAACTCAGTAACATGGGGACAGTAAAGCTGTCCCCATTTTACCGTATCTGATCTCATCCTCATCAGTGGCACCTTGTGAATGGCTGAATACCCCCCTGGGTATTCACAAGGTGCCACTGATGAGGACGAGATCAGATGGGGTAAAATTGGGACACCTTTACTGTAGAAAATCCGACCTTTAAAACAGTGATTCTCTTCAGTAGATCATGTTAGCAGTCGTGGCCAAGTTGGCAGGTTTCTTCTCTCCTGGTTTGGTTGAGTAGTGAGCTAGATCAGTGCAGTCACCCACAGCGTGGCCAGGCCATGGGTGATCTGTCCAGACATGCTGCTTCGGGTCAGCAGGCAAGACCTGAGCGCAGCCTGGCAGGAGACTCCACTGACCCATTTACAACACGTAGCGAAAGGATGACCTCAAACACACCGACAAGCGTGCGCAAACACACACACAGGAAGTTCACACGCATGCATGCACACACACACAACATACCAACACATACACATACACACACACACACACACACACACACACACACACACACACACACACACACACACACACACACACACACACACACACAGCTGGGCTCTGTTCACAGAGGGAGATAATGAGAGGATGAGGCCTTAATTGAGAGGGGTGAGAGTGCAGGCTCCTGCTGTGGTGGGATACTCTGTCTGCACTGTGGGTCTGCCTGGAGAAGCTAGCTAGCTGGCTACTGTAGCAGATAGAGCCTTAGCCCTAATTCACCTAGCACTACCATACAGTATGGAGCAACTTTCCACTGATTATGGGGGAAAATATCTCAGCTCCATTTGTCTAGTACAGGCATCTGCAGCTTATGGCATAGGTGCCACGGCTGGCATGCAAGGGTATTTGCCTTGGCATGCCAAGCAATTTTATAAAAATTTTGCATTAGTCCCGACACTGCATTCAATATACACTGCTCAAAAAAATAAACGGAACACTTAAACAACACAATGTAACTCCAAGTCAATCACACTTCTGTGAAATCAAACTGTCCACTTAGGAAGCAACACTGATTGACAATAAATTTCACATGCTGTTGTGCAAATGGAATAGACAAAATGTGGAAATTATAGGCAATTAGCAAGACACCCCCAATAAAGGAGTGATTCTGCAGGTGGTGACCACAGACCACTTCTCAGTTCCTATGCTTCCTGGCTGATGTTACGGGACGAAGAACCCGCTCATCCCGCGGATCCAGCCATGGACACGGGCTGAACACTGTGCCTGGACTGGACCTTGGTGTAGAGGAAGGCTCCTGCCATGGAGCGGGACTGGACACCGGGTCTAGACTGGACATCGGTGCAGAGGAACTCTCCTGCCAGGGAGCGGGACTGGACACCGTGCCTGGACTGGGCATCGGCGCATAGGAGGGCTCCGGCCGAAGAGCTGGTCTGGACGCCATGTCTGGACTGGCCATCGGCGCGGAGGAAAGCTCCTGCCCTGGAGCTGGACTGGACGCCGTGCCTGGACTGGCCACCGAAGCAAAAGAAGACTCTGGCCTTGGAGCTGGACTGGACGCCGTGCTTGGACTGGGCATCGGCGCAGGGGTAGGCTCTGGCCATGGAGCTAGAGGTTCCGGACCGCTGACCGTCGCTGGAGGTTCCGCACTGTGGACCGTCACAGGAGGTTCTGGACTGTGGAACGTCGCAGGAGGTTCCGGACTGTGGACCGTCGCAGGAGGTTCTGGACTGTGAACTGTCGCAGGAGGTTCCGGACTGTGAAACGTCGCGGGAAGCTCTGGAATGTGAACCGTCGCCGGAAGCTCTGGACTTGGGACCGTCGCCGGAAGCTCTGGACTATGAACCCTCGCTGGCGGCTCTGTACTGGGAACCCTCGCTGGTGGCTCTGGACTGGGAACCCTCGCTGGAGGCTCTGGACTGGGAACCCTCGCTGGAGGCTCTGGACTGCAGACCATCGCTGGAGGCCTGGTGCGTGGAGCTGGCACAGGACGTACTGGGCTGTGGAGGCGTACTGGAGGTCTGGTGCGTAGAGCTGGCACAAATTGTCCCGGACTGGTGACACACTCCGCACTGCGAGTGCGGGGAGCTGGCACAGGACGTACTGGGCTTTGGAGGCGCACTGGAGACCTGATGCGTAGAGCCGGCACAAATTGTACCGGAACGATGACACACTTCGCATGGCGAGTGCGGGGAGCTGGCACAGGACGTACTGGGCTTTGAAGGCGTACTAGAGACTTGGTGCGTAGAGCCGGCACACATGGTACCGGACAGATGACACGCTCCTCAAGTATATTGCGGAGAGCAGGCACACGACGTACTGGGCTGTGAAGGCGTACTGGAGACCTGGTGCATGGAGCCGGCACAGTTTTTACGAGAATGCTAGCACGCTCCTCAGGACGAGTATGGAGAGCTGACTCAGGTGGCATCAAACTGATAACACGCTCCTTAGGGCGAATGTCGTGCATCATACCAACACAACAACTCTCTCATTTCTCTCTCCTCCAATTTCTCCATCAACTCACTGACGGTCTCTGACTCTCTCCGTTCACTCTCCTCCAACTTCTCCCTCTTCTCCCAGACTGGCTCTGGTTCACTCCTCAGCCCCCCCACCCCCCCACCCCCCAAAAAAAGATTGGGCTGTTTTTTGGGCTTTCTTTGTGGCCGCGTACCCCGGCGTCGTCGCTGTCCTCCCTTCTCTCCTTGCGTCTGCCGCCAAGGAAGGATATCCTGTCCTGCCTTGATTTCATCCCAAGTCCAGGATCCCTTCCCATCCAAGATCTCCTTCCAAGTCCAGGATACCTTCTCCTCCAGGGCACGCTGCTTGGTCCTGTTGTGGTGGTATCTTCTGTCGCGATCGTCGTAAGAACATTCGGACCAAAGCGCAGCGTGATATGGGTTCCACATATTTATTGAAGTGAAACGCACAAAACAATAAAGAACAAACGAAACGTGATGTCAATGAAGTGCTCACAGGCAACTACACATAAACAAGATCCCACAAAACACATTGGGGCCTAAATATGATCCCCAATCAGAGACAACGATAAACAGCTGCCTCTGATTGGGAACCATACCCGGCCAACATAGAAATAAACAACCTAGATTACCCACCCTAGTCACACCCCGACCTAACCAAAATAGAGAATAAAAAGGCTATCTATGGTCAGGGCGTGACAGCATATGTATACTGTATACTGTATTCTAGTTAATATTCTGTACATATGCTATTCTATCCATGTATTCTTCAGATATACTATGTAGTGTATTCTATCCACATACTGTCCATATTGTCTATACATCACACCACATATTTATACTCCGGACTCCGACATTGCTAGTCCTAATATTTCTATTTTTCTTTTACTTTTAGATGTGTATATATTGTTGTGTATTGTTAGATATTACTGCACTGTTGGAGCTAAGAACATGAACATTTTGCTACACCCACAATAACATCTGCTCAACATGTGAATGCGACCATAAAATTGTATTTGATTTGTAGCCTGTATGTGAATATTCATTATTCCTTTCTCTGTACCTTTGAGAAGCATCCCCATGTACATCCCCATTTCCTTCCCGATATTAATTTTCTCCTCTGTGTGAATAACGTTTCTGTGTGTTAACTCTTGGGCTGCTTTATTCCCCTCTAACAGGGGGTGGTGTCATTGAGTCATAAACCAGTAAAATACGTAAAGCCAGGTCGTTATCTTTCACAGAAAATATGATATTCAGAGAATAACGGAGCGTACACATTAATAAAGGCAATTTTCTTTCCATCATTGATGCATTTAAGGAAAGTGATTCTGCCTTCTTGGTCTTAGTGCAAAAAAAGTGTCAATGAAGGTAGACCGGATAGCCATTTGAGTAGCTATTTAGCTGTCTTGTTTAGCAGTCTTATGGCTTGGATGTAGAAACTGTTCAGAGTCCTGTTGTTTCCCGACTTTGTGCACTGGTACAGCTTGCCATGTGGTAGCAGAGAGAACAATCTATGGCTTGGGTGGCTGGAGTCTGACAATTGTTTGGGCCTTCCTATAACACCGCCTGGTACAGAGGTACTGGACGGCACGGAGCTTGGCCCCAGTCATGTACTGGGCCGTATTCATCGTTATCTGTAGCGTCTTGTGGTCGGGTGCCTTGCAGTTGCCATACCAGACGGTGTTACAACCAGTCAGGATGCTCTCAATGGTGCAGCTGTAAAAGTTCCTGAGGATCTAAGGGGCCATGTCAAATAGTTTTAGCCTCCTGAGGGAGAAGGGGCATTGCCGTGCCTTAGTCACGATAGTTCTGGTGTGAGAGGACCATGTTAAGTCCTCAGTGATGTGGACAGAGGAACTTGAAGCTCTTGGCCCTCTCCACTGCGGCCCCATTGATGTGGATGGGTGTGTGCACCCACCTCTGTTTCCTGTAGCTCATGAAAGGCCCGAAAAATTGCCTAAGACTTCAACCACAGGTCTCCACCCACTCAGACACAACCTACGCGGCTGCTAAAATGATTATTGATCAGATGTATTACTCCATTACGTTGCTGTCCATTATTATTGATTGCCATTACCACTATTTATTTATACTACTACTGGTCACTATTACTCCTTTTTACATGTATACAGTATGTTACCATTAGTATATTACCATAAGTATTTACATATTCCTGCTACCAGTCACTTTTCAGCCCTGTTTACATGTATATTCTACTACGTCACATTTTATGTATAAACCCACCTCAACCACTCCAGTACCCCTGCACATTGAATAATGTACTGGCACTGACCTGGATGTACTTCTCGTGTTTCTTTAACTCACATCGTAGTTCTTGTGTGGTTTTTATTTTTATATTTTATTCTATTTTCTATTATTATCTATACTATTATTATCACTGCATTGTTGGCAAAGAGCTCTTAAGGTAAGAATTACACTGTACAGTTTTACACCTTGTCACATTGGTATGAAGGGTCGGGAGAAAGACGCAGGAATCCGTTTTTTTTTTTCCCCCGTTCGTTTTTTTTATGAATCCCAAATGACGGCGTGCCGTGTAAAGGCACGGGGACGAAGACCAAACAAACACGTAACAAAAACACAGGGTTAAAACCCAAAACAAAAGAGCGAGGAGTACCTCGAATAAATAACACACGTGCACAATGATTAACGCACGGGACGAGACCAGTAACCATCTGCGCAATCCACAAAGGCACGAAAGCCCAAAACACACAGCACAGGTACTCACACGCACCAACGGACATTGTAACAATAATCGACCAGACCATGGTGAACAAGGGGCACATATATAAAAATACAATTCGTGGGAATACGGGCCAGGTGTGCGCAATGAAAGTTCCGGAGGGATCCGTGACACACCTGTTGTATCCTGTGTACATGGCGAATAAACTTTGTAACACTGGTCTAGTAGAATCACTTACAGGAATGTAGACCTACAGAGTGGTTTTCCCACCGGCTCATGCTAACGTATTTGCTCTGTTTGTCCACTAGAAGCACTGTACAGTAACATAGGACTACAGAGCAGCATTCTCACCAACTCATACTAACAGCTTACAGCAGGTCCTTTTGTCAGCCACACCTAATTGACATTTCCCTGACATCTCACTGACGTCTCACCTTAGTCTCACCCAGAGCTCGAGGAGACAGATGGCTCGGTGCTGAGTCGCTACCAGCAGAGTCGTGCAGAGACTGTGCTGCAGTCAGCGGGCTCCTAAAGCGCCCGGCCTGCTCCTGGACCAACCTGAACAGATGAGCAGCACCAACACACCCTGGCCCTCTCATCTCCCTTAGAGGCCAGTCTGTCAGCTGTCAGGTTTCCTACCTCCAGCACAGAGCCGACGCTGGGGAGGACAGGCACATTTGCATTGGTCTAATTAATGAAAAGTAAAGGCTGGAGGGAGAGTTAGTTCATGCAGAGTTGATGTAGCATCCCAGTTTACCACCCAGCACTGCCTCCAATGTGTCTGAGAGGCCAAGAGTCTGTCGAGGCCAAGATAGAAAGAGCCCATAGTGAGGACTGGTTGTATTCAGTCAGACTGCTGTTTGCTCGTTGCTATGGTTGTGTAAGTTGCACCTACACAGGGTGATGCAGTTGAAGATCAGTCAAGCACACAGACTGCCTTCATGCTGCTATCGACATGCTGGACAATCACCAGAGGCCATATGATGAAAGGAAACGAAATCAAAGACCTTTAGCCCTTTATCTCTTCCTCTCTCTACCTCTCTTCCTCTCCTCTCATTAGTGACAGAGGCCAGTGTGTGTGTGTGGGGGTGTGTGCGTGTGCGTACGTGCGTGTGTTTGTGTGTGTGTGTAGCGATGTCCGTGTTGCCATCGGTTTGAAAGTCGTTAATGCATCATGTCAATCAACCGGGACACACATATCAATATTTGGATCAGTGTGTGGCAGGCTGGGAGTAGAATTCTGACTGAGGAAGATTGACTGCCACAAGAATGATGGAGAGGAGGGGTAGGCTAGACCTGAATGAACAGGAGAGGAGATTCTGTGTGTGGGCGTGTGTGCACAAGCGTGTATGTGTGTGTGAGAGAATAAATTACAGTTCAGCAACATAGGCAGTGAGAGAAATTTGACCCCAATAACTACCGTGGGATATGCTTCAACAGAAACCTTGGGAAAATCCTCAGCATTATCAAACCTATACGGGATCGGTGTCCCTATACCGGGACGGTTGTTGCTAATGTGCACTAATGTGACTATAATGATGTTGTAAGTAACAGCCAACTTTCCAGGACATAGACATGTCTTATATGTGCAGACAGCTTACATTCGTGTTAATCTAACTGCACTGTACAATTTACACTCGCAATTACAGTGAAAAAATACCAAGCTATTGTTTGAGGAGAGTGCACAACAACAAAACACTTTTATCATGGCAACTGGTTTGATACATTCACCTCTGGTAAATAATGTACTTACATTCAGTAATCTGTGGGTCCCGGAGATAAAATTAAGCATAGTTTTGTTTGATAAATTCATGTTATATTCAATTTTAGGAACTGGGTTCTACAGTTTGAACCCTTGCTGTTTCATGCTTTTTTGACTTCAAATAAGCTTTTGACTAAATTTGGCATGAGGATCTGCTATACAAATTGATGGAAAGTGGTGTTAGGGGAAAAACATACGACATAATAAAATGCTTTAAGCCCCACCCTCTTCAATATATATATATCAACGAATTGGAGAGGGCTAGAACAGTCTGTAGCACCCGGCCTCACCCTACTAGAATCTGAAGTCAAAGGTCTACTGTGTGCTGATGTTTTAGTGCTTCTGTCCCCAGCCAAGGAGGGCCTTACAGCAGCACCTAGATCTTCTGCACAGATTCTGTCAGACCAGGGCCCGGACAGTAAATCTCAGTAAGACAGAAATAATGGCGTTCAAAAAAAGGTCCAGTTGCCAGGAACACAAATACAAATTCCATCTAGACACCGTTGTCCTGGAAGCACACAAAAAAACACACATACCTCGGCCTAAACATCAGCGCCAAAGGTAACTTCCACAAAGCTGTGAACGATCTGAGAGACAAGGCAAGTTGGGCCTTCTATGCCACCAAAGGAACATAACATTTGACATACCAATTAGGATCTGGATAAAAATACTTGAATCAGTTATAGAACCCATGGCTTATGGCTATGAGGTCTGGGGTCCGCTCACCATCCAAGAATTCACAAAACGGGACAAACACCAAATTGAGACTCTGCATGAAGAATTATCCTAAGCAAGCTGGTCCTGGGGCTCTGTTCACAAACAGAAACAGACCCCACAGATCCCCAGGACCGCAACACAATTAGACCCAAACAAACAATAAGAAAACAAAAAGATAATTACTTCACACATTGGGAAGAATTAACAAAAAACGGAGCAAACTAGAATGCTATTTGGCCCTAAACAGAGAGTACACATTGGCAGAATACCTGACCAATATGACTGACGCAAAATTAAGGAAAGCTTTGACTATGTACAGACTCAGTGAGCATAGCTTTGCCATTGAGAAAGGTCACTGTATGCAGACCTGGCTTAAGAGAAGACAGGCTATGTGCACACTGCCCACAAAATGAGGTGGGAACTGAGCTGCACTTCCTAACCTCCTGCCCAATGTATGACCATATTAGAGACACATGTTTTCCTCAGATTACACAGACCGACAAAGACTAGTGAACTAGAACAAACACCATTGTAAATACATCCCATATTTATTTATCGCACATAATATGACATTTTAAATGTCTTTTGGAATCTAAGCAAGACACAAGGTGAGAGAGAGAGAGAGAGAGAGAGAGAGAGAGAGAGAGAGAGAGAGAGAGAGAGAGAGAATATTAATGTGTGGCCCTGGGGAGGGGCTGCTGTCAGCTGATTGACAGCTGGCTGGGGTGCTGTTGGGTAGATCATACTCGTCCTCTTTTCCTGATCTTGACACCTCTTGGTTCCTCGTGCTTCCTCTTCCTACACCCTGTGGCTCCCCCCATGGCAGCATGAGCTGCTTCCTCTCACACTTCCTCTCAACCTGACGGATCTCCTACAGCAGTAGTTCTCAACTGGTTTTGCCTTGGGACCCAAATTGAACCAGGTTGAGGTTGTCTCAGTCGCAATCCAATATTCGCATTGCGTTTCTTTGTTGTTGCAAAAATGCTATCTGGAAAACAATTTTTAATGCTATATTGGTAGTAAATGTACCAAGGAAACAACAGTCCCATCTTTTTCATTGTGCATTTTTACAATATTCTTGATGAAGAATGTCAAGCACACTGGTTTGAGACCACAAAATCAACCACATCTTCTAAATAGCACTGCTAATAACTCTATATTTTAAAAAAAAACGTGACTGAAGAAAAATATAGGTTTATTATGAAAATGTTAAATAAATAGGTTTATAATCATTTCTACACACTTTTTCTACCTGCTTTTAGTCGTTTAAGTTCAGACTGGAATTTTTTTAATAAAATGAAATTGATTTTTTTTTTTTTTACTCAGACATTCAAAACCTCCCACGACCTAAATTTGGGTCGTGACCCACCGGTTGAAAATAGCTGCCCTACAGTAGGTCTGACACATTTACACAGGCCTGATGACAGGTACACACACACTCACCAGTTCTCTCTTATATGTTGAATGTTTGCAGGGATAATGTGCTTTTCATACTGTATACAACGAATTTACAGCAAATTAAACCGAATATAATCTCCACCTTTTTTAGATGTGTTGCTTCCTGTATAGAAACCTCCCAGGTGATGTTTTGTAGTTCATTCATGCTCTTTGATATTTCACCAGACCTCCCTGGTCTTAAACCCTACTGATCAAAGCCATAACAGCAGAATTGACATCTAAAAAGCTCGACATCTCTCGGGATATTAGGATTTAGTTTAATTACCTGTATCTCACCTCCGCAGCCACAGGTTGAACTGACATTTATTAGCACCAATAACACTGGTGAGTGATGTATGTTGAAGGGGAATAATGAGGGAATCATCAGCCAGGTGATTAAAGAGCTAATGCGGTGGAAAGGAACAGGAGAAGGGGAACCGAGCACCACTCCCAGTTGACGTGTGTGTGGTGTGTGTGTGTGTGTGTGTGTGTGTGTGTGTGTGTGTGTGTGTGTGTGTGTGTGTGTGTGTGTGTGTGTGTGTGTGTGTGTGTGTGTGTGTGTGTGTGTGTGTGTGTGTGTGTGTGTGTGTGTGTGTGCGTGTGTGTGTGTCACATGAATATGCCTGCATTCTTACATGCATGCCTGCAAGTGTGAGAGTGTGCATGTGTAGTCAGTCAGGGAGAAGTGAAAGTCATTATGAAACAGATGTCTCCATAGGCTCCGAGTAAGCTCTGCTGTATAAGGCTTGGAGGAACTCATCATCACCAAGCCACCAACCTCCCACACACACAGCCCCACTGGAAGTTTGGAATCGTATCAGCGGTAGAGTCAGATACGATATGCTTCCATGCAATATCTCTCAAATGTATTCCCTAACTCCGACTATTCTTTAAAGGTGCTTTTGATCACCTTGGACTGTCAGCAAAACAGCCCTCACAGTGCACATAAAGACCATATTACACACTGGCAGCGAGTATTAAATACTGGCAGTGAGATTTATCGGGAAACTTCTTTTTTAATAATGTTTGTGAGAAGCGGCATTGTTGTTGTGTAGGAAAACATTACCGCACACAATGCAATGGCAAGCTGCAGTATTACCCTCTATCACAGCCAGTCTGAAAACGTGTGCTATCAACACCCCCCCATCCCCCGCACCACCCCCCGCACCCTGGCGTTGGCCAATAGCTGCCCGATGGCATAGAGAAAGATCCATCATTGTTGGTGAGAAGCGTCACATCCACTGCCCATATCAGTGTGGCATGCCCAGCCTAAGGGTCAGCCCTTTCCAGCCCTTGCGGGCACCTCAGCTGTTCTGCCTTCATCATGACATACCTGCAGATGCTTCTCATTTGTAGGTTAATGTATCTGATGGGGGGCAGAGTCAGTGCATTGGTATGTGAAGCAAGGCAGACCCACATAAAAAAAGACTAAATACTATAGTATTCACTGTAGTGTTTTTGTGGACTACCACTGTTAATGCGGACTAAAGTACAAAAACACTACAATGAATACTGATACTGTAGGATTTACTGTAGTATAATCTATTATACTGTAGTATTTATAGTTAACTATAGTATAAATAATATAGTAAAATATAGCTATACTATATACTGTAGTAATTAATGTTGTGTTTTTGCAGACTGTACTATAATGTAGTATTTAGTGTTTTTGCAGACAATACTGTAGCATTTGGTATAGCGTTCCTGTTTCATTATCTTTGACATAGAAGTGGAGGCTTTCACCTTCAAGAAACCTACTAGAAAAATACCAACAGAGCAAATTTTCCATAACCTGTAGGTAGGTAGGTAGGACTGGGGTCCGAACAAATTGTTCAAGCTTTCTCCTTTCATAAACTGAACTAATTGTTCAGAGCTTCTGCTCTTTTCTATAGCCTGTAGGGAACACAATACTATATGGTATATACTTGGCATGTAGGTTTCTCCCTTAATGGTGGCACAAATTGCGATATGGGGAGGGGAATGGGCAGGGTATATGCAAATAAGATACTGTAGTATTTACTAGGATATGTGTATTTACTAGGATAAATTGAGTAAGGTGTGATTGTATATGTTGTTTTCCCTTACCGTGAATATCTTGTTGTGATTTTCCGTGGTTGTCCGTCTCAGACATGCGTATTGAGAAACGTTGGTTGCAGCAGTGGGTGGAGAACATTCTGTCGCAGTGGATGAAGTAGCCTGTATACAAAAACAAACGTACAGTAGATTTGAATTCATTGCAAAATGTTTGCAAGTGCAAGTATCAGTGGGAGTCATGTTCACCAGCAATCAAATGAAAAATCATAGTTGAAGAAGAGATTCTGGATCATAGAAAATGTGACAAAAGTGGGTTTCAAAAGTTATGTGAAATTGTTCTGGGTTCTGAAAGCAGAACAGCAATAAAAGAGTTTGAGAATACACCAGTCCCCACATCACCAGGGCAACAGTCTGATGACACTCATCACACAGTCTGGTGGTATCCAAATCCATTACTCCAGCTAACCTGTAACACATCAAGAATTCTGCAAACCCATAATCCAATTTGCCATTTGTAAATTGCCTTTTCAGTCCCGCAGAAGAAATTGCTCATTTGTAATATATCAAAAGGATTACAGATGTAATGTTCATGTTCTGGTAGACAATTAGACATCTACAATGGAACATTGAGTCTGTGAAAATTACACATGGTATTTTCAGGCAGTTTGGGTACACTGTGACACAGAAAATAATTGTAGGGAGTTAATGACACCATGCCATGTTGACAGAGACTTTTAAAGAAGGAACAAGGAGTGTTAAGATGAAGATAATGAAAAAGTGCTTGGCATCTCTCCAGGTCTCCTACATTGGGAGGGCTAAATCAATCAAAATATTTAAAAATCTAGAGCTTGGGACTATAAGGATCTATCTGCAAAAAGATCATTCTGAGATAATTGGCTTTAAAGTTCCGAACCCTTATTGGTTTGAATGGTGTCAGCAATTTTTATATTGTACTCTTGAAGTTAACAAAATGAATTGGGGTATTTAGAGTACTATATACCGTAGGTAGAGAACATTGAACAGAACAAGGCTATGTCAATAACTCTCTAATAAGTCTCTAACGTTCTTAAAAAGTGTTGAATAGCTCTGAATATATTTCATGGCACCAGATTTTCTGACGATCAAAAGTGAAACTCTCTTACACAGATCAGAATAGAACCTACTTTTTCTTCTTCTTTTTTTTCTTTTTACATCAGTATGCACAGGGAGTTGGAGGTAGGCATGATACAATTGGGTTTAGTTATTATACAGGCCTATAATGTATCCAGCTCTAACAGACTTCCATGTTGTATGCTCCCTTCTGCCTTTCTCTCCCCAAGGCTCACCTCCTGCTAAACTCAGAGAGGATCTATTGATTAAATGTCCACATATAAAAGTCTGCTGAATTTATAAAGTTGGACACCTATGCTCCACGGTCTCGACCCTTTCACAGACCCTTTCACAGACCCTTTCACATCTGCTGCTAGTGGGAGAGGGGAGTGATGCTAGACCCCAGATGCCTGCTCCTCAGACTAACTGTGTGTGTGTGTGTGTGTGTGTGTGTGTGTGTGTGTGTGTGTGTGTGTGTGTGTGTGTGTGTGTGTGTGTGTGTGTGTGTGTGTGTGTGTGTGTGTGTGTGTGTGTGTGTGTGTGTGTGTGTGTGTGTGTGTGGAATGAACACACCTCTCCGTCTGTGTGAATACAATTAACCTGAACAGACAGCCCCTGTCTGTGTCTGTAGACACACACACGAGCGTGCACAGGCCCACCTGCTCGCCCGCACCCATGCAAGCAAGCGGGCAGGAACGCACGCACGTACACATGCACGCATCAGGCACACTCGCATGCACATGTGTGTTCGTGCGTGCATGCCCGGTACGTGCGTGCGTTCCTGACTGCTTGCTTGCATGGGTGAGGGTGAGCAGGCGGGCCTGTGCACGCTTGTGTGTGTGTCTACAGACACAGACAGGGGCTGTCTGTTCAGGTTAATTGTATACACACAGACGGAGAGGAGTGTTCAGGCAGGTTAATGAATTCCTCACGGACTACCGAGCAGGGTTAGGGGTCACAGAGGCCGCACTAGCCCTTCTTAAGAGAAGATTGATGACAGACACCGCACAGGGACAACACATGTCTGCGGCGAGCATGTCTGTGTTCACAGGCCTGACACATCTCTCTCCAATCCAGCAATCATTCCCACAATCTCTTGCACACTGCCTCCTCTCTCCTTGTTCTCACCAGCCTACCGCCTATTCCACATCACATTCAACTTACGCAAAACAGCCTCTGTAGCCCATTGTATGCATGCCGGTAAGTAACCAATGGAAATATTACATTTCAATGGGTTTTCAAAACGTGTAATTCTCCATAGTAGCAGCATTTAGGGTACAAGGTGGAATATTTATGGTTGTAAAACACATAACGTTTTTAGAGTGGTAGGAAGAGCCTGAGGCGAATGTGTTAGCGAAGCCAGCTCGGAGAATATTGTGTCTCTTCCCAAGGCTCTTAAATAGATTTATAACTCATAAAAAACAATCTATTGGAAGTACGGCACACATAAATGCCACAGTGTATCGCCTTGTTGTATACAGAAAAGGGATACATCACAGGAGAAGCAGTAAAAGAGCCCTGTGGTTACCTTAGGAGAAAGGCTGATAAATGTGAACATTGCATCATTAGCTCAGCTGCTTAAAGGACATAGGCAAAATACATCTATTGATGGGCCACATTTTAACATGTCATATGGACTAGCACGAATGGGTGCTCAGGAATGGGAAATACGCATGTTCATATCTGTTGTTGTATAACTCTGGCACAACGCTTGTTGTCATAACTCTGGCACAACGCTGTCAGAGAGCCATTCTTGTGAACACTGTTGTCCTTAGGTTGGTAGGAACCTGGGTTTAAATACTATCTGAAATATTTCAAATATTTTTTTGCGTTTGGTTTTGCCTGTCCCAGATGGTCGGGTTTGCACTTTTGGTACTTTTATATTGGTTGCATTGCGCCAGGCAATCTGAGTCAAGCCCAGCTAAAGTATTTGAAGTGATTTCAAATGTTATTTGAACCCCGGCATGTTGGGAAGAAGGGAAGAACGTCTGTCTCTGTTTCCCCCCACTGAGAGTAGAGAGATAGACTGTCCATCTAAACCAGGCAGCATATTTCTTTATTTTAGGCCCATATGTTGCGGAGGCTCCCACAGTGCCATCCAGGAGAAACAAATCTGTCTGTGTGTTGGTTAGCGGCGAGCTCCGAGCTGATGGGTCTATTTGGCACGCGAAAGCATTATGGGGGATCCTTCTGCTGCTGTCAAGCAAACTGAAATGTGATAATGTGAGCGTAGGCTATAAAAAGGTAAATGTGTTCTCGTCTACAATTCCTCTCTGGTAGGTATATTTGACAGACACACAAATGCACGCACGCACACACACGCACACGCACACACACACACACACACACACACACACACACACACACACACACACACACACACACACAATAAAGCTCCCATTTGACAGGTGTTAGCATTTAATATTGATATAGCATTGAACCTTGGATAAAGGATTGATCTTGTATTACTCGTTTGCTGAGCATCAACAATAGATTTGACATACTGACTAGTCAAGTCTTGCCATATGGTAATTAGTATTGCAAATGTCGTTGAGAAAATGGACTCAGTATGTTCAAGGTCACATTTTATTGTCCGCCTGTCCTTGTCATATCTATGATTCTGGTGCCCATCATTCTTTCATGGACTTATTCACACTATCTCTTAATTGTCTGCATCATTTACATATTTTTAAAGATTCCTTTGGCTTCTCGTTTACTTTACAGGCCATTCATCTCTATGTCTGCAGTCTACCATAAATGAACACTTTTGTTCTGTTGCATATTTAAAATCATAACTGATTAGTGCCCCTTATTATGTTCATTAATAAAACCTCCCTTTACAGTTTACAGCACCATCTATTGCTCAGTCCATGGCCATTGCACTCTCCTCACACACACACACACACACACACACGCACACACGCACACACGCACACACGCACACACGCACACACGCACGCACACACGCACACACGCACACAGACACACACACACACACACACACACACACACACACACACACACACACACAATCACATTTACACGCACAGTCACACACACAGTCACACTCACTCCATAAATTGCACATCACAGTAGGTATAGTTAAATTCAAATACATTTATTGATAGTATAATAATACTATTCATATTTAACTGTGTGTGTGCGTGTGCGTGTGTGTGTCTCTTTCTGTGTGTGTATGTGTCCAACTTACACTTATCGAACTCACCTGACCTACCAATTTGCTAGCCTCAATCATTGTGAGCTGGGTGACTAGTCTGAGAAAGACAGGAGGCCCGTGGCCTTAACCAGCGCCAACACCTCCTGGTCATCCGAGCTCACCCGCTGCCTGCCCTGTAGAGATCCCACTACCTCGTCCTCAGTGTCCGCACACTCAACCCAAGCTGTTCTCTTCCACTGCTGGATGACTCATACGAGACTCTCAAGTTCTGGTAAAACTCGGCGATGCGCCTCATCTCCTTGAGGTAGCAGGTGGGAAGCTGGTTGTAGAAGCAGGTGAGGAGCTGGTTGTAATAACCAGATCTGAGTTACTGTATCTGTCTGCACCGGCCTTCCCAGTGCTTTTACAACTGGATATCTCAGAGAAAGACTGGGCCTCGCCTGCGCTGGTACATCACGCCAGGTAGAGGTAGCAGGCTGGAAAACATGAAGCCGTGACAAGATTTGAGGTTTTCTACTCAGATAATGAATAGGTTAACAGTGTAGATAGTAGGGTACAGTAGGTAGAGAGGCACTTACTGTACACACCTGCCTCCCATCCCTGTAGCAGAGGATGCCTGAGAGAGTGGGCTTCTGTGGGGAGGAGACTTTCAGGCCAGGAAAATACTGCTGTCCCTGTCCCCTCCACGGTATATACTGGTCAATTCGCTCAATGTAGATGGCCATTTGTGACAAATGGATCATCTCAGATAGCAGAAACAAGTCGCATGCCTCGTCGTGAGGTTGTTGCCACAAAACTGAGTTCCAACCAACCAACCAAACATTCCAAATTCCGAATACTACATCATTTACTGTGTGTGCTTGTGTGATTTCATTCTAAATTGTCATGACAATGTAGAGGCCTGACAATGGCCAGGGCGGCAGGTAGCCTAGGGGTTAAGTGTTGCGCCGGTAACTGAAAGGCTGCTGATTTGTTTCCCCGAGCCGACTAGGTGAAACAATCTGATGATGTGCCCTTGAGCAGTGCACTTAACCCTAATTTCTCCTGTAAATCACTCTGGATTAGATCGTCTACTAAATGACAAAAATGTAAACGCATTTAAATTTACAATGCAGGCCAGCCCGCAAAACAGCATTTGTTTCCAATAATGCAATTCTGCCGTATGCAGAGAGGTTTCCGCATTACGATGCATTTACATGACACTACAGCATTCCATGGCAGCCATGGGGATTTGTAAGGTATAGTCATTATTTTCCATAGAACGCATAGCCCCTCGTTCATTATCCTTCTTTTTTTTTTACCTTGGCTATAATTTAACACATTTGCCACTAGAAATGTGTTCAACATCCACTGAAGTAGCTAGCAAGTGGTAACCAAACAAACTACTTGTTTCTGATTGGCTTGAAGGGCATTCTAGAGCATGCATTATTTCCCTCTAACTCACGGTACAATTCAATGGCTATAGTTCATTCTTACATTCTATGTTTGAGCTGCTTTTGAATGCAAAAGTCGAAATGAAAACATTATTGGCATTGTTAAATTCGAATTTCATAATGGCAAACTAGGACAGATTGTTATGTTACAGTGCATTCAGTGAAATATTCAGACCCCTTGACATTTTCTACATTTTCTTCACATTACAGCCTTATTCTAAAATGGATTAAATAAAATAAAAAATCCTCAGCAATCTACACACAATACCCCATAATAACAAAGTGAAAACAGTTTTTTTAATGTTTGCAATTTCAAAAATAAAGACAGAAATACCTTATTTACACAAGTATTCAGACCCTTTGCTATGAGACTCGAAATTGAGCTCAGGTGCATCCTGTTTCTATTGATCATCCTTGAGATGTTTCTACAGCTTGATTGGAATCCACCTGTGGTACATTCAATTGATTGGACATGATTTGGAAAGGTACACACCTGTCTATATAAGGCTTACAGTTGACAGTGCATGTCAGAGCAAAAATCAAGCCATGAGGTCGAAGAAATTGTCTGGAGATCTCCGAGACAGGATTGTGACGAGGCACAGATCTGGGGAAGGGCACCCAAAAATTTCTGCAACATTGAAAGTCTCCAAGAACACAGTGGCCATTCTTAAATGAAAGAAGTTTGGAATGACAAAGACTCTTCCTAGAGCTGGCTGCCCGGCCAAACTGAGCAATCGGGGGAGAAGTGCCTTGGTCAGGGAGGTGACCAAGAACCCAATGGTCACTATGATAAAACTCCAGAGATCCTCTGTGGAGATGGGAAAACCTTCCAGAAGGACACCCATCTCTGTCGCGCTCCACCAAGCAGGTCTTTATGGTAGAGTGGCCAAACAAAAGCCACTCCTCAGTAAAAGGAACATGACAGCTCGCTTGGAGTTTGCCAAAAGGCACCTAAAGGACTCTCAGACTATGAAAAACAAGATTCTCTGGTCTGATGAAACCAAGATTGAACTCACATCTGTAGGAAACCTGGCACCATCCCTACGGTGAAGCATGGTGGTGGCAGCATCATGCTGTGGGGATGTTTTTCAGCAACAGGGACTGGGAGACTAGTCAGGATTGAGGGAAAATGAACAAAGCAAATTACAGAGAGATCCTTGATGAAAACCTTCTCTAGAGCACTCAGGACCTCAGAATGGATTCATCTTCCAACAGGACAACAACCCTAAGACAAGCCAAGACAACGCAGGAGTGGCTTCGGGACAAGCCTCGGTCTCTGAATGTCCTTGAGTGGCCCAGCCAGAGCCCGGGCTTGAACCCGATCTAACATCTCTGGAGAGACCTGAAAATAGCTGTGTAGCGACGCTCCCCATCCAACCTGACAGAGCTTGAGAGGATCTGCAGAGAAGAATGGGAGAAACTCTGCAAATACAGGTATGCCAAGCTTGTAGCATCATAGTAAAGGGTCTGAATACTTATGTCAATGTGATATTTTAGTTTTTTTTTTGTTTACATTTGAAAAAATAAATACATCTGGTTTTTGCTTTGTCATTATGGGGTATTGTGTGTAGATTGATGAGGGGGGGGGGGACAATGTAATACATTTTAGAATATGGCTGTAACGTAACAAAATATGGAAAAAGTCAAGGGGATTGAATACTTTTCGAATTCACTGTAAACTAGCTAGTCTGCTTGTTTGATTACCATGGCAACTACTGTAGCTATCTAGTAAACTTTCTAGCTAGCTACTTCAATTGAGGTTTCTAGTGGCAAATGAACACATTTCTAGTGGCAAATGTGTTCAATTATAGCCATGGTATAAAAAGGATAACTAACTTGGGTGCCTATGCGTTCTCTTGAAAATAATGCAACTCAGTGGAAGGTGAGTTCCACTTTGCTAACGCGCCGTGGAACACACCTTCCACATTGTTCCTTATTTTCCATAGAATACATAGCCCCTAGTTGATTATCTCTTAATTAATTACACTGTAGCGAGCATTGCAGTTAATAGTAATAACTCATAGTTACACTATTATTTCAACATGTAACTGCTAGTAATTGCAGTCTGTAATTAGAGGTGTGACAATGAATGCTTGTTACCATGTTTGTTACAAATGAGCAACCCGTACAAAAAAAAGATTGCCGTTTTGAAACTGCAGTAAAAGTACAGTAACTGCAGTCGACTGTGATATTTTGGACAGCAGTAAACTGCAGTTATACTGCCTTCCAACTTCTATTGTTTTTCCAAAAAAGGGAAGTTTGCACTAAATTCACCAATTTAGTGTTGTTTTTCTTCTCAGCTGCATCCAATTCAATAACAACTATCACAAGGTTGCAACCTCTTGTGTATAGATGCACTGGGTGTCCCAAGATCACATAGGCTATAATTACCTACCCGGGAATGCACACTCTTCAAATTTCCACTACATTTTATTGCTAGCATTTGGCCCCCAAAAACGTACCATCTGAGTTACAAAAACCTATTACATATAGGTGAAGCAGCAGTCTAAGGCACTGCATCGCAGTGCTAGAGGCGTCACTACAGACCCGGGTTCCATCCCAGGATGTATCACCACCGGCCGTGATCGGGAGTCCCATGAGGTGGCTCGCACAATAGGCCCAGTGTCGTCCGGGTTAGGGGAGGGTTTGGCCGGGGGGGGACTTTACTTGGCTTATCAAGCTCTAATGACTCCTTGTGGCAGTCCGGGCGCCTGCAGGCTGACCTCGGTAGCCAGGTGAACAGTGTTTCCTCCGACACATTGGTGCGGCTGGCTTCCGAGATAAGCGGGCGGGTATTAAGAAGCGTGGTTTGTTTCGGGGGATGCATGACTTGACCTTTGCCTCCCGAGCCCATTGGGGAGTTGCAGCGATGAGACAAGATCGACATTTGGGAGAAAAAGGGGGTAAAATGCTAAAATCTTTAAAAAACTCAAAATGATTTAGGTCAACCTCACTGACTGGGGTCTAACATACTGGTGTCATCCTTAAGTGCGTGTCATCCTCAACTGGGATGATAAACACACAAATGCACCACAGAGTACATGCAAAATCTGCATAATTACTAGTGTTACAAAGAATTTAGTTAAAATTAACTGTATCTTGAGGGGTACTTACAGTACTTGTCGTTAATGTGTACTTACTATAAATAGTACATTACCCATCGTGACAACCCTGGCCATTATTTTAATGCTTCTGGAAGCACCATCCAAGTGGGAGGATAAACACACTAGAACATCACAGAGTACATGTAATATCTGCATAAGTACAATGTAATTACTAGGCGTTACACAGCATTTTTCTAAAATGAAATAAAATGAAGTGTATCTTGAAGGGTATTTACTTGTAATTATTGTGTACCTACAAAGTATGTTACCCATCCTGACAATCTAATATTCAGCACCATCCAAGTGAGAAAATAAACACACTAATACACCAAAGAGTACATATCTGCAATATCTGCATAAGTACAAGGTCGTCACTTGTAACAGGATTTAGCTATTTAAATTTAAGTCTAATTTAACATTTTCCTATGACCAATTTTTATATAATTACTTACTACTCATGACCAAGTAAAAATACCTACAAACAAAAGATGAGCTTTTCCTTTAGTCAACTTTATTACAACGTAAAAATACCTTACATTTCTTACAAAATTGCAAGTATTTTTATAGTTAGATTAATAAATTGGTTAATTAGATTAAACAAAGATATATGCCTACTCAGTAACATAAAATAACTATTCTAGTGGTGGTGAGTAGTAGTCTAGATAGCTAATTTAGAAGGTTAAAAAACTAGTTAGCTAGCTAGCATGCTAGCTTATCCCAAAAAATCTCAACAGATGGCACGGAAAGTCTATTCTGTAGATGGTAGCTAGTTAGCTAGCTAGCCCAGTTTGTAGGGCTAACAAAAACGCCAGAGAAGCTAACATTAACTAGCTAGACAACACTAGGCTAGCTAGCTGCTAGCTAGCTACATCATTAACTACCTCAAATCAAATTTTATTGGTCACGTATACATATTTAGCAGATGTTATTGCGGTGTAGCGAAATCCTTGTGTTCCTAGCTCCAACAGTGCAGTAGATTCTAACAATTCACAACATTACACACAAATATACAATACCGTTCAAAAGTTTGGGGTCACTTAGAAATGTCCTTTGTTGTTAATGTTAATGTTAATGTTAATTGTTAATGTTGTAAATGACTATTGTAGCTGGAAATGGCAGATTTTTTATGGAATATCTACATAGGCGTACATAGGCCCATTATCAGCAACCATCCCTCCTGTGTTCCAATGGCACGTTGTGTTAGCTAATCCAAGTTTATCATTTTAAAAGGCTAATTGATCATTAGAAAACTCTTTCGCAATTATGTTAGCACAGCTGAAAACTGTTGTTCTGATTAAAGAAGCAATAAACCTGGCCTTCTTTAGACTAGGAGAGGAGTTGGAGGCACCTGTGCACAACTGAGCAAGCAAGAGGACAATTACATTAGAGTGTCTAGTTTGAGAAACAGACACCTCACAAGTCCTCAACTGGCTTCATTAAATAGTACCCGCAAAACTCCAGTCTCAACGTCAACAGTGAAGAGGCGACTCCGGGAGGCTGGCCTTCTAGGCAGAGTTGCAAAGAAAAAGCCATATCTCAGACTGGCCAATCAAAAGAAAAGATTAAGATGGGCAAAAGAACACAGACACTGGACAAAGGAACTCTGCCTAGAAGGCCAGCATCCCGGAGTCGCCTCTTCACTGTTGACGTTGAGACTGGTGTTTTATGGGTACTATTTAATGAAGCTGCCAGTTGAGGACTTGTGAGGCGTCTGTTTCTCAAACTAGACACTAATGTACTTGTCATCTTGCTCAGTTGTGCACCGGGGCCTCCCACTCCTCTATCTATTCTGGTTAGAGTCAGTTTGAGCTGTTCTGTGAAGGGAGTAGTACACAGCGTTGTACCAGATCTTCAGTTTCTTGACAATTTCTGGCATTGAATAGCCTTAATTTCTTAGAACAAGAATAGACTGTTTCAGATTTTTCAGAAGAAAAATCTTTGTTTCTGGCCATTTTGAGCCTGTAATCGAACCCACAACTGCTGATGCTCCAATCTGTATGTTTTCAGAACTACAAAATACTATATCAGTATAACAGTATCTATACAGTATTTCAATTGTTTTCCAAAATAATCTCTCTATTGCACACTCACATGTACACACATACACACACACACACACACACACACACACACACACACACACACACACACACACACAGCGGAAAATGCCCACCAACACTCAAACTGACCACAGGTTCCCTCACCGGAATACAGTGCCTGGTCTCCACAGTGACAGGTCTCCCCTCTCTCATGCTGTCCGTGAACCAGGAGATGTCCAGCACCTGCAGTCTGGAGACATCCCTCAGACCACTCCCCCGTAGCCATGCCCACAATGCCCCGGCCTGGTTATCCTCTGCCACCACGTGAGTGACCTCATCACTGCACAGGGAACAAGAAGAAGGGGGTGACAGGTCAGTAAGTCTGCAGGTATAATGCATGATTATGTGGTTACAAGTGGCGGTACACATCGTTACTGTAGAAGAGGTTCAGTGGTGAGAGCTGAGAGCTGAGCTGAGGACCGAGAACAGCGTCAGGAACGGCGAGCCAACTCTAGCACCAACATCACCATCATCAAACCACCAACTCGGCTGTCAGCAGAATAGAGACCCTCACCAAGAGCAGACAACATCCGTCCGAAGCTGTCAAGACTAGAATTTGCGCTCAAATTACTTTTTTTTTAATATAAACTTGTTTCTTCTTTTTTCGTCTGTATACTGCATTTCAGCTTTAAGATGTACATTTGTACCAGACAGCCTAACTAATAAGAAATAAACAATGTATATGTATTGTACGGCTTGTCATAAGCCGTGGTGGAAAGTACTTCAGTAAAAATACTTTAAAGTACAATGTAAGTAGTATTTTAGGGTATCTGTACTCCTAAAGAAAATATATACTTTTACTACCATTATTTTTCCCTGACCCTCAAAAGCACTCGTTACAATTCGAATGCTCTGGTAGGACAGCAGTATGGTCCAATTCACTCACATAGCAATATAACGTGTTGCCTTCCCTACTGCCTCTGATCTGGTGGACTCACTTAACACAAATACTGCATTTGTAAATGATGTCTCAGTGTTGGAGTGTGCCACTGGCTGTCCATAAAAAAATATATTAAAAAATTGAGCTGTCTGGTTTGCTTAACATAAGTAATTTTATGTATAGCATTTACTTTGAACTTTTACTCAAGTATGACATTTGAGTATTCTTTCCACCACTGTAATTCAGTACATTTAAAACCAGATACTTTTAGACTTCTACTCAAGTAGTATTTTACTGGGTGACTTTCGCTTTTACTGGAGTCATTTTCTATTAAGGTATCTTTACTTTTACTCAAGTATGACAAATTTGTACTTTTTCCACCACTGGTCATAAGCATGTATGACACCCTCATGATGTCTTATTATCACTTCTCTGGGTCAAAGGTCCCACTGAAGATATTCAAATGTCTCAGAGCCATCTAAATGGCTCTAAAATGTCCCTTTGCTTGGAACTTGCCTTGATTTGTAGACTGTGAATCTGGATGATCAGTGGTTCCTTTTATCTCATGGAATTTAGTTGGAGTAGAAAGAGAACAACGTCACTGTCTTTATTTGTATTGTTTTAGAGAGATATATAAAGGTTTCAGATCCAGTGTGAGTCTTGGCAGGGACTACTATAACATGCCTTATATGGACCAGCCCAGACTGAACAACATGCACCACAGCCTCCTCAGCAGGACCTCTGAGCATCATTCAGATGTTTATGACTGAAAATACGCCCCTAAGAGTGGAGACATGCATTCACATAGTGTATCACACAGCTCCATAGGAATCCTCACAACAGACGTGTCTGGTTTTCCCCCAAAGGAAACCCTCTCTGTTTAACTACCATACCAATGAGCCAATCAGAGCACCCGTGCGTGCATAATTATCCTCCCCATGCTCCTCCTTCTCCTCGCAGAGGTAAAACAGCATGACGGCTCCTACGGCCCTCCCAGGACATCCCAACAGTCTAACAGAGTGTCGCTTCAGGAGCCTAATCGGCCAAATCAGCGGTGAGACTAATCCTCTGTCTGACTGCTCTGTGTACTGGTTGGCTGGTTGGCCTACCACTGAGACCAGGTTTAGAGAGGCTCCACAACAATAACAGACCCAGAGTGAGGCTCATCAGGTGCTTCTACACCTGCATTACTAGCTGTTTGGGGTTTTAGGCTGGGTTTCTGTACAGCACTTCGAGATATTAGCTGATGTACGAAGGGCTATATAAAATAAAATTGATTGATTGATTGATCAGATAACACAAACCGTATGAGTGGGTAGAGCATGTGAGCACATTCAATGGCTTTGCGCAGGTGTGAATATGACTATATGATTACAAAAAAAGGAAAGTAATAATTCTGCACACTGCCAACACCAACTTTAGAAGTATATTGGGGTGAACTGAATCTTGATTTTTGCAGAAAAATAAATGGCATAACCCATCATCTTGGAAAAAGGAAAAAGAAAGTGTCCTTCAGACAGCCTTGTTGATTTTAACAAGACAGGAAGTCTTTCAGACGGTCACAATCGAATGTTGATTGATGTAGACATCCAACCCTGTGGTTAAATTGATAGGTACTGAATTTAGCCATGGCGGGTTTGTTCTTATAAACACGGGGTAAAGAAAATTGTGCTCTCTCTCTCACACATGCTCTTTTACACTCTGCCCTCCTTACAGAAACATAGCTCCTATAATCCAACCCAAATGTAGATATTTTTCCAACTTGTGACCAGCAGTGAATGTAAAATGGCACAGCAGATGCAAATGAGCTAGCACGAAGCACTGCACCCGAAGGGAGCTCCAGGAACAGCGGGACCCTGAGCCCCAGTGCAGTGAGCAAGGATATGGTATATTCAATGGGGTTCAGACAGGGAGAGATGACACTTGTGCTAAATGAAGTCTCTCAAACACTGCATCCCACTAGGAGAGCCAAGATCAAGATTACGGAAAGTGTGTATCGTATAACATAATTATCGACATGCCATTCATTTTACACCAGCTAAAGGCAAAATCACAGACTAGCTCAGCACAAAGAATTCCTACAATAAGCTCACAATTCAGAAAACGTGATCCTGTTGTTGTGTATTTGCATTTTAGAGTTGAAATTAGAAAGGTGAAACTAAACAGATGATACATGAGGGTTTGTGCCTCTCGTCCACCTCACAAACAGCCTTCACACCCACTAAACAATGTGTGTGCGCCTGCGTGCTCGTGTGTGTGTAACGTTCAAGAGAACACATATCTTGTTTGTGAAAGGCTGAATTAGGGAGGTGTTTATCAAAACTGCCCAATACAATTATTACATTTTTTTTTTTTTTACATTCTTTAGGATACAGTACCTTGCAGAATGATTCACCCCTCTTGGCATTTTTCCTATTTTGTTGCCTTACAACCGGGAATAAAATAGGTTTTTGGGGGGGGTTGTATCATTTGATTTACACAACATGCCTACCACTTTGAAGATGCTAAATATTTTTAATTGTTAAACAAACAAGAAATACGACAAAAAAAACTGAAAACTTGAGCTTGCATAACTAAAAAGCTCAATTTTAGTCTCATCTGACCAGAGAACCTCTTTCCATATGTTTGGGGAGTCTCCCACATGCCTTTTGGCGAACACCAAACGTGTTTGCTTATTTTTTTCTTTAAGCAATGCCGTTTTTCTGGCCACTCTTCCGTAAAGCCCAGCTCTGTGGAGTGTACGGCTTAAAGTGGTCCTATGGACAGATACTCCAATCTCCGCTGTGGAGCTTTGCAGCTCCTTCGGGGTTATCTTTGGTCTCTTTGTTGCCTCTCTGATTAATGCCTTCCTGCCTGGTCCGTGAGTTTTGGTGAGCGGTCCTCTCTTGGCAGGTTTGTTGTGGTGCCATATTCTTTGCATTTTTTAATAATGGATTTAATGGTGCTCCGTGGGATGTTCAACGTTTCTGATATTTCTTTATAACCCAACCCTGATCTGTACTTCAAACTGTAGAACTGGGTTCTACAGTTTGAACCCCTGCTGTCTCTGGCTCCACACCCACCCCGCCCGGCCATCTAGATGTGTGAAAGTTATTGTATAACATTTCAGGGAGTGTGTAAACTTACATTTTGTATTACCATATAATTTTTGTATGTATCTACTTGAAAATGTCTCAATTGACCAATTTGGCACATTTGGGCCGACTTGATAGAAAATATTGTGCAGTATTGCAGTGCTTCACTGGATCAATCTGACACTTTGCACACACACTGCTGCTTTCTAGTGGCCAAAATCTAAATTGCACCTAGACTCCTATATTATATTATGGCCTTTCTCTTGCATTCCAAAGATGATGGAACAAAAAAAAATAGAAAAAGCATGTTTTTTTGTTTGTATTATCTTTTACCAGATCTAATGTGTTATATTCTCCTACATTCATTTCACATTTCCACTAACTTCAAAGTGTTTACTTTAAAATGGTATCAAGAATATGCATATACTTGCCTCAAGTCCTGAGCTACAGGCAGTTAGATTTGGGTTTGTCACATTTGATTGTGTTACAAAGTGGGATTGAAATGTATTTAATTGTCATTGTTCTGTGAACAATATACACAAAATACTCTGTAATGTCAAAGTGGAAGAAGTATTCAGCCCCTTTTGTTTAGGCAAGCCTAAATTCATTCAGGAGTCAAATTTGGCTTAAAAAATAACATAAAAAGTTACAGAGACTCACTTTGTGTGAAATAATAGTGCATGACATGATTATTAAATGAATAACCCTTCCTCTGTCCAGCATACATATAACATCTGGAAGGTCCCTCAGTCAATTATTGAATTCCAAGCACAGATTCAACTACAAAGTCCAGCGTGCTTTTTGAAAGCCTACAAATGGCAGTGATTGGTAGATGGGTAACAATAACAAATCAGACAATGAATATCTTTTTAAGCATGGTCTAGTTCAGGGATCATCAACTAGATTCAGCCGAGGGCCAATTTTTTCTTTGGCGGATGGTCTGTGGCTGGAACATAATAAAACAACATTTTTACACAGCAACTGACCGCAAGAAGCCTAAACAGTTATAATATTTGACTAAAACATAATCATCTCGAACCTTGATTACATTTGGGAACATTGTCCTGTGTAGGGTGCCGTCTTTTTGGATGGGATGCTAAAATGAGTGTCCTGACTCTCTTTGGTCACTCAAAATCCCATGGCACTTATTGTAAGAGTAGGGGTGTTCACCCCAGTGTCATGGCTAAATTCCCAACCTGGCCACATTCCATCAAGGCCACCAAATCATCCCCCTCATTCCTAATTGTCATATATCACTCCTCACCTCTCCACCTGGTAGCTGATATGTGTGGAGAGTTCTGGCACAAAAATGGTTGCCGTGTATTATTGAGAATGATGTCCAACCATGAAAATTCAACAATTCTTTGTTTGATTTTATAATTTTTCCCAGGAAACTTGGAAGGCCAAATAAAACCACTCTGAGCAGCAGGACAGGAAACTGCTCAGTGATGTTATAATGAGGACATTGGTGATTTTAAACATCTACAGAGTTAAATGGCTGTGATGGGAGAGAGTTGAGGATGGATCAACAACATTGTAGGGACTTCACAATAATGGCCTAAATGACAGAGTGAAAAGAAGAGCGCAAATATACAAATTATTCCAAAACATGCAACAAGGCACTAAAGTAATACTGCAAAAAAACATGGCAAAGGAATACACTTTAGGCCTAAATGCAAAGTCCTATGTTCAGGGCTTTGGGGCACGCATGGAGAATTCAATCATTCCGATTTTCAATATGAATAAAGACATATTCCGTGCACTCTCGGTGACAACTAAGAAGATTTTAACCCACTACCCCCCCCCCCCCCCCCCCCAAAAAAAAAGAAATACTCCAAGTTTTCACCATCATTGTAAAGGCCAAGTTATTTCGTTGCTTTGACAAAGTTATTTCTGAAGATTATCATGGAATTCAAAACACAGCCCTGTGAAAACAATTAAGAAGTTTAAGTTTGGGAAACACTAAGATCCTATGCACAATGTAGCCTAATCTTATGTCTAATATTTGGCCTAACGTGGAAATGCAATGCATCAACGCAACGAATGCAATTTAAGGATCTAAAGATACTGCGTGTTTAAACATCATTAAAGGGACAAAACTTATAATGGGATGAAATGTTGAAAACGCATCTAAAATACCGAACTTGCACAATTCAAAATGGGTCAATTTGCTGAAATGGATCACTGTGTTTTAAAGCGTTAAAGGAGGTCTAAAGGGCCACGTTTAAAGGGCCACGTTTAAAGGGCCACGTTTAACAATCAAACAGGCTGAAGTTGAGCCACAAATGCTCATTGAACCACACGACAGCATTTCCAATGTGTCAAACACATCAAGTAAAACAAAGTATTCTAAGACTGCTTTCTCAGTGTCCTCTGCACGCCTAAAAGCTGAGGCAGAACGAACAGCTCTACTGGCTCGCCAAGCATCATTACAGGACAAGCATGCATTGGAACTGGAGAAAGCTCAACTGGAACAACAGAAAGCTCAAATGGAACAACAGAAAGCTCAACTGAATATTAGGATGGAAGAAATGGCACTGGAAACGGACATAGCAGCATATAATGTCAAACTGAAGGTCCTGGAGAGTGTTGAGTCAATCCCATGGCGTGGCAGCCCACTTACTAAGCCAAGAAGATGGAATGAACTCTTATTTTGAGAATCCGGAACCCGAGGTCTATGAGGAACCTGAACCATCACCTGTTGAGTTTGCTGCATTAGGTTCAGTTCCAAAGACCCCACTACAAAGAGTTTTACAACAGCTGACCACAAAGCCATCAAAACCTATTCAGAAAACAGTCATAAACCACACCGTTCAGCAGCCAACAGCAAGGTCTAGTAATCAACACAGGATCAACACTGCGGGTATCAGCCATAATTCCAGCCATGATAACCTCTCTACTGTCATGCAAAGGCAGAATGAAATTGCTGACCTCCTTGTACTACAGCACAAACAAGCCACACTCCCTGTTAGGGAGATACCTATGTTTGACGGTGATCCTCTAAACTTTAGGCCATTCATGCGTGCATTTGAGCATGGTATAGAAGATGAGACAAGCAGTCACCAGGATAGGCTCTATTACCTGGTCAGCCCAAGGATCTGGTCAGCCCAAGGATCTGGTCCGTAGTTGTCTGCATATGGAAGCCAGAAGAGGCTATGCAGAGGCTAAGAGGTTGTTAAAGGAACACTTTGGCAATGAAATCAAAGTCACAACTGTTTACATGGAAAAAGCTTGGAACTGGACAAACATGAAACCGGATGATGGAAAGGGACTGGGTGGCTATGCACTCTATCTTAGAGGTTTCTGTAACGCTATGCAAGACCTATAGAACATGGAAGAGCTTAATCTTCCCTACAAACTAAGGGCAAAATGGAGGTCTACAGCATGTGATATTTTAGAGAGAAGCCACTTGAGGGCCCAGTTCGGTGACCTTGTGATGTTCATGGAAAAACAGGCCAAAATACTGCAGGATCCGTTGTATGGAGATTGTTTGAGAACGTTGTTTGAGGCTTCTACTGTGATGTGGGACCGAATGAGAGAGGAATGAGCCAGGTGTCTGGCAGAGTGCCACAGGCTCTGAGGCACGGTCACGAGAGAGTCAGCTCTCGTTCCATTGCTTTTCTACAGACATAGGAATTCTCCGGTTGGAACATTATTGAAGAATTATGATAAAAAAACATCCTAAAGATTGAATCTATACTTAGTTTGACAAGTTTCTACGGGATGTAACGGAACTATTTGAACTTTTTGTCCGACGTTCGGCTGGACCAGAACGCGCTTTTGGATTTGTTTACCAAACGCCCTAACAAAAGAAGCTATTTGGACATAAATTATGGACATTATCGAACAAAACAAACTTGTTTTGTTCGATATTGTGGAACTGCGATTCCTGGGAGTGCATTCTGATGAAGATCATCAAAGGTAAGTGAATATTTATAATGCTATTTCTGACTAATGTTGACCACCAAATATGGCGGATATCTTTTTGGCTGCTTTGTTGTCTGAACGCTGTACTTTGGATGGGTGATGAACGGTCCTCTTAACAATTGTACCATGGCAGAAGAATCTGGGTGTCCTGCGGTGATGGCCAATCGTATCTCAATGGCCGACCTGGGGGTTCTTCTTGTAAATCAGTACAACCATGACTTCCCTGAGAGAGAGTATGAAGAGAAAAGTGAGATGTCAGCTGAGGATCGTAAGTTTATGGAGATAGTATCAAGCTCCATAGCCCTCAAAGACCGCCACTACTACTTACCGTTGCCCTTTTGCAACAAAGATGTAGTCCTGCCAAACAATCGTGACATGGCAAAGCAGCGGGCTCTAAATGTTACCAGGAAGTTCAAGAAGGACAAAGGTTATGCTGCAGAGTACAAAGGCTTCATGGAAGAGATGATAACAAAAGGTTACGCCGAGAAGGTACCACAAGAACAGCTCCTCAGAGAGAAAGGCAAGGCATGTTACATACCACACCATGGCGTTCACCATACGCGCAAAGGAACAATACGAGTGGTGTTTGACTGTTCATCATCCTATAAAGCTACATCTCTTAACAGTGAACTCCTTCAAGGCCCTGACCTGGCAAACAAGCTTTTGGGAGTCTTGCTAAGATTTCAGCAAGAGCACATTGCCGTGATGGTAGACATAGAAGGAATGTTCCATCAAGTACGTGTCCATGGAGATGACTTAGACTTCCTGCGATTCCTATGGTGGCCGGATGGTGATACTAACAAAACATGGGAGGAGTACAGAATGACATTACATCTTTTCAGTGCTATATCCTCTCCAAGTTGTGCAAACTTTGCACTGCGAAAGACTGCAGAAGACAACTGTGAGAGGTACGATGAAGAGGTGATTCAAACAGTTAAGTCCAACTTCTATGTTGATGACTGCCTCAAGTCAGTGGCCACAGAAGAACAAGCCATAGCTCTCACAAAAAACCTCAGGCATGTGTGCTCTCAGGGTGGATTCAAATTGACCAAGTGGGTCAGCAACAGCCGCACTGTGCTGGCTTCTATCCCTGATGAACACAAAGCCAAGCAGATAAAAGAACTGGACCTGGACAGAGAAAAGCTGCCTGTTGAAAGAGCACTTGGAATCCGAATGAACATTGAAAGTGATGCATTTACCTTCCGAGTCACTGTCAAGAACAGACCCCTTACAAGAAGAGGTATTCTCTCAACTATCAGCTCTATTTATGATCCATTAGGTTTCCTCGCCCCATTCGTATTAAAGGCAAAACAAATTCTTCAAGTGCTCTGACAGCTAAAGTGTGGATGGGACGAAGTCATCCCTGAAGAACACTGTATTTCATGGAAGAGATGGCTCTCAGAGCTGGATCAGCTCTCCAGATTCCAGATAGACAGGTGTATGATGCCTGAGAACTTTGGTCAAGTCAAGACCGCACAGCTGCATCACTTCGGTGACGCAAGTGAACAAGGTTATGGTACGGCAAGCTACCTTAGGTTCACAAACGGTATGGAAAAGGTCCACATCGCATTCATACTGGGGAAATCAAGGGTGACTCCAGTCAAGCAGATGACGATCCCCAGACTGGAACTTGCTGCAGCAACATTGGCAGTGCGAGTGGACAGGGTGTTAAGGTTGGAGCTCCAGATTGAACTTGAGGAGTCAACTTTCTGGACAGACAGCCAGTCTGTGCTAAAATACATCCGCAACGATACCAAGAGATTCAATACCTTTGTGGCTAATAGGGTTGCTATGATCTGTGACCTATCGAAAGCAAAACAGTGGAGGTATTTGAACTCCAAACACAACCCAGCCAATGATGCCTCAAGAGGATTACATGTTGAAACTTTCCTGAACTCAAAGAGATGACGCAAAGGACCAGAATTCCTGGAGAAACCAGAAACGCAATGGCCGAAAGTCCCCGAGCAGCTTGGCTCCATCCCTCCAGATGATCCAGAGGTGAGAAAAGACGTAATCGTAAACAGTACAAGTGTAGAAGAAAAGAGTCCAACCAGCAAACTGATTGAGTACTATTAAACATGGAACAGCTTGAAGAAAGCAGTTGCCTGGATAGTGAAACTGAAGAGACTTCTTCTACAGTTAAGCCAGAAAAGGAAAGTTCTCACACAAACTGATCCAGGATCAGATCAGAGTTTAACAAACTCACTGAAGGAACAAATTGACAAGTTCAAACTGACGTTTGGAAAAGAACGTCTGTCTGTGGATGACCTAGATAAAGCAGAAAAGCGATTTTGGATACCCTGTGCCAACTCCTAAGCATGGAAGATCCTTAAGAGCTGTGTCTTCTGCAGGCGGATGCAAGCTAGAGCTGGAGAACAGAAGATGGCCGACCTTCCACAAAGATCGGGTGTCACCTGATTTGCCGCCTTTCACCCATGTGGGCATAGATTACTTTGGCCCCATAGAGGTGAAGCGAGGCCGCGTTCATGTGAATCGGTATGGTGTGACCTTTACTTGCCTTGTGAGTCGAGCTGTCCATCTAGAAGTTGCTAGTTATCTGGATACTAATTCCTGCATCAATGCCCTGTGCAGGTTCATCTGTTGAAGGTGCCCAGTAATAAGTATCAGAACAGACAATGGCACCAACTTTGTTGGAACACACAGAGAGCTAGGAGAAGCTCCAAAAGAGCTGGATCACAACAAGATTCAAAATGAATTACTGAAGGAAGGAGTGACATGGTCATTCAATCCTCCCTCTGGAGCCCACCATGGGGGTTGATCCGACTGGTGAAAAAGATCCTCTATTCAGTCCCTAAAGAGCAAGTACTGGATGGTGAGGCTTTGCAGACAGCCTTGCGTGAAGTTGAGGCAATTATGAACGACAGACCAATCACTACTGTAACAAATTACCCTAATGATCTAGAACCCCTGACTCCGAACCATCTGCTTCATCTGAAAGCAAACCCAGTCCTGGCACCAGGACTATTCCAGAGAAGCGACCTGTACTCACCAAGGAGATGGAAGCAAGTACAATATATCACTGACCTCTTCTGGAAGAGATGGATCAGGGAGTGTCTTCCACTTAAGCAGGAGCGGAACAAGTGGAACAAAACTAAGAGAAACTTCAGTCCTGGTGACCTTGTGGTCATCGTCGATGACACCGCCCCAAGGAACTCTTGGCTAATGGGGCGTGTGGTGGAGGCCTTGCCAGGGGCCAAAGGTCTTGTCCGGAGCATCATAGTTAAGACCAAGACCAGTATCTTACAGAGGCCTATAAATAAACTTTGTCTGCTCCTTGAGGCGACGGAGTGAGATATATATACACATACATACATCACACACACACACACACACACACACACACACACACACACACACACACACACACACACACACACACACACACACACACACACACACAGTGCTCCATCTTCGAATCACGTGCACCTCTGATTCGCTGATGTCGTACTCTTACATTCTTTGTAGTAGTCATACATTTTTGGACGTCAAAATCTTGACATCTTTGGAAGTTGAACACCTGAACATTTCAAGTCAGACTGAGATCTATGGACTATTTTCCTATATGGGACCTTGTATATTTGTATATAACTGAACTGTAATAGTGCTCTGGTACAGAATGTTTTGTGTATTGGCTCTACGTTTGAGTATTAAGTAATTGTTGTGCATTCAGTGCAGTCAACATTTAGGGTCCGGTATGTTAGAGCCGATTTGGACATATTTGTATAAAAGACAAAACATACAGAGCTCCATGTACATTTGTGTAAATATATTACATATTAATGTATATGATGAAATATTAGGTACGTACCTTAATGATTTATATTTACCTGATTGAGATATATTCATTTGTTATTAGTGTAACTTCGTTTTTGCCCCCCCCCCCCCCCCCCCTCTTGCCCATTCATTGGTCTGTGGTAAGTGTGTTAGGATAAAGGTAGGAAGTTGGGCCTTCGGGGGGAGGAGTCCTTGCTAGACACGGAGCGGTATAGTTTTTTGACCATACAGACATACAGACAGACAGACATACAAACAGGTCATATTATGTATTTTCCATGTCAAGTAATCTATGCTTTAAGTTGATTGGAGAATAATTTTTTTGTTAGATATAAGAAGAATAAACCTTTTTGTTGCACCATATCCCTGGATCTCATTGAATGTTTTGGCCGTTTGGAAACCTTGAGTGTGAACTGTATGCGTACGAAACAACCCCGCTTCAGGCTAGGGCAGTGGCAAAAGTAAGGTAAAGAGGAAAGGAAGCCACTACAATTAGTAATTCATTGACGTCCGTCCCTAATTTTAATGGTCAACTGCCCTTAGAACCAACTTCTCTGCTTTTAAAAACCCTAAGTTGCATCGATTTGAGTCAGAAACATTAATTATAGTGTCAGATGTACTACAAAGTGTAAATAGATCAGTCTCGTCCAAAACTGAGATTTGTAAGTGAGTTCATCATGATTTATTGGAAGGTTGTCTATGTATAACGATCATGCCCACTTGCCCAGTCCCCACTAACATGAGAGAAGCAGCTGTGCTGATTGTGCTCTATCAGCTGCGCACACTCTATCCAAGCATAGCAGCCAGAAACTCCAGAGAGTGAGATAGACTTGCCCAATATGCAGTGCCTCAGACTTGTTTACATAAGACAACACATCGCAATGTTCTGCTGAAATAACCCTTTGCCCTAAGCCCTTTATGGGATGGTCACTTGATGATGTGTTTGACAGTGTCAATCACTCGAATCTGCCACTTTTTTGGTCAAAATGAGAATTGAGCTGATCAGAGCGCACTTGTATCCCAACTGCAACTTGTCCAAAAACCCATTCGTGAACAATCTTGCGTGTGTCTCCCGCGCGAATGATTTTGTAACATGATTCCCTATTAAACACTGCCAGACAGACTCACACTCTGGTAATAGATAGTGAGAAATTTGTAAAAAACGAAATAGCACGTCGCCACTCGCCAGTGACTTGATTAGGTGATTGTAGCCTGGCTGCTCAATGTGCCTGCTAGCTACTACTTGCTATCTTCATTGACAAACAGAGTTGGAACATAGCTAGCTAGCAAGTGATTTGGGGCACTGATAAACAGTGTTTAGCTTGTGCTTTATTTCAAGAGTTTGATAGCTTGCAGATGATGAAGTTGTAGACATGTTATGTATCTCAGAAATCAGTCCTGAGTACGCAGCCAGACTTTCCCACACTTACTAGTTTTTCATGCACATTTTTTTACGAGAGAAATACTGCACCAAACAACTTAGCGAAATGTAAAATTGTACAACTAAAACCTCCTCGGCAAAAACGTCTAAATTAATTACAGATTTCATGATTTCTTGACTATTTTAAGGAAGTGGCTATGTTGTTGCTACAGTGACTCAAGAGGGACAAACAACAGTACCTACCAGGGTACAATATGCGAACATAACACACCCACATCAAACCACACCCCCAGGACAACTCTCATTTAGCTTCAGTTATGGCCGCTAGCATTTCTTAATGAGCAATATTCAAAACTGCTTAAGGCGTTGCCTTCAACTAGCAGAGAATACTCTGCCACCAGTTGACTCAGCACACCAGCACATTCAGCAACCCGCCCAGGTCAGCGATGCCCGTTTGTCCCTCCCGGATGAATATGACGGCACCCCATCTAAATGCCGTGGCTTCCTACTACAGTGCCCTCTACTTTGCGCATCAGATGGGAGCCCCCACCACCGAGAGGTCCAAGGTTGCCACGGTTATTTCTCTGCTGACTGGGAGAGCGTTGGAATGGCCGCGGCCGTCTGGGAGAAAGGAGAGGAGGCGCTGGATTCACATGAGGGGTTCATGGCTCTGTTCAGACGTATCTTCAATCATCCACCGGAGGGCAGAGAGGGGTTGAGCGCCTACGCCAGCTACGGAAGTAGGACCAGACTGCTGCCGAGTACACACTCACTTTCCGGACAGTAGCAGCATCCAGAGGATGGAATGAGCAGGCGCTTCGTACGCTATTCAGAAGAGGACTGCGCAAGGAGGTCCAAACGGAACTGATTCACGCGAGACTCCAGCAAGCCGTCCGCCATCAGAAGGAGAAGGCAGAGCGCCACCGCAGTAAGACTTCCGTGTTCCATCCTGGGGGTTGTGTCTGGCTCTCTACCAGGAACCTCCCACTCACACTGCCCTGCAAGAAGCTGAGCCCCCGGTTTGTGGGGCCGTTCAAGGTTCTCCAGAGGGTCAACGAGGTGACGTATAGGTTACAGCTTCCCAGTGACTACTGTATCTCACCTTCTTTTCATGTCTCCCTTCTCAGGCCGGTGGTTCCTGGTCTCCTGGCTGATGCTGTCCCCCACGACACCCCTCCGCCCCCCCTGGATGTCGAGGAAGGTCCCGCCTATGCCGTCAGATCCCTACTGGACTCCCGACATCGTGGCGGTTGGCTCCATTACCTGGTGGACTGGGAGGGGTACGGCCCAGAGGAGCAGAGTTGGGATCCGGTGGAGGACATTCTGGATCCCAACATAATCCGTTGGAGCTGTCACGTGGGGTACTGTCACGTCTACTCCTGCTCCTTCCCTCCGGCGTTTGACATCGCTGGTTTACTAACCACTGGTCCTGGTAACCATCATTATGCGTACTTGGCATCAATGATTACTCGCACCTGTGCTTCATTAGGAGTCACACCTGGACTCGATTACCTCACTTATTACCTCCCTTTATCTGGCACTCCCTCAAGTTCTCTCCCAAGGCAGAACTGTTTCTGTGTTTCATGTCAAGATGCTCATTCCATGTTCTTTGTTATATTAATCTTATCACCTGCCTCTCGACCCCCAGCGTCTACGTCACACGCTACAAGCTTGGCACACCTGTATTTGGGTAGTTTCTCCCATTCTTCTCTGTAGATCCTCTCAAGCTCTGTCAGGTTGGATGGGGATCGTCGCTGCACAGCTATTTTCAGGTCTCTCCAGAGATGTTTGATTGGGTTCTAGTCCGGCTCTGGCTGGGCCACTCAAGGACATTCAGAGACTTTCCCCGAAGCCACTCCTGTATTTTCTTGGCTGTGTACTTAGGGTCGTTGTCATGTTGGAATGTGAACCTTCACCCCAGTCTGAGGTCCTTGGCACTCTGGAGCAGGTTTTCATGAAGGATCTCTCTGTACTTTGCTCCGTTCATATTTCCCTCGATCCTGACTAGTCTCCCAGTCCCTGCCACTGAAAAACATCCCCACAGCATGATGCTGCCACCACCATGCTTCACCGTAGGGATGGTGCCAGGTTTCCTACAGATGTGACACTTGGCATTCAGGCCAAAGAGTTCACTCTTGGTTTCATCAGACCAGAGAATCTTGTTTCTCATGGTCTGAGATACCTTTAGGTGCCTTTTGGCAAACTCCAAGGGGGCTGTCATGTGCCTTTTACTGAGGAGTGGCTTCCATCTGGCCTCTCTACCATAAAGACATGATTGGTGGAGTGCTGCAGAGATGATTGTCCTTCTGGAAGGTTCTCCCATCTCCACAGAGGAACTCTTGAGCTCTGTCAGAGTGACCATCGGGTTCTAGGTCACCCCTCTAACCAACGCCCCCCGGTTGCTCAGTTTTCCTAGAGCTGGCTGCCCGACCAGAGTCTTGGTGGTTCAAACTTCTTCCATTTAAGAATGATGGAGCCCACTGTGTTCTTGAGGACCTTCAATTCTGCATACAGTTTTTGGTACCCTTCCCCAGATCTGTGCCTCGACACAATCCTGTCTCAGAGCTCTACTGACAATTCCTATGACCTCATGTCTTGGTTTTTGCTCTGACATGCACTGTAGGACCTTATATAGACAGGTGTGTGCCTTTCCAAATCATGTCCAATCAATTGAATTTACCACAGGTGGGATCCAATTAAGTTGTAGAAACATCTCAAGGATGATCAATGGAAACAGGATGCACCTGAGCTCAATTTCGAGTCTCATAGCAAAAGGTATGAATACTAATGTCAATAAGTTATTTCTCTTTTTTTAAATAAAAGGATGGTTTATTGTGTGTAGATTGCCTAGGATTTTTTCTAAATCCATTTTAGATTAAGGCTGTAACGTAACAAAAGGTGGAAAAAGTCAAGGGGTCTGAATACTTTCCGAAGGCACAGTATATTTATCTCTGGAATACAGTTTAAAGTATTACATACATTTTAAAATGTATTTGAAATACATTTTACATGATGTTAAATATACTGAACAAATATATAAACTCAACATATAGAGTGTTGGTCCCATGTTTCATGAGCTGAAATAAAAGATCCCAGACATGTTCCATAAGAACAAAAAGCTTAATTCTCACATTTTGTGCAAACATTTGTTTACATCCCTGTTAGTGAGCATTTCTCCTTTGCCAAAATAATCCATCCACCTGACAGGTGGGGCATATCAAGAAGATGATTAAACACATGATCATTCCACAGGTGCACCTCGAGCTGATGACAATAAAAGGCCACTCTAAAATGTTCAGTTTTGTCACACAACAGAAAGCCACTGATGTCTCAAGTTTTGCCAGAGAATTTAATGTTTTTTCTCTCCAAAATCATTTGACAGAAATTGGCGTTACGTCCATCAAGCCTCACAACCGCAGACCACATGTAACTACGCCAGTCCAGGACCTCAACATCCGGCTTCTTCACCTGCGGGATCATCTGAGATCAGCCAACTGTACAGCTAACGACTCTGAGGAGTATTTCTGTCTGTAATAAAGCCCTTTTGTGGGGAAAACTAATTCTGATTGACTGGGCCGGCTCCCCAGTGGGTGGGCCTGGGTCACAAGGGGTTGGCCTACCACCCTCCCAGGCCCACCCATGGCTGCTCCCCTGACCAGTCATGTGAAACCCATAGATTAGGGCCTCATGAATTCATTTCAATTGACTGATTTGCTTATATGAACTGAAACTCAGTAAAATTGTTAAAATTGCTGCATGTTGCGTTTATATTTTTGTTCAGTATCTATATAAAAAAAAAATTATGGTTGCAGCTGATATCAAATAGTCTGCTAGGTAGAATGTCAGTTTGAGGCATGCGCACACACACACACACACACACACACACACACACACACACACACACACACACACACACACACACTGTCTACTTCCTAGCTGTGGTTTGTTTCAAACAATTGTATCAAGCCAAGTGTAACCGTAGGAGCGTTCAAGCTGTGTTTCTGGGAATGCTGCCATCAGCCCCAGCCTGGCTCGATGCGGCGTTGGCAGCAGGTCTGTTCTACAGCCTCCCAGCTCAGCTACTCCCACCGGTGCCCCTCAGGCAGGCCCATACAGCTGGGTCTGCCTGGCTGAGCTCGATCAGCTCAGTTTTTCTCTGCCACCCAGCTATGGCACAATGGATCCTTACTAGCATGGAGAGGCGTATGGAGGAACCGTATAAGCAGCCTTAAATGAACGTGTGGCTAGGTGCTCTGTTATACAGGCTATGGTGTGGTAGCTGGTGGGCGATTCCGTCTGTGTGGGTTCTCTTGCATCGGAAGTCTTGTTAAACATATGTTATTTTTTATTTATTTATTTTTTATTTTACCGTTATTTTACCAGGTAAGTTGACTGAGAACACGTTCTCATTTGCAGCAACGACCTGGGGAATAGTTACAGGGGAGAGGAGGGGGATGAATGAGCCAATTGTAAACTGGGGATTATTAGGTGACCATGATGGTTTGAGGGCCAGATTGGGAATTTAGCCAGGACACCGGGGTTAACACCCCTACTCTTACGATAAGTGCCATGGGATCTTTAATGACCTCAGAGAGTCAGGACACCCGTTTAACGTCCCATCCGAAAGACGGCACCCTACACAGGGCAGTGTCCCCAATCACTGCCCTGGGGCATTGGGATATTTTTTATTTTTTTAGACCAGAGGAAAGAGTGCCTCCTACTGGCCCTCCAACACCACTTCCATCCAGGGACTGACCAGGACCAACCCTGCTTAGCTTCAGAAGCAAGCCAGCAGTGGTATGCAGGGTGGTATGCTGCTGGCAATTATTATTATGCAAGTTATGGCATTATATGAGATCAAGTAATAATCTTTGCTCTCTGCTAAATGCACAATGTCCTCACTTGGAAACAAAAAACTTCTCACAATCAGACATAGAGCAGCAATACTATGACCAGGAACCTATGACAAACAATCACATAGGGCCTACCATAACATGATCAGTCCCTTTATTTGATCACTAAGGAAAAACAATAAGAGACTCTATTTGACTTGAGAAAGAGAATGGGCTGGTTGGCCTACCTGAGGACGTATTCCACTCGAAAGCCTTTTGACCTGGCCAGGCTGGTCAGAAAGCTCCTTCTACTGCTGCCCATCTTCCTCTCCACCAGGTACACCGTCACCTCATTGAACTTGACCTCTTCCTGACCCCGAGCAACAGCCTCAACTGGCCTTGGCCTTTTCTTCACACGCGGTAGCATGCTAGCATGGATCATCTCTTTGGGATGAGCTTCAAAAAGTGTAGCACCTGAACATGGAACTTGTTTGTGCTACTTTGTAACGATAGTCTGTGTTGTGCCCCGCACTTCTTACCTTGTTTTGGTGATGCCACAATTGTTGGGCTCCTATTTATCGACACAAGGACAAACTGGCAGTTTGAATGAGGTCTCTGAGAGGCTGGCTGACAGGAAACCTCTGGCAAAGCAACAGGTGTTTATGATTTGGGTTTTATTAGGCAGAGATCAACTGCCAACATCCAAAAATGACAGTGAACGGAGTTCAACCAAGGATACCTCAATGGTTAACATGAATCAACAGATAAAACGTTCAGTATTAGAGAGACTTCATGAATCCACATTGAATGGATCGAAAGTTATAGTCCACATAGAATCCAGAGAGGAAAAGCAAAGCCATGTAATCAATATTAATGAAACTTTTGTGAAACATCACAGCACAGTTGAAAAATATATGGCAAATAGAAATCAAAAATGGATGGTGTTAAGAGACAGATGGGAGGGGTTGAGTGGAGCTGAAGGGTGGGATTAAAAACAACAAGATAACTAATGTCAAATATACTGTGTCCGTAAAATATATATAGGTTCAGAACTTTTGTGAAACAGCACAGTTAAAAATATATGGCAAAATAGAAATCAAACTGGATGGGCTTCAGAGATAGATGTGAGGTGTGTATGGAAGCTGTGATTAAAAACAATCAAAAGTTAACTATTGTAAAATACATTGTCCATATAAGCTGGAAGTAGAGGCCTAAGTGTTGTTGTCCATTAGTTTACTCCAATTAGGAGAGGGGTGGTATATATATTTAAAAGATATATATGGGAGATTGGAGTCTACAGTCTATCTGCACTATTGAAGCTGATTTACCCCCTGAAAAAAAAAAATATTAATAATGAATCTGGGCCAGAAAAAGTTGCATTTAGATTATTGTTAATCAGGATTCTGGACTGCAGGTTAGAGAAAAACCTTGCTCCAGGGGACTGCTGGGATACTGGTCACCTCACAAGACCCCCACAGCTGTCCAACCACAAAGTCCAGTCCACCTCCCCTATCCCTGCATCTCATTATGTCCAGACCACGCTTCCACCATCTGCTCCAACACTTAATTAGCTGACAGCTTCACATGGGATTCCTGGTCAGCCATCCCCTTGAGATACCTTATACAGAAGATTTGCACTCGTGTAGGTAGGTATGCCATGGCCCATCGGTCAATGATTAGGACTATTTTGTCCAAATTGAGGGTGTAGAGAGAAGAATATGACTTTATTGATCCCAACTTGGAAAATGGTTTAATCACTCAGCATCGTCAATAAGGACAAGACACGTATCAATGACAAACACATGATAAGAAACATATGAAGGCACCCACGTCTTAGTAGTAGAGTCTGATTAAAAGGAGGTAAGAAATGTTGTTGTCTATCCTACCTTGGGGAAACGAGCAACAGCAACATTCATATTAAGAATACATAAATCAGTTAATAATTACACATTAAAAAGCCTCATGGCTGTGGGTAAGCTCTCTGTGCAGCTTCTGGGCGGTATGAGCCTGCTAACTGAAGCTAACTGAAGCTCCTCCTGTGCTGCATGACAGTGCTGTGGTTGTGGGTGTGTGTCATTGTCCATGATCACGTGTGCCTTTGCTCTCAGCCTTTTTATGAACGTGTTCTGCATCGATTCCAGACTGCAGCCAATTGTAGCACTGGCTTTCTTGATGATTTTGTCAAGCTTATTTAAGTCCTCCTCGGCTAAGTTCCCTTTCCAGAATACAATGGCATAGCTCACCACGCTAGCCACGGCGCTGCTCTAGAACACGCAAAGGATTTTGTCACATAGATTAAAATATCCAAACTTCCTTCAAGAGTGTAGTCTGGATTGAGCTTTTTTTGTAGACACCAGCTAGGATTCCATCCAATTGGGGACAGATTTCCATGCAAATATTTGAAAATCCGCACAAAGAAAATATGCAAGTTTTTCCACCTTTCCATCAAACGGACTCGATGACGTAGTGCACACAAAATGTACTTTTTTGCTCAAGTTTGCATGTCCCAAATAAAAATCTAAAGTTCAATGTTTTTCCATCGCATTTTCAACTAGTTTTGTCACAAAAACTGTTGCGTTAAATAGCAAATGTGCCTACTCTGGTCTTGGCACGAGCACTCTAGTCAACACCTCGCAGATACTAATATATGCCATTTAGCAGACGCTTTTATCCAAAGCGATTGACAGTCACGCGTGTATACATTTTACCTACTGGTGGTCCCAGGAATCTAACACACTACCCTGGTGTTGCAAGCACCATGCTCAACCAACAGAGCTACAGAGGACCAGGCTGTGTGGGTAGGCTAGTCTACATGAGATTATTATGGATCATTTGTCAAATCTTATTATGTTTATTTTACAAACGGCAGTCAAGCATTGTGTCCACAGAACAAGACCATCAATATTTCTTGGAAAGGAGCATCAAGATCACCCTGCACTTTCACCACCTTGTGAATTTCATCATAATTGATTTCATCTGCAGTCTAGTAAACTGCATGGTCTCCCGAGTTGTAGTGGGACGCCACACCATATCATCGCGACTCCAAGTTTACTTTGATCGTTATTATATTAATATTTGTGCATAAAGGCATTTCCACCGCCATTTCTCGCATAATTCATTTTACGGACACAAAAAGATCTCACCATGTCAAATGAACAAATGATCTGTCAGCATTTACAAAATTGTACCCGAAACTTCCTGTTTCCATCACAGCGTCGTGATTTTTTTGTTGAATGGTATGACTTTACTCTCATAAAAACTGTGGAGATAAACTCCTCTCTGGGAAGAGGAAGAGCGGGGCTGTATGCTTCATGATTAACGACTCATGGTGTAATCATAACAACATACAGGAACTCAAGTCCTTCTGCTCACCCAACCTAGAATGTCTTACAATCAAATGCCGGCCATATTATCTCCCAAGAGAATTTAGTTATTGTCACTTCTGTGTACATTCCCCCTCAAGCAGACACCAAGACGGCCCTCAAGGAACTTCACTGGACTCTATGTAAACTGGAAACCATATATCCTGAGGCTGCATTTATTGCAGCTGGGGATTTTAACAAAGCTATCAGGGCACAAGGCGAGACCCAGATGCAGACACAGGAGGCAGATGGTTAGAGTATTTTATATTTATTAACAATCCAAAAGGGGTAGGCAAGAGAATGGTCGTGGACAGACATAAAGGTCAAAACCAGTTCAGAGTCCAGGAGGTACAGAGGCAGGCTCGAGGTCAGGGCAGGCAGAATGGCCAGGCAGGCGAGTCCAGAAAACAGGTAAGGGTCAAAACCGGGAGGATTAGCAAAAGAGAAAAAGAAAGCAGGAGCACAGGAAAACATGCTAGTTGACTTAAAAACATACAAGACAAACTGGCACAGAGAGACAGGAAACACAGGGATAAATACACTGGGGAAAATAAGCGACACCTGGAGGGGGTGGAGACAAACACAAGAAACAGGTGAAATATATCAGGGCGTGACAAAAGCAAATTTGAGAACAAGGCTACCTAAATTCTATCAGCACATTGATTGAACTACGCGCGGGTGTAATACACTTGATCACTGCTACTCTAACTTCCTCGGTGCATACAAAGCCCTCCCCCGCCCTCCCTTCAGCAAATCCGATGTCATAACGTGGCCCTCTTTAGGGATAGCGAGTACCATCCCCCTCTCTCTGCACCATCCCCCTCTCTCTCTCACCACACCTCTCTCTTCCCCCTACACCCAGGCTCTGTTATCGCAGTTCATAAATTCCTAGAGGAGTCTCTCTCCTCATGGCCAGGCAGTATAGAGAGAAGGTTTCACAGGAGAACAAAGGAACCTCTTCTCTATCATAGAACTTGAGAACTGAACAATGTCCATGTTTTGGAGAATGTGTACGCGGTCAGGGGAGAATCCAGCTACGACCGTTCCATTTCATTTAATGTTTGTGAAAATCATGAGAGACAATACAGCCACATTAGCATAACTCTGTTTATACAAGTCTCAGTTGTGAGGCTTGCATCTAATTGTTGTATAAAATGAATGAGTAAAGATTAAACTATTTGTGAAATTATGTAATGTGATTTTAAACTGTTTAACCTCTCTAGGGTACGTGAGATGGTAGCATCCCACCTCTTCAACAGCCAGTGAAAGTGCAGGGCGCCAAATTCAAAACAACAGAAATCCCATAATTAAAATTCCTCAAACCTGCATGTATTTTACACCATTTTAAAGATACACTTGTTGTAAATCCAGCCACAGTGTCCGATTTCAAAAAGGCTTTACGACGAAAGCAAACCAAACGATTATGTTAGGTGAGTGCCTATTCACAGAATAACATAGCCATTTTCCAGCCAAGGTGAGGATTCACAAAAAGCTGAAATATAGATAAAATTAATCACTAACCTTTGATGATCTTCATCAGATGACACTCATAGGACTTCATGTTACACAATACATGTATGTTTTGTTTGGTAAAGTTCATATTTATATGCAAATATCTGAGTTTACATTGGCACGTTACGTTCAGAAGTTCCAAAACATCCTTTGATTTTGCAGAGCGTCACATCAATTTACAGGAATACTCATAATAAACATTGCTAAAAGATATAAGTGTTATGCATGGATTTTTAGATGCACTTCTCCTTAATGCAACCGCTGTGTCAGATATCAAAAAAGCTTTACGGAAAAAACAAACCATGCAATAATCTGAGTCGGCGCTCAGAGCCCAATCAAGACACAAATATATCCGCCATATTGTGCAGTCAACATAAGTCAGAAATAACATTATAAACATTCACTTACCTTTGATGATCTTCATCAGAATGCACTCCCAGGAATCGCAGTTCCACAATAAATGTTTGTTTTGTTCGATAATGTCCATCATTTATGTCCAAATCCCTCCTTGTTGTTCTAGCGTTCAGTACACTTTCCAAACTCACGACGCGCGAGCAAGTCCAGCGGAAAGTACGGACGAAAAGTTAAGAAAGTTATATTGCAGTCCGTATAAACATGAAAAACGAAGTATTGAATCAATCTTTAGGATGTTTTTAACATAATTCTTCAATAATGTTCCAACCGGAGAATTCCTTTGTCTTCAGAAGTATGATGGAACAGAGCTCGCTCTCACATGAACACCCATGGTCAGCGCATGTTCAGGTCATGATAGACATTACTCAATCCCCTCTCCTTCGGCCCCACTTCACAGTAGAAGCATCAGACAAGGTTCTAAAGACTGTTGACATCTAGTGGAAGCCTTAGGAAGTGCAACATTACCAATATCCCACTGTATCTTCAATAGGAGCTGAGTTGAAAATCGTCCAACCTCAGATTTCCCACTTCCTGGTTGGATTCTTTTCTCAGGTTTTTGCCTGCCATATGAGTTCTGTTATACTCACAGACATCATTCAAACAGTTTTAGAAACTTCAGAGTGTTTTCTATCCAAATCTACTAATAATATGCACATTCTATGGCTTTGTAGCAGGCCGTTTACTCTGGGCATGCTTTTCATCCGGACGTGAAAATACTGCCCCCTACCCCAAAGAAGTTAATGAAGGAAACTCCAAATCCCTTCGGAGTTTAACTTAGTCATAGGCCCGCCCCATGAGCACAGACATTGATCTGGCGTCATGGGACAGCCCTTTCCTACTGTTCTGGGTATAACCCCCACCATGGGAATTTCCCAGTAGACCAGTACCTCGATCACAGAGGGAGCTAAGATTGTAATGGTTGCTGAATCTTTTAACCATACCACATGGTTAAACTCTGAGACTATCGATCCGACAGAATAAGAGCAACTCTCCGATACTAATTACTAGTCTGCAGCTAGAAATTATGTACCCGTGAATGCGAGGACCGACAACCGCCAAAACATCTATTCTATAAGAACATTTCTGAATGGGACTCTGAGGTATCCATTCTAACAACAGAAGAGAGAGAGAGGGCAGACGAACTTTCCAACAGAAAGATGGACGATTATACAGTGCCACCGTCACGGCCGACTGACAAGCACTGCGTCCCCCCCACTTCTCCGTGGCCAACGTGAGTAAAATATTTAAATGTGTTAACCCTCGTAGGCTGCTGGCCCAGACAGCATCTTTAGCCGCGTCCTCAGAGCATGCGCAGCCCAGCTGGCTAGTGTGTTTACGGACATATTCAATCGCTCCCTATCCCAGTCTGCTGTCCCCACATGCTTCAAGATGGCCACCATTGTTCGTGTACCCAAGAATGCAAAGATAACTGAACAAAATGACTATCGCCACGTAGCACTCACTTCTGTCATCATGAAGTGCTTTGAGAGACTAGTCAAGGATCATATCACCTACGCCTTACCAGCCACCCTAGACCCACTTCAGTTATCATACTGCCCCAACAAGTCCACAGACGATGCTGTGCATTGACTACAGCTCAGCATTCAACACCATAGTACTCTCCAAGCTCATCATCAAGCTGGAAGCCCTAGGTCTCAACCCTGCCCTGTGCAACTGGGTCGGGCCGCCCCCATGTGATTAAGGTAGGAAACAACATCTCCACAACGCTGACCCTCAACACTGGGGCCCCACAAGGGTGTGTGCTCAGCCCTCTCCTGTACTCCCTGTTCACCCACGACTGCGTGGCCATGCACGCCTCCAACTCAATCATCAAGTTTGCAGACGACACAACAGTAGTGGGCTTGATCACCAACAACTCGGAGTGTGGTGTCAGGAAAACAACCTCTCACTCAATCCCAACAAAACAAAGGGGATGATCGTGGACTTCAGGAAACAGCAGAGGGAGCACCCCCATATCCACATCGATAGGGCAGCAGTGGAGAAGGTGGAAAGTTTTAAGTTCCTCTGCGTACACATCACAGACAAACTGAAATGGTCCACCCACACAGACAGTGTGGTGAAGAAGGCGCAACAGCGCCTCTTCAACCTCAGGAGGCTGAATAAATTTGGCGTGTCACCCAAAACCTTGATAAACTTTTACAGATGCACTATCGAGAGCATCCTGTCAGGCTGTATCACAGCCTGGTACGGCAACTGCACCACCCTCAACCGCAAAGCTCTCCAGAGGGTGGTGAGGTCTGCACAACGCATCACCGGGGGCAAACTACCTGCCCTCCATGACACCTACAGCACCCGATGTCACAGGAAGGCCAAAAAGATCATCAAGGACAACAACCATCCAAGCCACTGCCTGGTGCATACTACCTCAACTAACCGGTGCCCCCGCACATTGACTCTGTATCGGTACCCCCCTGTATAGTCTTGCTATTGTTATTTTACTGCTGCTTTTTAATTACGTGTTACTTTTATCTCTTATTCTTATCTGTATTCTTTTTTAAACTGCATTGTTGGTTAGGGGCTCGTAAATAAGCATATCACTGTAAGGTCTACACCTGTTGTATTCGGCGCTTGTGACTAATACAATGTGTTTTGATTTGATTTGCACCTTAATTGGGGAGAACGGGCTCATGGTAATGGCTGGAGCGGAATGGGTGGAATGGTATCAAATACATCAAACACATGGTTTTCATGTGTTTGATGCTATTCCATTGGCTCCGTTCCAGACATTATTATGAATTATGAGCCGTCCTCTCTGCAGCCTCCTGTGGTTTTGACACTGTGAGGTTGGAATAATACTCTGAAATTGTGAAAATGATGATAATGCCCTTTTAGTGTAAGAGCTGTTTGAAAAGACCGCCTGAAATTTCAGCCTGTTTTGGTGGGATGGAGTTTTGGTCTGCGACATCACCAGGCGGTAAATGAGTTAATAGGCCAATAAGAAAGAGAGTTCCACACCTCTCTGACAATAACAGCTCGTTTTCAGTTGTCCCCTCCCCACTCAGACTATTCCCAGACAGTCCTAGCAAAATTCTTGCACGTGAAATTGCTCTTTCCTAAAAAACTATTTTTTTCTTCTTTTTGACCATTTTATTAACAGATAACAATCACGGTCAGGTATTTAATTGTTACCCATAAATTATTTGATATTGAGATAAAAACAGGGAAAAACACATAGTTTCATAATTTATTTTAGGGGCAATGTTTAATTTCGTTTTCATATCAAATGTTCACGGTAATGCGTTACGTACTTTACTGATTTGCAATATTGTAAATACACTACATTACCAAAAGTATGTGGACACCTGCTAGCCGAAGATCTCATTCCAAAATCATGAGAATTAACATGGAGTTGGTCCTCCCTTTGTTGCGAAACAGCCTCCACTCTTCTGGGAAGGCTTTCCACTAGGTTTTGGAACATTTCTGCGGGGACTTTCAGCCAGAACAGCATTAGTGAGGTCAGTCACTGATGTTTGGCGATTAGGCCTGGCTCGCACTCAGCATTCCAATTCATCCCAAAGGTGTTCGATGGGGTTGAGGTCAGGGCTCTGTGCAGGCCAGTCAAGTTCTTCCACACCGACCTCCACAAACTATTCCTGTATGGACCTCGCTTTGTGCACGGGGGCAGTGTCATGCTGAAACAGGAAAGGGCCTTCCCCAAACTGTTTCCACGAAGTTGGAAGGACAGAATTGTCTAGAACGTCATTGCATGCTGTAGCGTAAACATTTCTAAGGGGAACTAAGGGGCCTAGCCCGACCCATGAAAAATAGCCCCAGACCATTATTCCTCCTCCACCAAACTTTACAGTTGGTACTATGCATTCTGGCAGATAGCATTCTCATGGCATCCGCCAAAACCAGATTCGTCTGTCGGACTGCCAGATAGTGAAGCATTACTCATCACGCCAGACAATGCGTTTCCACTGCTCCAGAATCCAGTGGCGGCGAGCTTTACACCACTCCAGCTGATGCTTGGCATTGCATATGGTGATCTTAGGCTTGTGTGAGGCTGCTCAGACAGGGAAACACATTTCATGAAGCTCCCGATGAACAGTTCTTGTGCTGATGTGTGATGGTGATTGCATCAAATGTGGACCTGTTGGGGCGGTATGGAAACTGAAGTGGTTCTAGGGTGGCCTGTAAGGTGGCGGTGATATGATCCTTGACTAGCCTGTCAATGCACTTAATGGTGACATAAGTGAGTGTTACGGGGCGATAGTCATTTAGTTCAGTTATCTTTGCCTTCTTGGGTACAGGAACAATGGTGGCCATCTTGAAGCATGTGGGGACAGCAGAATGGGATAGGGAGCGATTAAATATGTCTGTAAACACACCAGGCAGCTGGTCTGCGCATGCTCTGAGGACGCGGCTAAAGATGCCGTCTGGCCCAGCAGCCTACGAGGGTTAACAAGTTAAAATGTTTTACTCACGTCAGCCTTGGAGAAGGAGGGGGGGGGGGGGGGGCGCAGACTTTGTTAGCGAGCTGCGACAGTGGCACTGTATTATCCTCAAAGCGGGCAAAGAAGGTGTTCAGCATGACGTCGATGTCAGTGACGTGGCTGTTTTTGTTTTAGTAGTCCGGGATTTCTTGTAGACCCTGCCACATATGTCTCAGGTCTGAGCCGTTGAATTGCAACTCCACCTTGTCCCTGTACAGGCATTTCGCTTGTTTGATTGCATTGCGGAGGGAATAAGTACACTGCTTATATACAGCCATATTATTTCCAGACCTCATTCCATGGTTAAATGCGGTGGATCACACTTTCAGGTTCAGGAATGCAGCCATCCATCCACGGTTTCTGGTTAGGGTAGGTTTTAATAGTCACAGTGAGTACAACATCTCCAATGCACTTTTTTATAAACACACTCACCGAGTCAGCGTATAGGTCAATGTTGTTCTCGGAGGCTGACCGGAACATATTCCAGTCCGCATGATCAAAACAATCTTGAAGCGTGGCTTCCGATTGGTCAGACCAGCGTTGAATGGTTCTCGTCACTGGTACATCCTGTTTGAGTTTCTGCCTAGAAGACGGAACGAGCAAGATGGCGTCATGGTCGGATTTGCCGATGGGAGGGCGGGGGAGGGCTTTGTATGCATCGCGGAAGTTAGAGTAGCAGTGGTCAAGAGTATTAGTCCTGCGTGTCGTGCAATCAATATGCTGATAGAATTTAGGTAGCCTTGTTCTCAGATTTGATTTGTTAAAATCCCCAGCTACAATAAATGCAGCCTCCGAATATAAAATTTGCAGTTTACACAGAGTCCAGTGAAGTTCCTTGAGGGCCATCTTGGTGTTTGCTTGAGTGGGAATGTACACAGCTGTGACTATAACTGGCAAGAATTCTCTTGGTAGGTAAAATGGCCGGCGTTTGAGTATAAGGAATTCTGAGTTGAGTGATCAGAAGGTCTTGAGTTCCTGTATGTTGTTATGATTACACCATGAGTTGTTAATCATAAAGCATACACTCCCGGCCTTCCTCTTCCCAAGAGACTGGACCTTGGCGAGAGGTATACTCGGGAGCGGTGAGCGATGTGCACATCTAAGGAGCCTGACCAGAAGACCTCTCCGTCTGCCACTTCTGCGGCGCCGTTGTTTTAGGTCGGCTACTGGGATTAGATCCATTGTCCTGGGTGGTGGACCGAACAGAGGATCCGCTTCGGGAAAGTTGTATTCCTGGTCGTGAAGGGGTGTCCACATACTTTTGTATATATAGTGTTTGTGCAATAGCATATATTACTGTATCTGTTACCACCAGTGGTGGAAAAAGTACCCAATTGCCATTTTTGAGTAAAAGTAAAGATTCTGTCACGTTCCTGACCTTATTTCCTTTGTTTAGTCTTTGTTTAGTTGGTCAGGACGTGAGCTGGGTGGGCATTCTATTTTGTGTTTCTATGTTGGGTTTGTTGTTTGGCCTAATATGGTTCTCAATCAGAGGCAGGTGTTTGTCATTGTCTCTGATTGGGAACCATATTAAGGTAGCCTGTTTTCACTGTTGGTTTGTGGGTGATTGTTCCTGTTCGTGCGTTCATGTGTTTTATGTTCTCTAGTTCAGGACTGTAGCTTCGTTGGTTTTCGTTTGTTTATTGTTTTGTTCGTATTGAAGAAGTATTCTAATAAATATAGATACATACCACGCTGCGCTTTGGTCCTCCTCTCCTTCTACCGACGAAAGCCATTACAGATTCCTTAATAGAAAGTTACTCAAGTAAAAGTGAAAGTCACCCAGAAAAAAACTACTTGAGTAAAAGTCTAAAAGTATTTGGTTTTGAATATACTTAAGTATCAAAAGTAAATTTAATTGCTAAAATATACTTAAGTATCAAAAGTCGAAGTCAAAGTATAAACAATTTCAAATTCCTCATATTAAGAAAAGCGGACGGCACCATGTTCTTGATTTTAAAATGTACGGATAGCCAGGGGCACACTCCAACACTCGGACATTGTTTACAAAAGATACATGTGTGTTTAGTAAGTCCGCCAGAACATAGGCAGTAGGGATGACCACTAGATAAATTAGTGAATTTCACAATTGTTCTGTTCTGCTAAGCATTGAAAATGTAAGGAGTACTTTGGGTTGTAAGGACAAATGTATAAGTGGTCATAAATGTAAATAGTAAAGTAAAGTGCAGATACCCCAAAAAAACACTTAAGTAGTACTTTCAAGTATTTTTACTTAAGTACTTTACACCACTGGTTACCACATAATAATATCTGACTGTAAGAGCTCTAAACAAAATACATGAAACACACCAGCGGATGTCAAGGCATGTGGTGAACCACCAGTGTCTAACGTTTCCCTTAAGCAAGCATGCCTTGATCAGAGTGAACCCACCGATGGGGCCTGTATGCCTGACGGAATGTATTCAGCCACATTACAACTCTCATTAGCCTGATGCTTGAGGGTTAAGTAGTGTCACAGGCCAGGCTTTGTCTAATTGTCTGCCCGCTTCCCTCCTGATCACTCAGCTGTGTGCCGCGCTGGCCCAAGTCCAACAGTGTGATCTATGAAACACACACACACACACACACACACGCAAAGACTCTGAAGATGTTGGTTATTCAATTATATGACCTGAATCAATTATTTCATTTCATTTTTATGTGTATTATATATTGGAGATGTTACAACAATACACCCCCCCCCCCCCCCTACATAATTGTCTCACTGAAGGTTTTTTTCCAGCTGTATTAAAAGTGACTGATTGTTGAGCAAAAAACAGCAAGGTTGTTGTCAAATGTAATGGAGATTGGAGAGTGCTTTGTCTTTTGGTGACAAGGGCTGTGGAGTGGGCTGAGTGGGCTGTCATTATCAAGTTTCTGTTGAAGTGAAACATGACACTTTTAGACACGTACAGGTTGACTGAATATAAATGAGGTCAGCCTCATCTGTAAAAAGGAGAACGTTGTCATGCAAAGGTGTCATGTAGCCAATAAAAGTCCCCTTTCAAATGTAATATCTCACTTCGACTTTGAGGAAGTTTTTATTTCCCATTTTCTCCCTGCAGATTAAGGGAAATTTGTTTCAGAAATATGACTTTTTTTAGAGCACGAGAGAGAGAAAGAGGGAGAGATAGCGAGTGAAAGAGAGAGAATGGCCTGCCCAAGTGAGAGATGACCTCCCCTCCTCCCCCTAGTCCACTTCCTGATGTGGGACTTGAGTGCTGTAGTGTAGTCATGGTGCGAGAGAGAGACCTCAGTCCATCACTTTCTATTAGAGCCTGGACTTCCCTTTGGTGGTGACAGTGATGAACCTGCCGACCAGGGAGCAGTGTGAGGACTGGAGTTCAGCTCAGGTGGCAAACTTACTGCGCCAGGTGAGTGGGAGGAGAAATCCTCTGCGTGGTATCTCCAAGGAACTGTGTGTGTTTATTTTGGGAAGGTACTGCTAGTTTCACCAATGAGCAAAGAACAACTACATTATTGTATGCCACTGAATGAATTCACCAAACCACAGCAAATGATGTGTTAATCATTAGGATGAATGTCATACCGCTTTCAGAATCAAATGCAAGAATGTGCTGCAACTGTTGAAAGAATGAGGATTAATGGACAGAGGTTTATGGTAAGTTATTTTGTTATACTCTCTCTCCCTTGACACGTCAATACTACCAGAATACTACTTCCAATACTACCACAACATTTTATCACCAAACCACAACAAACCCACATAATTCGATATCAACAGGTACATAATAACATTTGGCTTTTGGCCAGATTTAGTTTGGTGTTCTAATGATGTAAGAGTAGACAATAGACTTGGACTCTAAATTCCCTTCAAATTCCGACAGCAATTATGGCCTTGAAAGGAGTGCAATAATTAAAATGTCCTAATGCTACTTTCAGCCATAGATTGCTGAAATTAGTGGACATTATTTATCCATTCTCACTAAATCCTTGTTAATTAACTGGTATTGTTAATTTAGGGGAGACAAAATCTGACAGGTTTGCAACATTGTTGGTAAACATGAGATTTGTAAGACCAAAACTTCCAATCCTTTCGAAATGCATAATGGACATAATGGATTTTCCAGCAGTATGCTGAGCGTATGAGACAGGGTAAAGCAACAGTCAAGTTGACAGAGTCTGGTGAAAGTTTACAGGAAGTGACCAATTATTAGTTTAAAAAAAATCTCCACCTTTACTTCCCAGAATGACATAAATAGTGAGGCATCAAAATCAACTTCCGCTTTGAGAATACCACAGCGCTACAGGAAGTAGTAACATTGTGGGACATTTCCCTCCATTTCTCCCCACATTAACAGACAATTGTTTTGTACAAACATTTCTTGCTATATGCTATCGCTAGTCCCTACATTGAGTGAACACCAATGCCAGAGTCTGGTTACCATTATCATTTAGCTATAAATAAATATTTACCATTTGGTCTTTTGTTTGGTATCACCAACTAGGCCTACTCACCACCGCTGTTGAACAAGCTTCTAGGTAGGCCTCTTTATTTGGTTTCTCCTGTGTTTTCATTTTATATGAGAAACGCTAATGTTTATACAAATGATGCCTTTGTTTTCGTCACCAAGTTAAGTATTGGCTATTGTAATGTAAAGTGTGCAATACCGTTAAGGTGTAGCCCATAAAGGATTTACCTGTTCGAAGGTGTAAATGGTTTATTCACTTGTTCTGCATTCTGGGTGAACTGCTTGTCTAGGTGGTGGGCCTGATCTAGGTAACATGCTGACAAGTCATTCGTCATGGCAATGACTAAGGAGCTCTTGTCATCTAAGGATTTTATTGTGTGAGCTTTGCTACTGTATCTAGTTTTCTATGCACTATTCAGTGACCCTGCACAGCTTTCATTTGGAGGTAGGATACCACAGCAATACTACGTACGAGGGATTTTGCTAAACTGGACATTTACTTTCAAGTTGTCCGTCTATGCCTCCAAGCTAGTTTTAACTCCCCCAAAATAAGGTCAATGGGGATTTCAAGGTGAATCAATCAAAGTCATTAATGTTTCAAAGGATTCGCTTTTGATGTGGGGGTTACCAGGCCAGATCTGAAGCATGCACATAGGCCTACACGTATTGATTGATCTGGCATTTATTGATCTAGTCAGAACACCTGGGTCCAGCTAAGACTCATGTAGCCCCATTTTTTTTCAAGCTTCATAGTTTGCAGCACTCTCTGTAATGCCAACTTGCCATATTCAAGCTCTGGAGCTTTGAGGATTAAACTCAAAATGTGACAGACAAATTCTTCCCAGTCACTGCCGTAGTATCCGTTCTCCCGTTCAGATTACAGACTAAAAACGCTAAACTAGCTTTGGAAGTAGATCGTGTTCAAGATGATTCTCTACTGCTATTATGACAACGCTTCACTCTGTTATTGTAAACAGTGCAAGTCACGGTCGCGACCAGGAGAACCATGAGGTGGTGCACAATTGGCCCAGCGTCGTCTGGGTTAAGGGGTGGGTTTGGCCGGCTGGGATGTCCTTGTCCCATCGCGCTCTAGTGACTCCTTGTGGCAGTCGGGCGCATGCACGCTGACTTCAGGTCGACAGCTGTACGGTATTTCCCCCACGATCAGCTACTTGGTTTTGCTGACATTGAGGGAGTGGCTGTTTTCCTGGTACCATTCTACCAGGGTTCTTACCTCATTGCCGTAGGCGATCAGGCCCACCACAGTCATGGGTGTACAGGGAGTACGGGGGCGGGGGGGGGGGGGGGGGGGGGGGGTGAGCACGCACACCTGGGGGAACACTTTTAGGGTTAGCATGGCAGTGTTGTTGTCTACCCTCACCACCTGGGGTCTGCCTGTCAGGAAGTCCAGGATCCAGTTGCAGAGGTTCATACCCAGGGCCTTGAGCTTAGTGTCGAGCTTGGAGTGGACTATTGGGTTGAACGCCGAGCTGTAGTCGATGAACAGCATTCTCACATAGGTGTTTCTCTTGTCCAGGTGGGATATGGCAGTGTGTAGAGCTAGGTTACAAACTAGGTTACCAGTAAGGATTTCCTACACTGGACAACATGTTACAGCTGTTGATAAGTCATTGATAATAATCTGAACAAAAAAACGTGTGCGTCATTACATTAAGATATGAAGGGGGATCCTAGCTATATTCAATTCAATCAAATTCACGATTTGATTTAAAACGTTGATTTAAACTTACGTTTATCATGGTTGGTGTCTTGACGGATTTGTCCGAAATCGTATGACATAAAACATGACTTGTCTGTCGTAAAATGTATGACAGTGTAATTTGTATTATCATATTATTAAGCGTTAATCAGTTAAGATAAACATGACCCCTGTAAGAATCCTGGTTCTGTTTGACAGTTTGTTGTGTTTAGAGAGCTCAGAAATGCAGTGTAACTATCTAACATTTTGTCTCCTTGTGTTTTTTATTTAACTAGTCAGTTAAGAACAAAGTCTTATTTTCAATGACGGCCTAGGAACAGTGGGTTAACTGCCTTGTTCACTGGTAGAATGACAGATTTACACCTTGTCAGCTCGGGGATTCGATCTTGCAACCCGTTCCGTTACTAGTCCAATGCTCTAATCACTAGGCTACCTGCTGCCCCAATGAAAAGTGGTGAAAACGTTTTTTTCATAGGCACAGAAATCCAAAAGAATAAATCAGATTGAAAAAGCAATGCTGAAAACTTTTTAAATCTACTAATACATGCCTAGCAAAGGCACAGTGCACAAATTTTGTGGATTTAAAACAATTCTAAATAAAATTAAAAAAGTCATACTTGCTTAACTTTCTCATTATAAAACAATGGTGAGATTAATGCTACTGCTATTCATGGGTTTATTATCTGTTGTCTGCATGTATCCAATCTATTTAGTCATAATAATTGAATGTCATAATAATTGATTTATTTTTAAAGTGGTAATGGCCTACTTTTTCTTGTATACTTTTTGCATGATGTTTTTTTTTGGGGGGGGGGGGGGGGGGTTCCATATTAGGCCCTGTATGTTTCAATTCTATAAATTCTATTTAAACAATTGTATAACATTGAGGTCCTTGAAAATTACAATTAAGTGCATGAAAGGTTCCCTGAAAGTCCTTGTATTTGACTTGCCAATGTCTGTAGGAACCCTGCTTAAAGGATGTATAGTCCTAGGCCTATGTTGCTGTATAGGTGGAGTTATTGGCCAATTTTCATATATTCACTTTTATTCCTCAAAAGTACACATGTGGAACTGCATAATAATAATTTTTGTTTCAAACCATTTTGAAATGTGTATTCCAATGTCACACATTGGCCCCATTATTTATAGAAAGACCCGCGTCCATGTAGCTAGCGTACACACTTAAAAGTGTGTAGCAACTTTTAAGTAAAAATTGTTCTATATAGTTCCAAATAAGGGTTCTTTGGCTCATATTGACAGCCTGTCCCTTTTTGGTGCTATATAGAAACCATTGTTTTAGGTTGTATAATGAACCATGCTCATAGAGTTCTAAATGGAGTCTTTATGGTGCTCTGGATAACATTTTCCTAAGGGTCTTTAAAGAACCATTAAAAAAGGTTCTATAAAGCACCAATAAGGGTTCCGATACCGTTACAAATACAGCACTTTTTGGTTTTGCATAGAAGGGCAGAGAGGACCTGCGCTTGCCGTGCTGCATGCCCTCTGCATGTCAGCCTGTGTAGGTGCTGCGGGTGCCTTTAGATGGATTTGCATATTCATGTGGTATTTATAGCCTTAAACATAATATGACATATTGACATATTAGGGTTGGCTGTGCATGCAGCTCTCAGAAAGTGAGCAGGTCTTTTCTCTCATGTTTCCCATATGACATATCATCATATCTCCACAGGCACAACAGAGGACAGGACAGCAGAGGGTCAGTCTATCCACACCATGTGTGGGTAGTAGCGAGTCCTGGATGGTGTGTGAAGCTGTAGCAGTTCAAAGTTCCTCCATGTACTTTATATGGTGATGATGTGGAGTGCCTTACTTCCCTCAGCAGAGGGGTATTTTAGTATGTGAGGCATGGGAGATGTGGTTGGAGAGAAGGCAAGTGTCTTGTAACAGAGGGAGTTAACAACAGTATCTTTGAGGTCTGAGATCCTCCCGTATTTCCTTGGCAGAGTGCTAAATGAAAAAGGTTGAGTTGCTATGTTGATTTTAGGTGGAGGGCAGGCTGGGTCAGACTGTGGTTCCACCTCTCTCTCTCTTTCCCCGAGCTGATTTAGATTTCAAACAAAGTCTTCAAAACCTAGTTAGAATATGAGCTTTGAGGTCCTGCGGAGTGAAGAAGCTCTAGTGTCTTCTGTAGTGGGGACTGCTGGTCTTCAATATGCAGGAGTGGTTTCAGGGCATAGGGCCTATTGTGTTTCATTCAAACACCGGGAGAAACTTGCCATAAATAATTCAATCTGGGAGCAGCATATGCGAAGGCACTCAGGCGAAATATTTGATATTTTATTCAATGTCAAAAAGTTAAGCCTGAATTTAGGTGGAGACGCTTTTCCTCCTATAAGTGAGTGAAATGATCAAGTGTGCACCTTGATGTGTGTGGGGGTCTGTTTCTCTGTGAGGAAGGGGATGCCTCTCATTTGAAGGAATCTGACTGATTTGCAGATGATTCAATCAGGAACCTACGTACTAAAGTTCATTATGCTGAAAATCAATTCAACCTAATACAAGCAAGGGATAACAAGAAAGGAGAGCAAGTGAGACCAAAGGAGGACCCTGAAGCAATCAATTATGAATGAAGAGAGAAATACATAATTTAGCATGATTTAGAGCACATTTTATTTTTTGTGTAATTTTACTCTGGAATTCAGGGCAACTGCTTCCCTTCAAAGAGAACCATGAAAATACAATTTATTAAGGAATGTGAGTAGACATTCAGAGACATCATTGTAATTTTTTTCATAGGTAATGTCACAGGGCACTGGAATGAAATTAGAGACAAAATAAGATTGAGTGTAATCTGCACCGGATCAAGGGTACACAAGTAGGGCCATAAAGTAACAATCATTTTCTTATTAAAAGCAGGCATGCTTCAAAGGCTTTTGGCTGTTTTAGCATCATGCTGCCATCTGGTGTAAGCTACCAAGTGATACATTCCATAACTGGCGCACCATGTTGTGTAAAACTGAATTACAGATTGTAATGTTATTTTGCAAAACCCAACATAAGAACCAGTCAGTTACAGTACACACAGATTTGTAAAAAAAAAACGTATAATTATCTTGTATTTTTCGGCTTCTTTTACTTTAACAGAATCTGTCTGACAGTGATTTGAGCAGGTTCAGCCTCATCCACCAGCCGTGAGTAACCCTCTCTTCTATTTCTCTCTGTTCTCTCTTCCCTCACACTCTCTCTGTCCTCTCTTGTGTTCTTCCCTCATGTGAACACAGCAGATAGCTGAGGCCTTTGAGGCGAGTACCAAGAGAGCACTGCAAAGCAGGTGTGTGTGTGGGTGTGTGTGTGCGTGCGTGCGTGTGTGTGTGTCCATGTGCGAGTGCATGTGTAGGTGTGTAGGTGCGCCCTCTGAGGGGAAAATGTTCCGTCTATTTTAGTAGGCTGATAGATTTATTATGAACTCTTTCCTTATGAGTTCCCGTTTTCATGTGGTTAATCATAAACTTTTGCAAATAGGAAGTTGCATAAGCAATTCCAGAATTGAGCCTCACACGTGCTCATGATTTCCTTGCCTTGTTTCAGTGTTTCTGTTGTTTGGTTTGTTTGATATCTGAAGAAGAAACATATGGATTATCAGGGAGCCAGAGCTTTAGAGGGAAATGTAAAATGGGCTCCCCTTCTGATCAGGTCTGCTAGTGTTAAAATACTGTAGTTACTATTGTCAATACACTTCCTGGCAAACTAACCACAGCTCCAGATATAGCTGCTCTACTGAATAAGCGTCATGAGTCAACTGACAAGGTATGTGAACCATAAACAGAACCGGTACTTGCTTAGAAGTAGCAATAGTGTACTATAGCCTATGTCTAATTTCTGCTCATATGGGTAGGCTTGAGGCTAGTGGGTAGAAGTTCAAAGAGTTCCCAGACAGGTTCAATGTTCATGTTATCACATTTGTGTTGCCTTGCAAGTTGACAGAACACATTACCCCACAAATAGAAACAAGAACAGTCTAACAATTCAAACCCCTGAAAATAAGAACATGACGTATTTGACTTTGATCATTGATACAGTAGCCTACAGTGCACTGTAGGCTTTCAAGTGATATCCTCTGGGTCCATATTGTGCATTTTGTTGTATGTCTGTTGGCCCAAATAAATTAAATTCGATTCAATTCAACCCATGTAATTTGCAAGTTCAATCGCACATATGTTCCACTGCAAATTAAGCCTAATAACAATACTTGATCCCAGACTAGAACCCTTATTGAAAATATTCCCTAATACCCAACAGACTGAGCCTGTACATTGCACAGTGAAAGCATCAGGCAATCTGTTCAACTTTTGAACAGTGGCTTTGGAGAATGTTTACTCAGTGTTTTAGCAACCATTGGGTGTTTCCATCTATTGAGCAATTGCAGTTGGTTCACCACAGTTCCTTAGATAATTCAAAAGACTCATGTCAGTGAAGGCTACCCTCTCTGTTTACTGTGCCGGCTGATCAGAGGCCGTACACAGCAGGGGGCGATATTTCCCTTTATAAACTGCCAAGTTATGTGGTGGGAATGTTATTGTGTCAGTCCAAATTACACAGAAAACAGAATTGTCATCATATTCACTCCCTCCTATTGATAACTCTGTGGGCCCTTGTGGTACTTTTTCACGCAAGCCCCCCTTCCAGCATTGGGGAGCTCCTGCAATTCTATACATTTTGCCATTTTTTTATTTATTTAT